>NW_028263372.1:27484539-28084539 GCF_051168715.1 Poecilia mexicana | reverse complement strand
AAATCGGATTAAAGTTGTATTGCACCTTTTAACCAATTACGACAAAGAACAGTAACAATTATATTTATTTTTAATTTATCTGACAAAACAAAATATAATATTTGTATTATGATGTGTGAGTTTGAAGTTGGACCAAAATGCAGACTGGAGTGGGGAGCACGGATAACATTGAAAGATGTTTAAGATGACAAGGACAAACTTACAAAAATCACAAGAAGCACAGGGAGCCAGAGCAGAACAGGAAAAAATATTTCACAGCACCCACTGATGTTGAGGGAGCCAGCAAGGAGGAACTGAGAATGAGTTGTATATATACTGGGGAGGTTGATTACTGAATAAGAAACAGCTGGCTGATTAGAAACAGGTTGCAGGTGTGAGGGGAGAGAGTACAAGGCAAACTGATGAGGGAGAGAGAGAGAGAGAGAGAGAGAGAGAGATACACTCCATTCCAGCAGATGGCGGTAATGCTTGCCAACTGTCATAAAATAAGAAGAAGAAGAAGGAAAAAGAGAGACAGAGGGAGAGAGAGAGAGAGGCAAAAGAAAGTACACAGGGAACTTGGAATGAATCTAACTCTAAAGAATAACTAGAAACAAGAAATGAACATAATAAACTAGATTCAATAAGAAAGGACTGAATTAAAGTAAAACAGAAGCTAAGGAATACAGAATGATCAAACTGGAATGAAATAATCAAAACACTAAGACAACCTAAGATCCTAACAAGCTGTTCATTCAATAATACTTGGACAAATTTGTTTTGCTACTTTTTATGAAAAATTTGAGAATTACTGTAAAGATTATTTGTTCTTGTTTTGCCCATGTTTTTTCCTGTAAAAACTGTTTTCCAGGAAAAGTAAGGTTACTACTTCTACCACTACCAGAAATCAAATCCTTATTGTCTCGGACATTTTCCAAAAGTGAATCATCTGTTGTCACTGTCCCTCTTGTTGGACAGTCAAGTCTGGGGGTAGTTTAACATTTTCAGCAGTAGAAACGTTGTTCAATAGATTGTAATAAAAAATAATAAATCGGAGTAAGAATCTCAGACTTGTCTTGAAAGCTTGCAATTCATTTAATGAGACAGAATTATGAGGCAGTGCGTCAGTGTGATATTCTGGCTGGGCTAAAATGAAACAGAAAGTCATATCGGTGTTCGCATGTAACATATCAATATGGTGTAACATGAAGTCATCCACAAGGTCCATTTGATCTTGGTCTGTTTTGAATGGCAGACAAAGAAAACATGGCAACGAAAACACAACCTCGTCTAATTGGACTCCTCCAGCTCCACACATCGCTGCCTGAGCCAGAAATTAAACAAGACTCGGAGCCTGTTACGGTCCACATCTGACAATAAACAGATCACATGGCCTGGCATCACCCCAGACCTGGTGCCTCGTTTATTCAAGGATCTTCTTAGGCCAACAACCACAATCTAAACCAAAGTATCTCAGTCATATATGATATATCATCTGCTCAAGGTCTAAAAACCTGTTTTACATCAGATATTGCATAATGTCTTTATGTATTTTAGAGTGGAGGATATATTTACTTCAAGTTCTGTGATTAAATGACAGCTGCCAAAGTCAAACCCCAGAAACTGTTTAATATGGAACGAAGGGGTAAAATGGGGCCAAGAGCTTTATAAGGCCAGACTTTAAAACCGTTGCAAGTTTCCTGTAATCTTTTTGAACTCACTGAAAACCAGCTTCTTTCCTAATAATTCAACAACTTCATCAGATTTGGTGTTTTTGTGTTGTGGCCTAGTTTCTTATTTTATTTATTAAGTTTGAAAACTACAACCTTCCTCTCTTGTCAGACTTCTGCTTTTTAGGTTAGACTGCAGCTCTGACCCCTTGAGGGACATGCCTTCCCAAAATGTTTCTGGAAATAAACGGAGAAAATTCGAGTTCAGGCTTTGTTTTGCTGTTTCAGAGCCAGCACAGATGGAAGCAGCAAGGCAAAGGAAAGGAATAATAATGTGCTAAAGGCTAAAAATATGCCTCTATCTAATAGTAATATGAACAGAGTGATGAATAACTGAGACAAGGTAGAGAGTAGCTCCTAATGGCTAATATATAATGTGTAATGACACACTTACAGACACTAGAAATTATTATTCATTCTCAGGAAATGAGTATTTTTTTTCTCCCATGAGAGTGCTAGAATTTCCAGTCAGGGATGTGTTGTGAAGTTGTGGAAATGACACAGCAGGGTGGGTTAGTGGTTGCTGAAACCTTTCCATAACCCTGGAATAAATCAGAGTGAGTGCTCCCGACAGACATTGAATGCCACTTGTTCAGCCAAACTGTCCTTGAGCAAATCACTGCTCTGGGAAACAAAAGTGAGCTTAATCGCCGAATGTAAATGTGTATTAAGGTCTAGACATATAAAGTTAGTAGGAAATGTCAGCAGCGATACAGAGAAAAGTCGCACCGCATACCTGAAACAAGTGCCGTTCTTCCCTTCAGCTCTAACACAGGGATACTCCACGGTCAAGATTTTATTATCTGGACACTCCAACCTACGAAACAAAGAACACAAGAAAAATGGATGTGATTGACCCCCAGTGTTTTAAAGCAGTGCTAAAAAAATAAATCCTTGTAAACAGCGAGTGGAGACAAGGAGAAAGCTGAGCCACAAAAGTCCAGGAGAGGTTCAAGTTTATTACTTGCTCCACCTTTGTAGTTTGAACTATGACCTCTTCATATAAGGCCTTCAAACCGATTGACACATTCTCAAACTGAGTTTAATACACTCAGATTTATTTATTTATTTTTTTTACATTTTTTATCTTCTTCATAGTGTTATTTTATATTTGTTGCTATAAATTAAACAAAGTGATACATAGCTTGGAAGTCGGCGACCGTCAAGTTGTCAACGGTCCGTTTATTGACATTACTCTGTCATTAAATGGAGCAAACGTTTAATTTGTTCATCCCATAAAAAATGTCATAGTGTGGTTCACCAGAAATACATCAACTCACTTTCATATGATACACAGCAGCTGTAAAATCAAGTAACTTTCTTTTCCTGCTAATCTAGTTTAATTGATATTATGCTACTTGAAGGCTGGCATCACTTCATTTGTCTATACTAAACACTATGCTATGCAAAGGCCATGATATAGTTTCCACTAAAAGACTGTAAGAAGCCTGAGTTTTAAAGTATTTTAAGCTATACTTTTGTACATTTAGTCTAGTTGGAGCCTTGAATTTAAATTTATTTTGGAATTGTTTTACATTTAATAATATTTAAAATTACTTACTTGCAGCTTGGTGTGATCGGACATCGCCTGAGTCACTATCTTGCTAAAAACACGACACCTTTTGTGCCATGCTTTTAGCTGAAGGCCCTTTGCTATCTCATTCAGCTGTGCACATCTAGAGAAATCTTTGCCCATTCTTTTTTGCAGAAAACTCAAGCTCAGTCAGATTGAAAGAATAACATCTGTAAACATCAAATTACAGGCCTCCCCACATATTTCCCAATCGGTACTGACTTTGACTAGGCCATTCTGAGATGAACATGCTTAATCAAAGGCATTGTTGCCTTTGATTAAGGCAACAATGCCTTAATCAAAGGCATTGTTGCTCAGGTTTTATGTATAGTCTCATTGTGCTGGAAGGTTAATGTCCAACTCAGTTTCACATCTTCTGCCACCTCCATCATGTTTTCTTTTAGGATTGCCCTGCATTTAGCTCCATTAAACCTTCCCAACAACCTCATTAAACTTTTTGAATGTGTTTTTTTTTTCTATGTCCTTTAAGCAGGATTTCTCATTGATTTCTTTCAACACTGGCTTTCTTCTTTTTCAAAATGGCATGGCAAATACATCTAAGTTGTTTTGCAGCTCCCCCAGAGTCACCGTGTGTCCTTAGTTGCCTTTTTGGTTAAGGCAAGTTAGGCTGAGGCAGCCATGTCCTGGCAATGAGTGCTGCCTAATGTCTGCTGAGTGTTTAGTGATTTCCTTTACCTTTATGATGCTGTTTATTCTCCGACACCTTCACAAACCATGAGGTTACATTACTAACAGGAAGACTTCTCAAAGGAGTTTGTTGCAATATAATTTATTTAGAGGTTAGCAATCAGTGCGCTGAATATAAATGTAAGCTTTTTTTTCTCATATTTTTGATAACAAAAAATGCAATCTCCCCTCCCTGAAATATTTCATTTTCCTTTCAATCTACCAGATTCTCATCTATGGGGTTAGAGGTTTAATTTGATGTTCAGCGGGTCGCATCTGACTGACAGCCACCTCCTCACCTCCTGACCTGCTCCCACCGGGCACCTGAATAACATCCGTCACGTTATACATGGCAACTCTGCACCTATAATCCTGAGAAGTTTTGCTCTCCGCGTCTCCTCGGAAATCAGATTAAATTTGACGCGCAGCAGTGGTTCATCCAGGAGGCTCCTCTTTGACAGCTTGCTCGCAAAAACCCATAAAATGCAGTACAAACTGTATTACGAAACTGGATCCGTACGTGCGCTAAACTTTGGGTTACGTACTGGTTGTTTGGAGTTTAAATTAGATTAAGCTTAACTTTTTCTTCCAAGAATGTTGCCAGACTTTGAGCCTCATAAACTGTTAACTTCAGAGAGCGACATTTTATTTTAAGTGCTGTGATTTTAGCCGGAAATATAAATTAAATAGGTTGGTTATAGATACAAATTATTCGCTACTTTACCTTGACGTATCCACTGAAATCGTCGTCCTGATAGAGCTGGCCCCAGATTCCCACAGGAAAACAGCACAGATAGCCCCAAACGGTAGAAGAGTCGCACCATTAATTTGACCCATGTCCCTCTTCGCGCTGCGGGACAGATGATCTGCTGAAGTAACACTTAGCACCCGCCAAACTCCTCTACTTTCATGTGTCAGTGACCCGCGTAGGTAGTGCTATTCAAAATATCAGAAATCGTGGTCAAGTGTCCCGCAGAGGTGACGCGCACAGAGACTGCGGGATCAGTGCGCAGCGTGTCCGGACCCTGTTTCCTAACTTTACGCAGTGAGCCAGACCCCTTGGAGAGCCGCTGAAGGCTTCACAGCCCATTGCGCTCCCACTAATCCCTCTGGATTTACATTCCTGCCTCCAAAGAAGAGACTTCAGGCAACCGAGGATCCAGTCGAACTGCGTAATGCTGGTGGCTACACATGCCAAGATGTGAGAAGAAAAAAAAGAGAGAGAGAGAGAGAAAGAGACAGACCTGTTGCTCGATTTTAAAATAAACTTATTTCACCAGATTCCACAAATTTGGCGCTAATTATGAACAAACGAATAGATAAGTAAATAAATAAATAAACCTGGAATGTCAAGATTTAAAAAATTCTTATGTGCAAAATAAAATTGTGAATAAAAAGAGAGAGAGACTTGGTTGACAAATGTATTTTCCATCACCATCAAGCCTTAAAGTATTAAACGACTTAAGTTAAACTTTACTTATAGAGCGTATTTCATAAAACTAATATGTAAAATTAAAAAAATAAAAACAAGAGAAAACAAAGAATCTAATTCAGACTAATGGAAAGACAAATTAAGTAGCATTTAATTAATTCATAATTAATCAACAAAATTAGCATATATATATACCTTTATATAGAACTTGAATGTAAAATACTGGGAATAAATAAAGCCAGATACTGTGGTGACTCATCTCAGGTCTCATGGGAGAGAGCTCCAGAAAACAGAACCATAAAAGACCTTTACTTGAAAATCCAAAGGGCTTGTGTGGAATGGATTCAGTTTGTGCACCTCAAAAACTTTATGAGGATCAGATATTTAAAGCTCTGAAAACAATAAGTATTTTTAGCATAATTTCTGTACTCAACCTGAAGCAAAATTAAATATTTTAAGATGGAGCACTCTGATCAAGAGTTTATGATTTTTTTCCTTGTAAACTCCTAGAGTTTTGTATTGTTTAAAGTTCAAAGGGATCATGTTAAAGATGAGGACTAAAATTTAATCCATGATCAGTGTAATGAAGAGATCTTCATTATTGGGACTATTTTTACTGAAGTCACCGTTTAGCACTGTAAAAGCACTTCTTGCAAGCACTTTATTTAGCAGTGCACTTTAAGCATATATTTGCACATGAATAACAATTTGCACACAAGATGTGTTTATTGAGTGTTCTTAATGGTTAGCCATGTAGCCTTTTGTTCTGGGCTCTGCACAGCTGCTCCTCATTGAGAAGTGAGGTGGTTGCCTGTGAAGGGAGGATAATTGTTACTCAGAGCAAGGAGCTACTGGTGAGTAAAACTGAGCAAATGTTTGTGCATAATCTGTTAAATGTGGAGTGCTAATATGAAGTGACTCACCTGTCTTTTCTGTGTCCCCTCCAGGGTGTTTGGACAAATATTGCCCCAGGCGTCCAGACACCATTTATAGGTTCCAGGAGAGGCCATTGAAAAGTGTGGGGGAGGGAAGGGAGAATTGTTTATGAGTTTTTGTGGTGTTTCATTACGGTATAATGATAAAACATAAAATATAGTAAAAAAAAAAGTAAGTAAGTGGAAATATTTGCATTTGGTAAAAGGTATTTCATTTAAATGGGTGGAGATTGGTGAATTGAGATCCCCCTGTGAATTAAACGTGGTTTGGTCCGTCACAGTTGGGACCATTTAAGGCTGCAGCTTCAGCTGTGAAATTGTTCTTGATGCTGTGAGAAGAATAAACCACTTCTGTCCCACCTGACTCTGCCTCAACGTTTCATCCTCACTGTAAAATCCAGCTGCAAAAGGCCGCCTTGTTACAATCCCTAATGACTTTATTCAAATGCAAATAGAAACTAAAAAATAGTTCCACCTGCAAGGTACATTTTGTAATGTTTATGAAGGTGAAAAAGCTTATCAGTATGAAATGCTGCACTCGGCAAGAACAGGTTGACGGACAATGTTTGGCTCATTTCAAATTCTGACTCCCTGGGCTGTTCTTACCACTGAAACAAGAGTGGTATTATATTTTAAAAATTATTTTTTATTAAGCAAATTAGTAAATATGCTTTGCAATCAAACAAACAAAAAAATAAATCCAAAAATTATGTATTTTAAAGTATTTTAACTGTGTTTGGAATCTATGTGATTCTCTGACATAGATTGCTATGATTTGCTAAGTGTTTTGGTAAAACCCTCAGGATGTATTTTTGGTTTATAACAAGACATTCGAGTTGTTTTTTGTGCCGTATATTTTGGACACCAATATTTATGATGCTAACAAATACAAGATCAACTGACGTAGCAATATGGATCACCATCCCTAAAACTTCTTTAAACAATAACTCTAAACCTTTTTAAAAGTCTGTCTTTGTTTCAAATCCTTACCTGCCTCATTACAGGTGAAGACCAACAAATAAAAACAAAAGGTCAAAAGTTAAAACTATTCCTCGAAATGGTGCATAATGATGTGGAATATAATTGTCTGAAGTGTTCCTAAACAGAATTTGTAACATGGTTCCTGCTAATGGGCATTACATTATCAGCATGCTAAAATATAGCAATTACTCACTCGTGTTTTCTTTGCTATTAGATGAAATATCTCAATGAAATGTTTTGCCGGACTAACAGCCTTGTTTATCTTGGAAAAGCTGCTGAAGGTGGAGGGTGAAGGTGTCTGCTGGGAAAAAAAGAAGAAATGGTTTCTTGAGAAACAAACCTAGAAGTAGAGATCTTTTTAATATGTAATAATTATCTAGTCATTATTATTGTTGCTGTAAGCAAACATGCAATCACAACCTGATTGCTTGAGATGTACGTTTGCTGTGGGCTTTAGCCTTTGACCGAACACGGTGAAATCTGATTAACCCAGTGCACTATGTTCGTTTTCTTTCTGTTCACACACGAGAAAGAATTGTGGTAATGCGGTTCAGAAACTGTAGATCCGTATGTTCTGCACCAAGTGTTTTTTTTAACTGCTGCTGTGAAAAATGCGTCTTATTTGGCACACACGTCTCAAACATTACTGTAAACCAGGCTGAAGAGAGGCTGTGTGATGTATAGTGAGCATTAATATATATTAAGGCACAAGTTATTGAGTAATAGAAGTAAATTGGAGCCAAATGTTCTGAAACATAAAAATGTAAAAATAAACATACAATGAAATAGATTTAATAATAAATGGCATGCATTTTATGTTACGGTTTTCTGAAAATCTGTATGGATCACCCATGTATGTGTTCTTACCTGTTGCAGGCTTTGATCATGTACCAAAAAAAAGACGTTATATATGTGTGAGAGAACTCTGACCACTCATATCCTCTGAGGACCGAATAGCACAGTGGTCGGTGCATCATCTGATGACGCGAGGTAATTCTGCACTTAGTGGTGGATGGTGTTCTTCCATGCCATTAAATAGAAACATCTGGCTTTATTCACAGCAAAACGAATAACACTGGAAGTACACATGCACTGTGTACACGCCTGCATGTGGTATCCAGCACATCAAATTAAGCAGCATGGACTCCTTTGGCTCCATTTCCCTCCAGAATCAAATAAATTCATAAAATATATAAAGCAACATTATTAAGGAACCGCAGCAAAAAAAGGCAGCTGTTGAAATGGAGGCCTCTGCCTCATTATTGCGACCACACAGGACATGGTTTCTCTTTTTCCCATGCAGGAGAGTCTCCTTTTACCTTGGCTTGTGGCTTTTATGTAGTATCTATCTGGATACAAGCCACAGAGAGGAAATGTGGGTTTCATTCGGTGCTGCGGATACATTTTGCTGGGATACAAATTTTTAAAAGTATATTTATAATAGCACATCTATGAAAAAAACATATAAGCAAAACACTGCATCATTTTCTTTCCACTATTCAATTATGCAAAGTGTTGTGTTGAACAATAAAAGCCTACTTCTGTCATGGGGTGTGGTTGGTGGTGGTGAGAATGAACGCTGACGACCCAGGTAGTGATGAAGATGATGATGAATCTAATAAAGAGAGCTCAAACACAGTCCAACACAGGCGGCACGGCAGAGCGTTAGCACACAGCTAATTACCGGTAGCAACTGAAAGACAGAGGACTGAAAACGAGAACTGAACCAACACAGGACTTTACAGTTCGACTGTGGTGGCAAGCAGACAAATGACATACGACGAGGATCCGACAAGAGACAGAGACAACAGGTGGAACTAAATACACAGGGAGGGTAATCAAGGAATGAGACACCTGGGAAGCAATCAACGGGGAAGACATAGAAACAACAGAGACTCAGGACAGAAACTGAATACAGAAAAACCTTAAAATAAATACACAGAAACACGGATCATGACAACTTCAATATATTGAAGTCAAGAGAAACTTTAACCTTTTATATTTCTATTTTGTATTTACCCATATGAAGCACTTCATATGAAATGTCTTCTTTATCGTGAATCAACTTGTGTTTGTGAAAAAAATATTAGTTGTATAAATGTTTTCATCAGTCAGTGGATGGCCCACCGTTGGTTTGTGGGGATTTTCCTGATCTAAAACTGTAATGCCCCAAAGGAAGAAAGATGCAGTTTCCTGGCCTGTGAGCATTATTATCCCATGTAGGATTCTGAACGGCTGTCAATCTTATTTTCCAAAATAGGTCAAACATTTTTGGAGACCAGAATCTTTTGATTGTGCAGAAGAGGAAAAACTAACAAAAGATCCTTAATCAAAAGTCATACGGGAAAATCACCATATATATCTTTTAACTTGTACTCTTATAAAACCACTGACATTCTAAAAAAAATTTGGTGTTACTGCACCTCCCTTCGCCAATAATGCCTTTTATCCTAACAATTCATCATATTTTCATATTGAGCAAGTTTCAAAAGTACATAAAATAAGATGGATGAGCTCATGACATAACCTTCACAGAGATAACTTATTTAGGGATACACATAAGACAAATAAATTTTGTTCCATTTTTACATGCTATACATAGAGCTCTTTGTATGCTTATCTGATTTATTTGTGATAAATCTTTTATACAGGAATCAACAGTATTTTCTTCAAGCTCTAACGAGGAGACTTATGAAATATGTCCTGCAGTTTTTATCGAATGTCTGTAACTCTGTTACAGAACAAGACTGGGAATATGTTCTGCATACCTCTCTTATCAGAATGAAACCCCGACTGTTCAAACCAAACAGACAGAAATTATTTCTCAGAATCACAACAGGTCTCTTGATGATGAAACTGTTTTGGAATTAAATTTAAACCACACAAAGGATTCAGGTTTTGTTTATGTTTGGCAGCAATAAGCCATTAAACGGACATTTGGCTGACCTTTGGAAAATGGATTTGATTTACCTTTTTCTCAATGTTTCAGTTTGTTAGTTATAGTTTTAGAGACAGGAAAACAATTCGCTTTCTAACATCCATTGACCACGTTTGTGTCTCTTTAATTTCTGAGGTAAATGCCCTCAATAAAAAAAGAGAAGATTCTCCCTATTTACATTTTAATACATGGGAAATTAATATTCATAAAAATTCTGAAAAAAACCCCCACATAAAACACAATCTAGTACGTGTTGAAATCATTTTCTGCAGCTGGCCACCAGGTTTGTCCACAACTTTGTGGAATAATTTGTTGTTTTTTTTATTGTTTTTTTTCCCATTCGTATGTGTTAGAAATATCTAAATCTTTTAAATTTCTTACCTGTTGCTAAGAAACTCAAACCTTCAGCTCCCCACACAGATGTTTTCTGTATGATTGGAGGTCTGGAGACACTGGGTGAGCTTTATATGATTCTCCCTCTGTTTTTGTTCATTGTCATAATGGAAGATTCATCAGTGTTCTCACTGAAGGAAGAAGGTTCTCATTTAAGATTTCGTGGTCCATGTACCTGCCCATAGTCCCAAATCATGATGTTTCCACCTCCCTGTGTGGCTGATGATCGTCCTCAAACTGGAGGGGCAAAATTTTGCATGGTGGCCTAGACTAAGAGAGATTGTTTATAATTTTATGTTTCTGCATACTCTAAAGCTGGCACATTCTTTAAGCTTTGTCCAGCTTTGCAGCTCATTCCAGGTCAGATGTTATCCCAGATGTCCTGTGACAAAACTTTTATTGTGTTCATGGAGTTGGACTTGAAGGAATTGGTTTAGTAGGCAAGTATGTTTTCTCTCGCATAATCATTTGCAAACATAAGTATATGTTATTCATTAGATTTTTGGGCCACAAAGGAACAAAGCCATTACAAAAACAGACAAAGTTCTGCCTGTGTTAAAGGGAATCAAACTGTACCGAACAGGAAAAGTAAATTAGAAGTTTTGTACCCCTGTAGCTCTAGATTGTTAGTTGATATTAATGAACCTTTCCACAAAATAGAGACTGTACATTTCTTAACAAATGACCGAATTCACAAAATTAAATGCAAGCTGGCAAAAGGTCTTTAAAAAGTGATGTGACAAAGTCAGGGAAATGATGGGCTTTGAACTTGGCTTTCAAATTCTCTGAGTGCTGTTCAGCAATTGGCAGTTCAGTTTTACAAACGACTCACTACATGAAAGGGCTTGGAAATTGTCATTATTTACTGCGCATTACACTGGTGCATTTGACATAAGATACAAAGCCAAAGCTTAGAAAAATCTTGATGGGAAGCTCTTCACCTTAAACAATGTGTTTGAGCAGCACTGCAATGAGTCTTTTGTCAACATTAGAAGTCAGATTTATAGTTTAAGCAGACAAAACCTTCCTGTCAGCTCAATTAATTTGGGTTGAGAGTAGAATTTTAATGAGGTGACTTTATATCACGGTGGCTAAAAGAGAAACCCTCCGCAATAATTCCCCGTACTACTTAAAGACTCCGGACACTTTAACGGCAGTTCATTAGAAGTTAAAAGAATTGTATTCTACCCATCACCAAGACGTTTTAGAAGAGTCAGCGACAGTGGCAAACTCTCAGCTTTGGAGTGAAGTTTCACAAGTTTTTGTTTTGCATTATTCTGCTAAAGAATCAGTAAAATAATATCTAAAATATACGAACAAAAACTTCAATGTAATCACGTGGACTTTCTCAAATCGACAGTTTTTCACCAAATAAACTCGAACTGAAAAACAGGCACTTGTGTCTTAATCGTCATCTCACTTAACTGAACTGGATTGTATTGAAAGGAACTGGACTGATTTGAACTGAATTTAGATTATATATATGTTTTTGGATATGAATTGACTAAAGGTGCTGGTGAACATGAGTTGAAATTTGTGGCTGATAAGATTTTCATTTGTCCTTCTTTTATGTTTGTTTTCTTTTTTAGAGACATAAAATGATGTTATCAACATTAATTTCTGCAGGCATTTAGGAAAATGTTTGTAAAACACACAAACCAATATATTAGAGGGTTTTTTTTCTCCTTTCAATCTTTGTTAAACAGTAAAAGCTCATTCTCAACATAATATTAATATAATAGCATAATGATTGTGGAGAAATCACATAAACTTCCTGCACTGTTGTCCTAACCCTCAGGCAATCATCATTGTATTTTGAACAAATTGCCATCATCAAAAACTAGTCCCCAGTTGAAAGCATAATTCATTATTGTGAATTCATAGCCCCATTTTGCCCCCATGAAAACTCCCACCTCTACTGTAGCAGCATAATCTTGAGTGATTTATAGTTTGTGAGACGCTTTGAAAGTGAGAGGCTCTCTTGGTCTCACAGGTGCACCCAGCAGTCAGCAGCTGAGAACACAGACTCTAGTCTGGCTCTGACACGACTCAAGTCTGAACACATGTTGCCTTGTCCGCTACAGAGATCACTGTCTAAGACGTGATAACGCAGCCTGCATTAGTAGGAAACAAAATAAAGAGGGGTTTTATTACGGCCAAAATGCAAAAAAAAAGGTTTTGCAGGTGAGAAATGTCTGAATGTCTTTGATCCGACCATTAGAGGCAGGTCATTAAAATGAATAACAGGAGCAATGACCTCAGGGTTTCAGGCTCATTACTCCAATATTTTGAGAAAATAAGACACAAGCAGAGAGTACAACTGCAAAGATGTAACAGGATTACCCCAAATGCTCATGGGTCAAGGGGTTCAGTTGGAGTTAGATCGCCTGCAGCCAATGTCACAGAAACACATCTGTCCAATAACTGCGTGTGCTATAACGTGTGCATTTTAATACAGGCAAAAAACGATGACAGACGTGATTGGTTTCACCTTATTAATAAACAAAACTCCCTTATTTGTGTATAATTAAACTTTAGATTTTTCTTCCTGTTTTACACTTTTTTGTTTACATGCAAACTAAAGCACAAGCTAAAGCAAGTATTCCAAAAGTCCTTGCATTATGAGGAGTTTGTGGTTTTAAATTGTCAGTTTTTTGTCGTTATTCACTGTTGTGAGTGACAGACTGGGCTTTTAAAACCTCTTGTGCAATGCTGGTATGTTGTGTCTCTAAGCCACTGCTCTCTTTATTTCTCTTCTTGGACTTCTCCTCCTCACTGGATAAATGAGTACGTAAATATTAACTTTATTAACTAAAAATAGAGCTAGAAACTTAACACTAACTTCTGCTATCACCACTTTTGTCTTGTGTGGCCCTTGTATTATGCAATATTGCCTGGCCTTTCAAAAAGTTATGTTACCACTGCGTCTTTTGGCTTTCTTCTCAGCTAACTTGCTCTGGGTGTTTTATACTTCTCAGATGTATTTCAGGCACAAAAAGGAATGAAATCATTAGCTACAAGCTTGTGCACTATTTAACTACTTGTAAAACTGTTTACAACTCTCTAGCAAACAGATCCCGTCCTGTGTGTGACCTCCATTAGTTGTGCGAGTGGCGTTGTAAGTGGCTTAAGTGCAAAGCTGTTCAAACCGATGTAGGGGGGTTAACCCTATTCGACACCCTGACCAGTCAGGCCAAAGAGGTGGCACCCCCCCCCTGCTGTAGCGCCATCACCCAATGATCCAGAGAGATCTCCCACTTTGTGTGTGCTCAACGATTGGTTTAACGGGGCAGAGAGCGTGGCTACGTCTGGAATGTTTCCCAACACGGCCATGACCTCCTTGGATGAGAGGGATTACAAGCTGTGGGAGAAGCCCAACCTTTCCTTGCACGGTGGGCAGATACTCAAACTGCTGATCAGCAAGCCAACAGGGTCACAGCCTGGAAGAACAGGACTAGCCTCTACTCTTCTGCACAGGCTTAACAAGGTTTATGACGTTTACAAAGACCCGCTGACTGACTCCGGTCTGACTAAAGAGCCATAAAAATATTTTAGATTTGAGGTGGAAGGAAAACACAAGTTTTTATCGCTGCTTTGTATCTCTGTAGTGTTGTTAAGTAAGACCTTAGAACTTTACATTTTCTGACAGCAGCTGTGGCTTGATTGAAGTATAGTTGAAGCGTGTATTACTGCTGAGTTTCCAGCCATGCTCCTTTCGGAATCATGCCCCGTTAGCTAAATTACACCACATGCAGACAAAAGTCAGATAAGACAATAAAAAAATTTGCATGTTTGAAGTTCATTTCCCAAGACCGATTTTTCACTACACGTTGCCAACATGCAGTGGGGTACGCGACGAGAAAAATGTGTGAATTCCCTGGTTGAAACTGCAAACTCTGGGAAGATAATGTGAGACCTTTTGTCGTAATTCAGACTGCACTGCACAGCTGTGTGGCCTGGGAGAAATATTACAACAGACAGTAAGTCACACGCAGAAATGTTGATAGAGCACTCTTAATGGAAAATACAGGCTTATTCAAAGTTTTATTTAAACACACATTCAGAACAAGTGTCCACAATGCTGCCGGCAATAATGCAAAATCACTGTGCTTAAATTAAAAGTGCTTCCTACAGATCTGATGTTAATCATATCAGAGAAACCCAGAAACAGCCAATTATAGCTGCACATTAAATCTCATGCCCCATGTGAGGTCTTTCTACAACACAATGTGACCATGTGTTCTGTATGTGTGTGGCTGAGCAACGCAAACGAGGTAAAGTGCTGCAATAATCTGTGACTAGTGCGCTCGTACATTTTTTTTTTGCAGTTTTTCCTGTCCAGATGTATTATAGAAACAATACTATGTAGTTATTCATAATTGCATTCTCAGATCAAAGGAAACTTATTTATTCCTAAATTAAAAAAAAAAAAAAATGAAATGAGTTAAGAAATCATGTTTAACTCCAGAAAAGGGCATTTTAGCAAATCCATAAATCTAAATCTGGTCAATAAACCCAAATCTTTGTTCTACAGTAGACAACATAAATCTTCTTCTTTTTTTTTCTTTTTTTTTCAAATAGCAACTAAGATCACAACGTGGCAGCGGATTTACATACCGAGATTTACAAACCAGCTCAGAATTTGTAGTTACCACAGGACTTGACAAGAACTCCTTTTTCTCATTTATTAAGCAACACTAACCATGTTTATGAGGGATCAGCACTAAGGCTGGAGCATGTCTTTAACCAATCAAAGTGCTTGTTTGAAACTTCCAGTTGTTTTACAGTTTCCTTTCACTTACACGGCAACCAGCACACATGCTAAACACAAGACAGACCAACAGTGTTCCCATGATCACTGACCCAAATAAAAGGCAGATTCTCATATTTTTCTTGACAGCTAAGCACGGGTGACCACAGTGCCACAGGTCAAGCCTGGTAGGTATGGCCACCACATGGAATTCAATTTAAACAAATACTAAGAACACATGGTAACACATAATGTGTGCATTTGTTTTAACGAGGTTGTTTTGTTTTTGTTTTCTGGTTAAAAAATTGGCAGTTGGATAATCGGAGGAAACATAAAATCAGAAAGGTAAAATTAAGCAGGAGCAGAATGGGACATGATGTGCAGGCCACGACAACATGCAAATGTTTAGTTCTGTTCTCTGGCTGTTTCCACAGTTCTCTGCAAATGCCGTCATCACATTAAAACGAGGAATGCAAGTAACAAGGAAGTTGTGTCATTAGCAAACAAGTTTGGGATAGATTAAAACCATTCAATTTTCTTAATCAAAACCATAAGACGAGGAGCGACAGTCGGTCTGCTGCAGGGAAACAGAGCTGAGAAGGTAACTTTTAGCTGATAAAACCCAAAAGACGCAGTCTGTATTACAACAGGACTTGCTTTATGACTCATGTCTTTGAAGTGAGAAAGGAGAAAACTCCCAACCAACCTCAAATTCTCTTACACTAAAAAAGATTTTATGATAATGACCATAAAACTCTATTGGGAAATAATTGTGTGTTTTTAAACTGTTTCCTGTACTCATACTGTTTGTATTTGTTACTCATTTATATGGCAGTGAACATCAGCTTTGTCATTATAAACACTTTAAGCTTAATTAGAATCAGTTAACAGATTGTATCAGTTCATATTAACGATAGTTTTGTTGAGTTAATCTCATAAAACATATTTGGGAATACCACTATTTAAAATTAATCAAACTATGAAGTTTATTACACATCTTCAAAAATAAACAAGATAAAGTAGGCTGGTAATAAACATTAATTATTACTATAACAATAAAAATACTGACTGGTTACTGTTTAATCTGAATTAATGTGTATTTAAAACAAAAAGTCCAGTCAGTTAGTCTCCAGGTGGCTGGTTTTACTGTTGGCAAATGTCTGGATCTGTTTTTAAGGCTCACTCTTTGTAACAATGCTAATTAGCTTGGATTCAAATCAGGAAAATGTGTCCATTTTCAACTGCATTCCAAATATGTGCAGGTAAGCACCACATGGCTTATAAAGCTCATTTTATTGATTTAAAACTGTGCTTTGGCAAGTAACCGGGTTTTAAAAATAGCAGTTTCTCATATCAGTGGTTGTTTGTGTCCCTGTTTTAACTCCAACTTAAATTTAGCACCACTAAAAGGTCATGCTTTTGTCAAACAAACAAGAGAAAAATGATCCGGTCAGCAAAATTTAGATAAAAATGATCAAGTGTGGATTGCTGTTGTGTGAAGTTTCCAACATAAACATAGTTTCTGATAAAAATGGAGGGTGCATGTGGTTAAAAATTTGTGCTTCTGTGTTCAACAGACCTGTATGTTATGTCATCCTTCTCCTGTGATGTTGCTCTTTGTTATGGTAATAGTCACTGGCTAACTTGGTTAGCAGAGCAGTTCACTATGATTAAAGCATCTTGAACTTTCTCACACACTGTTTGATACAACCACAAACTTTTAGGGTGTTTTATTGGGATTTTATGTGATAAACCAAGTCAAAACTAGTGCAAAAATAATGAAGTGGAAGAAATACTGCATTTGAAACCAGATATTTACAAACACTGACTAAGAAGACAAAATCTGACCAAACCTCTCTTGGTCAGAAATACCAAAATTATTTATGTTTCCTAAATGCCAGAAAACTTAGCAAGAACACTTTTTTAAAGAATTGTTTGCAACTGCCTTCGAATTCAAAAGAACATGCACTGCGCACCATTCTGAACCAACCCCAACTGTCAAATATGGTGGTGGCAGCATCATGCTCTGGGAGTGCTGTTTCTCCTGCAGGAAAGGGGGCGATGGTCAGAGATGGTTGGAGCCAAATACAGGGCAATCTGGGAAGAAAACCTGATGGAATCTGCAGAAGACCTGAGACTGGGACAGAAGCTTCAGGGGATACAATAAAATATATTAGTGTTAGAATGGCCCAGTCAAACCTAAACCCAACCAAGAATCTTTGGCAAGATCTGGAAACTGCTTTTCAAAACACTCTCCATCTAATGTGATGTTGCAAAGAAGATGGGCACAAATTTTAGTCACCAGATGTGCAAAGCTGGTCGAGACAAACCCTAAAAGAACAGCAGCTGTAATGGGAGCTGTTGGGATGCTTCTCTTTTCTTTTACAGTGAATCTTTAAACTGCTTTGGAGGTTCATATTTTTGAAGGATAACAACCTTAAACATTCAGCCCTTTCCAACATGTTTTAAAACAATGGAAGGTTGTCCTGGAAATATGAAAAAGCTTAAATGGTATAAAAATCTTTGCAAGGCATCCAGTTTTCTGTCTTTGAAATTCAGCCTTTGCGTGTTTTACATTAATTTGGAAGGCCGAAAACCTGTCACAGGTTTGAACAAATGCTTCAAATTAAAAACATATTGCGGTCAAACTGCACGAACCCTTTAAAGTTATGATTCTAATTTAAATTCAAAGTATCACCGGGGGACTCTGCATCATAAAATATCTGTTTCCCGCAGACTGGAACTGTTTTGTTAGAAGACCTCAAATCTAGAGCTTTTATTTTCTGCTCCCAAATCAACACATAATGCTCCCATCTAACTTGAAATGTTTCCTTTAACATCATTGTCACATAATCATCTGACCTGTATTAAAGGTTTGGGCCTGTTTGTTTGCTTCTGTCCTCTGGCAGTCGAGCAGAGATGAAGTGACAGAGTCGACAAGGTCTGCAGAGTCAGAGTGTTGAGTAAATATATACAGCAGGCTGTTTGCCTTAATTCAGCAGCTTGGAAACAATATATTAATCAAACAAGCTGCAGATACAGCATATTTACTCCAACAAAGAGGAGTTGATAAATCTATTGTTGTAATTTGTATTTCCTTTAGGCTAAAAGTTTATTCTAAAATATAATAATTGCACTTGACAAACAATGTGAAAAAATGTTGTTTCAAAGCCTTAGGTTTTGTTTTAGGATTAAGAACAAACACAACATTTTGCATATATTTTTAAGGAAAAAAGCAATACATGGTTTTCATTTATGTCACAAATAAAAAAATGGTGGCATGCAAAACTTTTATATCACATTTTTATTGTGATAAGAATTAATAAAATTTGATGTACCACATTGTTTTCAGAGGTGACCAAACATATAGTTAAAGATTTGTGATTAATAATAAGAGATCAGGGGCTGCACAGTGGTGCAGTTGGTAGAGCTGTTGCCTTGCAGCAAGAAGGTTCTGGGTTCAATTCCCAGCCCTGGTCTTTCTGCATGGAGTTTGCATGTTCTCCCTGTGCATGCATGGGTTTTCTCCAGGTACTCCAGTTTCCTCCCACAGTCCAAAAGCATGTCAGGTTAATTGGCCTCTCCAAATTGCCCCTAGGTGTGAGTGTGTGTATGCATGGTTGTTTGTCTCTGTGTTGCCCTGCAACAGACTGGCAAATTGTCCAGGGTGTACCTCACCCAGAACATTGGCTGGAGATGGGCACCAGCAACCCTCCTGACCCCACCAAGGGACAAGGGTGTAAATAAAATGGATGGATAATAAGAGATCAGATAAAATTGTCCACATGGTCATTCTCCTACATGCTGGCTGTCAGTTTCCTCTGTAAAGTCCAATCTTTTGATGTTTTTATGGATTTCCATAAAACAAATAAATGGGAAAACAGCAAAGAAAAAAGGAGAGAGGAGAAAATAAGTCATAATCACCTTAAAAGAGGAGATCTAGTTCTGCATAACACTCCCCATTGTTACGTTTAATTCATTGTACTTTCTTTGTTTCGTCTAATTAATTCCACTTAAAATCTGTTGTGAGCCCTAATTTTTTACAACCAGCTAAAGAGAAACTTGCTGACAAATACTCAACTATTGTTTATTTTCAGGGAGGAGGGGCGCCACAAAGCATCTGGGCTTAAGGCAGCCAAATGAACCGGGTCTGCACGACAGTAACGTTAAAAGGTTCAAAGGCTTGTGAATTGCTTAGAACAACGTTGATGTTAAACACAAGCAAACATGTCTGAGGATATCTGCCCAAATAATGTTTTCTAAATACTTTGTAGTCACACTCTGGTGTTCCCTTGTATTTCTTCTGTAAATGCCCACTATGTGTTTGGTTTTTTTATATATATATATATATATATATATATATACATATATATATATATATATATATATATATTGAAATGTTGTCTTCAAAGCATCTGATATTCTCTGCGGTGGAAACGCCAGTAAAGGCACCCTTTCACATTGTTCTCAAAATCTCACAAGATTCTTTGAGGTTCGATAATGTGTTTCATGCTGATGGGCTTGTCAGAAAACACAACAATAGCTTTGGGTGAAAGAATCTCATGTGCTTTTGATTATGTGCTGCCTGGCCCATTGTTTACGCTGCGAGCAGAGAAACACACTGAGTCCAGCTGTTGTGGAATATTTCTGCAGCTGTAACCGTGCACCATGCCGTCCCACAGGTTGCACCGCAGGGGTCACCCATGACTGATTTGTTGCCTTTTCCATCGTCCTATTCTACATTTAGAAGTCAAAATGTCGAAAGGCTATAAAATTATATTTTTGAAGGGTTTATTTTTTTTTTTAAAGTTAAACTAAAATGATAATGACATTACGTTTTAAGGAACATCCCCAAAGAACTGTCCATACGCTTTTATGTTTTCATAAAGAAAATGGAAACTGGATGCTTATGAATGCTAAAATTTATTGATACCACTTGAGGTAGGCGTCAACCCCGCCACCCTGCAAGGACAAGCAGAAATAGATCGTGGACGGATGAAGTAAAAGTGAAGCTTAAGCATTTGTCTCCTATTTTCTATGCATAAATAGTGCAGAGAAAACCATAAATTTAATCAAAGTTTATTTTTAAAAACAGAGAATGAGTTAGCACATATTAGGTCGGCTTCAACCGCTTCTTGTTAAAGATGTGTGGATGTTCACTAAAATCCCACGCGAGTAAAATTGGCCAACATGTTTACATGTTTCTTCCACCTGCCAGCCACGGTCTCGGTCAACTTAGTTGCACTCTGTCCACTTTCATCAGGCTGCCATTTGATCCAGCGCAGTTGAACTCGAGACCTCTGACAGGGCTGCAGTATCAAGGGCGACAGCAACCTGAATCATTAAGGAGGGAGGGTGAAAACGTGCCAGATGATGACAGAGCAACCATTTATCACAGTCACAGAAACATCTGATAATGGGAAGAAGGAAGACTGATTTTGCTTGTGGTTCTCTGAACCTCTTTAAGTCTGCTGTGGTCTACAGATGTGGAGTCTGACTGCGAAGTTAATCACTCACACACACTGTAAAAAAAATTCTGTTGTTTTTACAAAAAAAATCTGGCAGCTGTGGTTGCCAGAATAATTCTGTAGAAAACACAGTGAACATGTAAACTGTTTTACTGACCAAACAGTAATTATAACAGTGTTAAATTGTGAAATAAACAGATTATCCCATAGTTTTGCACAAATTTTAACTGTGATTTGAAAAGGTTTATTTTTGTAATAAAACAGTTTTATCAAGTAATTTTAACCAACTTTTTCTGATGAATTATCATAATAATGCTGTTATTTTACACTTTTTTTCCAGTAAGATTTACTCAGTTTTTGTTTGTTGTACAAAAAAAACTTCATTTAGTCCTACTGATAAATTACCTTTAAATAACGGATTAGAACTGTTAAAATGTCAATTTAAAACAATTTATTAATACTTTCTGAAAAACTGAAATTTGCTTTAATTTTTTACTTTTTACTAATAATTATATCTTTAAATATCTATAAGCATGAAATTTCAACAAACATTTCTCACTTAAAGGAAACTTTAAAACACAAGGAAGCCCAATATAAATTGTATCTATGATAACCTTAAAAAAATAAACATACACTTGCATGCCTTTGAAATATTTATTTTCAATGAAGTTCTCATTTGTCTTTTCTGAACATCATGAAGCACATGCACCTGCTGAATACATATAAATTTCTTCAACGTTTTTAACTTTATTAGAAACAGTATGAGAGCCAACTTTTCACCCCCTTTTTTTTGGACGGGGGGCTTGAAGATTATAACATACAATAAATTTCTATTTCCAGTATACATTTTAATAATAATGTTTGTTTGCTTCAAAAGTTTTCCTTTTTTAGAAGCAATTCTATTTTCAAATATCTATAAATAATCAAATTTCAACAAACATTTACCAGTTAAATGCAAATTTAAAACACAAGGAAGCCCAATATAAACTGTATCTATAATGATAATTCAATATATTTTTTTTAGAAACAAATAAACATTTTAATTGAAAACATATTTTCAATGAAATTCTCATTTGCCCTTTCTGACATGGAACAAAATTCAGCCACTGAACAAATATAAATATGTCTTTTCAACTTTTTTAACTTCAGAAGACACTGTGTGAGATGCAACATACATTTAGAAATCTATTCAGCTCTGTTAAGATTAAACACTGTCTTGATAACTCACTGACTTTAGTCCTTTCTCAAACATCACGCCACTCATGATCCGCAAGTTCCTGGATCAAGGTGAGGACACGGGGGTTCACACGCAGTCTGGGTTTACGGGTTTCTTCCACCTTACTGCCCTTGTCTGGGTTGATTGAGAAGAAACACCTTAAGATAAAGAGGACAAACAGAAAACTACATAAAAATGTGCTTCACAAAGACATAAACATTTTATTCAAGATATAAAAGTTGTCAAAAGTCAAATTTAACTGCCTACAATTAAAAAAAAACAAAAAAAAAAAATAGAACTCATACCTCTGCAGAAACTCCAGTGTAGACGCCAGCCCCGATGGATAATGTATGTTAAAACAATAATAGCTCCCAAACATCATGCAGAGGGCAGAAATAAAACAGGAGATGTTGTTGTTTCCAATCTGTTGATCCACACTCAGCATGAATCGTTTGGCATGGAAGCAGGATTGACCTAAGGAGAAAGAACAAATACATTTAGACTCCTGATACAACAAAACAATGACATTTATATGAAAAATAACAAATTAAGTAAAAAGTACGAAAAATAATATTAGTATAGTAAAAGCATAAGAAAATAATTGGAAAAAAAAAACTATTAAAGAAAATGCCAGATGGACAAAAGTGCAAAGAAAGGGGACAAGACAACAAAAAAGACAACAGGTCAAAACTTTTTTGCAGGCTTTTACTGGACATGCTACCGGCCGCCCCTCCATTATATGCTCCTTTAAATGAGCAACGACTTCTTTCACAGTTTGGCTTTGGTGCCCACACAATGAAATGGTGCATTTCAATTTAGCAGCAATGACTTTGGCTAATTCGGGTTGTGAAGCCACGTTGTGAACTCGGTAAAAATGAGTTTTAAACGCTGCATATGTACAAAATGTCCGCTTACATTCTGTGCCGAGGCATTTGAATACACAACTGGGCTCGTTTCTGTGCACTCTACAATGCAACACATAGCCCCTCAATGATTCTAGTGTTTTACAGCAAAATGTACATATAATCATGTTTAAACAATTTCAACCTACCCAACAAGTTACACGTGTTGCAGGTGTAGCAAAAAATGATTCTACTGCATATTGTTCCAAGAAGCAATATGACGCCTTAAAAACAAAATGTAATCTCCCCAGAAACACAAATTACCGTTACGTTTGAAGAAAACAAAGCTTAACTTACATTTGCTGAAAGCTGACGAGGTCCAAACAGCGCTCTTTTCTTTGTCAAGGTTTGAGCACAATTCAGCTTCTTCTGAGATGAGAACCGTTATACGAACTTGTTCAAAACAGCTTTCAGGCGCCAGGTAAGCGAACCAATCAGAGAGCAGAACAGACCGGAAGTTGAGCACAAAGCGGTGTTCTCTGTCTTTCTCGCAGTAGCCGAACTTTGAGCTTATAATGGCAACGGTGAAGGTAAAAAATCCAGTGTTAGCAAAAATAATAAATAAAAATAAAATACATGTACCAATAAGCAAGTACATGACTTCCTTGTTGATTCAGATGTTTCCTCCACGTTAGACGTGAAATATGAAGAAATGATCCAATCAAAATTGACAGAGAATAAGTAAATGAATTAAAGAGGAAATGACAATCTAAAGAAGTGGGAAAATACAAGTGAATATAAATAGATAACTAGTGAACAAAATTGGAAGTAAACAATGTGGAATCATAATTACTTAATTCCACATTAATTTCCAAATCTATTCATTTATTCATTTATTTCATTGTCCATCCATCCGTCCATCTTCTACTTATCTGGAGTTGGGTCTCAGGGGCAACAGCTTAAACAGGGAAGCCCAAACTTACTTCTCCCTAGCAAAAAAATGGTAAGCTAGCTTCCAATTCATTTGGATTTAATCATCACAGAATGTAAATGTTAGTTTTACACTGCTGAAATGTTGTGAAGGATCCAACTTTTTTCATTAACAATACAAAATGTGTGTTTTCTACAACTAAATACAATATTATTTACAATTTTACATTTTAAAATTTACAATAATTTTCTGTTCTACGTTATACAACATCATACTGGTAAATGAACAAAATATAATTGTGTTTTTCTTTACAAAATTTTTCTGTCATGATTTCACAGATTTTTACTGTTGATTTTACGGACTTTTTTTACAGTGCACACTCAAACATCTCAAAAAGACTTCGCTGATGCAATCTCTAACTTAACGACAAAGTCATGCGTCTCAAGTATAGTCATATTCAAAAAAGTAAAAGCTTATTTATAACTTATTTCACTAAGTGAAACACATTCTGTGGACTAATTACACACAGATAGAGAGAAATGTGGGCTTAAAAAAGTGTATTTGATACCTACATAAAGGCTACTGTTTTTAAAAGCTACTTTTAATCTGACTAACGAGATTCAGATGCATAATCAGATTTTTTTAATATGACCTCAGTTTCAGTCCATAGATGCTATATCTCTGATATCCACTAGATGTCAGCATTCAAAAGCAGTATGAGTACACACTGATTCAATTAATGTTAGTCTTGAATAAAATATTTGCCTTTTCAGTTCATAAGATAAACGTAGATATTTATGGAAACAATTCAGAAAGTATTTAGGTGCATACAGAGTGAATAAGTGTTAGTAACATTTCCATTATGCCATTATAGCAAAAACAGTGATAAGTGAAACAAATACATTGATTAAAAGATATGTTTTTATGAAATGATTGAACAGAAATGGTCCAACCATAATAGATGCTAGTATTTTAGCTAGTTTTACCTTTTTTGCTAATTTTGGCTTTTACGTGGGTTTTTCACATTGCATGGACTATTTCTTACCTTTCTGCAAGTCTTCAGCAGTTGGCTTCAAACGCTTTTGCCATTTTCACCAAAAGCATTCAGCATTGAGCATTCGGCATTCACACTTGAATTTTCATAGGAAATGCACACTTTCTAGTGTTTTATTGGGCTTTTAGGTGGTAAACTGACACAAATTAGAAAATTGCTTAGTTTTACTCAATTGTCTTTAATCTATCATCCCTATAAAAATAAAGGCAACAAATTGACTCTACATCTCTAAACTCTGCAAAGCTATCACAGCTGCTGTTGTTTTGGGTTTAATGTGACAGAATGCAAATAAAATCAAATGGCCAAGATTTTGTTTAGTTTGGACAAACTTCCAAACACATTTTTATGTCTTGTCTTTTTCTCTTGGCAATGAAACAAAAACAACAACAAAAGAAATACTTAAGATTGTTGGAGAAGTCTGACATGCAATTTTGTGCATTGCAACAGAGAACAACATGTTCCCCCCTCTCTGGAATAGAAAGACCCTGCTGTCTCTTCAGATGAAAGCAGGTAACCACTGACAGTCAGAAAATGTCAGGCTATCTAAAAAGAAATTAAACAAAGGAGTGAGTCACTTATGTGCCCTGCAGTATAGAGTAGAAGAAGTTATTAAAGCTGAGAAGCTGCAGATTTGCAAAC
This sequence comes from Poecilia mexicana, assembly GCF_051168715.1. Lineage (NCBI taxonomy): Eukaryota > Metazoa > Chordata > Actinopteri > Cyprinodontiformes > Poeciliidae > Poecilia > Poecilia mexicana. Next base: position 28,058,991 of record NW_028263372.1, on the reverse strand, counting down.
AATGAATGTTCAAAAATAGCAATAGTTTTCCCATCCTTGGCACAACCTTCCACTGAATTATGAATTTTTTCCTACCATGTTGTGCATTTTGAATAAATAAGTAAATACTTGGAGTTCAGTGAGATGATAAACAAGTTGTGGATCAAGATAGCTCATGTGGATGATGTGGTGACTGCTCTTGTGATTTGAACCTGACATAGCTGGATGTTGGATGTTGTTTATTTTCTTGAGTCTAAAAGAGTAAATGCAGCCTTCGGGCTTTTTTCTAAATTCCCTATTGGATCTTTACTTTTCTTTTCTTTTCTTTATCTCAAGACAGAACTTCTGAGGGACAGAATAACTTTTTCATTTCGGATTTATGATATTTGTGGCTTTCATTTAGGCACACAAAACTGCTAAAGGAAGCGCGACATGACATTTTTAATAAGAACACTTTCTCGTTCTTTTCTTTGATGTTTTCAGTGAGAAACTTTAATGTTCATTCTCGGAGCAAATGATGGAGTGATCTGAAATGATTGTAGCAGCAGCCCCGCTGCAGGACCACACAGACAAAAGACTGCAGAGGCATCACCAACATCTCATTTAGTTTGTCTCCCACAGAAGAGTGGGAACATCTGAGGAGTCAAAGCAGGGAGGAATGCTAGTATCAAATGCTTTACAGCCTCATGCCAAGACCACAGCAGTTTTGTGTAATGATCCATGGATAGGGAGGTGTTCATTAGTGAGAACATGTTTGATATAACTAAATATGGTTTCGTCAGTTATTAAATTAAATTGCACCACTCGTGTTGGCAGAGCCTGGAGTACCTCTATTAAGTTAGTTCTGATTGTTTACTTTTGTAGACTTCATCTCTTAGTTTTTATGTTTTTTTTTTGGTTGAAGCATTGAATGTTTGGACAAAGTTTCCTCTGGTTTTGGATGTTGTGCAGCTGGAAGGTTTTTTTCTCTTATTTTTGTGCTTTTAGACAGTTTTTAAAATGTGTACCCTTGGCAATAATGCATTGTTTTTACAACAAAGAACAGCTGATTAGCATCCCAAAAGCAAATGAGACGGATTAGCAGTGTTTGCCAATAATTTACAGTGTCATCCAGAACATGTTACTGTGGAATGTTATCTCGGCTGACCAAATATTGAGTTGTTAGTATGACATGACAGTCATGAGACTGTCACATTCTTCAGTCAGTGGCTTATTCAGATTTGTTGCAATACCGACCGCTACCAGAGACCCTTCTCCTCACAGCATCACCATAAACAGCTAATTTTTAAATGTACTGGGATGATATGAGTTATGACAAAACTTTATTTCCCTTAGGCATAAATGAAGTAATTTAACTGAATATGGAGATTTGAAGACACAAATACAAGGATGTAATGGAACAGGAGATGTACATTATGGATGTGCAGCACACGAATCTGCAGCAACTGTATGATACTGTCATGTGAATATGAACTCTCTAAGACATGTTTCTGACTCCTTGTTAAATCTCTGGCAGGAATAATGAAGGCAGTTCTGAAGGCAGTAAAAGGTCCAACCTAGCATTAGCGAGGTGTACCTAATAAAGTGGACAATGATTTACATAAAATGACAATAAATTAGTAACTTGTTACTTTTGCTTTCTTGTCAATTATATTTATTTCATTTTAACTTGTCAAAAAAATAGCAAAATTAAACATCTAGATAATAACAGGATGTTTGAACACTTCTTGACATGCAGAAAGTATATTTACAGAAAATGTCCATTGCTTTCAAATTTACCCCTTTAGCAATCATCTAATATGTTACATAGTGTAAATCCAAATTATCCCCTGAGTCTTTCAAACGTTGTCATTTGGTCACAAACTTTGAGATAAAGTATTTCATTAAAAAGAACCGAGGATCATCTCTATTCTAATGAATCTCCAAATGGATAGAGAGGTGGTTCTGCTGACACCTGTTGGCCCACTGCAGTACTGACATATAAAAATCTGTCCTTCCTTATTATTTAAAAAAAAATAAATCTTTGCAATAAGTAATCTGGGACCAACTTTTGTTTTCTGTTTTTATGTTACTATTTTATGTTTGCTGTAAATTATTTTGCTATTCATATTTAAGAAACAAATCCAATCAATGTCAGACATTTTGGTTTTCAGTGAGCCTTTCTTCAACGTAAAATATTTAACCTGTAGATACTTTTAGAGTAGAGATCTTCGTGTGCTTTGTAATTATGTGTCTTTAATTATTCCCATTATCAAAACCTTTTTGGACCCCAACAGTACGAGGTTTCTTTGCAATCCCATTAAAAAAAATAATCAAAATGTGTCCCCAGGTTAATAACAAAATGATGAAGAATTAGCAGGCATCCCAACCATAACAATTACATTTTAACAGCTCTGTGCAGAATGATAGATATAAGTGTGAAAGAGGGATATTGGTACAGTTACAGATGGCAGAAAATAGTCACAAACTGTCAAAGATGTAAATTACACACATGCATGTTAGCCTTTTGTCCAGCAAGCTTTGATATCTGTAGTTTCTTGGCACAAAATAAACAATTCTACAACATTAGTATAAGTTTCACAGTACATCCAAGTTGTTAGAATGCTACAGGAATCACAGTGAAGTAATAATCACTAATGTGATGGAGTGAGATGACTGGTATATTAGAAAAACGCATCATTCCTCCCACCCCAGTGTGATCAGTGTTTCACCTTCTATAGTCCCACAGATAAATGTGATTCTGCTCCACCTACATTTTTTACATATAGTTAGTCCTACACTGCATCTGACTGGATGGCGTGCCAGCGGGTGGTTTCTGTTTGTCCTGGACCGCAGATTTCCCTCCAGTGCTCCTGTCCTACATCTGAAGTATCGCCGCCAATCAGTACGCGCCCCAGAATACTGTTCTTAGTGTAGAGACGGCCCTGTAACAATGAATCCAGATTCAGGTACTTGATGGAGTATCACAGCTTTCGTCGATAAAAGTGTCATTTTAAAGCACACATTTCATTTATCTAAAAACTCAAACCTGCATCACGATGAATTCGAGAGTCAGTGGCAGCTGGGTGATGTCACCAGGTGGAAGGTCAAACAGGAAGGGAGCGTTCCAGATGGGGTTTGGTCCACTGGCCGCTTTGGTCTCCTTTGAGTCGATTATTTTACCATCCTGATGTAAGTTTATGACAACATAGTGATCTGTTAAATAAAAAAGAAAGAAAAAGGCAATTTTTTTGCTTGCTAGTGACACACACCTCTTTAATTTGACCTTTGAGTTAAATATTTTATTTTCACCTGCCGGTTTGAGATGACCGGCTGGATTATATGATCTAGCTAAAAGCTAGTTCCTCCAAATGGAAGTCCAAATTGGGTATATTTCCTCCTCTGTGCACTTGTCACAAAGATTTGCTTCTGATTGGCTCATCATTTCCATGTGACGACTTAGAGAACATTTTATATTTTATTCAGTTGCACATGAAAGTGCCTGGTACAAAGTTTATTAGCATTTCAACAGTTTCTAATGAGTCTTCAATTATTTTTACTGGAATTATTTTATGTGCTTATAGTTTCAGATGTGCTTTTCCTGAGTTGATTTAAGAAAATTGTTAGTTTTTTGTTAGCCTTGCATTGTTCACATAGTATAAAACAAAGGATTGCATCTACTTCAGGCAGACAAACTGTTTTAATATTGTTTTCAATGTTGGAACTTATTTAAAAAAGATAAATTAGATTGCATTGTTTCTATCTATAGTTTTCTTCGACAGTAATCAAATGCAATTATTTATCTTATTATTTGCAGTGAATGTTTATTTACAGAAATCTTCCGTTGCTACACTCACATAATCTAAACAAACTTGTTTATTTCCTCATAGCTCCCGCTTTTGCATATCTCCAACATCACCTGGAATATATAATCACTGTTGATAATCCATTTAAGAAACCTTATTAACTTTACTATCATAGAAAAACACCGTAGCTCTAGTCCATATGTTGTGAAACATTTTTTTCTTTGCACAGATTCTCCTGCTTCCTCCAATCCTAACCAGCAGAAAATCAGATGCAGCGAGATATGGCATAGACCGGAGGGGAAATGACTTCTGGGCTGATCAGCTTTTGATTCAATTATGCCACACGCCAAACAAGGAACTAACTGCAGCTGGACTAAGAAGGAGAATGACTAATTTTATTGTTAATCTTAGCTTTGCCAATTAAGGGAATGAACCCAAATCTAAAGGGATGCAGGCAGATTTAGCTCTAAAGTGAATGTTTCTTGTGACTGGAATTAATGTCAATACCTTGAAACTGACAAAGTTTCAAGGTATTGAAACTTTGGGAGAAAAGATTATGTTGAAGCCTTCCAACCTTAAAAATTTGAAGTTCATTATCAAAGCTAAATCACTAAAATACCTTTTTAAAAATTTATACCACATTGTTTTATCATTTGACAGACCTTTGTCACATTTTCTATGAGAAACAAACTTTTTTGTGAATGAAAATAATTTTAAATCCAGATTTGTCAAGAGCACAAATAATTATGAGCTTGCTGTTATCAAGCTCAAAGGCCTATCAATTATGTTTTCAATGGACTTTATGGAAGCCATTAGATATTATACAAAAGGTCAGATCTGGTATGTTCATTAAACTAAGCAAGTCAATTTTTAGTTTTCTTCTCTCATTAACCTTCCCTACAAAGTAACTAAGCATTTGGATATTTACACAGTTAAAGTGTCCCGACAGATGCATTTTTCCTTGTTTAGGTGTGAAGTGGATCTTCACCTGGAGTTCCTGGGATTCGTGTCAACTTGACCAAATTATCAGCCTTTCGAACCATCACTTTGATTCGCTGAGCCAGGGTCTGGTACTGCAGCAAGATGAACAGTTGGCCCAAAGTCCGAGGCACGCAGATTGAGCTTTTCCTGCATCCCAGAGTCTCCTGAGAACTGAAACTCTGAGGACAAGTAATAGGGAAGATCTATAGGTTAAACAAAACAAAAATGTCATGACTCTTGTGAGAGGAAGAACATTGTTTTTTTTCTCTACAGATATGCACCTTATATTCTTTTGACGACAGAAAATATATAAATGACAAGTGATATCTGATTCAAGTCATAAGTCATAAAATCTTCCCATTCTAAGCATATCTACATTAAATTGTGAGCTACTTAAAGCTAATAGCCATCTTTTTTTCATTTTTCTTGTTTTCATTTAACTACCAATCAAAAATAATAGATGTTTATGTTCTTAGTCACTTTAGATAAAAGCAACAACTGACGTGTACTTCCCACTATAATTTCCATCTGATTTTATGTCAACTCTGATCCGCTTGAACTGTGAAAAGTCCAGTGAGTCACTTTCTGCTGTCAGACGAATGAGCTTAAGCCCAACAGGGATTGCTTGGCGATTTTATTCAACAAGTGTTTTTCAGCTCACTGCCGCTGCCACTACCGTTTCACCTCAGATGATGTCACTCAAATGAACAACACCTTTCTAAGTAGCAGTTTTAACTCAGCACGGGCATGTTTACTTTTCACTGTCAATGTAAATTCACTTAGTGTGTTGATCTCAACAGATGCCTTGTATATAAGCAACATAGAAAGATGATAGCATCGCCCTCCTACACATTTAGTACTGTAACTTGCACATACGTTGTAGGTTCTTTAACCTCTACATGTAAAGAACCAAACAGAGAGTATTATCACTTCAGCCTTTGCAAAGAGGGAGAGTCATAGCTCCAACTTGCCTCCCTGCATCAGCCTAGCTTTATTGAAAGCGGGGTGGGGGTCGGACATAAAACAGAAATTTAAAGATAAGGAGTAGTGGTCCCTCTGAACTAGCTGAAACCGGTTTCTCCAAGAACAGGATGGTCCACCACACCTTGTATCAGCTTAGAGCAGAGAGACTAACTACTTATTCATGAGATAACAATTTGCAAAACTCTGACATACATGATACATCATTTACATAGAGCTGTCACTGAAATAGTGGAGCAATGACCCAACAATAAATGCTGGCAATAATATGCAAACACTGTACTGCTGAAGATCCACTCACCTTAGCATGTGGGATGCTTGAAAATTAATTTGACTGCATATCCTACTTTTAGATAAATAAACAGTTATCTGCATTCTTGGAGGTAGCCAGAGGATTGAAATTTCATTTCCAGGGTGTAAGTTAAATATGGGAAAAATAAATAAAATGCAAAGTTTCAAAAGCAACTTTTGCAACTTTGACACAACATATTGTGATAATCTATCATATAAAATTCCAATGATCTGTTAGCTGTGTTGGAAGCTAACTGTGGTTTTGCTAAAACTGTGACTCTATATGTGGACAGTACATCTGCCTGTATGAAAGCAGGTTGTTTTTTTTTTTTGTTTTTTTTAGATAAATAACTGATTGTTTAATTTGAAAAAAAAAATGCTAATTTTTTTCTCTGCCGACTGAAAAAAACATGACATTTGCTGTGGATATTTTGGACACTCGCATTAAAAACTGAGAGCATGCAAACAAACACAGGAAATGAATAATCATCGATTGGCCTCTTCTCAAAATGCCCATAATCTCAAAACCTTTTATTCCAACAAAATGTCAAAGCAAGAAATGGTAGATGAATTATTGCCAGTAACCTCACTGGTTACATTACAGTGATTACAAAAGTGATGTAGTAGTTCATATTCAGAATGGGCAGACCTCAAAGCTGGAGCCACAGAGCCTTGACCAAGTTACACATCACTCTTCCTCTATTTTCCAGGAGGCAGAGCAACCGTGCTTCTTCTATAGCCAGCCCACATCCACCTGTTTACATTCAGCCGCTGCTCTTACCGAGACTGTGGATGATGGTGCTGTGGAATGGAATCAATAATCTATAACTGGCCATTGTATAAAGGGGAAGGGGACAGGAAATGGGCTTTCCCAACAAGAACAGTGGTGCTCATGAGTGAATACAGTCCATTGAAGCCTCAGGCTCACCCCCCACCAAAAGGCTGTTATTAATGCCTTTTGGCAGCATAGCAGCTGAGTCACAGAGAGCACTGCGTGGGCGCTCATCCAATTTGTTTCACTCGGCCTGTTTGTTCTGCAGTCACTATCAACCAAATCCCCATGACTAACATCTATGGAAAACTGGCTAATGGCATAGCTGATTAGATGTTGTATGTGACCATAGATTAAGTAAGTTATTTAAAAGGGTGCAAGAAAACTTTCCCTATCCATTAAAGCAGCAGAGAAGACTTTGCAAAGACCTTGGGAAGACTTCTTTTTTTTTTTTTTTTTTCAGCGAATCCATGATGTATTCACTGGAACACAAAGTAAACAAAAGCAAGCAGCTCACAAACATTTTTAAAATGTATCAGTTAAAATTATAGCTTTTTGTTGTATAAAAAATATGGCCATGATAAATCATTTCATAAATCATTTTGTTAGATTATTTCTAACAATGTGATATTTATATTGTGCAATTTAATTGAAAATAAATATGTTAAAAGGAAAAACCTTTAAATTGCATCTAATTTTGTTTCAGCATTCAGTCTATTTTTCTGAGGATATCAGCATCCCTATCAGCATCTTTTTGTTGATTCGTCAGAAAATCAACTGGAATGTCCTCCAAAGTTGTTTTTCCCACTTGGAAAGTGGGAGCAACTCCGACTACCCCAGATTTCCACCAAAAACTAGACCAAAAATACTCTGATTTTGTCTTTTTCCAGTATGTAAGAAACTTGTAATTTTAGTATCTGTCTCTAACACACATTTAAGACAGTTTTTTAAAGCTCTTTTTCTATGTACCTTTTTCAGCTTGATTTTGCTTGGGATTAGCTGCTTGGTGTAGGTAGTCTTGGAGTCAGGCTCCCACGCAATCTCCTCACAGGGTAACTCCACTTCCCCCAGAGCGGCCTCTCTCAGCCCAGAGAAGTCCCTGCTGTAGACCGCCAGCCTCAGGGTGCAGGTGCAGAGCTCCTCCACAGAGCCCACCTGCAGCACAAAGCTCTGGCTGACCAGGTCTGGGCAGAGGCTGCGCCGGCGTGGGGCTGTCTGCTGGAGCGAGGGGTGAAGTGGAGGGAGGCTGGCGCGAACAAATACCCCACTACGCCTTCTAGTGTCCCCAGAAAGCCCCAGGATGTTGACCACCAAGGTGCCAGAGCTGGAGCTAAAGAGCAGAGAAAAGTGCAGGAGAGGAGCTGGTTTGGGTGAGGCAGAGATGGAGTTGGAGCCGTACTGAGGGTGACATGGCTCCCCCTGCTGGCTGTTAACGCTGGGAGCACCTGCTGTAAGCCGACTGCTCTCACTGAGAGCATAACTTTCTCCACTAACAGTTCTGCGTCTGCCTATCACCCGGCGGGATTTGGACACAAAGCTGAGCTTGGTGAGGGAGGGCAGGGAAGCCCTGCCGTGACTAGCAGCTTTACTGGGAGAGCAGGGCAGAGCAGAAGTACTAAGGCGCCGCGTTGGGAAAGTAGCTCTGGGAGACTGCGCCAGCTCAGCGGCTCTAGAAGGGCTGTTGTCAAATGGGAGAGTGCTGACGTCATCTTCAGATGGAGAAGATCTACTTTTAGAAGAAGGGCACTCCAACACATCACCATCCAGCTCTTCGTACTGCTGTTTGACAGGCTGAGTACACAGAGAGTGACTTAATGTCACAGTCACACTCTCAGCAGGATGAGGGGACAGAACAGCTGCTTCTTTGTCTTCAGAGGAAAGGCTTTTCTGTTTGCGACAGCAAAGGATGCAGCCAAGAACCAGACAGTAGCAGAGCACAGCCAGACCCACAGCCAGCACAACCTGCAGGTGGACTAGAAAACAAAAAGTCACAAATAGGCACGATAAAGGAGGCTAAATAGTATCTTTGGTTTAACAAGTTAAAAGTATTGCAACATTATTTGGCACCAATTAATAAATAAACATAACACCTATACTAGAAAAATTGCTGTTCCTAGCAAAACAGCCGTGAGAATGCAAATCTGCAGAATGATTGCTGCAAAATATGCAAGAAAGAGCAAAACAAAGCATAAGAATTAGGGAAAAGTAGAAGAAAGCTGTACTTGAATTATGAATTGATATATGAGTTAGCAGAAGTAGTTAAATGCAGTATAATGTACGAACATTGAATATTAATAAGAACAAAGAGAAACAGGAACTAAATATGTGAGAATGCACTTATAAAAAGAAAAAGGAACTTAAAAAGTGAAAGTTCCTTCATGCATTCTCACTGATATTGAGTCCTTATTTATATCACAGAAAATCCAGTCATGATAAAAAGCTAACTGTTTGTTTATGACTAAGGCCGCAGGAAAGGAAACACAAGTATTAGGATTATCATAGACTGACAAATGAAATCGTCTCCAGACTTTGACTCCAAATGAAGATGAATCCATTGCAAGAGGATCCTGCTGAAAACCATTATCTTGTTTCGTCTGCAATCTGCGTGCTTGATGAAATCAAAGAGGAAATGTTGAAATAATTAAAATGATATAGCTGGGCACTCTAGCAAGACATCTGCGCTTGTTTTTTGTTTTGATTCATTCATTTTTTTTTTGTAGAGTTTCAGGTTACATTTTCAAAATCATGGTTGTGTCATCCATGAGGTGTCAAAATAAAAAAACGTTTAAAAACTAAGAATAAAGACCAATATAGCATTGATGTGTTTTGCATCACAATCCCTGACTTGATTTTCCGCATTTTCACAGTCATCTCTATTAGCATGTAATTGTAAATTTGTTTTTTAGACTTAAAAGAGATCGGAGCCAAATAAGCTGCTGAGGTTATTTAACGTCACACAGTGGGGGTGTATTAAGATGACTCACCCTCCATAATTGGATTTTTGTGAAAATCACATCAGCCAGCGACCATGCTGAGATCAACAAATACTAAAATGTTTCCTCTGTCAGGAGTAAAGTTAAGATATATCTCCACGAGGACAAAAAGATTAACTATAAGCTGGTGTAACCCGAGGTGTGTTCCTCCTATAAAAAGATCATCGCATCAGGCAGTAAAAGCTCTTGAGAATGAAACCAATCAACATCCATAAAAGATGAGATCACTATTCATCAAGAGAGCGATAACTCTCCCACCACAGACCCAGCAGCCCCATCACAGAGAGTAACTGGTGGCTCCCCTCCATTAGGAGATGAATCTACTGAGAAGCGATGAATCACACTGATAAAAAATAGCTTGAGTCTAAATTAGCTGTTAGAATGATAATAAAATAATACAAATACAAATTTGAAATCATTTTATTTAGGAAGATTTTTAACATACCCTTGAGAAACTAACTGATTTTGCATTTAGTTTACATTTAAAAAGCAAATAGAATATTCAGTATCTCAGTTTGTTTTGCTGTTTTTTTATTATAAATGATTAACTAACTGTAAAATGAATCCTGAAAAAAATACTTCTGGAGGTTCTTAGTTTCTAGTGGTGCATCTAAAGTTCTCAAAGTACATTTTAGTTCAAATAGTCCTACAAGTACACCTGTTTGTTTAGTTGTTGGTGTTTTGCTTCACATTTCTTTCTTCAGTGTCTGCATAAAAACATATAATCAAAACACAAAGGTTTCCAGATTATCTGACAACAAGAAATATGTAGAAGTTTATGACGAGCACCAGGATGTTCCTCCTCCCAGGACTTGTAAACCAGCTGCATCATCTGCATACAGCCAGCAATGACCTTAAAGCAGAAAGCCTTACGATGACTCCAGTTTAACCAGTTAACAACAAATACCATCCTTCCATTTGAATGATCACAAAAGATATAAAGTTAAGACTGAGGAACAGCTATGTGACAAATGCAACAGTTAAAAGCCAGCATCCCAATCAGCCATACACAAGTCATAAAATCGAATCCTCCAATGTTTTTATTCACTTTATAGAGTATTTTATATGCTCTACATTAGATTTATATGGCATGGTAAGAGCATGACTCTAGTTGATGTGACAGCCAAATTTAGTACTAATGAAAACAAACTAAGAATTTCCAAAAAGGAAAACGGGTTGAAGATTTGAGGGCTTACATCTATATCACCATTTGTTCAGCCTAGACATCCATATCAGAATCCAGGACTTCTTGCAGATTGTGAGTCATATTCTGAGTCAACTCCTGTCTGATCATTTTTCTGCTCTCAGGATCATTCCTCAAGGAAAAGCTGTATCAGGACGAGAATAAGCCAGAACTCATGCCTGAATCTATCGTGGATGGCTCATCCAGCATGAGAGTCCAAATAGATTCCCCTGAAACTCAGTTTTTGAGAAAATTCTTGTTGTTTATTACAATTCTTGGAGTTCAGTTTCAATCTTTAGGAATACCAGTGGGATGAGGTGACTCAGATGTTCACTACTGTTGTATTGCTTAGTAAAAAAAATTAAAAACATAATATTCAATTCTGTTGTGGAAATGGTTGCTTATTTGTTGTAATTGCACAAGTTTTGAAAATAAAATGCAGGCCTGTTTCTTTATATTCTTGCACCACAACAGAGAATTATTTCTTAAGCAATAAGAAATACTCTTATTTCTTATTGCTTAAGAAACAAGACAACTTGTGTTGTCTTCTACAAACAACACAATTTTCTGCTGGACTCAGAGTCAGCATTATTGACCAGGTTTGTGCACAAAGAATTTGATTTCACACACACAGAATACAGATAGAGAGTAGCCTAGATACTTTGCAATACACATGGATTTTGTAGTAAAAAACACAAAGTATCTTTTTTTAATATTTTTAAGGAATATTGATGCTGATATTCACTCTCCTGCAAAATGTATTTTTTGTCAATTTTGTGCGATAAATCAGTGATGTTAAAAAAAAAAAAACACTATTATCAGGGCCAGTCAATGAACATTACAGTAATGTCTAATCTGAGGAGTGCCAATTCAGTCACTTTCAGAGATTAATTGTTAAGAAGTCGCAACAGCTATTATGTTAAAGAAATAACACCGTTTATATTTATTTACTCATAGAAAAAAAATCCGTCTCATTCTCACACTCAAGAACTTGGAAACGAGCCTGATAAGATATTTGGAACAGTCTCCTTTCATGCTTTAGAATCCGATTTTTACAAAAGTAACACGTGACAAAGTCTTACACGGAAAACACATCCTACCTCCCAGAGAATACGACATCTTCAGCGTCTGAGGGAAGCTGGGTCAGAGTGAGCTGACCATCCCGCAGCGATCTGACAACCATCCAGCAGCTGCTTCATCTTCTGAGGGAACCTGCGTCGGAAGGATGCGAAGAAGCCCCACCTTCTTTCATTTTAATATCACAACTCTTCTACCATATAGCTTCCCCAGCTCTGGGAAAATCTGTTCCCCCTGTGTCGGGAACGCGCACTGCAGCCAGAGAGGCGCGGGTCCGACTATTTTCACGGCGCTTCTGATCGATTCCGCTGTAAAAAAAAAAAAAAAACGACTCAGGTCAATTTTCAGTTTAATTCACATCTGCTGTTAAAAACAAAACTCTATAATAAGTAAATAGGTGAAACTGGTTTTGTGTGTTGTTCGTCTTACTTACCAAATTTTTCAGCTTTTTAAAAAATAATCTTCCCCCTCCATAATACGGAAACAAATTCATTTACCTGTCTACTACTTACTCATACAACCACACAATTCATTTAATTTTATTTTGACTTTTTGCAACACAAAGTGGAAAAAATAATAAGTGGAAGGAAATGAACACGTGATTTTTAAGTACTCAATGCAACCAATTGCCATTGCAAGTCACCTAATTAGTAAACATCTTCTACGTGTGTTAAGTAAGCAACAGAATAGAGTTGTGGAGAAGTTTATAATAGGTAATCTTCTAAAACTGAAACTATTGATTAATTTCCCAAACTTTGAACATCTGTCAAAGAGCTGCTTCATCACCTAAAACAGAAACAAATATGGCACAACTGCATACAAGATATGTCTGTCCAGCTAAACTGACTGACTTAAAGGATTAAAGACTAACTGTAGAGGAGATGCAGAGATTCACAGCTCAGATGGAAAGAACTGTTAACTGGATGAGCTATGTGAGCTCCAAAAATCTGGCTTTTAATTGAGGCCATTAAAAAAAAAGTGTAATATGTAAAGCCAGGTAGGAAACACAATAAATGTGGGGAAAAGAGAAACCAAAAATAAACTTTTTACTCTATATGCAAAACACTGTGTAGAGAGAAAAATGACATTCCACATCACTCTAAGGTGAAACATGGTGGGTTTATTCACCTATGCTGGAGAGTAGGTGAGAGTAGATAAAAACATAGGTAAATGAAAGGTAATTATATTGAAAAAAAAACTTTTGGAAGATTGAAATGATTTGAAACTGGAATCAAGGTTTACTTGGCAGCAGGACAATGACATCTTATTACCATAGGCATAGTAAAAGGCTTTAGATCAAATCATATTTGTGTCAGGATGGCCAAGTCAAAGTCTAGATCTAAATTCAACTTTGAGCTGCAACACTATTTATTTATTTATTTATTTATTTATTTATTTATTTATTTATTTAAATATGATGAATATGATGAATACTTACAAATAGGAACGAGATGTTTATTTTTTTTTTTTTGCATCCAAGCCACTTTCTTGTCATTAGTTCATTGGTTTCAACGTTTAGAAGTTTATATCTCACTAGACTGAAGTTTGTTGCTCCAATTATCTCAGTGAATCCTTTCATGTTCCAATTTGCAGGTAGTACCTCTAAAAACAAACATCAGTTTAGGTACAAAATAGTTTTCAATTGTTCCGTGGTTTAAATCTTAAAACAGACTTTTATGAATGTGTCATTCCAAAAAAGAGTGACAGAGAGAGGGATCCTCCATCCTTCCTGGTGGGAGGTTTGAGATGAGCTGCGCAGAGCCGTACAAACTGACGCATCCTCCTCCCTCCTCCTCCCTTCCTGTCGGTCTCTCTCTTTTTCCTCCTTTCCTACTTAATCTTAGAAAGGTTAAGTAGAGTCTGTCTGCTAAACTTCCAATTGCCACTAGATGGCAGAAATTAATGTTTTAATCCGGGGAAGAGTCTGTTCCTAATATGAAATGTGTCTCGTGAACTTTAACTTTACACTTTGTTTGCCCTCGAAAGGATATTACTTTTATTGTGACCATAGATTATTTAGAAAATAAATAAATGTAGTTGAATTGATAGTGGTTTTGTTTGGAAATCTAAATGAACTCTTATCTTATTGGAGCTTGGAGTCTTTGACAACCCCTCCCACCTCAGTTAATTCGAGGGTGAGACGCGGACGGCTGTTTATTGACTTACCTGCTTTGGCAAAAATGTTCACCTTACTGCTACTAATTTTCGCTTGTTTAAATGAAGCGAACTTACATTCACCGAGGATGGTGTTCAAATACAAAGGTAAGACATGTTTCTATTTCTGTTTTTTTTATCCCGTAAATAGACCAAGTTATCTACTCACTGCCGTTCACACGAGAGCACGATGTTCACTGCAGTCAGAAAGTGAACGATACGAACTATAAAACATCGCAATTGACAGGAGGAAACTGGAATCGATCTCATAACGTTAGGACTGTCAGACTACTCTTTCCACTGAGCCTGCTGTAAAGAAAGACAGCAGGCTCTATACATTTTTAAATCCAATATAAAATCGTACTGTAATGGTGGCACCATATTGCAATATATACTATATATAGTCTACAGCTACAATACAATATTATGTTGATAACTGCCTGTAAATGGGTGGCAGTGTGGCACACCCCTTAATCCCCATTAAATGTACCGTATCATGACAAACAGTTTTTTTCAGTCCGATCCCAGAAGAGAGTTCTGAACTTAATCTCCTGTGTTCAAGAGCAAAGACTTTAATCTTGAGTTTGTCTTTGTGCCTTGTGAGGGTGTATATCTTTTCAGTTAAATGTTGTTCTACTCTGAAATACTAAATTAACAAGTGAGGCTGTAGATATTATAAGTTCAAGACCTGCTTATAAGTGAATATGGAGGAGCATTTTGATGTGTTTATGGATATTTTACTGGGATATGGTGTGATAGACAAAATAGTGCATAACAGTAATGTGTAGGGAAAACAGTGGTTTATCTATGCAAAAAATAACATTCATTAGATAGTAATCACCATTCTGCTACATTAGAAGCAGAACAGGAATTACAGCTGTGCTCACCAGCCTTGCCCATCTGAACACAGTCATGTCTGTCCATTTTTATTTGAAAATGAGCTCAAACCCAATAAGACGGAAAAGACCCCATTTTTGAACATCAAATTTCAAATAATCTTGTTGGAAGGCGAACAACCGCGTCAGTCCCAATTATTTTGTCACCTTAACAGGATTTCTGCCTTCTCTTTAGCTTCTTCCATATTTCTCACCTGCTTGCCTCGCTCTACTGATGAAAGGCATTCACACAGCACGATGCTGCCATCACCATGTTTCATCATAGCGATGGCGTGTGCAGGCTGGTGTGGATATTTCCACCAAAACATAATCGGTGAATGTGAAGTGAACATCATAGAAGCAGATAAAGTTTGCAATAATATTGTTGGTAATTCAGTCAAAATAAAATGTGTGTCATATGTTTAACAACCTGTGATTGTGGCTTGATCACATGGTTTCTGGTGAAAGATGATTTCCCATAATACCTTAAAAGGTTAGTCGTGTACAGCTATCTATAGTGTGTAGCAACAAATGTGATGATGATGTATGTGTGTATATATCAGATATAAACCAAATAGTCAGAGGTGGGAAGTCATCAGCAGATGTGAGCAATTAGGTAGTTGCTTTATTATAAAAAGCTTTACGTTTACAGATATTCTTCATATTCATTCCACATTAAAAGCTTGGTGTGTGATTAGTTTCATGACTCCTTGTTAAATTTTGTAACATGTTTTGATCAAACAGGAAAATACAACCGCAGGTCACTTTGGTTGCAGATGTCATTTTATAGTGAGGCTGATATTTTCTCAATTTGTCCTTACTTGCAGAGGCTCCAGTTAAAAGGTTTCCATTGCGTGAACAACATTTGCCAGTTCAGATTCTCTTCGGAGAATGGTCGGCTAATGTTACATCTGTTGAAAAGACCCGTCTGGCTTTCTACAACTTTAATAACACCGAGAAGGTAGTTATTACATTTACATCGAATAAAACTGAGGAACTTAAGCCATTCCAGAACTATTCTATTAGTAAGATTCGTTTAGAAGCAAAGTAAAAAAGTCCCATATCGTCTTTCACAGGTTGCTAAAGACACAGAGGTCCAGTGGAAGGATTGCCCCAGGAATGTGAGCATCATAAAGTCATTAGATTCACCAGAAGTTAATCTATTCCAGTTCCAGTTCCAAAGATATAAAGACAAATTTTCTCTTGTCACCTAGGACTGCAAAATTGCAGTGGTTCATCAGAGGGAAGAAGGAAAGCCGCTGCTTGTTTGTGCGACCAAAGACAGGACATCACAATGCTGTGACCTGGTAGGAAACTGAGAAATGTTAACCAGAACTAACAGTTTTGCAGAACAAGTTGTGTTGCACTTCACATGATGATAAGAAGACAATAGCTTGGCTAATTATGAAACAATTTCATCAAGACAAATAAAAAAAGGAAATGTTCCTGTTTTTTGTTTCAAACTACTGGGGGGATGCGAGAATTTTTATTGTTAAATCACATTGTGTTGCAAGATTGATTTATTATTCCTCTTTTTTTTTACAGGATTCATCAGGGTCACTCACATGTGATAAAATCGACATTAACAATTTTAACATTAAGGAAGGTGAAAAATCTGCTCTTGATGGTAAGTTTATTTTTACAGTCTTTTTTTTTTGTTTTGCTCAGCTGTTTCTGCTCTTTGCTTTATGTGTTTTCACATCCTGTCAGATTTAAATTCTCACAGGTACATTTACTCTCCTCATCCTTATAGGAGCTGTATTTCGTCAATGTCTGTGCTATTATTTGATTCTGTCAGCTTGGATCTAATGGTATTCTCTTTCGCTTTGCTTCTACTCCATATGTTATTTGTCAGATGGAACCTCAAATGAATCTGACCTATAATGTGCACCTGTTCTGTTTCAGAAACTGATGCAAAACCAGATCTCTACCTTACGTCCTCTGGAGCTCACGAGAATGTTGGCATCCACAAGTTTGGAAGTAGAAGAGTGAGACCAGTCAATCATGGGAAAGGTATTTACACACAGTACAAAACTCTTTTTTTAGCCCTTTAACATTACGTATTTTTGAACATTACATCTGCAATATTAGTAAATACACAGAGTATATATGGTGTTTAATTTTATCTCAATATGAATCCAACTGTTTTCTGAAGACCTGTTGGAGAACATTTCTGGAAAAAAAAGAGAAAAAAAAAGAGTATCAAGAAGATGAAGGAAAACAGCAGGCGATGTGGAGAAAGTTAAAGGAGGAGACCGGGGCAGCTGTTCATCCTCCAGCAGAACAATGATCCTAAACCTACAACCAGTCCAGGAATTATTTAGATCAAATCATATTCATGTGTTGGAATGGTCCAGTCAAAGTTCTAACCTAAATTCAATTGTGAATCAGTTGTGGAAACTTGAAAAATGTTTTTTTTTTGTTTTTTTGTTTTTCACAAATGCTCATCATCTAATCTGAATTGACTTTAAGCTACTTTCCACTCAAGAATGGGAACAATATTCAGCCTGTAGATGTGCAAATCTGTTAGAGTTCTTGAGCTGATGCCTCACATCTGCTCACCTGAGTTTATAAAGGTGTTGTGACATCAGCAAAATGGCTTCCAGCACTATGAATGCTGGGAGATGCAGTCTGAGCTGTTCGTTTTAGTAAAAGGATTCCAAAACAAATCACATAAAAATCCCATTAAAACACATTCGATTTGGTGACTGATTGACCATTTTTGTTTTATCTAATCACATTCTATGTTCTTTTGTTTTTCTGCCTGTAGAGCAGTACTATTTGGGATTGGTTCTGAGCAAAAGACAAGACGAGCCATTGCAGAACAAAGTTTATTCTTTTTATAAGCAGAAAAACAAAGACACAAGCCTGGGCTCTAACATGTGGCTCCCCTTTGTCAGCCAAGTTTGCATGGTAAGATACTTAAAATGAGAAAATGTAATCAGATTCACTGCTTACGCTAATTGAAATCTGGATCAGGATGATTGATCATGCATCTGGTGGCTGTTTCAAGGCTGATGTGGGGGGTCCCAAGAAAAACCTGCAGTTTAGCTGGACGTCTCTGATGAATGCACGGCTCTACTGTGGTCACAATACAGCGGACAACAAACGACATTTCTTTGAGCTGGTGGATGTGGCCACTGTACATTCAAACCATTGGAAGGACACCAGAGTTTATGCACTGTTCAGAAATGAATGGTAAGATGTCAGTGTGCAAGAAAAGTCACAAATGAAACTTTCTTATTGTTATATTGACAGAAACCAAAGCTCAGTAAAATGTTACATTAAATTTAAGTTGTTCACATTTTGACATGAACTTAAATTAAATAATGTGCTGTTTGTTAAAGCTCTGGACTAACTGGAGTGGTTCTCTGTCACTATTTAAAAAAGTAGCACTTGTGGTATAACCAGGATGACTTGTCAGCTGTTGTTTGCATGATAAACATTTGCAAGAATCATGTGCAGTCGTGAGCAAACAAGGCACAACTGCATGCAAACATTGTGCAAAAGGACATGTGCAATATAGATTCTGAGGTAAAGTAAGAGGAGTACTCTATGTGATCTCTGTGCTTTGGTTTTTGTAAAGCTGTCAACATGGCCATTGCTAACACTTGCTCCATTTGTGCAGTCGACTTTTCACAATGTTTCTTAACCACTTTCAGGTCTGCAGTCTTTTTTAGCCCAAGAGCCACTTCTTTTTGCAACAGTGTCTCTGTGAAACTCTGCTGACTGTCATTTCTTTATGCAGGGGCATGAGTGCTGTGTGCATCTACACAATAGGAGACATCGAAAAAGTTTTCACCAGATCCCCCTTTATTGATTCAGACAAGAACGAAGAGGACATGAAAAAGGTATAAGTGAAACTAACTCCATATGGAGTGCAGGCATCTCTGAAGAACTCAGAATAATGTCAAAAGTTAACTTGTTTTGATAATTAAATTCAAATAGTGACACTTGCTCCATGACATTATGTCTGAAAATGTTTAAAAAGGATTTTTAATGCTAAAATAGTGTCTTATGTCCTACAAGATCACAGAGAAAACCGCTGACTTGACACTTGTCCAGCAGACGGTCACTGACCCAACTTGAACTATCTTAAGTAGTTCAAGCTGCAGATGGTCATTGCTCAAGAAGCTGGCCATTCAGGATATTGTTGCCACGCGTATAGGCAGACAAGGAAAACATGTGTTAGAAAATGTGCACCAGCAAAATGGATAACTGCTGACTTGAGAGGATTGAAAAGGAAGGCCTGTTTTAAGTGTTTGAGGGAAATTCTTAAGGTATGAACTACAGCCAGAGCCACTGCTTCAAAAACCACCACACAGTATTGAATACAGGATACAGCTGTCCTGATACGTCATGATACAGCTATGTATTCAGGCCATAGTTGGATACATACCAACTATGTATCCAACTATCCGCAAGCCCAGCATGAACGTGGGGGCAGACAGGACCGTGACCCTGCAGTGACCCCCAGAGACAGAAGACGAAAACAGAAAACGAGCAAACTTTTTCTGAGGGAAATTCTTAAGGTATGAACTACAGCTAGAGCCTTTGCTTCAAAAACCACCACACAGTATTGAATACAGGATACAGCTGTCCTGATACGTCATGATACAGCTATGTATTCAGGCCATAGTTGGATACATACCAAGTAGTCCTGAACACATCAGTTCAGGACTTCAATTTCATTTCAATTTCATTGCTTGAAACTGATGTTGATAGTTGAGTTAACTCAACTATGGAACCACAGACAATGTCCGAAGCATTTGATCTTGACTAAGCAGAAAAAGGATTGTACTATTTCTCAGGTCTAAAGTTCACTTTTCAGACGAAATCAAATTTTTCATTCCACTTTATGAAGTCCCAAGTCAGTCCAACCATCTTCCAGTAGATGTTAGACCACTCCATGCTTCCTGTTTTAGTAGTGTTTCGTAATGTTCCAATTTTCTGGCATGCGTAATTTTGGATTTTTATTAGCTAAAAGCCATCATTATCAAAATGACAACAGTAAATGACAGTATTACATCACTCTGTGTAATAAATGAGGTCAGTCGTTTATGATGTTCTTACTTACTGAGATACGGCTCTATTCTCTAGAAATGATTCCATGTTTGCATCATATTGAGTTGAAATTACTTCAAGTTACAAATTAAACTGGGAAGATTTGCTTTCCTGTGACACCTTCTCAGTACAAGTTATTGTATTTTGAATTCTAAATCAGTCTATCGGTATCTGTGGGAACAAAAAGCTTAACAGCACCTCAGGGGGTCACGTCTTAATTAGCAACAAATGAATACAGGATTTTTCTAACGTATGAACTTTGTGCCTTCAGTGTGTTCCTGACAGCACCAAGCTTTCTACTAGCATCCTGGGAAGAGTCGAAAAGTTTTTGGAGATGAAGGAGTGGGTGAAGCCCAGGATGGACCCAGTTCTCTTCAACCATCACAACTACACCCGAATTGTTGTTGATGCTTCCCCAGGGAATCAACACGACGTTATGTTTCTCTCTCTAAGTGAGTACAAGTTCCCTAAACTAGTTACGAAATGAGCGGAAGTTTTCAAGCAACCTTAAGAACGTTCAGACAAACACTTGTAAGTTCAAAAAGTACAGAGGAGTCAAGCCATTGTAGAGTTAGGCTGAGCTGAATGAAAAATGACCTCTGGAAACTGAAGCCGGGCTTGTGGTGCGACTAAATGGGCGGCTTGCTGTATTAGCTTATCTCATTTCAGCTTAGTTGAACATTTTTTTTTCTTACATCTTGGAAGTTTTCTGCTTACTGGTACAACTCTCGCTGATTAGGTTCAGATTTACGGTCATGTCTTGAAAGCTTAATTATAACTTGTATTGGGTTAGCAAGTATAGATTTGACCTCTTCCCCTTGTTGCTCACACATCAGGTTTTTTTAAAAACAGCAGAGAAACTTCTGCTTCTGAGATGATCTAATGTACGACCTAGAGCTAATTCAACATGTATCAGTAACTCTCTCAGGGATTAGTATATTTTTATTTTACCATAGGGGAAATCATTATATTCCCTACTGATTTTTGCAAACCTGCTCACTATTAGAAAAACAGCCAGTCTCTTATTCCCATTGTGATTTCATTGTTATGGGGAAGGAAAGCGTGTCAACAAAAAGTCCGGGAAAAAAACATTGCACCGTAATAGTTTTGCATGTGACTGAGATAAATAAGCACGAAACTTGCTTATTTATCTCAGAAACTTGCCAACAAGTTTCTGAGAACTTTACGTTCATTTACACAAGTTTCTGAGAACTTGTAGGCAAATACATTTGCTGCCTGGTACATTCCTTGTCATGAGGGATTATTGGTGACTCCTCTAGAAAACAAATCCTGAAAGTCTCTAAATGTTTTGCCGCTTAAAGCTTCAGCTCTGTCTGGGGTTTTCTGTAAGAGTTTTCCATGATCCTCATCCGACTACATGAGGTGACTACTTTGGATATGTTTTGATCAGCAGAGGGAAATACGATTCTCAAGTAAGATGTTTGGCCAAATGGCAGTGAAGTTGTCCTGAATGATCCAAAGCATGATGCTTCCTCCTCTGGGCTTGATTGTTCAGATGTTTATTCAATGTCACATGCTGGTTTTTATTTTAATTATGTAAAGCACTTTGAAATGCCTTGCTGCTGAAATGTGCTATACAAATAAAATTTGATTGATTGATTGGTGCTACATCCAGCATTTCTCGGCTAAGCTCAGAGAGCCAAGGCGATATAAAACAAATTGATTGTTGTCTCTTTTGACCGTGGCATTTTGTATCAAGCCTTTTTTTAGTTATTTATATGTTCACCTGCAAACTTGATTGATTTGTATTAGAGGTGGGCATTTATTTTGTAAAGTACTCATTTATTTTTTTAGTAACACACAAATCAATTTGTTTTATGTAATTTTGGTTTTATGGATTTTTGGATAATATTCTTACTTTACATTAGCATTAAATGATTATTTAAAAAAAAACAGACTGGTTCTTTTGGGACACGTATTTGCCTCACAGTGTATGTTTTATTTGGGCTGTGTTACCAGATGATTCAAAAATACGCATGTGCAACTTCCTGGAGGTTGACCAAAAATGGTGCCTGACTCACCATGATAAGTAAAAAAAATAGCTTTTCTGGGTATTAACACAAGATTATTCTATTCTTAGCACAGAACCCTATATTTGTATTTCCAGCTAATAAGAACACAATATTTTAAGCTCAAATATTACATCATACCAACAAAAAAAGACAAGCATAAATGTGAATAAATGTAAATTATGTTAACAAACTGCTAAAGGTTATTTTCAAAAATGCACTTTTAATCTGATTAATGAGCCCAATAGACTGTATATTCATTTATTTTGTCCAGTTTCTTCTATTACTGTTGCCTACCAATAGGTTGTTCTTCAAGATGTGTACATCACTTTGGTTGCCTCAGGTTATGTTTTTTTAAATTACACAATAATTGATTTGATGTAACTGTGGGTCTACCTATGACTGTTTCCAAATTTCTTGTCTGGGAAGTGTTGCAGAACATTGAAGTCAAAAGTTAAGATTCATTTACGCCCTTAGGGGACAAAAGACATCTGGGTGTGAAGGCAGGTGTGTGTCATCATCTTCCCTCTGTCTTGTGCCCTTTAACCAGGTAATGGTGCGATTCACAAGGCATTACAGTTGGAAAGTCATTCTTTCATCATCGCTGAGTATCAACCTTTTAATTACTCAGCCCACATCCTCAACTTTGTCCTTAACCCCTCCACTGTGAGTAACAAGTGAACACCTACATGACTGATCCACCCACACAAAAGTCTGACTTAGTGTTTGGAATGATTTTATTTAACTATTATTACAGGTTTGAAAGAATTATGAAAAAAAAGTGTTTTAAAAAGATTGTTTGTTTTTTTTATAAGAAAAACGTTGGTGAACCTTTGTTACAGAAAAAGCTGTACGTGAACTCACAAACTGAGCTGGTCCAAATTGACGTGGAAAACTGCGGCCAGTATGGAAACAACTGTCCGGACTGTGTTCTGTCCAGAGATCCATACTGCAGCTGGGAAGACCAACAATGCACCTCTGCGAGGAGGTAAGACCTCAAGGCTTCGTCCAACCACCGATCTGTCTTTTGGAGTAAAAAATGATCCAACACAGAGGCTTATCTACAGACTCTCTAGCAGAACAATAAAACTTTCACTGTTTTTCCAAAGATTAACTTGACCACTATTATCATCTGGTTAAAAAAAGGAATAGGTCAGATAGAATGCTTGAGGATTATGTACAGATGTGCCATCAAGGGTTTGAATCCTATTATTTTGTATATTTTATCCTTAATTCAAAGGACAGTTAGCAGTTAGCAGTTCTTCCGCTTTGTCAGTGTCCATTGCCACAAAGTCCTTGCTTGTATAGTGACTAAACCTTGTTGACACATATCCGTGGTGATGAAAGACACAACAGTCAGATCTGCCCAAGCCTGCAGAGTTATCACTGGTTGCTTATTTTGGAAATGGATCATCTGCTACATGAGTTATAAAGAAAAGCCGCACCTACTGAAGGAAATTCACGTCCTTTGTAGAGCAGTTCTTTGACACTGTATAATATTTCAATATCAGTGTTGATTATATAAATACATAAAAATCATTCAGTAGCATTTCGTTTCATGGTGCATACACGTATGACAAGTAGGTGAATCTGATGACATTTTATGTTTCTTATCTAGCCAGTTGTAACAATTGTCTTTTTGTGAGCCACTGTGCTGCTTAACTCTGTACCAATGCTGAAGCTTGTTGGTCAGAATGCAGTGTAGCAGACTGCGCAGGCATGAAAACGTTGCAGTTTATCTTAGCTTTATTTGCACACCACTTTGAATTCTGACCAGAACTTAACAGTAACGATTATAAAATCAGGTGCACAAACAGTAACAACTTGCTTCTCTTTCTCCTGTCTGCAACACGTCATGGCATTTCCTACGATTTTCACTTTCTGCATGTTTCCGTAAAATGTAAGGAGCTGAAACGTTTTATAGGGATCTGCGAACTGTCTGTGGAAGAACTGAAAACTACGCTCCACTTTATATTAAATTAAGGTTGCGCACCAGTTATTGTGGTTTACCTAAATTTAAAAAAAATGACTAACACAGAACTGGGTCTTACAGCATTTTGTTTCATAGTGCATCAGCTTTGAGGGGAAAACCCACTCCCTGACGCCTCTCCCCCGTCTAACCATTCCCACGGAGGTGTGAGTGGAGGAATTGAAAGTGTCGTTTTGTATCAAGATAAAATTACAAACTTTTTTTATAGGAATGTATTCATTTCAGTTATTTACAAAACAGAGATTAACCTTAAATGTAATTACAAAATTCTAATGGATTCTAATGGAATAATGGAATCCAACTGTGTCTAAAATCAGTCCAGATAAATCCAGGTCATCACGAAGTCGTCAAGTTAAATCAAATACTGTCAATCTGAAGTGACCCAGCTAACTGGACTGAGTAAATTACTTTTCAGTCTTTGTTACTAGTATGACAAATTGTAAGCCTAAATCCAACAAAACCTTTGTTCAACTCTTTATCAAAAGAGTTTTTATTACATGAAGTTAATTCCTGTCATATTACTACTGGGAACTTTTTTTATTTTTAATCATGTGGTAGTTTGGAGTTACCCACAAAATGTGACTGCATGTGACTCATATACATACAGTAAACAGATTAGTTAGTCTATCTAAAGTTTAAAAAGTGCAACAGACATTTGCTTACTCTTTGAACAGCTAAGTGAAAACTGAGCTGTACTGAAGTTGTTGCATTGTTGCAGAGGCCCACATCAGGGGAAATGCAGACATTTCCGTCTTTTTTTTTCTTTCTCACAAGACCCTCTGAAACCGCACAGCACAGCATCTGCATACACATTATGTAGTGTGACAGGTTGCAAGCTCTGGATTGGAGAGCCAAGGGTGAGGGGTGTTAGATGATTGATTATGGAAACTTTATTCACAGCCTTGAGTTGGTTTAAGGCCACTGACTGTTTGTGGGCTCAAGGAAGGGCTGACAAAGGGCGATTAACAGAAGACAGTGAGGGAAACTTATTAACTCTTTGAATTAATATGGGTTACAACACATTTAATTCCACTTTGGGATCAATAAAGTATTTTTCAACTGAATAGAGTTTGAATTACAGGACATTATAGTGGCTCACAATAAGCAATCCCTTACCGTAGAGCAATAGCTGACAGGTGTGCAGTCAAGATACAGTTTGCATTTTTAAAGATGGCAAGCACTTCCTGTAGCATGACTGACTGACGTTACTTCCGTTTTGCAGTGGTGCAAGTCCTGTGGTCCACAGGAACCATAGCATGTGCTCAGAAGACCTGGCATCACCACTTCGACGCTCAGCTGGAGGTACTGACATATTTATGAGTGTACTTGCCTGTCAAGTGTAAATGTATAAAGAAACAGGGCTTTGCTTTGGGTTCAAGGTGACTCAGTTAACTACCATTAACATCAATGCTTTCAAAGTATTTTTATTGTTTCAAAACGTAAAAAAACTAAGGAGTTTCTCAGAAATATGCCTGCTTGTGTTTTACATTCAGGAAACAGTCATTTTACATTTTATAGCAAGCTCTAACCAGATGCTCTTTAACTAATAAACAAAAGCAAGACAAAATGAAATTAAGTCATGCAGGGTTCTGTTTTACTCACGATGTGATCCATCTTGTGACTTCTGCATTTATTTGGTTCCTGTCATTTGACTTATCAGCAGCTTCCTATGTTTCAGCTTCCACTGAATCATCTACTTAGTTGTAAAAGTTTTATGTTGTATCACTTTGCATGATATTTCCCTGCTGATAGTTTGATCATATACTGTACAGTTCCTGGATACATGCAGACAGGGAGCCTTAAATTACTGCATTAACAGGCATGGAGGTAATTCATCATTATTCCTAATCCACAGCAGTTTGGTGTTGGTATACATCCTGCATATCTACTTGTAGATATTGTAAATAATCCATCTTGCTATCAATGGAATGAACTTTAGCACAATATAGCAGAGTCTTTTCTTTATTTAGCTCTCATAACTACCAACTCAGTCAGTCTGCTCTTTGCAGTTAGCTATGCAACACCTCCTTTATAACAAACTGTCCACCATCCTCAGTATAGCCTCAAAGGCCATCCTTATCACCATCAGAAACTGAAAAAAAAAACAAACAAATAAAACCTTTTTTTACATGGAGCCAAAAATAAATGTTTACTTTCCTGGAGGAAAAAAGATCACTCTGAACGTGTATGGAGTCATTCTTGAACTTTCATGAAGAATGAGGATGAAAGTAGCTCATTAAATGAGTAAATAATGTAAACCTTCCAGTCAGTGTGGGGGATCTTGTTATCAAGAGATGCAGGACTGAGTTATCTACAGTGCGATCGTAGGAATTTACTGGGCAGCTTGCTTGAGTCATTTACCCGGCTGGACAGCCTGAAACACACAAAACTGATACATAACAAACTAGATGAAGTTTCTGTTACTTTTGGTTTTGACTTTAACCAGTGCTAGGCTTCCCTTTTAAGTCTTTAACAGGACAACTGTTTTTGTTTTTGGAAATACTGTTATTTTGTCTTAAGGGAACTATTATCTTTGGGCTTGGTCACATCTTTGTTCTCCTGTGGAACTAAATAAAAGTGGAACAAATTGGTCTCTGTTTACACTACAACTATTCAAGTGTGCTATAAAAGCTTGTCTGTCCTGAGTGAGATTACCTTATCTCACATCCTCTAACTGATTTCTGGTGCTAAGAGAGCTTCCTGTGTTTGGAGAGCTGTCCACTATTACGGCTGATTTCAGCATCCAGAAAAATGCCTTCCGTCTGACTTTTATTTGACCAACTTACAAATGTCCAAATATTTGGATTAGCTCTGTTTTTTTTTCTTCTTGTTAAACCGGTGTTGTTCTTACCAAACACATCAGATCCAATGAAAATGTTTTATTACGTTTCCCTGGTTTCATGTTGCTCTTACTTAGATCCTATCCCTTCTCGTTCCACATCCTGAGTTATTTCAACTGTTTCCGGCTTCTGCTAAGGTTTCCTTTTTATTTTTCAGAGAACTTTGGTTCCCACAGCCTGACACCTGTTCTCAATTTTGGCTCTGCAGCTCCTCAATTTTTTGAGGTTTTATGATGTTTTACCAAAGGTTCATCTAACCTACTTAGAATATCCTCAAAGGTTTTTGACAGGAGGGTAGGCCACAGTAGGTCATTGATGAAAAGCTGGGTGTTAAGAAAAACACTGTAGTCAAGCATGTTACTGGAAAGTTTAACGCAAGGAAAACATGTGGGAGCAAAAAGTTCACGAGCAACAGTGATAACTGTGGCATAAAGAAGCTTGTGCATGGATCAAACTGATCAAATTGTGAAGAGAATTTGATCAGCTCAGATATTTTTGCTTGGTAGACTCTCTTGTCAAAAACTTTTCTTTTTCATTTGGAAGTCAAAGTCCCAGAGTTGGAAGGAAGCAGCTCTGTAGGGAAATGAACAAAGACATGTTTAAACTAAAGGTGGTGATGTCAAAAGGAAGGAAGATCAATGTCAAAATAAAGCAGGGGAATTAGTCAACCAGAACATGGAACATAGAGAAACAAATTAAATATGAGAAAAAACTCCAAATAGAAAAAAGGAACTATCTTTTTTTTTTGCTGCAATGGGTGGTTCTGTTCACTGACAGATGACGCCCTGAGGGCTTATCGGTGTAGCACACTTCATATCTGGTAAAAGCCCAATCTTTAGTGGCCTAATTTCCCAGTAGCGATGTAGCCACAGGCTTCTCAGAATTACTATGCTAGGTTACAGTTCTGATTGTATCTAAAGAGAAGTTATATTTTAATCATGAAAAACAAACGCACACAAAATAAAATCTTCTGACTGCTTCAAATACACAGTTTGTCTATACAAACTTTACAGAAAGTAGCATCTGTAGAAGGCAGGAAATGAAATTGTGGGTTTTAATTTCCGTAGAAATAAAAATATAAATGTGTAGCTTTTATTTGCACTTACCCCAAATACTGCTTTGTAGAATCACAATTTTTTTTTGTCTTACCAGAGCACCTGCTAACACATATCAGGTGTCCTATATAATACTTATTTTATTAAAGTATTCTTTGATACACTTTTCACCTTCTTATTTGGAAAAAAAAAGATCAACTATGCATCATTTTTAGTTCACTTCACAATTATGTGCTACTTTGTGTTTGTCTACCAATGAAATTCCAGTTACATTTCTTGTAAGTTTATCGTTGGAAATAAAAAACACCAGACTGATAAAACAAAGTGAATACATTACTTTCTTTCCACTGTCAGTAAAATGATATCATACTTCCTGTTCTGAAGGAGAATGTTAGATCACAAGCACCAAGTTAAATAACAAATTAATCAAGGACACATTTTAGAAACAAAGATGCAATAAATTTTGAACTCATGTTTTTTTTTTTTTGTTTTTTTTTTTGTTTGTTTTTAGGCACCAAAAGTCATGTAGACAACTCAGTGAAAAGCATCACAGTTCCCTCTGAGTCCAGCTGCTTCCTGCGATGTCCAGTGTCATCCCATCATGCCCAGTATACCTGGAAAACTCCTGGAGGCTCCAGTTCCTGTTACTCGAGGGACGGCGAGTGTCTTCTGCTGATCGACAGCATGACTCCCAGACAACAGGGAGGGTATAAATGTGAGTCTGAGGAAATGGGCTATCGAAAAGTCCTGGCACAGTACGAGCTGAGATGTCCATCTGCAGGCCAGACATTTGGTCCAACTGTCTGGATCTTTATTGCAGCAGTCTTCAACAGTGTCTGGTTTTAGTTCTGAGCCTTTAAGCACATTTTTCTTTAATTGCAGCAAATTAAATCTTGAACAAGATCTGTCAGAGCTTGAGGTCGGTGTGGTCAAACAGGCTAGACAAAGTGAAAATATTGTTGCAAAAACGAAGAAAAACGAAGAATGTGAAACAGACTCAAAGGTCACTTTAACAGCAGCACTGTTCTCATGTTTAGATGTTCCTTTACATTATTTACTAGACATTTTAAAAATGTTATTATGGACATTTATTTCAAGATGGTCATTATTGATGTAACAGTGCTAACAGCAACAACCCTTCTTTGAAATGGTTCAAAAAGTGCAATTAGGAATTCTAAATATAAACTAGAATAAATAATAAAGCATGATGTTGCTCAGAGCACAAAAGCATAGAATTAGACTGAATAGATCTGCCAGATTGGATTGGGCACATTGTGAACAATATCCAATCTAGATTTTTTTTTCTAATATCCAGATCAATATTTATATTAATATCAGATCTGTTAATCTCCAACTGGAAAGTTTTGTTCTATTTGTCTTTGTAGATAGATATTTCTTTTTCTTGATAGTTTTTTATTTTTTTCTTATCAAAGTAATTAAATATGGCTGAATACACAGTAGCATCTTGCTGAATTAGAATACCACTGAAGTCTATTTTGTTCAGAAATACAATTCACAAAGAGAGACATATATAGTTAGATTACATATATAAAGTGGTTTATTGGAACTGTTGATTGTGGTGATTAAGACTGGCGTAACATTTCTTTGAAAATAAAAACTTATTTCAGTTTTCAAATCGCTTCGACTGCAAGTGACAATCATCAGAATCAACTTCTAGATATGCGTAGTTAATGTATATAATGAGCTTACGCTGTAGGAATAATTTACTTCAGTGACTTTCAATGATATTCTAAATTAATGAGCTGTATCTGTCGTTATGACGCATTGATTTCTCTCCTTTCACTCTCATTTTGTTTGTTGTTTATATTAATTTGTGTCTCATTCTTGCTATGCGTTGTTAAAAAGGCAGCCTGGATGCGAGCAGGAGTTTTAAAAACATGATTTCAAGCAGGTGACTGCCATGGTAAATTATTAGTATCAGTATTAGTCAGAGTCACTGTGTGGTGAAAAACCTTAATCACATGCAATGCTCCAAACATTGGTTTTTCCCAAGATCTTACTGTGAAAATCAACACCTTTGTTGGACCGTCCGACAGCAGAAACATTGATTGTAGTCAAAATAATGCAAAATTTATATCAGTATTAAATATCCATTGTTGTGTTTTACAGGTGGGTTTAGTTACAGAATAACTTAATTTGTAGCCTGTAGTCAGTCATCACAAACCCAACATTAAAATGATCATTAATATTGTTTTGTTTACATCTTTAGGTGTCTTTCAGTGAGGGTTTTTTTTACAGTGTTTAATCATATTTCCAAATAGTTGTGTAAAGTTTTATCAGAAATCAACAGGAAATGTTTTACATTTAGACATGTTGGGAATTATGTGATGTTCTTGAAATATGCGATGTTGAAAATATAGCACAGCAGCACCTAAACATTATAAAGTTATATATATATATATATATATATATATATATATATATATATATATATATATATATATATATATATATATATATATACATACATATATATACATGGACCACAGCACAAAAATACAGTGCTCTGCAGTTACATCCCATCTTTTTACTGGTTCACTGAGATAAGGTGGAGGGGCTCGATCTATTCACAGATTGTTTGTTTCATATTTTACAAATATGTAAAAGTTTGGTAAATGTTACATACTCCATCATCAAGAGAAATGATCTGTGGTAACATGTGGTCTTAATGAGTCATAAATATGTTTATGTCAGGTGTGATAAATAACTATAGGGACACGTATGCACTTACGCTGGAACTACAACCCCTGGCAAAAAGTATGGAATCACCAGTCTTGGATGAGCACTCATTCAGACATTTCATGCTGTAAAACAAACTCAGATCAAAAACATGATACAATATTAAGGTCGTTCCAAAGTGCAACTTGTTGGCTTTCAGGAACACTCAAAGAAATGAAGAGAAAATATTGTGGAAGTCAGTGAATGATACTTTTATTGACCAAGCACAGGGAAATAAATATGGAATCACTCAATTCTGAGGAAAAAAGTGTGGAATCACTCAAATTGGAGGTAGAAAAAAAAGGACACACCCAGTCTATTTCCTTTCCCTAAATGGACACCTGCCCCAGATTAGATGTGCCCGTTAGTGTGCAGTTCAAAACACCTGCAGTCATGACACCTTGGAGGGCTGCTGGACGAAGTGGAGTGGTGAGAACCATGACTCCAACAAGAGAAATGTCCCTTGAAACAAAAGAGAGGATTGTGAAACATCTTGAAGAAGGTAACCCGTCACGCATGGTTGCTAAAGATGTGGGCTGTTCACAGTCAGCTGTATCCAAGATATGGACCAAATACAAACAGCATGGAATGGTTGTTAAAGCCAAGCGTACTGGTAGACCAAGAAAGACATCAAAGCGTCAAGACAAACAACTTAAGGCCATTTGTCTTGAAAACCGAAAAAGTACAACTAAACAGATGAAGCATAAATGGGAGGAAGTTGGAGTCAATGTATGTGACCGAACCGTAAGAAATCGCCTAAAGGAGATGGGATTTCAATACAGGAAAGCTAAACGAAAACCAGCATTGACACCTAAACATAAAAGAACGAGACTCCAATGGGCTAAGGAGAGGCAATCATGGACTGTGGATGACTGGATGAAAGTTGTCTTCAGTGATGAGTCAAGAATCTGCATTGGACAAGGTGATGATGCTGGAACTTTTGTTTGGTGCCGTTCCAGTGAGATTTATGAAGAGGCCTGCCTGAAGAAAACAACCAAATTTCCACAGTCCTTGATGATATGGGGCTGCATGTCAGGCAAAGGCACTGGGGAGATGACTGTGGTTAATTCTTCTATCAATGCACAAGTTTACATTGACATTTTGGACAGTTTTCTCATCCCTTCAATTGAACAGATGTTTGGTGATGATGAAATAATTTTCCAAGATGACAATGCATCGTGCCATCGGGCAAAAACAGTGAAGGCATTCCTTGAAGAAAGACACATTCAGTCGATGTCATGGCCTGCAAATAGTCCAGATCTCAACCCAATTGAAAACCTGTGGTGGAGATTGAAAAAAATGGTCCACAAGAAGGGTCCAACCAGCAAAGCTGATCTGGCAACTGCTATCAAAGAGAGTTGGCACCAAATTGATGCAGAATACTGTTTGTCACTCATCAAGTCCATGCCTCAAAGACTGAAAGCTGTTATAAAAGCCAAAGGTGGTGCAACTAAATACTAGTGATGTATTTTGAATGGTCTTTTGTTTATGCGTTTTTCATGATTCCATACTTTTTTCCTCAGAATTGAGTGATTCCATATTTATTTCCCTGTGTTTGGTCAATAAAAGTATCATTCACTGACTTCCACAATATTTTCTCTTCATTTCTTTGAGTGTTCCTGAAAGCCAACAAGTTGCACTTTGGAACGACCTTAATATTGTATCATGTTTTTGATCTGAGTTTGTTTTACAGCATGAAATGTCTGAATGAGTGCTCATCCAAGACTGGTGATTCCATACTTTTTGCCAGGGGTTGTACTTCATTTAATTGGCCATGACCTTTGAATTCCACCGCTTTGAGTCATTCTGTATTACTGAAGGACTTTTTATCGAGAACTGAAAAGTACATTCTTATTTCTGAAATGTTGTTTATAAATATATTTTTCATGCATAGTGTAAGATAGCTGGACTAACTAACGCTGAATATTGCAACTTGATTAGTTTATTTGTCATTGTTATAAAGAGTTAGTTGAATTTTTAGTGTTTAGTTTTATGAATCCTACTTAATAAAATATTTTCTTAATGAACAAACTGTTTTTGTTTTGATTCAATAAATAATCTTCACGATTTGCTGTTCCGAGTTAAATCGCCTCTGTGAAACGTATCAGAGAAGCAAAATTGACAGAAACATCCCAAAAGATTTGCATTTAAAGACAGGTGGCTCTACAAAGTATTGACTCTGGGTGGCTGAATATAAATGTAACATTTTTTCTAGATTTCTATTTGTGTGAGCTTTTTTTTTTTTTTTTTTTAAATATGTCCTTCTACTTAAAACTTTGCAGTGTACCAAGGCAAAACTCAATTGCATTTAATAATAGAAGTACTATATACAGGTACAGGATGCAGGTGCATTCCCTGTTAGTTCAGGTACTTCCTGCAATTAATTGTGTTGTATTGCCTTGTACATCTGGCACAGCCTTCAAGGCTACCCCAATTGAAAACAACAGAGAACAATTGTTTTTCTTCTGATTGCCAAAATGTCCCATGTGTCTCCCCTATCAGTTTGTTTGTTTAAAGGGCCTGGATTTCCAAAAGAGCACAACCGAATCATTGTTTACAAAAGAATGGTGAAAAAAAAAAAAAAAAACCTAAATTAAAAACAAAACAACAGGCGGGTTCCATTTTTGGTGAAGTGATCTGAATTTCTTCTGAAATTTACAAAGGTTTTTCATGCTTCTCTTTTCTCTTTAAAATGTTAACGCCGTCTTGTTCTAATTAACGATACCAGACACAACGGTCCGTCTTTACTATAAAATAGACCAACATTTTGAAACATCTGTCGTTTTTCATATGAAACTGCACAGCATATGGGACTAGGTCTTGACCATAATTCAACTCAGTTCAGTTTATTTATATAGCGCCGATTCACAACAAATGTCACCTCAAGGCACTTTACAAAACACATCCAATTTATATACAGATATAGATTATATATTCAGATTTGATTTACATTATGTCCTATTATGGATAACCCCAGATTTTACGAGGGTGTAGTTTCTTTCTCCCATGACTCTATATTCTGCGTGACACCCGATTACAAAAAAATGGATATGTAGCTTTAGCTGAAATTGGTTAACAGCAGTAAGTGTAAATAATCTATACAAAAAAAAAGAAACAAGTCTAGTGATTTCAGAAGAAATGAAACAGACACACAAAAAATACGATATAAAGTAAAACTTTATCATGACATACAAGTTTAAAGCCCTGAGAACCATATCTTTATATTAACTAATATGAACAAAACTGAATGTGTGAAAACCACTTTGGAAAAGTGCTCCTCTTAAATACAATCAGCACAAACCAGTTTTTACAAGCACTCTTGTGTTTTGTTCCATTTTTTTGTTTGCATTAATCAAAGAGAAAACTATAATATCAGTAATATTATTGTCATGTCCATAATAATAATTATAACAGTACAAAAATATGCACAAACCCCACAGTTGAATTAATATACGGAGCATTGTACAAGCCAAAACAACATAAAATTGATAAATGAGGTATTTGATAACCACTTGCATATGCACCTGTTTAACACAGATCAGGCCAGTCCTTAAACATTCGAAAAGTGTATTTTATTCCAAAAATCAAGAGACCTAAAGGTTCCTCAGACTTCCAACTTCACAGCTTCCTGATTGACGAGACGTCGCCTTGTAGTTAGTGACGACAGAAAGCCTAAAATAAAACATAAAGCAACTCAAAATCCAAAGAAGGAACATGACCGGAGCTTCCGTCAGTACTCGTCACTCGATGCAGCTTCGTCCTGAGGTACTGTTGAACGACAGGCACGTCACACACAGACAGGAAGCCTCAACTAAGCCCACTGGAGAAGTGAAAATGACTAACCAACCCTCAACACTTCCCACTCTCTGAATAGACCTCAAGCAGCACAGACAGGACTGTGGTGGTGCCAGTAAACTGGAACTGTGCCAGCCTCAGGAAAAGTTTCAAAATGACTCGATTTTCAACATGCTCACCGTCATTTTAGGAATTAGCAGATAGAACATTGGCGCCATCTGCAGGCTCTTTAATGTTACCACAATTATGCTCACAGAATAATATTCTAAACCTGCTTCCACACACTCCCACACACAAAACACAGAAACATACAAAGGCAGTGAGGCTACTCTATTAAACAACAATTACAAACCAAAAACTAAGTAAATGAAACCGACAGTTTGGACTTAATAAAAATGTTTCAGTTATGCGGTTTAGATGATTTAGCTAAACAATTTCAGCCAAGACAAATAAAACAATACAAATAAATATCAAAACTCATCTGGTAACAGTATGAATGGTGGAAAACATCTATCCAAACGGCAGGTGATAAACCCACCGAACGTTACCGGCCTGAAACCTGCACTGACCAGATCTCACCAGCAACTACGTTAAGGCAGCATCTATGATTCCCTCCTTTACGAGTTTGTTTCTGACCAAATAAAATGAACAGCGTGACCAAAAGCTGCTAGATCGCACATTTAGTGGCTAAGATACAGTCAAGCATCAAGACTGGGCCTCACATTCAACACAGGAGAAGCTGGAAAATATATTTTTAAACCTTATGTAATGTTTCAGAAAAAAAAAAGAAGAACTTGAAGGAAAACATGTCTTATGCCAGCTGTGTCTGGACCACCAGGAAGTGTGTTTGGCTGGAAGGAACTGAAACTGGGGGGCATTGCCTGAGCTTGCAGACAGGTGGTGTGTTCAGTGCCCCCCAAAATATCTGATTATATAAGCTCAAGATGACATGAGACCTGGCTTTTTGTTCTGTATAACACTTCAATCGCTCCTACACAGCCAGCGTATGACCATCCTTTCATGTCACACGTTCAGATTCGATTTAATCTAGTTTAAATTGTGAGCAGAAAGTGAAGGCATGTCATAATATGTGGAGAAAGAAAGGATTTGCACCTCACCTGACCTTCTTTTTCACAAATATTACAAAGATTATGTTGCAAAAGGTTAGGTGAGACTTTGTTTTGCAGTTCAACAGACTGTCGGACCTGTTTTTCGATGCACCTCAGCACGTGCAACCAGGATTGTACGAGGATGACCAGCCGGACTAGTCTTTGGTATCTAGCTGTGCAATAACCAGAAAATCAATGTGTTCTAACACTGGTCACATGATTGTACACATGCATTTCATTTCAAAACGGCCAAGAAAGAATTAACTGCAATTCCTCTGTTCGCAATCAAATGTCACAATCCTGCAAATCTGTACAACAGTGAGGAACAAACATTTCTGTTCCTCTTCCCTGAAAAAAAAAAAAAAAATGCATATATCACTTCCCTTAGACGAAATCCCTCCACCCCACCCCGCCCACCCCAAACCCCACCCACTGGGAAAAAAATAGCAGGAAAAAAAGAATGCATGAAACAGGGTCTATGAGTAAATACAGCAGGAAGAAAGCAAACCCCTCCCAACTCTTAATTTTTTTTTTTCCTCCCCAAAACCCACCCGCAGTGTGTCAGTACATCCATCTCAGTTTCAGTTCAGGCAGGATTTGGCTTCACAGCCGAGGTATGTAGTGTCGCTCTCGCTTTCAGAGAGTCTAATGAGGTATTTTCTTTTCTGTTTTTTTTTTCTTTTTTTTTTCTTTTTTTCTGAAACAGTCACGTAGTCTTGTGCATTCTTCACGAATGAATCTTCTTTAAATTATCAGTGATTCCTTGCGGTTGTCACTTTGCTTCCTGAGAGAGATGCCCTCCAGAAGAGAGAGGCCAGTGTGAGGTCTGGGAACTACTTACTGATGAAGACGCTGTCCTACTGGACATTCAGGTGGAAGGATGCAAACCAGAATACGGGGTGGGGGTGACAAAATGGGACCGTGTAGCTGGGTTTGGAATGCCACAGTAGGTCTGATTAGAGACAGGGGGCTCAGGGTCTACTGGGCTTGTTGGTGGACAAGAGCTGCTGTTCCCCCCCCAAACTTTGTGCGTTAAGTTGTTAAAAAAACAGGCCTGTGAGCAACTGGACTAAAAGTGCATCTCAATAGACAGAAATATTTTCAAAAAGTTAATTTATTTCAGCGCCTCAATTCAAAAAGTTAGATTTCTTACACAGAGAGTCAATATATTTCAAGTATTTACTTCGGTTAGTTTTGATGATTGTGGTTAATGGGCAGGGATGAAACCCAAAAATTCAGTTTCTCAGATAATTAGAATGTTAAATAAAATCCATAGCTTTTAGAGCACAAATTTCATGTTATGGTATCATAATAATGGGGCAGACTACTTACAGCACAGTTACTGACAGTCTCGCATTGTAAAAACATAAAATCTTACCAATTATTTTTGGTCGAGTTTCTAGTGCAAATATCTTAGTACATGTGGGAAAAAACAAAACGAAGTTAAAAGTAACTTTTCATCAAGGTTTGTTTTAAGTAAATAATTCCTTAATACTGATAATAAATTATTAGTTCCACATGCAGATTATTTCACTTATAGCAAGGGAAAAATGTCTTCATTATAAGTGAAATAATCTGCCAGTGAAAACAGGATTTTATATGAATATAAAGGAATTGTTTACTTAGCTTTATCTCATTTCAAATACACTAAATATATTTGCACTAGAAACTAGACCAATAATAAGTTTTGTAAGCCTATTACAAAACCTTTCGTGGATGAAAGTTAGCCACAAAAGCTCTTGGTAAAGAAGCTGGCATAATCTCATAATCTCAGCATAAGGTTAAGCATAGGGAAGACCAGAGGTAAGGAAAAAAATGTCCATTTAAGAGCTTGGGGAACTTTCACAAAATGTAGACTACAGCCTGGGTCAGGGCTGTAAGATCCACCGACACACAAAGACTTATTCAGGACATGAACAAGCCAGCTACCAAGAAATTTAGCTTGGCAGAACTTGGCACCTTTTCGCATTGCTTAAAGAACCAGTATGTGCCTTAATGAACACGGCATCACGGCGTTCGACTGGCCAGCAAACCGGCCTGACCTGAACTCCACTGAGACCCACCAGGGTGCTGTTGCGTAAAAGATGAGAGACACCGGAGCCAATAATAGAGAGCAGCAGAGCCGCAGGCTGATCACCTCCCTGTCAGGTCGCATTGATGGGAGTAATTCATGCGAAACGAGCTTCAACTAGGTATTGAGTGGACATATTTTTCAGTAGGCCTATATTTGTACATGGAATACTTTTTTTTTTTTTTTTCTGAGAAACTTGAAATATGTTTTTTTGTCATTAGCTGAAAGCCATAATCGTTACATTAACAGATACAAACACTTGAAATGCATGACTCTGAGGCGGTGGATTTCCCTTCTTGAATTAAATAACATTTTCAAAGATACTTGAATTTACTGAGATGCTCCTGTATAGGTTAGTGCTTCCAACCTTTGTTAGGTCTTTTACTGAGGGTAGTTGTGAAATGAGGTATTTAATCTGCCGATCTACAGCATCATCTTTATCATTCACCAGTCTGAGTTCAACACGAGGCTACAGTGTGTTTCAGACCTGAGTGGCCTGGGTTGGAGGCCTATTGCTGTGAGGTGAGTGTGCTGTACATGAGGTTCTGTTGGTGAGAGATACCCGACTTCCCCTGATTGCAACAAGTTTAAACAGAATACAAAAATAAAGTTGATTCAGGTTAAATATTCTACAGCTCCTGAGGTAAAGACACCACTGCAGGTTACTTGATTTGAGGTATGTAAAAAGAGAAAAAAACTGAAAACAAAAATCAATCTAAAAAAAACAAACAAACAAAACAAAAAAAAAAAAATCAAAAAGACAACAAAATGGCAACAAAACCAACAAAATGTCCTAAAATAAAACTTTTCAAGTTCAGTTGTGAATACGCCTGTCAGTGGGTTTTGGCTGAGCTGATTGTGTTTAGCATGTACACTAGGATTAACAAGTGTATGAGTGTGTAGAATGTGTGTTTTGATTTGTGTATATCTATGCGTGTGATGAATTTAATGCAGAGAAGTGGGTTTTATGTGATATTCTGGGGCTCTATGTTCATGATTACACAGCCAAAAGGTTGACAGGGTTGTTGAGGTATTTGTTGTGCAACAGTTTCTTATTCTTATCGGTTTCTCATTGTACTGTATATTCATGCTGGGGCCTTGCCGTGGAGCAGCGGCCTAGGGAGCGGGTACAAAGGAAAGCTCGAGTTAGGGGGAACTGCTGGGCGCCAGCTCGGCGGAGCCGGAGCCCTTGGAGGAGGAGGTGGAGGAAGGTGTGGGGCTGAGGGTCTGGGCCTGGGGAGCAGAGAAGCCAAAGCTTGAGCTGGGTCCAGCAGGGGATGATGAGGCGGCACTAGCAGCAACAACAGGCCCTGGTGCTCCGCCGGACTTCTGGGCAAACAGGGTTCCTGAATAAAACAAAGAATTTCCAAAGACTGTTTTTATCACTGCCGGAGTGAAAAGTACAAATTAAAGGTTCTGATCTTTTTCACACGCACCTGAGTAGATTGTGCCATTAACCTCCACAGATACAGTGATGCTGGCATTCCCATTGGTGGAGATGCTAAGAGACATATCCTGCTGCTTCTCATCTAAACCAACACAGAAGCACTTATTATTCCATTATCTGTTCACAGGACATGCTCATCACTTTAATCCCAATATTTTTTCAAACTAATTTTGTGAAGTGTAGTGAATACTACGGCTACGTTCATACTCCATGTGTTGATGCTCAATTCTGATGTTTTGCTGAAATTTGATCTTTTTTAATTTTTTTTTAGTCACCTTCCATTCCGCTAATTAAATGCAATCACACTTCTGTGTAAACAATTAAAGTCTCCAACGCCACCCGCAGACACAGAAGAATGGGCTGTTTTGATGTCACAGAACAACCCATTGTTTACAGAAGTAATAATGGAAAGGGCCATTTTTGGATCGATTTTAAGGTTTATTCAGTAATAGGAGCCAACGGTCGGTATCATCACACGACAACACCACGAAGGAAACTAAAGAAAAGGAAGCACAAGTAAAGCAACAACCTTTTGACTGCATCTTCTTTAGAGATGTCTGTCTCGATGTGTAGTCAGAGCCAGGAATATGATGCGCTTCAGTGACACAGACTTTTTTGTAAGTTCATAAATTATCATTTTCAGTCGTTATTTACATCCTGGTTTAAAGTGACATGCAGATGTTTTGAAAACAATTGGATATGTAAATCAGATTAGTACCACATATGGAAATGGCACAGATCAGAGTGTTTTGGGGGTGAAAAGATGGGAAATGGGTTGTTCAGACTTCCGTGAAAAAGTTGGATATGGGTCACATTTGCTTGCTGTGTGAGCAAAACCCAACAAACCAACTTTTTAACTAATTTTGCCCATTTTTCCACAAGGTTCCTCCAAATATCCTGGCAGACCTGAAGGTCAAGTCATAATGACCTTCAGGTCTTATGCTCAAAATAAATGTGTCAATGCCTGTCATACATGTGGAAGTCATTCAAATGTAAACTATCTATTTTGGCTGACTTATTTGACTGGAGCTGGACAGTATATCAAATTTCAGTTGGTTTGGTAAAATCAGTGTTCAATCGCAAAGAACTGCTTGGAAGGTTAGGATTGTTTTTCCAATGCCATGGAAACAAATTCGACATGCCAATAATATTTTTGGCTTGCTAAATATACTTTTACTCCCTTCACTCCCACACTGTAGATGTTATTCTTGCATATCGTGGTGGGTCATTGTTATAATATAGTCAATATCATTACAGAAATAGCCAAAAGCTAGTGTCAGGAGCTACCAGTACCAGAGGATGAAAACTGAATCTGAGGTGGAAATAGAGCTGATGAAACCCTGGAGCAGAAACACATGTTGGCTTTGAGGAAGCAAAACGCCTCTTCTGAACCAATAGGGTTCAGTTCCTCAGTCTATTCATATCAGTTCTGGTGTTAGAAAATCACATTTGTTTCTAAATGGTTCTGAATTCTTCCCGTTTTTCTCTCTCTGACTGAAGAAGTTCAAAGCTTTAAAGCTTGTTTCTTTACTCTCCTGAGAAGATGGCAAACCACTGATGACTAGTTCTTTAATCAGTTTAATTAATATTGTTGAAATTCAATCTCCCAGCCATTAACGTCCTCTTTTAGCTTCCATAGGTACCAGATAGTGTAGAATCAACATCGTCAGTTTGTGTGTCTCTTTTTTCCATTTTAAATTAAATCATTAGTAAGTAGACTCAGTGATTAAAAAGAAAAATAATTCTCAATTTTGTAAATTAATTCTTGGAATATTTCAATGTTAATTATGGCAAATGTGAAATTATTTTTGACTGAAATTAAATAAATGGATTTTTTTTATTGTTGATAGAAATTGTGTAATAGGGAGGAAAGAATTAATCCTTCAAACCAATTTTTTGATAGATTGTGGGATTGATTAATTTATATCGACACAGGAAAAACAAAGTCACCATTTACAAAATTTCAAATAATATTTTTCACAACCTTGGCAGCGCTGACCTCTGGTGGTGATGGTGGGGGCTCCCAAGCGCAGATTCATGGGCATCTGGGATGCCATGGCCAGCAGGTTATGTTGGAAAGCCTGCTGCATGAGGCGCTGCTGCTCCTCTGCCAGACGGGCCATCTTTCTCTCCGGCCCCTCTCCTCCCCCGCTGGTCTCCAGTTTTTCTCTGAGCTGCTCCAGGGTGGCTGCTCTCGCCAAACCAGCCACCTGCTGCTGACCCAGAGACAGCGCAAGAGGAGGTCTTGCGGCCATGATCGCAGGGGTCAGGTCTTCTAAATTATTTAAAACAACAACAACAACAAAAAAAGCAGTTGTACATACAACTGTGTTTAACAATCGTGTTGTAAAACTGAAACAGGAACAGAAATCAATTCAATGTGAACAAATGCTGTGTGATCCTGAATATAATGATGGTTCAGATTCTTTATTTTTAGTTTTCGCTATTATTTTTATACTGCTTATGGCTTTACTTTCTTTCTTTTTTTTTTTTTTTCAGATCGTCAGCGAGTTCATTGAATCCAGACTTTAAGACTATGAGTATAAGACAATTCTGCACTGGTTTATGTCACACAGAGCCCGACAGCTATTACAGAAGCTCAAATACTCATCATACATGACCACTTAAAGTAAAGAACTTGAACAGCTCATTACTCAAGTCAAACCAAAGACACTGCTAGAGGTCAACACCTCACATTCCAACCAAGGCTAAGCCACATCAGATAAAACAACAGCGTAATGACAGTTATCAGCAGGAGTCCTCTTAATGTGAAACACAAGCTTCAAAGTTCATAAAGTGGCCTCCCCTGTGTGGGAAACATGTTATTTATCATTAAAGAGGAGGGGGCTCCCAGTAGCCTTGGGCAGAAAAGGTTCGCAATGGACTCTTAAACACCTGGATGGATGACATGAACTTGCTCTGACAGTCGCATTCAAACAGTAAAAATGCACCCACATGTTTACGGGGTGATGCAGTATAGAGAACAGCTGAAATGTGGCAATGTTCACAGATTTTCTCCCAAATTTACGTCGGGGTCAGACTCCGAAATGCTCAGAGAAGTGTCAAAAACAACAACAAAAGAAGTTCATCCAAGACTCTATTGGAGTTAGTTGATATGTAAAAACTAAAGTAAAAAAAAAAAAAACTGTACAACTGGAGAATAATAATAATAATAATAATAATAATAATGAGTGGCTTTTTATGAAGGGTTGAACAACAAAAAGCACCACGCTTGTCAAAAATCAAAGAGTACATAAGCACCACAGCACAGTGATTCTGAGGTCATGATCTGAGCTTGTTTTACAGCCGAGGACTCTCAGTATAAAGAAAGAGATCAAGAGATTAGACAGTAATCTGGCTGCTCAACAGGAGAATGATGCCAAACAGAAAATCTATATCATAATGGTAGCAGAGGTGTGATGTCCAAATTTGGCAATGAAACTGTGAAAAGATTCAAAAGGCTGAAATTCTAACAAAAATGCACCGGAGTAAGAAAAGAATCAAGGTTCTTTGCAATGTGAAGGACTATATGGGCAAGATGCAGTTATCAAACACAGCGATAGAGGGCAGTATTTCTCTATCAATCAGCATCTTGGTACAAGACAGACTTGAGCCATTTTTTCCACATCAAAGCAGCTAAACTCTCCCAAGTAGTAATTTACCCAACCTATAAAGTCATAATTGATTTGCGTCTTCCCCCTTCCAGCACCATTAAAAACTGTTTGGAAGCATGTGTATTTTAAAGTGGAAAAATCTTAAGCACTTTACCTTCAAACCTTTTTCTTAAGTTTTCCAGATTCATATTGCAGAAGTTGAACCAAATTTGTCATGCTCTAGAACTTAAATAACATTATTCTGTGCAAGTTGAAAGCACGAACCTTTCTTCAGAGAGGGTCCTGGAGAAGCCTGCAGGCCATTGAGGGCGACTGAGGTCCCGGCGCCAAGGCCTGCCAGATGCATCTTGGGAGGCGAGAGGATGTGGGGGGCCGTGCTTGGAGAAGGCGAGAAGCGGAAGAGGCTGCTGCTGTAGCTGGGACGACGGCCCTCGCGTCGGTTACTGTCGATGGCGGCTTGCAGCTCGCCTGGGGAGCTGAGACCTTTCCTCTCGCACTCGTACGGGTACAGGTATTTCATGTACCTTCGCAAGAAAATGCAAAGTTATTGTT
The DNA here is from genome assembly GCF_051168715.1 of Poecilia mexicana. Classification (NCBI taxonomy): domain Eukaryota; kingdom Metazoa; phylum Chordata; class Actinopteri; order Cyprinodontiformes; family Poeciliidae; genus Poecilia; species Poecilia mexicana. Next base: position 28,015,614 of record NW_028263372.1, on the reverse strand, counting down.
CGACTGAGAGAAAGCCTTCCATCAAAATCAAGCATGTGAAAAATGCACTCGTGTGTAATGTGTTTGGAGTGCAAGTATGGTTTTTATTTAAAGAATGTGTTTTGTGAGCATATAGAACTTTGTTTACCCAGTATGAGAATAATGCATTTTTCTTTAAATTAACTTTCCCAAATAATGTTGCTTTGCAGCTGAAACAGCACGTCTCATTAGGCGAAGCCATTTTTCTTCTTAAGAAATACAGTCTGCAGGAAATATTTAGATGTTTTTAACTTTTTTGCACGTTTTTGTAGCACAAGAAACATACACTTCAAAAGTTACACAGTGTGTAAGACCAACATTAAGTAATAAAGACTCCCACTCATTCAGCTTTATAGAGTAATCTTTTTCAAACATATCAGCTGCAATTCTTATGCAGTGTTTCTCTACCAGCTTTGGACATCTAGAAATTGAAATGTTTGCCCTTTCCCATTTACATTTAAAGCAACAAACCATAAATTTTGAAGTCTTGCAGCAGATTACTAAGTGGATTTAGCTCAGGACTTTGACTATCCCATTCCAAAAAGTGAAAATACTTTGATCTAAACCATCTTACTGTGCCCATCTTCTCATCAAATTGAAACAATTTCCTTGTTCTGGCTGAATAAAAGCAACTACATAGCAAGATGGGACTAGGGACATTCAGGATAATGTGAGATAATTAATTTGGACACAGAGGATTTTGCATGAAGATCAAAAGTTTGACGTTTGTTAGAGATCAAACTAAAGTTTGTGGCCATAAAGTGACAAAACACAGGAAAGTTTAAAGGGTATCATCAGCGTGTTTTTCTACTCTTCTTATTTGATCATCTAAATTAAACAAGATGTCCAAAATATATCCAGCATAGTGTACACACTTGGTTATCAAATTTTGAAAACTTACATTAGCTTTTTTTCCTTCCCTAATTCCATTCCCTTATGCACTTAACTCTGTTTCTGATGAAGCGTGATTTTATGTTCCAGAACGTCTGAATTTATAGCAACACCTGGAACAATAATGTCGTTTGACAGGCTGAACTGGAAACATACTTGGATCACATCACTGCAGCTCTAGATTTATGCTTTATTATGTTTCCCATCCCATAAAGGAAGGAGGGCATAAACCGGCAAGAGCAGCAGTTTCTATCATGTAAAGTAGGCGAGCAATACTGTATAAGAACCTGTCAACATAAAAACATACATCATGTTTCTTAAAGTGTAAGAAGATAAAGAGGTGTTACTTCTACTGATGGGTTTCCATAAAAAAAATAGGTTTAGTCTTGGCTAAATGTGTAAGCCGTCAGTCCAACCCCACCTTAGTCACGTTGTACTCTGACCCAAATAACATCGATAGATCACACAGATCAATGAGGTTTGGGTGTGATGTAATGTCATGGAGATCCAAATAAACACAAAGAGAGGAGATTATTTTCTCATATGTGTGTACAAACGCACATTTACTTCAGCAGGGTGTAAACAGAGCTGTTCCTCAGCTTTGCACACGACCATCAATTAACCCAGCCAAAGCATGGTTCCCTTTGTTGTCTGTAAAGACAGCTGCACTGATTAAAACGGGAGAAGATCTCATCTAAAAGACATGCGTCACACGTGAGCGCACCTTAATACTGCACGCATACATGGGAAAGGTGTTTGCTTCCAGTTTGAAGGTTACTCGCTTGACGTTCTTAACTTAGTTCCAGCAGATGAAAGTAATTTGTTTCCTTTCCAAACAGACAAAGACTTACTGTGTGCGCAGAGTGAAAGCAGCGCTGGTGATGGATGTGGGCAGGTTGAGTCCCTTGGTGATTTCTCTCCAGATCTTCTTGTTGATAACCTCCACAAGGCCGCCTTTCTCCGTTACCAGCTTGTAGAGCATGTACAGATCCAGGACCTGCTTGGCCATGATAGGAATACGATTGACCGGGGTTCCTACAGAAAATATATAAACGAGGTACATCAATACAGTATCAATTATTTATGTGATTTAGAATGTCTTGAGGAACGGTGACCGGTTTAGGAGCCATCTAGGCTTTTTCTGCAGACAGAATGCCAGAACAAGAAGAATCCTGCCATTAGCTCATCAAACAATCAATGCTAAAACACCTAGGATTATTTTTGACCTCTAAATCCTGATCTAAGTGCTACTAGGATGATAACAAGACGAGAGTGGTGAGCTGGCTGCCCCGCACATCCATTAAAATTGGCTTGAAAACAAATTAGCTCCGTTAAGGCAATCTGGCTTGACCTGGAAAAGGGGATTCACAAACAACACAAAGCAAAGCTGCTCGAGACTTTTGATACAGATGCATTAATCTTGTGAGCAGCTTATTTGCAGTGAAGCTCGTAGAGAACGTGTGCAGTGGGAAAACGAGGTGGAGGCGGAGGAGGGAGGAGCACCGGCCGCTTCCCATATGTGACGGTATCAAATCAAAGTGCAATGGGCAATAGTGTAAGCATTAAATGGGAGGAGGGGACTGGGGATTGTGACAACCTAATAATCCTTAAGAACCAGTGGGGAGGAAGGGATGTGGGCTCCAGGATAGGCTGGTATAATGAAGCTCATTTAGAGGATTGCGCCGAGTAAATCCACACCCCTCTGTGTAAGTGCCGGACCCAGTGCATAGAGATGTGCAGATTTGCCCTCATAGGTAATGCCAACCAATCCTTTAGCCCCTCCTCGGACTGCTCTTAACCTGGGCTCATTAATGACTTTATAAAATAGCAGCGTGATCGGACCATACAGATTAGCCCCGATTCATTTTCTTAAGTTAGTAACATGTCTTTAAGCCATGTGCAAGAGGCCAAGGTGAGCACATGGTCCTGTGGAGTGGAGATCAGAAAAGCGACTCTGACCCTCTGAACATGCCTTAGTCAATGCCAGTGTTTGGGAGACAAGCTGATTTCTAGTTAGGAGGTGTGTTGGGTGCATTTGAAAAGAGTTAAACGAGCTTAATCATTGAAATACAAACAGGAAAATGAAGGTGCAAATAAAAAAAAAAAGTAAATAAGTATGCAGAGTGATTGGACTTTTTTGCAATGTTCTGTATTACAAACACAAACTTCAATGTATTTTATTTGGATCTTGTATGATTTACCAATGCAATGCAGTGCTTAGCTAGGAAGTGGAGGAAAACGGATGCGTAGTTTTCAAATTTCCCACAAAATGAACCTGGCCTTATAATCAGCCCCCAGTCAAAGTAAAAAAAAATCTGCAGAAACACTTCCTACAGCAAATCCAGTTAAAAGATTTTTTTGAGGAAATGGGACAACTAGCTTAGCATATGTAGAGGCAGATATTTTTTTTCTCCACAATTCTGATCTCCACAGGTCAGTCACATTTAAAAGAGACCATCTATGAAGATTAGACTTCAGCTATTGCCAAATTTATTAAGGGACTATGAGTAGGCCACTACGTCCATGCAAAAAGGTGAATGTCCACTCCTATCTCATTTGTTTGCTGCCTCTAATAAGTGTCCTTGCAGTATCACAATGCATGTTTTACTTTTGGGATGTTTTGTTTAGGGTGGTAGGCAGCATTAATGTTTGATGGAAATGTTTTGCATGTAGTCCAGAAGGTTCAAATTTGTTCTCATCTGATCAAACCATGTTCTTAGAAACCATGAACCTTTTATTAGTTTCTCTGATTAACTCTCTTCTTGCCTGGCCTGTCAGTTTAATTGGGCATGCATGTCTTGGTAAGTTTACTTTTTCCCCATTTTCAGATGGTGGATTGACCCTAACCACATCATAATCTTCTCCACTATTTTTCTCCATGACTTGTCTGCTGTGTTCTTTGGTCGTGGAGAGGTTGCTCAAGTGCACACCACACTTTTCAGATTTTTATTTCTAAAAACCTTTGAAACCATGCCTCTTTTTTTCTGCTACTTCTCGTTAGTCTGTTGCATTACATTTCAATAAAATATAATTAAGTTTGTCATAATTTCTTTATCCAAATACATACCACTTAAGAACAATATCGTTAGAGAAACATAGTAATCAAATGGGATGTTGCTTATATTTAGAAAATATTTTATTATTAAGTAACAAGTTGTTTTTTTAATTAGGAAATTAATTTAAAACTATTTTAAGCTCTTATATGGATATGTCAATATAGTGTTATTAGTTATTGAATTAAATTTGGTAAAATTCAGAAGCAAAATAATAGTTTGAAAGCAAATGATATTTAGAAACTGTGTTAATGTGGAATCAACGTCACAATAAATTTTTTAATCTGGTAATGCCATCTTGCTTCCGATTTGCTTAATCAGTGGCCAAGGAAGCTAGACAGACGGCACACAGAAAAAACCCCCAACACTTTTTGCTTCTGGGAACACGCAAAATTTCCAGAACAAACCCAGCTTCAAGCTGCAAGTGCTTTGTCAGTCATCTAATGCAGCGTTGGACATCAATCCTGCATTAAACAATTAGTACAACTACAGGGGTCAGAGATCAGCCAGGGGTTATTGATGTGTGAATTAAACTGCAGGTCAGCAGGAAGCCATGTTTTCATACTGGCCCGCTCGTGAACAATGACAGAACAACAAATGAGACACAGGAGCGCTGGCCCCAGAGTGACAGGCCAGCAGTTAGTTAGCTTTTAATTCACGTCTGTGCCTTTGTCACCATCTGCTGTCAAATCAAAATCTGATTCTGTGTAGCGGCTGTAGCCATAGGGAAACTCAAAATGTTTCATATTTTATGCAAAACAGAACAAAGCTTGCAGTGCGAATACGGTCAGCTACTGCATCTTTATATCTAAAATGGTTTAAGTTTCACATTTCAAATTCTGATTGCCTCACATGAAAGCCCTGAGGAAAGCAGTTATATTAATATCATAATTGAACAAAAATCACATTCACAGCACTTGGTCAATTAGGGAGAGACTTCCCGTGTTTGAAAGAGCCAGTGCACCGCCTGGCTTTGCTGTCCAACATCTGCCGTTTCAAACCCTGGAGACATCCAGCTCTAATTAGAGCAGCCCAAAACATGTCTTTTGATCAGTAAAACACACCACCTCTGCCCCATAGCTGCTCTAAATGGCTGTTTTTATTCACACATAAAGCGTATTGCCAAATGCTGTTGAGGAAGCCGGAGATACAATATGATGATTGAGGCTTCTGGAAGGCAAACTGCTGGATGCTTCATCTCTCTGTGAAGCACTGATTTGACCAGCCGCTTGCTCTGAGCCAATCTGTAATTGGCTGCAGGCCTCACCTCCCATCATCCTTTGCCCCGGACTGATTTTCCCCCAGGGACAGGACCATCAGGAGCCTAGTGATTAATGGCACCAGGGGTTAGAGGTCGCTCTGGTGGGAAGTGCCGAGGCTGAGGGCCCCTGAACCACTCCCTAAGTCCTTCCTCAAATGTCCACAGCGAGCACCAGAGCCACACGGCTGATCTTCAAAAGGCTGGCCTTCAGGAAGAAAGCAGGCAGCAGCCCCTTTGAAGGATTCATATTTGGAAGTGTGTGGGTGTGAGAATGATCAATACCTTCATCCTATGATGTATGCCTGCAAACTGCATTATATAATGAATTTTTGTCTCTGAAAAACTCACAGTAAAACATGTAACCAGGTGTAAACGCATTCTGTCAATCGGAGAATGAAGCGAATTATCAGTACACAAGAAAACTAAACAAAAGAGCTGCTTGTTTGACTAAAACAAATGTTATACAGTGAGCCCATCAAAAACAAGGTCATTTCATCTGACCCTTGCCCTATTTTTAGCTGGAAACAGCTGTTCACATTAAAATGGACTCTATAATAAATCAATTGGGCGCCCCTGACGCCAGTGGTGGTAAATTAAATATTGCTGACTTCTCTTGATGGGCATTCTTTAAATAATTATGAGACGGGGCGACAGCCTTACAGCGGCCAACACACAGGAAATGAATTTTTTACTGAATGAGAGTGCTGGCCGGTGTTAGGTTTCACTGCCATCTACTGTGAAGAGCAACAAAAAAATGAAGAAAACAAAACAAATCATGCCTTACTGCTTGCTCATTGAGATAGTCAATGTTTTTTTATGTCATAATCAAGACAAAAATCTTACAAAAAAAACCCCATATAGAAATAGGTAAGACAGAAAGGAAAAAAATGGGGTAAAATGTGTCCCTCTGCTGCCTTTATAAGGAAAAGAAGGACAGATGAAGGAAAAGGAAGGGGGAGGTGTAGTAGTTAGCCAGCTGGAGAAAGACTGGATTATGGCTGTAAGGAAGGTGTCAGCCAACACAAACAGCCCCTGGCCTCATGGCAGCGTCTGAGTCTTTAAGAGCACCGACATCCCACCACCCATCCACACCTTCCTCCTCGTCTTCCTCGCTACCCCAATCACGACATCAACAAGTAGATCAAACCCAACTGTAATTATGTCGACATTCACATTCTTTTACAAATCCAACTGATGAGAAAAGGTTTCAAGTTTGCAACATTTTTTTTTTTCCCATACAAACTGTGTCAGTCTCTGGGATTGATTCTACAGGTAAAGGTCATTTTATTTATATAGCACATTTTCAGCAACAAGGCAATACAAAGTGCTTTGTATGACAGCAGAACCAACCACTGACGCAGCTGCTGTTATTTCAAACCGTATTACAGTCAGGACATTCGCAATACACTTGTAAAATGCATTTATAATCATAATATTTGGACCCAGTAAATAAAAAATAAATAAATTAAAAGTATGAAACATGACTAGATCACATTGGTTTCCATGGAAAATATATCCATATATGGTACTACCACACATGAATGCTAATGTAGAGGACGTAATAATCTACGTTATTGCCATTACGAGTATGTTACGTGGGACAGAAATGTTTCTTGTCAGAGCAAAGCAGACACGTTTCTCTTCACTCACCAAACAGTCTGTTTGTTGGAAACACTTTTTCCCCCCAGAATTCTGAAACAACTAGAGCGCCGAGAGAATGTCTGACTGCAGATGCTATCTGCGTATTTTAGCTCCCAACCACTACATGTGTAGCATTAGCTGGAAGGGATTTTTCTTCAAAAACAAATGGTCTGTTGTTATGTGAATGCCTGTAAACTGGCTTACAGAGTTTGAATGTTATAAAAGGTGATCTTGGAAAAGTTTTTAACAACTACGTAACAGCACTGCAGCTAAGTTCACACACTGATTATGTGGAAGAAAATGAGACTTTCACAATCACAGCACTGCTCCCAAAAAGAGAACAAACTATTGCGGTGACATGGTTGTATGGAGAAATCACATTCATGGTTATTAGATTAACTATGCCTGCCGCAGTAAGTAATAAATTAGTTAATTGCATGATGAATTAAAACAAGCATGATTTATCGTATTTCTCTTTTTTCTCTCTCTCCTTCTACTAAAAACTGGATGACAAAATTCTTCAGTCTGGTGATTCGGTCTGAACTAGCCATTTTTGTTGAAGAGCAATTTGTGTTGACAAAAACACCATAATTCTTTTTTTTTTCTATTTTTGTTGCTCTTTTATGTATTTTGGATATTTAAAATATTTTTCAGTTCCAGTGTCAAATGCTGATTAGATTTTAAAGTTTATTGATCGCTGAGAATGTGTACTTGCATTACTATGCCATCAAGTATATATTACTTGAAAATATTCTCAAACTGACAATATTGTAGTTCATAGCAATAACTTCTGGGACAATTAATTGTACAGAAATATTTGTTACCATTACCTAAAAGAGCTGATTTCTTAAGTCTCCTCATTACTGTCATCAGCAATTCTCCTGACTTTCTCATCATCACATAACTTGTATAAATCTTTAATTTTTGACCAAAGAAAGTAAAATTACTGCTACGCTTATCTTGACATCATTGCTCTTAATACTAGCTTTTTCTATTTCATGCTTCCTACCTTTTATTTTACTATTTTTAGACATGGAAATAAATATTGTGCCCTACAAGTCTGAACAAGAATTACATAGGGAAATTGTCTTTCAAAAATCCTCTGCAAAGATGATTCTTTTAAAACGTCATATCCATCCCATTGTTCTGCTGTCAATAAGAGAAAATGTTAAAGATTAATAAGCTTTCATTCCTCATAATAAAAGGCAAAAATATTCACTAAATTATTGGTTGATTTCTAGCGAATATCCACTGACAACCGTCCAAATTCTTTAACATCAAACACAGAGACACTAGCAGAAGAGAGGAGCGTCTGGTTTCCACATGCTGGGAGTTTACTTTATGCATGCAGACCCCGGCTGTTAAGTTTATACGTTCTTATGTCGGGCCACCATATTGTCAGGACCCTGCCGTATGCCGGGGGATGTTTGTTTTATTTTTAATGCACGGTCGAGGACATAAAAGGTAAAAAAGCTTTGAGTGCATGGAATTTGCTATCTTTAGTGCAGGCAGAGCCACCACTTGAATGACAACCCAATTCATATCATGTGTTAAGATATCCACCCCTCCACATAAGGGAAGTTAAATGTAATGTAACACTATATAGATACATTGCTATTCTGAGCATGATTTAAAGCTACAGCTGGTTAACACACACACACACACACACACACACACACACACACACACACACACCCCACACACACACACCAACATCCAGAGAAGGTGAGGGACTGCCTTCTCTTAAATTCTTCAATATAAGCCAGTCAATAATCTCTACAGATCTGGCTGTATGAGATAGAGGGCTCCTGTCATGTCAATATGTTCAAAAAATCTTTACTAACACAGGCAGAAAGGTGGGTAAATGGAAAGAGGAACTACTGACGAGAGGGGGGAAAAAAAGCATGAAATGTGTTGATGGTTGAATATGATCCACACAGAGATAAACCCTAAAAAAAAAAAAAAAAAAAAAAAAAAAAAAGAGCAACTCCTTTACCTAATGACTTTTATGTGCATTTAGGCAAGTCAAGCAGGTTTTACAACTCCAGAAATGTTAAAGCTATGTGCATACATACATTTGAATTATAAAGGCATTATAAAGCAGCGTAGTTTCCTTCATTAGTGAAGTATTGGAACAAGATGTCAGATTACTTCACAAAGACAAATATTTTTTATACCCAAGCACTTTGCAATATCTCTCTATTTTATCAATCAATAAATTCATTCATTTCAGCACCAGTCTGGCTTTCTTTTAGGAATAAAATCCAACAGATTCTTCTCTTCAAGTTGTGTCAACAAGGCCAATACTAAGGAGGAAAACGGTAAACAGTCAATAATGGAGGAAGCTGTATTTACTAAAGAGAGGGCCAGTTATTACACTGAGCAGGCGGTAAATAAAAGAGCTGTCTGTCAGGGTGTGAAAAAAAAAAACCTAAGAAAATCTGACGTCTCTCCAAACAAAGGTCAACACTGGAGTCTTCTGACTGTATACATGGACAATAGTAACTGAACTGCATGCATAAAAAAAGAAAAAAACAAAATAATTGACATAATTCTTAGAAATAAAGTTACCAGCTTAGTCCACTGTTGTGAAACTGAACAGCATATGTATTAATTTAACAACAAAAAAGCTCGCTTTACAGGACGTGGTTCCACTTAACAGTTTTACTCTGCTCCATTTTCCATTGCAGAGCTCCTTAATGGAGACAGAATCAATGTGCAACTTTTTGTATGTGTGGGTTTATTAGATCAAACTAATTCAGCTGTGCAAAAATGACTTAAAAGTGAAGAAAATAAAGGACCATACATAGACTTAACAAGTTTGTGACAGACTTTTAACTCATTAGCCACAGAAAATGTTTTGCAAGTGATTTATAATGCCTCAGTGCGACAGAGTTCATCTCTGCACAGCGGAGGAAAAAGAAGAATTGATCTTAAAATCCATATTTGCAGTTAATAAACATGCTCATGCTCATTAGTCATGCGGAAAATATTCAATTTCGGTGGACAAATGAGATACCTGTGATTTATGCTGTGAATTGTGTCGCAGATTTTCAGATGACTTCATTAAACAAGGAAGTGTTTCAGTGTGACAGTTGTTAAAGTATCGATGATTTCAAGCAGCCTGCAGTGTTTCCATGTCACGATGCAGAGCTTTGAAAAGTATGTGTGACTTTATCCACTTTGGGAACGCATTTTGTGGATTGACAAAAATCAAATTTGGAATATCACATCAATCAGGGAATCATGATGGTGTCTGTGGTCTATGATGGCTTTTCTGCTTTTCTTCAAGGCCTGGACAACTTTCTGTATTAGTAGAAACCACAAAAAAAAAAATCCTGAAGGAGAAACTTGTCATTCCTCTTTCACTTATACAAGAGAGGAATGACCTAGAGCACAATTGCAAGTCCACTTATAAACTTTAGTCTTTGTGTAAAAAAACATTGACACTTAAATAAGTAAAACTTCACAGAAAATGCTAGTTAATTTGTAATCTACATAGTTATTACAATCTTAATATTGACTTTGTGCAGCACTAATTTAGATTATTTGAATAATCAATAAATTGAATAAGTAGTAGACAGATTTCTTGACTAAGTTACTGTCTACAAAAGGAGAACCAAACAAAGCCTTCTTGTGCCACAGCTTAAACCTTGTAATGAGAAAGCTCTAATGGAGTTTTAACAATGAGCTGACATTAATCCTAAAAATTGCTGTTGGCAAAGAATCTACAAGTGAATTGTTCAACTGAGTGATGAGTCAGGGAGTTTCTTTCTGGGAGTTATTACAGCGAGCCAGCAGCCAGTAAATAAAAGAGCTGTCTTGTGCGGTGTAAAGGAGAGAAAAACTGGCGAGGCTCCAAACAAAGGTCAGCTGCTGCAAATCTCACTGTGTCTAGTCAAATCATTGGGAAGGCTGTCAGGCTGCACACAATGACACCATTAGCAACTGAATTGCATGATTAGAAGCTTTTCCGCTGCAATTTGGCAGTAAATCGTTCTTACCCATAAAGACGATAGATTTGTTTTCCATTTTTTTTATGCTGCGAGCAGTGAAACCTCGACAGGTTTTCCAAGTACTTTAAAAATAGTGCTAGATGTCAGTAGTTGCACAAAAAGGAGAAAGAAAGGGAGAAATATGACTCCTTCTCCATGGGTCATAACGATGGGTCACCTGGCGAAATAGGGGGGGGAGGAGGGGGATTGAAAAGGTTGGATGGCACGAAAAGTGAGATGGCCTCTCCAACTGTAACCCAAGTCCCGTCAGTCCCCTGAGACCCAGCAGATCAACTGACAGGACCCCAATCAGCAGCAGAGGGTATGGAGCCAAATGAGAGATGGATGGGTGAATGCATGGCTGGATGGACATATTGAAGGATGGCCAAAGTGTAATCAGACACAAACAGCTACACAAACAAGTTGTAGAGTATTTTCATTAGACCAATTATCTCAGGAGAAAGTCCAGAGAAGCACTGAAAAGAAATTTTCCAACAAATTGCAGGTGCTGTTAAGGGAACCTACAAATAATGCGTAATGCCAACCTCCATAAAATATTCTCCTGCCTCTGGGGATTTTTATGTGTAGTTAACTAACAGAAACAATCTATTTTCAAGACATATTTATTTGAAACCTTTAACTTGGGGCTTGTGTTTAGTAGTGATATTGCTTCAATACAATCTTGCCTATGTTGTGAAGCGTACCGGCCCGTACCACAGTAATACCCACAGAGACTGCAAACAAATCTAACAGAGGTCACTAAGGTCAAACACTTCAATTTTAGTTTCACAGGACATGTCATCAGAAATCAAGGTCGTCTCTGTGGCTTTTTGAAAACTGTGATCTGGCTTTTTGTCTTGCTTTTGAAGTAATAATCTTCTGAGTGCAGATATTAATGGAGCTTAAAACACATTTTCTTGCCTCTTTTCTTTCTATGATGTGCAAGAGCAATCAGAGACCATTCAACTGGTCAAACACATTATTTCCTGCATAGCACTTTAAATATATAAAACCAAATATTGCATCCAAACAGTCCTTTGTATTTGAAAAAAAGTATGGACACTGATATTGCGATGGTCAGTGTGGTTCAATAAATATTGTGCTGCAATCCATAACTCTCTGATTTCTTTCCATTATGTTGCACAAAGAAGCAGAGCAGAGTGTTTTGAGGTTTTATCTTGGCATAAATTCAAGGGTGAATTTCAAATTTGAGTTCATAATGTGAGCTTTCCCAACTGTTTACACACAAAATGTAATGTATGCACGTGTGTAAAATCCTGAAATTAAAAAAAGTGACAATTTCTCAAACGAAATCAAGAAAAAAAAACATATGTTAACAAATAGAAAGAACATTTTTATATCACACATTAACTAAAACTAGAAAACTGTAATGTGATTTAATTCCAGAGGGTGAGGGAAAAAGATCTTACTCTATGGTTTTATTTAGATTATCTTTCCTACATATAACCAGGCATAATCTTGTGATTCCTTTCTGCTCAACTCAAACAGAGAGACATAAATGGGTACCTTAGGTACAGTTTTCTCTTCTCTTTTCAGTAGGGTTGCATAATACAATGCAAGTTGCTCTTTTTCGCAATATCACTGTATGCAATAAGGATATCACAAACAACTTCCTGGTATGCAACATTAGTTGCCTAATTATTCAAATACCTAGCAGTCAGGCTCTCTATATATATAATATATTTGTTTAATGCAGCCTAAAATGTTTCAGTCTCAAGAAACATTGATGTGAAACCAAAATTTCATTTTTATCCCTTCCATACCCCCAAGTAGCTGTATAGATTTATTGTTTTTGAGTCAGTGTTTGCTATGAACTCAAAGTAGACAAATGTTAGTACTTTAGTCGTTTGTCAATTCATCCCAAGTCACATCATTATTGCAACATTCACCAATATGATCGCACGAAACATGTTTTCCTAATGTTGTGCAATCCTAGTTTTCAGCAGACGAGACAAAAAAAAAAAATAAATAAAAAATTTTAAACAAAACCAAAGAGCAATGACGGCCTGCTTCACTCACTGTTTTGGTGTGTTTATATGGATAAGTTTAGATTTTCAAAACACCTGGTTTCTCAGAAACATAAAAGACGACCTCTGCTCCATACTTACATGCAATGGAAAATTTAGAGAGAAAAATAGCCCTTTAGCCTGACCCTGTAAACACCCGTCTTTGATGATGGAGCAGAAAATGTCGAGAATGCTTATGTGACAGCAACATAACAATGGATTATCAAGGGAGGAACTCTGGCAGTAGCTGCAGATTTTTTTCCAATCTAAAAAAACCCCAAAACAAACAAAAAAAAAGAAAACACCTAAAGCCAGAGAGAATAACACAATCTTGCACGTAGATGAATGTAAATGTGAAGTCAAACAGAAAAATACATGCATAGGAATTTAACACAGTTTGCCAACACTGGTGGTAGTTTACAAGTTTTAAAGGCAACACAGGAAAGAGACATGTCGGTCCTTTAAAGCAAGCTTCATAAAACAGCTAACTGCTTCAGTCAATAACCACCCAGATTGACAAATAAAGCCATCAGCTTTATTTGGAGCAGTGATCAATACGAGAAAGACATCTGCAGCTATACGTCGAGGAGAAAGACAAATATATTTAAACAAAGGAAAGCGTGTGGGGGGTTACACAGCCGTCCAGGAAATTTTAACTCGCATCAATGCAAATTACTTTTGGCTTCTGGAATCCATGACACTGTGTTAGGCATTTGTCTTTTAGGGCATTTAATGGACAGGAGCAAGTATAAGAGAAGTCTATCAATATATTAAGATCTTATTTTTTTCAAATAAAACCTAAAAAAAAAAACAAACAAACATGGGAGCATGCATTGTAGGAGATTGTATACTACAATTTCTAAAGACTACTTCAAGAATTACCGGATATCCACTTTACAGACTGTTAAACAACAAAATAAAAAAATAAAAAATACAACACATCAACATAAATGTCACTGGCAGAGATTGTAGCATCTGTGCTTCACATCCACTTGGGCCCTCGTTTTCCATTAGGCCCCTTTGCACTCACATCTTGGTGTCTGTGCGGCTCATGGAACGTTGTTGCAGAGTCCGCACTGGAAGTGAGCTCAGGGCCATTGTATTGGTGTAGGGCTCCTCTGGGGGCTGTAATGCATTTCATACCATCCATCACCGGGGTGTGGAGGGCAGGAAACATTGCTTTAAGAGCACACACAGGACACAGATGGAGAAGCAAGACATACAGATATGCAGAGATAGCAGAAGTTTGGCAGTTTGTTGATCAGAGGGGGGATTCTGGGGAAATAAGCTTCTGAAAGCCTCCAATAACACAATTTCTTGAAGATCTTCTAAGATTGCTTGCAAATACGCAGCACAATGAATAAAAGAGGACAATTAACTAATAAGGTGTCATTATGATGTTGCTGCATCCAAGTATCCATTTGGGGTTCTCCTCTCTGCAGTGCACGGCGATTAGGAATCTTTCAGCTCCGCAGCTTAAGTTCTCAAATCTTTGTACATTACAGCTGTAATTAAAGATAGACAGCGCTGAGGCAATCTGTGCATGTTGAAATGTCTTCCCAAATGAAAAAGGAAATAGCAAGGAGGTGAATGGGGATGGGGGCTGGGAAGCAGAGGAAAGGACATAAAGAGCAGCCTTGGCTGGAAAGAAACAGAAAATAAGGTCTTAAGATTTCCATTTAACCTCCCCCCAAACACAAGCATAAAAACAAAACCATCAGGAAAACTACTATTTCCTTTTGTTTTGAAGGAAGAGCGTAACCCTAAAGATGTAAGCTCCACAAAGACAGGGCTGTAATTTGCCAGCCACTGGGTGGAGTGCCACAGAGTTAAAGATAATGTCAGCGCCCAAATATATCAAGATGGAAGCCACAACATGTTTGATCGCAAATGCTGGGGGAGGATGTGTTCAAAAGAGAAGTTTTGCCTCTTTTTTGGAGTTTTCCATGGAGCAATGATTAAAAAGCTGTGGCTGGCGTCGGTGTATCATTAAGGTTGCCACCCTTTCCTGAAAGTCGGACCCCTGTGCTCCAGCTTCTGGTTTTCTAATGTTTGCCTGATTGTCTTACTGTCTGACTGGTGAGCTCAGGCAGCTTCAGCTCCCTGACAAAGTGCCTTGAAAGGGAAATGAAAGCGCAAGGCCTCGTTTCTGCTCAGACTGGCTGATGTCTCCTTTAACCTCTGCTCAGTCACCCTGGCACCCTGTCTGCCCTTGTCTCCTCCTGTGGTTTCCATGTCTGCCCTCTTCATCCCTTATTCTCCGTTTTCTCTCTTTTCACACATTAAGACACACAACGGCCTCTCCCTTGTCTGCTGTCTGTCAAGGGTTCCCTATCAAAAACGCTGGACCCCACTTATTTAGAGATCATTAATCATTCTGTGTAGGACAGGAGGCCCTTTAATCCAGTCACTCCCCCCGAACCTGACCAAGCAGGCCGCAGTGCGGCCCTCCACCCTTATCCCCCATGGTGTTATCAAGTTTCAGTGGTTGTAACTGTAGCACAATAAACAGAGAGGAAAGCAGCATTCGGTGGGGGTAGAAGAGGAAGGGGCTGGAGACACAAGGCAAGAAGAGAGGAAAAACTGTCCGTTCTTCATTACATTTTATTGCTTCACTCTGAGTAAAACATGCTTACCAGGATTATCTTTATGGAAGAATACTGGATCCATCCAATAGCTGTCTCTAACCAATCAAATGAATCTCTCTGAAATAGAAAACCTTTTTTAAATGAAAAACCAACACTTCATCTAAAATATACTCACAATACCTTGTGCTTTTATTGTCAACCAGGTGCTGCCACTTTCCAGAAGTTGTGGGGTGTTAACTAAAGGAAAATGAGGCCATATCAAAGAGCCAGCGAATGTTCCCATTGTGGTGTGGTGTTTGTACAGAAGGCCTGCCTGTTACGAGCACCAGTGTGAGGCTGACCAGGGGAGTAATATAATGCATACATGGATCCCCCCTGAGCCCATTCATGGTGTAATTGGTGTGGACAGAGCTCTGGGTCTCTGGGTTACAGTTGGGGAACTTCCTCTAATGTCCTGCTGGGAAGCCACTTTTCCCACACTACAAATCCCATCACAGCTGCAACAAAAAGCTAAATCTGGACGAAAGATTTTTTTTTTTTTTTTTTTTTTTAATATTGGAAAATTGGCAAAGGAAGATTTATGTTTATTTGTCCTTAAGGAATTTTTATTTTGTTTTTCAAACTGTGCATAGCATAAGTTAACAAACGCACATCATTTTCATTCTAGACAAAAAGAAACCCTCCTCATTTTCAAGAAACATAATTTGTCATTTTTGCAACCTTGATCAGAGCAACAAGGAGATCTTACAGCATTTCTCACAACCTTAATCGTTCATCTTTGTCATCTCTCTTTTCATTTTTCCAACTATTTTCTCATGTTCCCTAAAGCCTTTCCGAGGCCAAGCAAGAGCTTAGGCTCAAACACACAAATTGTGCTTATGATTTCAAAGATTTGAACAAAGTCAGATCTCCTAGCACCTCAGAAAACAAATGTTTTGCATTTTATTTTTTAAACTAATTTCACCCATTTAACCCAATAGTGTTTTTTTTACATGTATATGCAGAGGGATGGTGTTTGAACCTGTTTAGTGTAAAACGCTGTAGAAAATGCAACAAGAAATTAAATTTAAAAATGCATTGATTACCTCTGAGTTTGACAGTAAATTAAATAAAAAAAATTGACGTTGGCCTGGCCTCAGAGTAAACTTTAAACCCATTTTGAGTGTGAAATTGACCTAAATTTAACTTCCCAACAGTTAAAGTAAAACTTTGATATATGTAGGAATTTTTCCAAATAAAATTAATAAAAAAAATAAATAAATAAAAATCACTCTGAGTAGAAACTGACAGTGTTGCAGTCGAACAACTCCAACTGTCAATTAGCTAGTTGGAAACAAAAGAAATCAGTGAAGTCTCCAAACATAAGCTCTACCAGGACAATGACATTCTTTAGAGCAGGAGTAGAAACTGCAGGAAGAAGACTCAGCCAGCTATTTTCAGTGTCAGAATAGGTGTTTAAAAATGAAGTCAGAGGAAACACGAAACGGTTGTAAAAAGCTGTAAAAAGGAAACTGAATTTCCTTCAGCAGCATGTTGCCTGTTCATTCAGGCCGACACAACGTGGAGTGAGATGTCAGCAGATGAATGGAAAATGAAATAATTATAGCAAAATCACTTTTCCTTTTTCCTTTTGGAGAATCTGATTCTCTTTGTCTCACAGAAAGCATTATTAGACCCTCACCCTAACAGTGCTAACCAACAAATAAAGATATTAAAGACAGCTTAAAATGCCAACTCTGTAACCTTTTGACTTTGTACTGAAATAATAGTGGAAACCTTCCATTAGTTGCAGAGCTGTGTAACGCCGACTGCTCTCTTGCTCACACACGCAGTGTTGCTGACTGTTCTAATATAAATAATGATTCATTATGAAAAAAGTTGTTTTATCTACTTTGTTGTTTTTGGACTGTGGGAGGAAACCGGAGTACCTGGAGAAAACCCACGCATGCACAGGGAGAACATGCAAACTCCATGTAGAAAGATCGGGGCCGGGAATCGAACCCAGAACCTTCTTGCTGCAAGGCAACAACTCTACCAACTGCGTCACCGTGCAGCTGCTTTTTAACCAATAAAACACAAAATAAATCAATTTCCATTTTAATCATCTCAAATATTAATACCAGTAGTTTTTATTTTAACAAAACTACTGGCATTTATTCGGAATGAATCCTGTAGAAAAAAGTCGAGGAAATCTTGTGAGTGAGTAAATTACATTTTCTGTCATTATTTTTGGTTTCATTTTATTTGGAAAGATGCCTCTTTTTTTCGTAACCTGAAGTGTTTTTCAGTGGTTTTGATTTTCAGTGATTTAGAGACACATTTCTGCAACTTTTGGGTGTTTTTGAGAATTTTCTTCTTTGATTGTGAATTTAAATTAAGACCATAATTTTTTTCAATGTATTTAGCCAGTAGAAAGACAAATGTGTTATTTCTGATTTTTTTAAAAAGAAATCAGAAATGGATTAAATTGGTATCTGGAGGTCAGAGCTTTACAAAACTCAAGCTGAATCTAAACAGTAAATACATAAAGGAAGAGAAATCACTTGCCCTTTTAAATGGTGACATGCAAAGGTTTTTTCATAGCTAGAGGAAAAGGAGGAACTGTTGTGTTTAGTCCCCTCCCCACACCCTTCTGTTCTTGACTGGTGATTTCAATGAACAGGAGCCTCTCTCTTTGGCTCTGTCCATCACAGTCTGTGGCCATTAATCATCTTGAGTGGACAGCGCTGAAAGGCAGTTGGCAGCATCAGTCTTTTTTCCCCTTCATCATGTAATCCAGCAGACTAATTTACACCACCCCTAATTCGCAACCCCACTTCTTTTCCCAAGCACCCCCACCCCTTTCCACGATGACACAGCAACTGGTTATCCAAGCATGACAATCCCTCTCCAGCTTAATCGAAATCCTTAAGGCGGTTAATGGTGACAAGCCAGATTGAGGCTTTTTCCTTCCCTGCAGAGAGTAGAATCGAGACAGGAGAACCGTAATGGATCTAATGAACAGCAGTCGTAACTCATCAGGGCTATGTAGACTCCTCCAATGTGGGCAGGTCTAATCCATTTATATTACATGTACATGTCAGGCCATTAGCTAATGTTTGCTCCTGCAACAAATAATTAATATATACATGAGGTTCTCGGGTTGATTAAGGCCGAGATCATGCTCAATAATTACTAAACAACAAACACAACCGAGTTCAGCTGTGAATGCAAAACAAGCTGCCAGTAGAAGATGAGAACTATTATGAAAAGTTGGCAAAAAGGTATAAAAGTTGAAGAGGCAGATTGTGAGAAGTTTCTGCTTTATCTGTGATCCAGAGAGCATCAATGGGCCCCCTCACACTATTTAGGACAGCTGCTGAAATTCCTCAACCATTAACACACACACACACACACACACACACGCACACACACACACACACACACACACACACACACACACACACACACACACCCACCCACACAGGCATGTTTTTAAACTGCAGAGGCAGGAAATGGGAATCCCTCGTAATTTTTCCTTCCGCTGTTGCTTTCCTTTCAAGACAGAGGCCCCTTGCCAAGGTGGGAAAAATCACCTCACCATTTGTCTCCTGTTTCAAGAGTTTACTGAATTTTGCTGAGCCTCACAAAATAAAATAGTATTTCTAAACTTTTTACTTAATAAATTACATTTGTAAATCTAATTTTTGATGAAATTGAAAACAAAATGAAAACAAATTCAAATTCTTTCGTGAGACTTTAATGTAGAAGATGTGAACTCAGAACTTGAAGAGTGACAGTTCAATCAAAAATTAGGATTAAAAGTCAAATAAAACATTTTAGAGAAAGAAAACCTAAAAATCATCAAAGTATGAAATCACAAAAGAAGTTTGCCCACAAATGAATACAATTTTAGGTAATCTCCAGAAGCTGCAGTATAGGTTGCTAACTGTTGACCCTTGCACTCCCTCACTACCTAACACTTGTACAAGATGACACAGGAACGTGATCCGTGCAAGCCGACTCCTCTAACGTTTTCTGTAACACACACCAGAAACATAATTTGGCTCAAACTCCTGAACAGATAAACAGCAGAACTCATATTGTTTTTAAAATCTAAACTTAGGAATGTAAAGTTTATAACCAGGTTGAGAGAAGTTGCGAGAACTATGTCCTGAGTTCAAAGACGCCACAAAGGACCTGAAAAACTTAAGTCTCTCTGGCTCTGCTCAATCCATTAGAGTCCAAACAAGAACTCCAGGTGTCAAGACCAGATCAGGGAGAGGTCGCTCTTTTGTAGATGGTGCTTTGGCAAAAAACGAGCTCAAAAATCTTACATTTTTGTGGCATGTTTTTGTAAAAAGAAAAAATGAGTTACACAGCCTGTAGCTCGTTTTTAGTCTGAGTTTCAGAACATCAGTATGTGTAGCCTGTTCTGGAAATCAGCCACCAAACACCCAACAATAAAATGATTACATTTACTAATAGCTGCAAGAGATGGTTTTGCTTGCATCTTATTTTTAGTGCATCACTTTTTTTATACTGTGTTTAATGCTATTGATGATGTCAAATGTAAATATGGATAGAGCATCTGAGGACCGTTTGTATAAAGTTTTAGAAATAAACTTGAAATGTTTCCACATTTAGGCGTCCCAGAAATATGTAACATTCTGGGTTGAAAATGTAGCACACTAGCAGCAAAACATACAAGTAAACATGAATGGACCAAAACACGACCAGGTATTGGTAGTTTATTTATTTTTTCTTTAACGACAAATACTTGATTTTCTTTGCCAAGACTGAATGTGCCAGATTCACATAAGTTTGTGTACAACTACAAAAAACAGAAGGACAATTCTTCATTATTTTAAAAATGTTTCACCAACAACACTTTGAAAATGTAGTGAGCATTTGTATTTACCCTCACCCAAGTCAATGCTTTATAGAAAAACCCGACAAGTACATTTCGAGTTCCTGTGGGATGCATTTTTATCAGCTTAGTGCATATATAGACTGCAATTTCTGCCCATTTCTCCCCATCGTTTCGGTTCAGTCAGACTGAATAAGAAGTATCCGTAAATAAATTTTAAGTCTTAGAACAGACTCTCAATTGGTTCTAGGTCTGAGAGATTGCAACACACCAATACTCTTTGATCTAAACCAGGGGGCTTTAAATCCAGGCCTCAAGGGACGGTGTCCTGCAAGTTTTAGATGAATCAAATGGCTGAATCCCCTCCTCAGTATGCAGCCAAGTTCTCTTTAGTCCTACTAATGACCTCATTATTTGACTCAGGTGTGCTGAAGCAAAGACACATCTAAAAGTTGCACGATACCAGCCCCTGAGGCCTGGAGTTGAAGACCCCTGATCTAAACCTATCCATTGCAGCTCCAGATGTATCTTTAAGGTTGTAGTCCTGCTGAGATGTAAAGTGCCAGATCTTCAGCAGTCTATCTCATCTGATAGCAACTTCTAAACAAGTACTCTATTGACTATTACTTCTATATAGATATCAGAGTGAAGGAGGCTAAACACAACTCCAGAGCAAATGTTTCAGATTGTTTTCTGAAAACATTTTAAAACAACAAGCACTTGTAGCATTTGAAAATTATACACTACTTTTTGTAGGTCTAGCAGGTTAATTTCTGGTTAAATACATAGAAATGTATATATGACAAAAGATGAAAAGGTTCAAGGAGTATGAATACTTTTTCAAGATACAACTATCTCATAAACCAGAGCGCACACACATCCAGAGCACCACTGTATTCACAATGAGATTCACTGTGGGAGATATTACTTAAGCCAAATGCCTTTTATGGCAGCAGGTTTGTATGATGAAAGTCTTCCTGCATCAGCAGTGGGGATCTGAAGGGTCCTATAGTTTGTGCAGAAGCAGTTCATGGTCCCTGAATGCCTAACTCACAAGCATTTAAGCGAGTTTTGCCAATCTGGGATCTACTTCACTCTGCTAAGGGTCAGCTGAGGCAGAGCTCACCTGCTGAGATCTTATGGCCAATAATCTTAGGACTGGTGGCCAGACATGTTTTTGCCTCTCTGGGTGTATAAAATGTAAAATGATTTTGGAGCTGGTAAGTGACACTGCACACTTCTTAGACAAAACAGGCAGAAAATAAGGTGATAAATATTCAGAGCAAGTCCATCCGACTAGTGAAATACTCTTAAATGCAAACACCACAAACCATCCTCCTTTCAATGAACAAATCAGACCTACTGTTGTTCTGACAGACATGTGAAAACTGTTGGACACTTCTCTTTTTTTCAGAATGACGAGGGTTCTTGTAAATTCTTAATCCTTTTTAGCCAATCCAAACAAACCTCCACTTTCTTCAATAGTTTTGCCACAAAATATTTTATCCCGTCTGTTGTTGCCGCTTAATGTTTTGTTCCTACCTCGTTTCTGCATGAAGGTAAAGAGATCATCCAGAAATTCCTTCCTTTTCGGATCATTGTCCAGCTCATACAGCTGCAGGAGACACAGAAACATATCAGGGAATTAAATGCAAGTTTTGTGGCTGCTGAAAACAAGGATGCTTTAATACAAATTTCAGTGAACTGTGTCATTTTTAGGCCCAGATTTTGTTGCCTTTAACAAGCTCACCTTAGCAAAGTCTCTAGAGGCTTCTCCTCTTCCTCTGTTACTGTCAGCTTCATCTGTCCATCCAGCACTGCCATTCTGAAACACAACAATAAAAACAGAAAACATAGAAAACATAACGGTCAGAAAAAACGTAGAAAAAAATTATGCCAATCAAACAGAGAATTTGTATGAACAAAGGTGGAGTAGAACCAAAACAATGCATCTCAGAGACGTATCAAATTTTAGTTGCTGTGAATGAACTCTGGATGTTATTCCTTCCAAAAATGTTCATTTGATTTTTTTCGTTTTACTGCAGGTCAACACATTTGTGCTGGACTCAAGGGAATAGAAGACAAAGCTATAAATTAGCTAAAAACAAACATCCAGCTATAAAAACCAGTGAAAAAAAAAACAAAAAAACTAATGTAAACTCGGAGCTAAAGAATGCATTTATCCAGGGGTTGAAAGAGCAACTTCTGGAGTTATTGTACTCCCGATCTCTTAAATACCCCTCCCCCTTCATCCTCAAACATCTCCATTTGACCTAAACCATCTGCATCTGGACCTGCCCTGCCCCCACCCATGTCTTCCGACCCAGCTGGATACACGGGCCCCCCATCCTTCAATCTTAACGCAGCTGTGACGGGTGGCCAAGTTCATAGAGTGTAGCTGGCTGTCAGGAGGGGCCAGAGGAGGGTGGGCTGGTCACTTGCCTTAGCGTGCATCTCTGCAGGCCTGCACATACGCCCACATACACAGACACAAATGCGCAACGGCTAATCATCAATGTGTGCATGTTTGTGAGTGTAGGAAGGGGGCGGGAGGGGGGCATAATGGCCCCACAAGACGGGAAGAAAGAAAATAAAGGCAGAAAGGAGTGCACGGTATGTGCAGACCAGGAATGTCTCTTAAAGACAAAACCTATAAAAGCATCAGGAATCAAAACAAGATCCTTTTGGAGGGAGACGTTAATAGCTGCAGTGCGGGGTCTAGTTTCAACCAGGAGCCTATTGGTCAGTGGCAATTACAGGCCCTGAAATGAGAGCCAGGAGGGCAAAGGTTGTCAAGGCCTCTGAGAGCAAGTCATTTTCACCCTCTCACTCTCGTGTGTCTAACTGTTGTCAACATTCATGCACCCAAAACAAATATTCATCAGCCATCAACCTGGACAACCGCTGCAGATGGTCTGTTTCAAGGTTAACAGATAAACGCATGAAGAGTTGTGAAAGAAAGGCAGTCGTGCCCCCCTAACACACACACAGACACACACGCACAAAGTGCTTTTATAAACAACATACATAAAATATATATGTCCAACATATGTTTGTAAGGCAAACGTTTTTAAGCCTTGAGTGTTAAAAAAAGTGCTAATATAAAACACCTTTTGCTATTAAATTGCATAATCTATGACATGTGACAAAGATTACTACTGGTTGATCATGTGGACATGAAACATACATTGTGTGCAAAGGTCTATAAGGCCTCCAGATGCAGTGTAATTTGATCGCTTTTGTTAAACTTTAACCTTTATGAATGTCATGACTGAAGATACTTCAGATTTTAAATATGCACGTAGAGCCTGTCTATACGTTTCTGACCTTGTTTAAGCAGGTTTGCAGTTGTGCTGTTAGAAAGCTAAAAGATATTTGCATTGGAAAACATATGAAAAAAGTGCCACCTAAACTAAAAAAAAAAAATCTAGTTAGTTAGTATACGCTGCTGAGCATGAAAGTAACAGCTGATCAGATCATGACAAACTAATCTGAAATGCTGTTTCACAGCACTCTCCCTTTGAGGAAGTGTATCCTCACAGCATGGTTCTGCACACACCAATTTTTACCATTGGAATGGTGCATTTAGAGTGGTGTGCAGGGTTAGTTTTCTTCCATACATGTTTGTTGTGTTCCTTTGGCTGCTTCTGTGATTAATGCTGGGTTTATAGTTGTGCCATTGTGCATTTTGCAGGGGTAAAGGTGTTGTGACATCAAACGAGAACAAAGGTCTAAAGTAACAGAGTATTACTATGTAGTCAATGTCAGACTCAGGCTTTTTCCAAGTTGTCTGTAAAAGTAAAATTTTGAAACTGACAAATTTGTTAAAAGGACAGCAATGAAGAAGAACTTGGTGTAAAAAAAAAAAGGGAAGATGTTTAGGAAAACAGAAGTTTAGATCGACATGCAACTCATTGCATAAATATTTATTTTACTTTAACCCATGAACTAAAAAAAAATACTAGGCTATGTGACTTCTTTAAAGCAAATGGTCATTTTGATGCTATAATCAGAGATTCCACTTTTGACTTGCCAAGTTCAGCTACCGAAACATTATTTTTCCCTCTCAATCCATAACATATTTCAGAATTAAGAACATTTTCAAAGATTTTTTTTTAATGGAAAAACCTGTGTGAATGTAATTAGTGGACACCAAAAGTTACCAAGTACTTTAAAACAAACTTGACTATAGAGTGGGAGGAGAGAGTGTTAACTATAGTGGTAAATCAGTAGAAAAATAATTTAGGTAAACATCAACCAGAAGAAAACCCATTTGCTTTCTTTAGGAATCATTTTCATCCTATCCTCCTGTTACACAAGTGCTTCAGAATATCTGAAACACATCTGGGAAGACACAGATCAATAACTTCAGCTCACTGAACATTGGTATTGAAGCAACTTTTTAGTTAATTTCAACTGCCACCTTAAAATGCAGCCAATCATTAAAATGAAAACCCAGTTAAAGCCCCGGACCCAAATACGAGATCATGAAGGTTAACCGTTTTATTTCCTTTCAATTATTACAATCCACAGTTAATCATAAGTCTCCATGGTAAATGTTTCTCGTTTCAATGTTTTGAATGTGAAACTGCTTTTATTAAATAGAATACTTTAAATGTGCAAAGCAACTCAAGCAGTTTGTTTATATCAGGAAATATTGTGGGTCAAATGACACATTTTTGAAATAGAAGAAGAAACAACTTCTACAATTGGCTTTATTCAGACTCCCTTAACGTCAATGACAGGATATCTGATCCAACACCCTCAACACCCAAAGGTTTAGTGGCTGATCGGTCTTGGATGACCTAGTCTGGCTGGAGGTGCAAGTCCTGCTGTGGAGGGATCAGAAGAACCGAGCAAACAAAGAGCTTTTTGTTTAACAAAGAGGCCGGACACAACTGAGTCAATAAGAGTCACCCTTTTCGGACTCCAAATAAATGCTTGTTTTACATTTTACACTATGTTGTTTATATGGAGTAAAGCTCAGTCAGAAGTTAGTTTTATAGCATGCAAGTTTTGCATCAATATCCCTGTTCGAAATCCAAAATTAAAAACTTCAAGACACTCAAAGCTGGGAATAAAAGGGACCACTGTCGTTATCATTTCTGAAAGGGATCACTCCTGGCTGATTGAAGCAGTGCTGTCAAAAAGTGTTTCAAAGCCAAAGAGATGTGAGCAACTAAAAAAAAAAAAAAAAATTATATATATATATATATATATATATATATATATATATATATATATATATATATATATATATATATATATATATATAATGTTGATATAAATCTAAAAGCTTTAAAATAATTGAGACATTTCCTATTTTTGTAACAGTTAAAACTACTTTCCTACAAGTGAAAGCCAACTTTTGCTTCTTGCTCATCCAGGAGAAGTGAATGATGCAAGACTGTGACTTGCACTCTGTTGGATTTCCTCAAATGTGATGAATAAACTGAAGGCAACTGCATTGTTTGGCAACTAGGATCAATTTGAATATATGTGCCTGACTTTCAATCTGTCTGGGTGCGAATTCACTTTGCTGATAAATGATTACATTGAATTCATAATAAGTCTGATTGGGTGATTTGTGGACATTAATGTCACTTAATGTGACTAATAGTTCTTCATTATATATTTACTTATGCTGTCTCTGGTGAAGAAAACACTCACATGCACACACGTGCAAAGTAATTATAACAGGAGCCATTAACCAGGAGTAGACATGTTGGCTCTTGAAATGAGACCTTGGTCAGCTGAGGAATGTTAACACCATGTTGCTCCTTGTAAAGTTAAGAGTGGCTACTGATGTGTTTGGACCGCTCCTTATGATCAGTCACCTCAGCCCCCTCATCACATCCACCACTCCACCCAGAAATGACTTTAAAAAAAAATTCACACACCTTCCCACATTTTATGGAAAATGTGTACATGACTTGACATGCCTATCGTATTTAATAACTGTTTTATTGAAAGTAGTGCAACACCAACATTTTGTACAGGAGTGTTGCTAAATGCAGGATTTGTCTGACATCCATCACAACTAAAACTGTAAAGACATTTGTTTTGCTCTCAGCAGAACATAACCTCGCAGCTTAATGTACACACACGAAAAATGCAGTTTCATATGGAGTCAGTATGGGTGTGACTAATAGGAATTGTTTGTGTTGAAAACACTGGTGGATATATGTACACACACATATATAACAAACACCTGTCTGAGTAGTCCACAGCTCTTTACTGGGAGAAATGTACATTTACGTTATATATTTTTTTGACTGGCTTATCTGACAAGCAAGGCTGCATACAGCAATGGTTTAAAAAAAGGGGGGGGAAGTACACCTTATGAATCAAGAGCTTGTTGAACTGCCTTTAGCAGGTATAACCTGAAGTTTTCAACAAGACTAACTGTGGAAGAATGTCAACCCCATGTTTTTAACGAAGTTGCATCAGTAGGTTGCGGTTTGCTGTCAGTCATTTCAGGACATTATTCCATAATCAAGTGGTCCGTTTAGTTCCGCACTTGTGAACTTGTCTTGCTGTTTTCTTCTTTGAGAGAACAGACAATGTTTTCAAACAAGCTACATTTCCTTAATTGATTCTTAGTGTGATGTGGCGAGTTTTTACAGGTAAAATAAGTCCTGCTAGTTGCATTTTTTTTAACACTGCAAAGTTTGACCTCTAGATGGAATTGCTAGTAATTCACAAGATAAACAGAAGGAGTGTGAAATGTTTTCCAGTTGTAGGTAATATTTTAGTAGTAGTCTATGACTTCATTAACCTGGTAAAAACCAGCCTTGTGCTACATTTTGCTTCATACAGAGGGGAATGGCTAGGCTATGAATTCATGGAATTACTTAAAATTGTTGCTCCCAGACTAATGGACAGGCAACAATTGCTTCTCCAAAGGCACTGCTGATGCCTTTTCTCCTGTCATGTCGAACAATGATTGAATAAATTGATGGTTGGTTAATCAGATGCATCTGATGTGCATCTTCTGGCCTCCATCTTCACTTTTAAATCTCATGCAGGAAGCTACTGGACTGTGCTTAATTTTTCAACATTCATGGAAACTTGA
Organism: Poecilia mexicana; assembly: GCF_051168715.1. NCBI lineage: Eukaryota > Metazoa > Chordata > Actinopteri > Cyprinodontiformes > Poeciliidae > Poecilia > Poecilia mexicana. The sequence continues at coordinate 27,988,216 of NW_028263372.1, read as the reverse complement.
ATTTGAACTTGAAATTCTATTAAGTAAATAAAAATTGTTTTAAACTAAAATATGAAAAAGAAAAACAGTCAAAATGTTGCTTCTAGAATAATTTCACCCGTCTCTCTGAAACATGCTGGTGCAGCCATGTTGTATGTCAATGAGTAACGCCTATTTTGTGTCTTCATTTGCTTAGGCTTATGAATATCATGACAATCAGTCACTAGGGAAAATCAAGACCTCTACAGTTTTATGCAGGTTAAAGAAATGCTACGCTGACCTTGCCACTTGTAGCAATGCACAGCCAGGTGCATTGCTACTTTCCCTTTATTTAGAAAATCAAATTTGCTCTTTGGAAATATTTGAATCCACAAACAATACAGACAGCCACAGTGTCTGTGTTGTTCTGTGTCTAAAGAGATGCTATTCATCACTGTCATTAAGGCAATAATAAAACCACAGATTCCCACTGTTAATCTATAAATAGAATAAAGACAAAAAAGATATAACATTCAGTACAATAAGCCCTTGAAAATAACCAAGTCTTTCAAGTCTATGTATTTGAATAAAAATAACACAATGCTATATATAACATTAATGTAACAGCCACAGCAATATGTTAGATCATATTACCAGTGATATGAATAACTGTTGCCATTTTGTAAGCAGTTAGATTCAGGACCAAAGCATTCTTGTTTCAAATTGTTGTATAAAAACTGTAATACAGTGAAACTGTGATATTTCTACACAAGATTATCATGTAAGACTCTCATAGCAATTCATGGCTTTCATCTATGCATATGAATTATCTGCACAAGCTGCCATATGCTCAAACAGCAACTGTGTCTGTTTCTCTTGTGCTGTTAAAGGGTTTACTGGCCAGGCAGTGGGTGGCCTAATTACATTATGGCCATACGTGACCAACTGGTTCAGTGCCAAATCAGGGATAAGAATAACACAGCACTAAAAGTTAGCCAAAGATGGACATCACTAGGAGGAGACGATGGAAAAAAAGGACACACTTCCACAAACGTCCTTCATGAAAGATCCCCCTTATTCAGTATCTGAAAGGAAAACACCAAAATGAAAATGTTGCTAACATGCAAATGTTTTTAAATACACTTTGGATCATTTCTGTACTTAAAGATGAACATTGATCAGCAAATCAAAATGTGAAATAAAAAAAATTTAAAAAAATTTTCTTGATTGGCTCCAACTTGTGATCCAATGGTGATGGTGGGAAAAAGAAAGAAAACAGTAACTAAAAAAATAATTTTGCCAAAATTGCAACAAGGAGTTAATACCTCAAAGACAAATGGATGCCAAACTTGGCCTGATGGTTGCATCAAATGATTCAACAACATGTCTGACTGCAAAAGGAGGCAAGGCAGTGAAAACTTGGCAGAGTGTTTAACTTCCTTATAGAATGTATGTGAAATGCAGACCGAATTGTGTATTTATGTGCCATTATTGTGATGCTTTATAGCAAACAACCTTTAGCAGGATGACATTCTTCATTGCACTCCATCAGACAATCCACACAATACTCTCCCACATGAATGCTAATGCATTTCTTGCAGGAAATTGTACTTTGACACCATAGAAAAATGTCCAGAGAAGAGCCACCATTTTATTGAGGCCAGGCATGCTGGAACAAGAGGGGTTAATGGCTGCTGCTTGGAGAGCGGGGGGTGGATGGCATTGATTGCTCAGGATGTTGACAGCACTTTTCCAATTTGATAGTGCAGCTGTTATTACATGAAGAGGCTTACCCTTAATAAAAGCATCATGTGATTTCTCTTCACTCAACTAGCTCTTAAAGACTGAGATGAGAAGACATTCACTGTCCACTTTGGAAATACCAAAAATCTAATTTAAAAAATAATGTAAATACTTTGTTGAAGTAAAGGTGACCCAGTGTATAAAAAGAAGAGAAGTTTCTTGCTACAGTTGACCTGGTGGAAACAAGTAGCACCACATCTGATCTAAAACATCTGTTCAAGCAGCCCACCACTTTAATCTTGTGAGCCCAACAAAAAAACTTATGGAGAGTCAAAAACACGTCTTTGCCATGTAAGGTCATGTTAGCCCTTAGCCATACCTCAAAAGCCCTTAAAGCTAACTGTCCCAGGGTACTGTCAGGGCTCTCTGTACCCCACCCTACAGAGGTACATGCCAAATCCCCAGGGCCATAGCTATTGAACACGCAGCTCAAATCAATAGCCCTGGATGTGCAAACACAGGGAAGTCCCCAGCCCCCCTCCGGACGCAATCTCACTGCAAACGTCAATACTCATCATCCTCAGTCATCTACCACTACGCCAGGGAAACTGAGATGAGGGCTGGATCATAGCTCCCAGGGTGACCTGACCGCCGCGCCTCCAACAAGACATCCTAACTTCAAGTGACATGGCTAGGGTTTCCAAGGGAAACCTTCATCAAGTTGCAGCCATCTATAAGAAACTGTGTAAACAGCCACACCTATACTCAAAGAACACACAATTCATGCTCATGCAAGCTAGATTGCTATAGCAACCCTGGGCAGTAAATCAAAGTTAACCAAATGCTGCAGTGTTTCCAGAGTGAACTCTGCCAGAACAGACTGAGGTGGGAGGGCAACTTTAGTGAAATTCACCAACATTCCTGTACCCCAGAAACAGGACCTAACAATAACAGGATAGCCCCTCTCATCCCACAGGTACTCTTAACATCTCATTCCTAGACTAATCTTTTTTAGCCAAATTGCTGCCTGTCAAAACAGCTCAGCGAGGAAAACCTTTTAAACAGACATGGCAGCAGTAATTTAATCGCAATCTTGGCCTTCAGCGGAAATCTGGACCACAGCCAATAGCAATGCTGTGAATGAAAAGTAACATTTAGAGGGTAGATTACAATTAAAAGCCTATTTGTGATACAAGTTCAGAAAGTAATCACAATATCCAAAATAAATCGGGAAATAGGTTTATATTACTATTAAATAGATCTGTGGTTTAAGCCAGGCTCTCCTACTTTTATGAATTAAGAGCAAAACGCCATTCATTTCATCACCTTCAGTTATTTTCTTCAATATATTTGCACAATATATTGCAAAAATACTGTCATTGCAATGACAACGTCTGCAGTATTTATATCACAAAGGACTATTTAGAGTTAGTAAATCCCACGTGTTATGAACTTGAATATTTCATCCAAATCTAATATTTAGTCAGCTGGACGAAGTCTTACACCAGCAAATGATCACACTGGACACAAAAATGTCTAAACAGTCACAAGAGTTATGGGAGCACAAAACAAAAGGGAAGCAGAAAATAGGCATACATGGTAATGGATAGTCACTGCAATATTTCCTAATAAAGTTGTCATCGCTAGATTTTCTAAGATTGTCCAACCCTAACAATAAGAGTAACTCAAGTACACACAAAAAACATACTTTTAGCATAAACAAAAAGATCAGTGCAGGTTAATTGTCAACAAGACGGCAGACTTAAGGTACCAGTCAAGATATAGCTTTTCAAAGCGTGAGGCATGCCAGAGCTCTTCGGAGGATAAAAGGAAAATAAAGGGAAAAAAAAGCAAAACAAAGAACTGAAAAGTAATTGTGGACCTTTAGCCAACTTCACCAAATGTCAGAAAAAATGGCTAGATTTGTATTACCTGTAGCAATGGTGAGTAAGGAGACAGAGTCTCTAGGCCAAGTAAATTAAAAAATTAAAACAAGAAAAAGAAGCATGACCAGTTAAGATTAAGATTTTTATGTGCTGAATCTGAAGAGGCTACACTGACAGCTGTCCATCAAGAACCTGGGAGTTCTTTTTTCCTATAATTTTGTTACAGAAGGCTAAATGTACTCAGTCACAGCTAAAAGTAGTTCATTATTTTAGTTCCTGTACATAAAAAGACAACTACATCATCAGTAGTTGCCTTGCCAGTGAAACACACATATATAAAAAGCTAGCTAGCTCTAATTCAGAAGACAATCTTTATATGCAAAAATAAATGTCCAGGTTAAATCGATAAAGTTTATAATAAAAATGCTGGATTATTTGAAGCATAAAAATAAGTGACAGCCCTGAAGCAAATCTGCTTTCTCTCCCAACATGCCTGACAAAAGTAGGGTCTGAAATAGTTCAACCACATGAAATAACTGGGGTTTGATCAGAAATCACTTATTGAGGCTCTTCCGACTGGGAAGTGTATTAGGGAGGAGGGCCGAGGGGACCGCATCTTTTACCTGCTAACAACTGTAAAGGATTTCACAGTGAGCTGGCCACACGCTACCATCAACCAAGGCTCCGGCTAATCGTGATCCCATGTGCAACAAGGAGGAAGTAAATCTCACTGGCTGTCAGGAACATATGGTTAAGTTCCTGCTGACAGCCACGTCCACTCATGATTGCACGCTCTCATAAGAAAATATTAACAGCATTTCTACAGATCCTATGAGATCAGGCTGATGAGATCAGGGAGGAACAGAACCTAAAGGCATTCCTGCCCCTGAGTATCCAGTCATGTTTGTAGCTATGAGAGATTTCTGGCTTTAGAGGGAACAGACATAGTGGCGGGGACAAGGGGCTAAACGTCCAAGAGCGGAGCATGTTGCTACCTGTCTTGGCCTCAGCGGTGCTGCACCTCTAAATAGGCCACTGAAAAACAGGCCTCCAGGCAAGACCACCCCTCCCTCCATTAATCACTCCAATTACAAAGCTGAAAAAGAAAGACAGAGGAAAGAGGGAGGGGGCAGACAGGAGACACCTACAGGCAAATGGGCAGGTAGACGAACGTACAAAAAAGAAAAATAAACTTGTGCATTTTTCAACAATTTATTTGCCTTATTCAGTTTTTAAACCAAACAGAAAGAGGTTGTGAATTCAATCACTCAGAAATACAAATAAAGAAAAAAAGAAGAAGAAGTAGATCTTGATATTAGCTGCAGAGTAAACATGTCTGCTGGTAACCTGTAAGTCTGGTTTGCCAAATAAACTGAGTGCGTTTGTTCAGCTCCAGCCCTTTCACCAAGACACTACATTCCACAGGCAGAGGCCCCATCCCCCATTACACTAGATGGCCCCTTTCGTTGCCTCACACAAATGCAACGTTTATAGGGTGGTGTGGCCAGGAGTTCACACTCATTGGTTCAAAGAGCCTTTCACAGGCAGAGCAAATATTTTAGTGAATCACATCTGTGCCATCAACTACGGCGCTCCATAAGTTAACCCGTTACTCTGCGGTTACAGGGCCAATCAGAAACTAGACCGCAGAGACTAAATTTTTCAACTACTAACAAGAAAGGAGCTTCATGGGCCCCCACTTAAGGATAATTTGGTTTAGATAATTTGTTTCTGTTCTGTGAAGTCTACAGTGACAGATATAATAATTTATCCAGAATGTTTAAGTAGCTATCTTATGAACAACTCAAATTTATGTTCCAACTGTGCATCAAAGCAGAAATTTCACAATATCCCGGATCCCTGCCTCTTTCTGTTAGGACTTATATTGCAAAATTTAAAGCAGCTATAAGACATTTCTCTTGCGTCACTAGCTTTGGCTGAAAATACCTTGCATATCTCACAGCTTTCAAATGGCAAGCATCCACCTCACCCCAAAGCTAATGGTGATGGGAGACATCGCACAAGCCTGATAAGTCTTTATATACATTCTCAGTCTACTGCCAGTGACAGTAACTTGATACATTCACAATCAACAAAAAAAACTTTTAATTACATATAAAACGACAGAGGTCATGGCGCCTGGAGTCAGATGGGTAAATGGCTTCTTTGTGAGACATGGTTAAGAAGAGTTGGGGGTGGGAGGACTTCCTCTGTCAGAAAAGTTACTGTTATGACTGCCTCTATGAATCCGGAGTATCAAATGTTCAAACCATAAGCGCAATTCACAGCTTTTCAGAGGAGTTTAAATCGATAGGGAGCGATTTCTCCGCTCAAAGCAAGAGGTATCTGTTTCCTCTCAGTGAGCGTTAAGTGTACAGGGGCATTCCAACCCTGACAGGCCAGCACCCCCCTGGGAACCAGGTTTGGATGTTGCTGGCCGTCACGCATCTGGAGCTCATCTCCAGAGGCGGCAGGGAGCTACATCTCTACTGGATGCTCAGCAGATTAGAGCTGATCTGAATGAGCTTTGAGCTTCATAAGTCTGCTGAGGACAGAGAATATAATGTGTGTAAAAGTGCAAAATATAGTGCATAGCCTCCTTTATAAGGTAAGAGATTAAAAGCACAGGTATGCCTTGATGTGACAAGAAAGACATCATTCTTGTGAGGTAGTATTAACAACCATCTGTCAGAGATGAACCGATCAGGCTTTTCCTGACTGATGCCAATGTTCAGTTTAATGAACATTGGTAGGGGTGGTAGTTTTAAATCTAATGGAAAGTCAAAGAGTTACAAGGTTACCAGCTATGCAGGGAGGATTTGATCAATAAGGGGAGTTTTGTTTTTAGTATTGCAGTATTTGGTCTGCCAATCTGTCAGAGTCGATCAAGAAAAGTCTGGTAGAATTTGGCTGACTTGTCCCCTTTTGAATTCAACAGATTAATATTTTGTAGAAATTCTGCAGTTGGTTGTGGAAAGTTTATAGCACCGAATGTAGCACTGCAGTACGTCTAAAAAGGAAAAACAGGATTAAAAGAGTTATTGCAGCAGCAAGGAATGTAAAATAGGAGAAAATAAACAGGATTTAGAGAATGTGCTAAAGGTGCAAAAGGTGTGTCTGCAGTGCAGGGTTTGCGTTAATCAAACTCAAATGTTGAAATGTGCGTATCCAAATCATGCCAAAGCTATCAAATTGCAAAAGAAACTATTAAGGGGGAGGGGCGTATTATTTCCTATGATGATGGTGTATTTAAAGTGTGGCACAGGAATAATTTTACATTTAAGTCCATTTCATCAAATGAAACAAAAGATCCATGTATTTGGCATGTGTTATTCCACCTACCTTTGAAACAACCAATCTTATAATATTTTCTATTTATGCTGAAAGCAATGGGCAGTCTTAGGTTTTTCTAATCACATTTATAGAGCAGAAAAACCCGAGACGTCTTTGTTTGACCAGATGGCTGACTAATCAAGGCCAGCTCCACTGGGAGTGGGAGTGGGAGTGTGTGTGTGCGTGTGTGTAAGGGACATTGAAATCTGCTTCAGACATTATCAGAGTTTAATATGAATCATCATATCAGAGCTTTAGCATCTGGTAAGCATTTGTAATGTAGATTACTTTGTATTGCTAAACATCTGGACAATAAACACCAACATTTATTTTTGTCAAAAGCATGAACTCTGTGTTGAATCTCAAGTTCATATTTGAAATTTCTATGTCACGCTTTAATCATTTACTACTTTGGCTTTGAAATTATTGACTAAAGTTTACGTAGTTCATAGTTCCAGCCAATGTGATTGTCTATTAACCAGAACAGCTACAGGTCAAATAAAGTTGACTTTATTTTGGACAGTGCAAATCTGCAACATAAAGTTGTAGATTTGCAACGTAGAGCAACATAGATCTATATTGCATCTATATTTTTATAAATTTATTGGAAAACATTATGCTTTGCAATAATGTAACTAAAAATACTCAGACTGAAAAAATACAAGACTTTGAAAACTGTGCTTATGCGATCCTAGTTTAGAAATACAATGCTTAACAGACATACCACTTACAGTTCACTTCTTGTGGTTTTTCTTTTGTGATTCAGGAAGCAAGCAGTTTTAGAGTAAAGGGCAAATGAAAATATCCTCCTGACTACCAGTAGTTCATTTTTGTCCTCTGTAGAGGACATTTCTAAAGTTGAATATCTCCCACCCCCTGCATTTTACTGAATTAATTCCTTTTGGTATCTGGAGAGGACATTTAGGGTTTTTCAATGATACCACATGTGAAGGGGTGGGACTTTTGTACGTATCTTTTTCTAATTCATAAAAATTGTGTTCATCAGTAATAACACATTTTATGGGAAGAGACAAAGTAAGTGCATAAAACTTTTTATTACCTTACAAAGAATGTGAGATTTAAAAAGAATGGTGATTGGACAATATTTTTTTCCTGGTAGTCAGGATATTAGAGGCTGAGCAGTAAACAAATTGCTATTAGTGTAATGTGACGTTTCCTGGGTTGGATCCAGGAGATTCTTTTTCTTCCTTCCTGCTGTGGTGGTCTCTCCCGCTTACAGGACTTTGATTACGTTTAGTTTATGTTTGAAGATAAACAGCATAGCCACATGCTACTATAAAATGCAGGAAATTTTGGCAGCCAGTGCAATGCTGACCAAAAAGCAGGGAAGCAACAGTGTAAGGAAAGCCTTCTGAAGCACTTCCAACTGCTTCCAAGTGTGGCTTTGTGCCAGGTTCCAGTCAGCTGCTGCGTTTATCCAAGCGCCTTGACACAGTGGCCCAGTTAGCGCTTACAGGCCCCGGAAAGCAGCCTGGAGCTGAGCCAAAGCAGTAGCAGAAGAGGACCTAGAAAGCCACTAACAATAGACGACTCTCGCTGCACACTTCTACGCCAGTTGGCCCCATTTTGCAGGGTCTTTTACCAACAAACAGAAGTTTTCTATTGAAAGACACTAAGGCTACAAAAAAACATCTGAAATGTCTCTTTGCTCACTGATGTGGCCTTGATCTCGGGTGCATTGTGCCTTTGAAACACTTGCTGTGATGCGTTTTTGGATTGGTTTGTTCAGTGCATCTTGACTTTTACAAATGCACAGTCAGCAGAAATGTCAAGTAATACGGAAAACTTTGCACAGGCATTAAAATCCCCTTAGCGTTTTCACAGTCATGTGCCAGCCACATATTTTAATGTATCTTACTGTAGTTTTAGGTGACAGACAAAAAAGTAGTGCACAATTGTGAAGTGGACAGCAAAATAATGTTAATTTTTTTACTGAATAAAAAAAGTGACATTTGTGTCTGGCCCAGGCTTTGACTGCTTGCAGAAATACATTTCATTTTATTTTGGGTTATGTTTCTACCGTTTTTGCACATTTGGCTGATTGTGACACATAAATATGACTTTGATCTAAATTATTTCTGTCGTTCCTGGCAGTATGATTCAGGTTGTCCTGCTGGAGAATGAATCTCTACTCCAGTCTTGAGTCTTTTTTCAGTCACCAACAGTTTTTCTTGAGTGATTTTATACAATTATTTCCATCAATATTTCTACCCAGTCTGATCAGCTTCCATGTTCCTGCTGAAGATGTGTTGCTTTTTCACCACACGTTAAAATTTTCAAATCAGCCAAAACTTCCATTTTAGGATGCTTTCACACTATGACAAACCAGGGAACTCGACATATTGAGTAGGGAATGCAGTCAACGTTAGTTGCTTTGGTTTATTTTAAACCCACTTCTTTCAAAGTGGACTAAACTGGACTATGTCATGTAGTTACAAAAGCTGTTCACCTTACAGTCAAATCACAAGAATGTGCCCAGAATGAGCAAACGAGGCAACAGACCACTGAGTGCATTACTCTATACAGTATACACATTTGAAGAAAGCAGCAAAACAGAAAAAGACGTTGAAAAATTAGGAACTGTTACATGGTTACACAGTGCAAGGTACAGCAAGGATATAAATGTTTCCACATCTCATGTATACGTCTAGAAATCACCTGTCACTTCCTCCCTTTGGCTCACAGTCTCTCATTCGCTCTCTAGATAGGCAGTTTCCTTTCCCTCTGCAGACAAACCGCACCAAGGTTCACTTGCTTCGTCGGTATCAGACAACGGTTGAGCTTTTACACCTGACTATTCCAAATGAAGATGGCTGAGGGGACGAACTTAAAACAGACCAACCAGCTCTCTTACTGTGTAAAAGCTCTCTTAATCTTATCTGGACGGAGCACCATCTTTTATGCATTTGCTCTGGTCCCTACATGGGTTTTGGCCAGCTGCCACCCGTCTTTTCGCTTTCTTTCAACAATTCAACAATCTTGCTACTCTTACACAGACTAATGGCTTTCCCGACAGATTCTCCCCCCTTGAGCTGTGGATCTCTGTTGCTCGTCTGGAGTTAACATGAGTCTCTCGGCAGTTTCTCTGTTTTAAACTCTCCTTGTAGGTTGACCGCAATCGCTTGGTAGGTATGGAGTTGTGCCATATTCTTTCTAGCTTTAGATGAAGAATAAACAGAGTTACTGTCTGAATACTTAACCTATCATTTTTCCCTTGATTCATCTGGTCTGTCAATGTAGACATTAAAAATATACACAGTTGATTGTGTTGAATTTTTTTAGGGACAGAAGAGTAAAGTGGGTAAGGCAAATGTTTGGTATATTACAATCCAAGAGTTTCATCTGGTTAAAAAAAAATAACACCATTTGACATTTCTTTCAGCTTACAATTGTAAATTATTGCATTGGCCTATTCAAAACAATCCCAATAAACTACATTGAGGATTTTCACACTTCAGCATGTAAAAACCAAAAACTTGTTGATTAATAGTTTGAAGGCGTGGTACAGTTTCCACTAATAAAGCGTTAAGACTTTCAAATTTGTTCACTAAATGTGTAGTAAATCCCCTTATCCTGCAAGAGGGCAAAAACAACAAGGAAGGCATCCGGCATCCATCTCCTTTCAGTTTTCCTTATTTAAACATAGTGTCAAATGTCGACAGCTGATTTCCAATTCAAATAAAATTTGGATAGCTTGAGACTGCCGAACCCAGAAAACTTCTTATATCGTTTTTTTTTCTTCTTAAGTTGAATTGCTATTTAATCTTAAAAATTTAAGAAGAAAGCAAACTTTATAATGTACTTAAAAGTAGCTCCTTTAAAAAGCAATTTAAGACGTTATTTAAATTGCTGGAAAATAAAAGTGCTAACACAAAAGTTCAAAAGCGTAAAAAATATAATTATTGTTGCTTCAAAAACATACCTGTATTATACTCTGAAAAATATCTAACTTTCAGCACGTTAATTCTCCAAAAAGCTTGCAACATTTTGTTTTTACATTTAATAGTTATATAAATTTAATTCCTTATCAGACTCAAATTAATTGTGTGATGTTCTAGACACCAAGTTCATAAATACTTTACATTCCAGGAGTTTATTCTCTTCAGAATAACAGACGCTGCATATAGTGACTATATATATATATATCACAATGTTGTCTGTCTATGTGGAAACTCATGGAAACTTTCAGCAACAATATCATAATGGGTAACATGACCTTGACCATGTTTCACTGCAGCTGCCGAAGGCGTTGGTGGATGTCTTTTTCTCATTTGGCTTTCCCCCTATGTTGTCCGCCTTCATTAAAGAGCAGGTGTTGAGATACGTTTTGTGGGAGTGGTTGTAAAGCATGAATGAAACTGGCAAAGCTGTTTGTGTGTGTGTTGAAGGGGGTGGATTTTGGGTTTACTACAAACTGATCAAATAACAATGGACCCGAGTATCTCGGTTTTCATTGAAGGGAAGTCTATCTCCAAGGATCTGTTTAGGAAAAAAAACAACATTTAGTTCAAATATACAACCTTCCAAGTAAATGTTAATGTTTTTTTAGCCTAATTAAAAAGGAAAAGTGCAGTCTACCCATCAATAATCATGCTTGTGAATGTTACATCAGATTAGTGGACTGTAAAAGAAAAAAACAACAACTAGGTTTACAGGAAAAGCCAAATAGTTGTAAGAACCCATATATTTCTGTGCTTTTGGGGGGGAAAGAAATAAAGAAAAAAAAATAAGCCTGAAGATTCTCTCATAAATTATTAACTTTGCCCCATTTTTTTGTTATTGTTCACATGTCTTGAAATGATTCACTGCTTACTTTGCATTAGAGCTGAAAGGTAAATAAGTTATCTGCATGCTGGATGGTTGGAGTGCATTGCAAATCCCCTCCTCCACCTCCTGACCAGGCATGAATAGGTTGATTGCATCATCCATTATGTTATGTGTAAAACTAAAAGTTCAATTCACACAAAATAGCAAGAGGTTGAACTTTACCTATCTGAGTATACAAACCACTAAAAGAAATTTTAATGATTAATTGTTGCAGTGATTTGTAACCAATAATATCATTGATAATGAACCTGTTAACTGATAAGACAGTAGAGGAGCTGAACAGTGCACCCATCAGATAAAGCACAGTGGATGGGCTGCAACATATGGTTGCACAACCGCTCCTTATATACAGTAAGATTGCCATCCATTTCTCAAAAAAGTGGAAAATGTCACCCGTCTTGTTTTGCTACCAGTATTCAACATGTCAACAAACCCGTTAGAAGAAAGTTGTCAATTGAAACATTCACTAACTAGCCGCCCTACCATGATGCAAAAGCTCCTTTGAAAACAATTAGACCAAATGTCCATCAGATTACAATGTGAGTCATGAACAAATCCACAAAATGAAAATAAGTACTTTTCCATTTGAATGCTACTGTATGTTGATAAAAATCACAAACACCGATATAGTACTGCATACTAAAAACTTAAGACTTAATAAATGGGAGAAAATATTTTCATAAAAACACAACCAGCCAAATATTTATTTGCATTGTAGTCAGACAAATTACTGATCTGCGTTAAATAAATAAATAAATAGATAAATAAGGCTAAATTTATGTCCATTTCATTTAACTAGTGTAGCACAGAACACATCACTGGACTTTAGTTAATATAGAACAAATCTGGAAAAGACTGACTGAAAAAAAAAAAAAAGAGAGAGAATCACGTTGTAGTTCAGTCAAAGTCCAGACTCTAACCTGATTTAAATCTTGTGGCAGAGCGGAACCTTAAACAAATGCCTGTAAATCATGTAGCAACTGAAGCAATGTTGCAAAGAAGTGTGGGGCCAAATCTCCACAACATAGTGAGAGACTGATAAGGTCATGCAGAAGACAATTAGTATAAGTTATAGCTGCTAAAAGTGTTTCTACAAGCCACTGAATCATGTTGTGGGTTTAAGTTTAGTGTTTTCTCCCACAGATTGCCTTTTCCTCATGGCTTAGATTTTGTTAAATCAATAATTGCATGGTGTAACGTATGGTACATTTTAAACCAAACTTGTATTTTTCCTATTCAGAATGATTGTATTTTGCAATACTTGTATATTTATAAGGTCTGATTTGTCTAAAAAAAAAATATATATATATATATATATATAAATAAAAATGCTGGTTGAATCTAGCATAATGGTAGTGCAGAAGATTTTTTTTTTTTTTGTTTCGTTAAATTTAATACGTCAGGGCTCAGTTGTAAAAACTCTGGGAAATTCCCTATGTGCTGCTTTACATTTTGTGGTATTTATACTAGGTCAAAGACTATGAGAGAGTTGAGCTGCAGGTCTTATGTAGCACTAGTCCTGGTTGAGACTGAATATTTTTGGCTTTTTATTTCTATAGAGCTATCCCTTATTTGCACTCACAGGGGTCATCACTTCAAGCTTCAAGTACGTGTGTTAACATTCACAGCAGTATAGCGACAACAACCTAATTAAGAACCCTGGTGTAGTAACATACGGTATCCACTGATTAAACAGAATAAGATCACATTTTCAGTAAATTGTCAAATAAAAGCAATGAGAACAATTGCCTACATCACGTTATGCAAGCATGTTTACATCCAAATCCTGTTGTATCATGTAGATGTTTTTATGGCATTTTGAAACTGGTATTTATGTACTGTGCATAAATACCACAGTACAAAAAAATGCTGCAGGAGTCAGTGTAAAACATAAAGTTGTTTGCCCAAGAGGGAGAAATATGATTACACCTGAATTCCCCATTGAGGAACAATAAAGGATATTTCTAACTCTTTTCTAAATCTCTGTTCAGATATATGAATGTAATGACTTTGAATAAATGAGTATGATTCACAGGTGTATCATACTCTTGCTTTCATTTATCACTCATGAACAGCAAACAAGTGAACAGAATATCACATTTTTTACATAGCATCAAAACCATAAAAGATAAAGTTGCTAATGAGGCTAAAATAATCTAACATACTAGTTATTAGTTATGATAATTTTATATTTGACAATTACCCATTTTAATTTTGATGCTCATAATTTTTCTTAGATATAGAGGAGGCAAGACAAACTCAGCAGTAATCATTATTGAGCACAACATTATACCGATTTGCCCTGTATCAACAAAGACAGGAAGAATAATCTGATAATAGCTGATTAATTAAATTGCTGTTTAACAGACATGCTGCCCTGAAGTTGTAAACCATTGTTTTAAAAAGGGTTATGTAAATAAGAGTAGTGGGTAGCTCTCCTTTAGTTTTCAAACCATCAGACAGGGAGGGAAAAGTGCAGCCGACTTCTTGAAGCCAGCTGTCTGGCAGTGCATAGCAACAGGTGTTTTTTTTTTTTTTTCAATTTGTAGTCAGCTGTACAATTACACACCATACTCCCATTACTGAGGTGAAATGAAACAAAGAATGAAAATATGATAATTATTTTTGTCATAAGCAACTAACAATTGATTATTTACAAATAATATTGGTATATTTTTCAAGAACCAACACAGCTCGTCGCTTCAGTCCTAAAACCTTAACCAGCATGAACCCTGAGGTTTTGTGTACAGATGGCAGAGTCATCACTGACAAACGGACAGCGCCAGTAAGTAGCGAGCTTGACCAGGGCATGGCGTGACAGAGGTCAAAGGACTGCGGCCACTCTGAGAAGCCTCCCCCTGTCTGTGAGCAGATGTGGGGCTTTAGAACTCAGACAAATAAAAAACCCCAACTGTCTCTGCCCTCAGCAGTGGGGTACTCCCCTCCAGCTCCTCCCTTTGAGGCACTTTGGCTCCCCCCCCCCCTTTTACAGCCCCTGCAACACTGGGTGAAATGAATTGAAAGATCACCAATGAGAGGCTCAACAACCACATGGACATGCACCCAACCACCCTCATCAAACCCCCTGTCTCTTGTTGGGAGCCCCCAGTGGGAATGTTCACTGTTTGAAGAGTTAACTCTTTAATTCTGTCTGGAATGTTTCCTCTGGGTGGGGCAGTGTAGCGTGCGGAGCCAGACCACTAACCACTCTCCTACAGCCCCTCTGCCCCCTTCATCTTTCTACTAAATTCAATACCTCTATTTCTGGGAGGGGGCAGTGGAGCCACACTTAGCTGTTAAGAGGTCAGCACAAGATAAAGCTGTGTAATGTCAGAGTGATTACAATTTTGTTTTATTATTGTTTTTTGTCGGTTTTTTTTTTTTTTTTTTTTTTTTTTTAGAAAATCGGCACTTAAAAATAACAATTAGGGGCATTTATTTCAATTTGATACACACCACTATCAGCAGCTTTTGAATAAAAAAAATTATTATCAGATCAGTGGACAGTACACTGTGCCTACAAGTGATTCTAAATATTTTTCCATAATGCCTCTTAAATAGTTTTAGCTAAAAATAGAAAAGAACCAACTAATATTTTTCTAAGCAGAGATTGAATAACAAATGCGAGTTTTAGTAGTTTCTCGTTTTTCTATATGGAATAACAAAATTGAAGTCCCACAACAGAACAACAATTATACTATTATTCTGTACAAATTATTACATCCCAGATAGATCGCAGTTTCAATGATGACTGAAACATGATGACATCCACGTAAAGATTAATCAAATCTAAATGTGGTTGAAGGGCGTTTGGGGGTCGGTGGTATGGGCCAACCAAGCCTGACTTTCAACGCCTTTGTTTAGGATAACTTAGGCACAACCTGCGGGCTAAAAATATTTACTAGGCTAAATAAAAGGCAGGTCAAACTTAAATAGCAGTCAAAAAGATGCCTATGAACTCCACAGGCATCATTTAAATCTCATTGCTTCCCAATGTAATGCATGGGTTGAAGCTATAATATAGTATAAATTCTAAAAAAAAAAAAGAAAGAAATGAACAAATGTGTAACACTAAACACCAACAATCCTTTGTAGACCTACCTCTTTTACATGCACGTATGGTCTTCTGTTCTGTTTTTGTACTTTAAGTAAACTGTGTGGATTGAGATTTTCAATTCCCTGTATGGTCCAGCAGATTGTGCAAAGAAAGATATTCCAGGCCTCACACATTATAGTCGCTCTTTGTTCTGAACAAGCACTGCAACAGGTTTTAATGGACCGCAGCCCTCCTCATTATTTCTCATCTGAATGGCCTCCATTTGCAGGCAATTTGTACAAGCAGAGGTCAGACAGTAATTCCAGTCTTATTACATCAACATAACAGGAAGTGCAGTAAACGGAGTAATACTAAGTACTCCATTTAAAAGCCACTGACAGTAATGGCATCTGAGATAACATTCTGAAAGAGAGAAACCAGGTCAAGTTGGCGCATGAAGTGGGGCACATTGACTTGTACTACAAAACTACAGACTGTGTTTCCAAAAACATACAATACTCTAGCAAAATATAGCGTTTTTGCGCACCGATTGCAGAACTGTTCCACTTTCTATTGTCAAAATAAGAGCATTGAGTCCATCTGCTAAATGCAATTTCCTCCCCATTTGTGGAAAACGAGCTGAAAACAATGCCAAACATTCCTGCCTCTTAAAGCTTACACACAATCCTTATCGATCTACTTGCTGCAGCCGTGCAGCTCCCCACTTCCTGACTGATGTGTTGCTGGGGCGACAGCTAAATTATGCAACGCTGCTGCCTCAACAGACAGGCTTCAGTGCATGAGTAGGAAAAGCAAGGCTCAAGAGTGGCAAGTGTTCCCGCGCTTTGTCAATAGCAGATGCCCAATTACAGGGAGGAAACAGATTTAGTCCAACCAGGCCAATACTGGTCAAGCAGCTTTCCTCATTTAAATGCATTCTTCGCCTGAGTTGTAGGACAAATCTTTCCTGGAAAAAGTTTTCAATGTTGCATTCATTAAATCAGCAGTTATAAATTACTACTTGTCTTTTTCAGTTTTCTCATAGAAAATAAAAATTGTCTTTCCAGAAAGCCAGGAGTACAGATATTATCTGAGAAGCTAGCGCTATGCCTGCTCACAGGATACAAGGCAAGAATGAAATTGTGTAATGTCTTCCTAAGAACAGCCTGTCTTAATGTTTACAGAAATTACATCATTTAATGTAAAAAAAACACAATTTAAAATGAACTTTCTAAATTTTAAATGTGAAATAAACCCAGGTAAATCTTATGACTGTGAATGACGTGAGATTTACTAATATCAGTTTGAGATTGAGACGCAGTCAGTCAGGCTTTTCGTAATCAATACAGATTTCTGTATAAATCCAATACAGATTCATACTGTGTGAATTTAACAGTAAAATGTAATTAAAAACTCAACAGAGCAAATAGAATATGCTGCCTTTGCCAAGGTATTAGTTACAATTACCTTCAATTTATTTATGCAACACCTAGTCAGAACAAATCTATTAAAAAAAGTAACTCAAGGACTTTATATAGCAAACAGATCCAGTCATATACTCTCAAATTAATCTGGTCATAGAAACTAGATTAATTTTTACATTTCTATTTGAGTCTTATTATTATACAATTCAGTGAAAATCCCAGGGAAAGTGCTAGAAGTTTTCTATTTGCTATATGTAAAACAGTGATGTTTTAATTCAAGGGATTGTATTGCCAGAACAACAAAAGGTTTTAAGACCTTTTGATAATCCACCAAAAGTTTAGCAATTTTGATATTGTAATATTTATTTTAATGTGCTTATCCACAGCAAGCATGCAAGGCACTATGACATCCGATAAGATTATATGATATGTATTTAAAGACTATGCTTTTTATGTTGGGATTCATAAAAAATTTCACTATAAAAGAAAATAAGATAAGGGAAGAATATTACATCACCAACCCCAACCCTAATCTTTATCTGATTTTTTGCTAACCTCAAAGCAGCACATCAAAGAATATGCAGTTTTTATTGTGTTTACAGGCTGAAAAAAATGTCAGAGTTTAAGTTTTGAGTTATAATATTGCCTTAAACTACAACATTTTCTGTCATTATTATAGTACCCAGCAAATAGGAATATATTTAATAACACTAACTGACCTAAAACAGCAAAAGTTTAGTCTGATTAACAGTGAAAACAAAGGGATTGTCTTTTTATATTATGTCTGTAAACATCTGGTTTCAGCGGTATGTCCAAAGGCAAAATAAAACTATCTATAACCACAAACAAATTACAGTAAGAAGAGGTGGGGTTTATTCACATGTGGATGCTAAACGACAGAGGTCACGTAGTCTTCATCCCATTGCAGAGGAGACCCGGGTGCTGTGGCTGCCCATCTCTGGCTCTACACGGCACCTTTGTGCATCCTCTTGTTTGACATTCATTTACTCTGCTGTTTAGGAGAGGGCCGAGGTCACCGTGCATACATCACTGACACGAAAACACTGGTTAACATGTCTGTCCACACCCAGCTGCCCTGTATAAGACATTCACATTCATTCAAATAGGCAGGAGTACTTTGCTGCAAGATGGATTATTTGTAATGCCCGTCAGTCAAATTGTTTCAAGGAATTAGGGAAATCTCATTCAGTTAAGAGCTATATTTTGATGCACAAAAACTGCTACATTTGGGGGGGAAAAATGGGAAGAAAATTCACCAAATGTAGTTAGAAAATCATATCTTAGAGTCATAAAGCCATTAACTATTAAAAATTATAGTCAATGAAACATTAATAAATTGAATTTGGCTATTCCTTTTGTTTTTCCAAAGCAATTAAGGAAGAATTTTTTTATCATTAAAAAAAGGAAGAGGAAACACAGGTTACGCCACAGGTAGCGCAACTGGGATTCAACAACCAGAGAAGGGAAGTGACTTTTTAGGACTAAACCACATGTTGTGGGGAAACTAACTAAAACCAGCTTAAAGTTTGAATGGAGAGACAGATTGTCTCCCTGGAAAAATTCCAAAAATTATCAAATTACTGACGTGTACAATCACTGTATGGTTTCAATATAACTTAGGCTATTGTTGAAACAGTTGTTTAGAGGAACTTTCTGGTGCACATCAGAGTAACAATGATGGTCAGAATCAGAGCAGAAATAGCAATGTCAAACTGAATGATCCTACAATTTCAGTATTTTGAGATATTTTTGTATCCAAGCCTCTGCTCTTCAAAAAAAAATCTCCTTTTCTGCCTCAACCTCTTGGATAAATCATCAGATAAACCTTCAATTTATGAGCTCAAATTCAAGTTGCTGACTGCTACTACTACTTTCATCTTGGTTGGTCATTGTCTTTGTACTGATGCCTGAGTTTGACATTAAAAATATCCCAGTATTACTCTTCACACACTTCAGAGTTGTGCCTTCTTTTTTCTTCTTACACACTTTCCCATTCACACATTTGTCAATTTTGGTCATGGAAATGAATAAGGTCATCATAAGACAAGTTTGTGCACAATTAAAAAAAGAAAAGTTGGTGGGAGAAGGCACTATGCAGCTTTGTTAAATAGACATAGCCAATTTTAATCACCTAATTGTTCTGGATAACATCAGGACCTAAACTTTTTCTAAATATGGGTTGTGAGGCTTCAGCACCATGGTGATATCTCTTGACAGCATTCATCCACCAAGTGCTTTAGATAAAAGTCTCCATCCAGTGTGACAGGTTACATGAGACACACACCGACATGGTAAAGTAAGAGTTAATCTATAGAAATCCCTCCTTAGTGAGTCATTCTCTCTCTCCTTTGTCTTTCATAATATTGCAAATGTCCTTTTCTAAAATTTAAGATAGTCGGTATCTGTGGCATCTGTCAGGCTTGACTCTGGTCCTTTGAAGACAATAACAAAAAAAAACAACAACACACACACACACTTCCCCTGCCTACACGGATCCCCTCCCCCTACAGCGGTGCAACCTGAAACTGCCTGAAGAGATGAGCCGTCATTAAATACTGCAGAGCTGACATAATGACAGGAAAGATAAAAGAGAGAAAACAAAAAAAGGCCAGACCAATTCTCTTCCCATAATGCCTCCCCCAACCCCCAGGCTCTGGTCACCTCTCCTAATAAAAGACACCAGGCCACACATAGGACACTGGTCAGCTACAAGTTGGCTGCTACAATCTACTGTTCAGGAGACACTCAAAGCCTGACCAGCGACATACCCTAGTATTTGACCTCAAGGGAAACAGTAACCAGTCCGACCAATTTGGTGGAACTTGGTTTTCTATTGTCCAAAGCTAAATTTGGAAATGTGGTTAAGAGCAGTTGTTATCTTTAGCCCTAGGACCTGTACTTGCAGTCACAAATATTAATCTCCCTGTGCCTGCCGCCAAGTGTGCATGGACAACATGCCCACATGGATGAGGGCATCCATGTGGGATGTACACATGGATGGTCCAGTTACTTGTGGGATCCACAAGTAACTGGACCAAAAATAATAGTTTGCAAAACTGGGGCCGTGGATTAAAGTTTGTGACAGTTTTTATTTTTGTTAACAGAGGTCACAACAGGTACATTAGTTGAATTACCTAAAATGTTTCGTTTTGCCAGTCTGGATTAAGCAATTCAAAAATGTTCAAATCTTTTGCTCTGAAAGATATTTCTTGCTTTTATACAAGTACATTTCTTTAAAAAAAAAAAAAGTTCAAATTTATGACGCAAGTCCAAGATTTGTGTCTACTTTGACAAGTATTTCTAAACAGGAGACACACTAATCAGTCTACCAGTAAACAAAATTGAGTAATTTCCCCATTGCTTGGCTCTGACTGGCAATCGGTTACATAAAAAAAATAATGTCCCCTCCTCATTGAATGCAAAAAAAAAAAAAACACACACATTTTTCTTTGTTTTTAAAAGAAAAAAACAAAACAAAACAAAAAAACACAGAAATTACCATTAGCAAATGGAAGCCTGACTGGTCTATTCTTAGTATCCAGCCAATCTGAGAAAAATAGAATGCCGTTGTTTCCAGGATGTTTCATTTTACACTCATCATCGGCTGTTTTGTTCTTTTGTAAAAAAAAGGAAAAGTGTTGACAGAGTGGGATTTAAAAAAATTAAAAACAATGTACATTTGGGTAGTATTGTAGTTTATTTCTGCAAAGAATTTTTCCTTTACGCACAATGAAAAAAACCAGTGCGGTCTTTCTTGTGTAATAATAGCATTATTATTCAGTTGTGACAGCAGTGCAAACCTGCAGTTACACATGGGATAAGATCTAGTTCACATCAAATATCTAAAATCCAGGTGAAAGAATTCAGAAAACTGACAAGCGCTGCCTTATGAGTGAAGCAAAAAGTTTTATTTCACTTTCACATCAATTGAACACCTGCATGTTACTGCCCATCTCATCCTCGGACAACGGGCTTTAACAAGTGAAGTTGGCATTAGAGAAGCAACAAATGACAGCAACATGGATATAATAGTGCAATGTTCATGCAATTCCCCACTTCACACCTACTCGTCAACTTTGCTGTGTGACTACCTCCATTGGCAGCGCAGAGCCAATGAAGGCTCAGTTCTTTAAAGAGTCACACTGTGATGAAAAGGAGTGATCTCTGGCCAAGCTTGAACGCGTCTTTGGAAAGAGGCATAAAAAATCTTGGATGTAATATTTTTGGGGCGATTGAGACAGATGGGACATTCCCCTGTGATAACCTTGAGTAAAAAAAAATAATACTAGTTTCATAGTATTTACACAAAAAAATAATCTATGTGGAAATATTAGAAACATTTATTGTAACTTCTTTCTATAAATCATATAAACACCTTAAAAATTTTGTATTTCTTATGCTGTGCTTAATGTGAAGAATATTACAGTTCTGTCGTATTATAGAGTGGCACTGGGTATTAGCTGGTTAATTTGGGCTTTCTGCTCGGTAGAGTCTGCAGTTAGCCGTTTCAATCATGAATGACCAAACAGCTTTTTTTAGCAACAGTAATGAGTTCTCAAAACATGACTGCATACCTTTTAAAATCAGAAACATGTCAAAACCTAAGATGAGAATTATTACTGTTTTCACCAAAACAGTTACAATTTGGATCACCAAATGTTTCTTGGCAATCCCTAAAAACATTTAAAATCGGGATTGTTACTTTATATACTTTTTCGCACCACTGATTCAGTGAGGGAACGAATATACATGTATGAAACTATGACTGAATCTAAATATTCTTTTTTTCTCTTTAGTTGTCATATTTAATGTAACTAGTGCCTTAAAGTAGCCTACACGATAATGGATGGCTTCCATTTTTAAAAGAATTCTTTCTGTTTGTTGGGTTTTGACCTAAAATGTTTCTCCTCATGTGTTTAGGGTTTGAAATCCTGTTAATACAAGACCGGAAAGCATGTCAGTATGACCAGAGTTTTCTTTGGATGCACGGAGTAAAGTACCGCAGCGATGTCCAGCACTAACTTGTTTATATGCACACCCTATCAATTTGCTGAAAAAAACGCTACTATATGTTCACCAAACTAACAAAAAAAGCACATTTAGCCATTTGGTCATAATTCTTTTGCATAACCAAACAGCAAAACTTATATCGCTAACCGAGCAGGAAGGTCAATTAATTAACGAGCTAACTAATATAAACTCGTTGTACTTCAATTGTTATTATAAAAATAGCAGAATAGTAAAAATGTACATTTCCCATGATGTGAACAATATTAAGTGTTTGTTTAATGTCTTTCCTCAAGTATTGAAATAACAGTAATAGATGTAACAGATATGTTAGATTATTTTAAGAACAGTTGGAATAATTCTATCTTTTTGTTTTAAGCAAAACTCAGATTGCTAATTGAGTGTTCCAAATTTGTATGTAAATATTATGACATGTTATTTTATTTTATATCATGCACTTAACACATCATTCCAGATGCTGCGTCCCTGTAAACATCTGTTTCCCCAGTGCAATAAATGGCCACTGCCTTTAAATAGATAATAAAATAGAAGCACATGAGAGCCAAATCATCCTAGCCCACTGTCCAATCACATGTCCTGTTATACTGTCCACTTTCTGCACAGCTACAGCTTTTTATCTCACTTACAGGCTCCTGAGCGCCATGTTTAACCTGCTCCGTCTGCAGCTATGATGTTAAACCACATGGCGCTTGGCTCGGTTCCCTCCTGACATGTCAGTGTTCTGTAACACGGTGCTGAGGCAATATTTACCTTCAAGGGAAAGTTCACTTGGCACACAGCCGAACCTCTTGGGGTGGCTGCTACTGTGTACTACATCCAACCTTTCCACCCACCCAAAATCATCAAGCTGACCCAGGCAGCCACCCACAGCCTCACAGCAGCAGCACTGCCCCGCCTGACTCCGCTGCTTGGACCAGAGCCAAACCAGAGCCCGAGCAAAGCGCCAAGAGGGACAAAGAGCAAGATACACACACTCAAAATGTGAGTGCAGGAGGAGAAAACTGGCGAGCGTGAACACATTGCACCTCGGCCTGGCAGTCTGCCAAGGCTCACTCAAGAGGCTCTTTTTTTTTTTTTTCTTTTACCCACCACAAAAGCCAATCGGCGGTCAACCCCCTGTAGAGATTTGAAGTGTTTTACAAAGATACTCCCGGAGCAGTGCACGACGCAGTCAAGATTAAGCCGTCTTTCCCAGCAGGGGGTGTTAGCAGAGAAATCACACTAAGCTCACAAAATTCAACAAAAGACAGGAACATGTTCAGAGAGTTAATATTAGCAGAGGAAACTCAATATTTGGAGGACATGACTAGGAAAAGAGCAAAACACAATTTGCAATCAAGAAAGAGTAAATGGAAAAATGCATCATAGCATCAGGAGCCGCACAGAGGAAGGAACTAACCTGTCTGAAATGGTCCTCAAATCCCCAGTCGGCCTGTCCATTAGGGGAGGCAGACGAGTTTGGCCCTGCAGGGGACATGCCCTCATCAGGTTCCTGCTTCACTCTAACAGGTGGGGAGGCAGCTCTCTGGGGGGCCGACATGGAGTAGCCTGCGAACGGACGGGCTGGGATGCGGGAGGCGTTCTGTTGCAGAGCCAGGGTCTGCTTGCGGAGAAACTCCAGGCCGCTGGGGTTTCCCTCATCCTCGTCGCTTCCCTCGTCCCCCTCCATCATCTCGTTGTCGTCATCCTCATCCCCCGAATCCCGGCCTCTGTCCTCATCCTCCTCTCTTTCCGAGTCCACGCTGCTCTGATTGGACACCCGAGGAGGCAAGCCGGCTGCAGGAACGCCTCCGGCCATGCCTTTGCCCATGAAGCTTGCCCCGGAAGCCCGGGCTGCAGCCAGGATGGCCTGCTGGGCTGCAACCTGCTGAGCGTACATGATGTGGGCCTCTCGCAGCTTCCGTTCCTTCCTCTCCATTTCCAGACGGGCCTGCTGCTGGCGCTGGAGCTGCTCCATCACTGCCTCCAGCTTCATTCCCCCTGTAGAAGTGCTCTGTGGAAAAGCCACACCGGGCTCCTGAGACATGCTTGGCTGTGGAGGGAAGAGAAAGAACCATAAAGAACAGATAAGGAAAGCTACTCTCTCCGTAAAGATACGTTGGCAACAAATTTGCATACATACAACAAGTTTCTAAATAACCAAAAAAACATGTTTTCAGTGGTAGGGACATTATTAAACCGGGTTCAAAATAAATTTTGCTGTAAAATAAAAGAATAATAAATCCAGGACATTATGCGCTAGAATCAATACTAAAATATTTCCACTCTAACTAACAATTAAGCACATTGCAATATAACCGGGTGTTAAAATGACTGATGCAGACAACAAATTCAATTTTAAATAGAAAACGGCACATAGACGGCAGATAAATATTGACTGCTATGACTCTTAGGACACGGGCTCCACGTAAATTTGTCGCCGAATCTTTACCCAGGAACAATTTCTCTTGGTTATTTTTGGTGAACAAGTCTGACATGTAATTTTATTTTATTGAAATAGCATTTTAAGATTCTATTTTCACAGATTTTGGGTTATTTATTATCCCGCTGTGGAGCACTTTATGAAGTGTTTCTTCCACTGTAATTTGACCACAATAGGGATTTTTTTTTTATTGTGTAGTTCAGCATTTTCATAAATTCTAAACATGAAAAAAGTCATAACTGTTAAAATCTTAAATTAATTTAAATTTTTGTGTTACACCCCATTTTATTCATTTGTGTTCTGATCCCCGTTGACTTTTGGAAATTTGATAGATTATGATCCTTGATCAAACCAAGACAATGCTAAGTGACGTCCTGCTGATATTATTTATTGAATTCATAACCACATTTCCCTGCATATATGAGCAGATAATAGAAAATGACTCGACTGCTTTTGAAAAATTGTTTTCCAATCACAGGGTTGACACTTGACAAGGGTGCTGGTCATTTATCCCTCTTACCCACTCAGCATTGGCTTTTTGTTATTATCTCAAATTCATACAAGGAGGTGTTTTGTACCCGTTTTGACAACAAATGATTTCCAATGCTTTTTATGCAAATTGGAAGGTCTTTTAAAAGGAAATATGATTACAAATTCCAACATTTTCTACCAGCAGAAGGTCACATAGATTTACTATTTTGATTTGGTCAGTGGTTGTGTTTCCAGAGTCATCTGGCCCAAATTGAGATTACAACCAAAACTCAAAGGAAATAGGAAGTAATAGATTATAAAATCCAACTGAATTTTAATTCAGTTGGATTTTACAGGTGAGCCCAAAAATCCACATACTTAACGTAAATACTCGTAATAAAAAAGCACAATTTCTTCAAAGACACGGAGGAGAAATGGGGGTACAAAGTGGCAAAGGGGTCAAATTACCAGGACGCCCACCTTTTCGAGCCTAAATAGACAAAATTTAAAACGTAGGAAATGGCAAGAATGTGAAATGACCAGAACCCGGACTGGTATTGGAAGTAGACGGTCGTCAAAGAGAGGGATGGACACAAATTTGACATAATTAATTAAACTATAATCATATTATATTAATGTGAAAACTGTCGCCAATTAAGTCCTAGGTTTTGGTCAACATTATTATTAATAGCAAACTACCAAGTGGGAAAAAAAAAAAACAGACACACAGTTAAAGCACCTCCTCCGTATTAGAGCGAGTTAGCTGCCACATCCTCAAAATAACGTGGATAACATAATAGATAAGGTGGAGATAACATGCAAACATGCCAAGTCAGCCAACTTGCGCTTTTTTTTAAGAATACAAATCAAAAATTTTGCCCCAGCTGCCAAATTAAAAACGAATGAAAAGTAACCAGCTCTAAAGGACATGTTACCTCTCCAAACTTTGCTCTCCTTTTTCTTTGGGAAACTACGCGATCAGCAGCCACCTCCTCCTCTCGGCAGCGTGAATAAAAGCGTAAAAACGAACTCTCGGAGGGCTTTTTCAGCTCGCTGCCAGGTCAGAGAAGAGCAGAGCCACAAACAAGCACAGCCACCACTCACCATTTGCGCCTTGCTACTGCTGGAGTTGTCCACCATCCCTCCTTCCTTGGGGTTTTATCCTCCTTCCCTCGTTTCTGGCACTAGTTCAAACACTTGTAAACACACACGCATGCGCGCGTGCACGCCCCTCAGATTCCGACTGATCCGCCGGCAGAAGGAGAAAAAGGAGCTATCCGACGTTTTCTCCTGGGCCAGTTCTCCAGGTTTGCCCGTTTTTTTCTGTCCGTTTTCCAACCGCTTTCGTAAAATTCGTTATTTCCTTCTTTAATAGATAAGGGAGCAGGGTGGTAAATGACCCAATCTCATACCTCGGAAAGCGCCGAGGTAACTCCCTGCCGTTTTTTTTCTCCAGTGGAGTTGACACCCCCCTCGCATGGCGCACACCAGCGTTAGGCCCGCCCAACGACAGCAACAAGTATTTCGATTTAATTAAGTTAATACATGCTTTTATCTGACAGTAATTTCATTATTCCTCAACCGTTTGAGGATTACAGAGCGTGTTTGCGGTTATTGCGACAACATCATAATTAAGCCTTATTTTTAACTGAATCAAAATAAAAACACAGGTATTGATGCAGTCGCGTGTATATTCTTGAAGCCAACGTGTACAGATTTTTACATTTTAGGGTGTATACTGTAGATGCACAACTTACACATTTTGCTTCTGTAGCATAAAAGTCTTTCAAACGACATGTTACAACAACTTGGAAAATGTTTACCTCAACAGGTAGTTCAAGCAGCACAGCTCTATGCTGCCCCCTTCCGGAAATTAATGTCGGCAATTCGATTTAAAAAGTTAAACATTTGTCCATATTCCTTACAAGGTTACAGATCTGAAGCGTTTATTTGTTTTAATTGTAATGGTTATGATTAAGAGCTAATGCAAAATTTTGTTTATCAGAAAAGTACAGTTACATAAGACCAATAAAAATACAATTTAATAGAGAAATGTCAAACTGCACCTTGCAGTAGATACACTTAACATATTTGAAAACCTGATTAAATTTATAATTTGATTTATAATTAGTGGAGAAGTGGTTTGCATTTTTCTTGTTCTGAGGCATGTAATTACGACAAAATTATTTGAAATTTATACTTAAAAAAGGACAAACTTGAATAAATTGTTTTGATGTGCAATTTGGTGATGTTTAGGTAAAGATATACCAGTAGGAATTTTTTATTTTTTTTTAAAGTGGAATGTAGGATCTTAATTAAGCAGAAGTCAGTGAGAACATGTTTTGTTTGATCAAAAACTTTTTGAACTGATAAGTATTTTAAAAGTTAAAGCATCTGGTAATACCAGTGTTCATTGACGTGCTTTAAGTCAAAATGTTTAGGTTTTTTTTTCTAATTAAAAGAAATGAAGTAGTTAACGTTCACAACGTGTTTAGACAATTTGAAAAATGATCCTACTCATTTCAACAGAAGATAATTGGTTTAAATGACATGTATTAGTCTGGATAGCCAATGCTTTAGTCATCCTGTTCTGAAAGAGCAGCAATTTCTCATATTTAAGTGGTTGAATAGCACAAAGATTATGGTAGTCCAAAAAGAAAGAGGTTCCCTGTAATGTGAATTCTTTACACAATTCGCACCGTTACTTTCAATGAACACAAATACAAACCATGTTAATTGATTTTTTTATTTATAATGTAAACCAACAGAGTACAATGGGAACCGAGTATTTACAGTTGTAAAACAAACAACAAAACATTTATTTATTGCATTCAGCACTCAATAACACAACCTTGTCACAATGTTCTACAACAAGCAGATTGTCCCATAGTTGCATAGTACAGGTGAGTCAAGTGTACTTGCTACTGGCAATTGGTGTTAAGTGCAAAATTTAATCTACATCAAAACACACCACAGAGCAAGAAATGGGGTTAAAAAATTAATTTAGTAGGTCCATATAAAGCAGTCTGCTCAAACCAGAAACCTGCCTTAAAACTATAAAATGTAAGGAGGTTATGCTGCGTATTTCAACTCTCCAATTCAGGATTTATGACCCGCTTTCAGCTCTTCCTACATTGTCCTAGCACAGAATTTTGTTTTTCATCTAGTCCTATACTTCCTTAATGTGGTGAACTGTTTTGCTGTGCATGTATGCAACAGTAGGTAGGGAGGTTTTTATCCTGCCTGTAATATTTTATTCTCTGGAGCGGGTGTGTAATTTTCAAATTTAATTTTAAATATATATGCAAAAGTCTATCTGATCTCTGTGCGTCCAACGCATAAAACCCTCCTGAGACGGAGAAGTCTCTTCATCTCTGACAAATAGATGGTGTTAATAGTTTTAACAGTTAATGCTGTAATCTCAATGACAAATACGTTCTGAAGTGTTGGACGCCACAACAAGCATCAGAACACAAAGCAAATAAATGTATGAATACTAACACTAAATGTGAATTATATTAGAACTGTAAATAACTTGTAACAAGTATTTCAGCATACACTTAAATGCAATGATAAATAAATAATGTAACACAAATCTGATGTGGAGACATGTTTTGTTAGGAGCTGCTTAAACCAAAATACTACACAAATCAAAAGAAATTTACCTTGAGGAATCATTTTGTCTATCTTCAGTCTCTTCAGTACATTTGTTTTTGTTTTTTTTAATTGTAGATCTGTGCCAAGGTGAACGACTAGATCCAAATGTAATCCTCAATTTAAGCACAGTCGTCAAAACTACATTTTGAACCATAAACAGAAGCTGTACAATGTGCCAAATGTATAAACGGAGTGCTTCTTAGTTTGCTGCAGTTTTGTTCCGAGTTGCATTTGCTGAGACAGGTGCTACATATGTATGGTCACCTTGCTATTTAGAGTTTCGAGAGAAAGAGAGAGAGAGAGAGAGAGAGAGAACCAGATGTAGATTATAATGACAGAGGAAGTAAAAATAAAAATAAAACTACTATTGTGCACTCAGGTGCTGCCAGTATTCCCATGAGGTGCCAATATATTATTTAACAGTTACAGATAAACAGCTGATCATTTCAGATTTGTCAAAGGGTTAAACTTTCCACAAAGACCTTTCATACTGGTGGTATTCTAGGGGGTTACAGACCTGCTCACCATGGAGGAAATAAACCAGCCAGCTCCTCCTTGAGTCAACATTCTTATCAAGAATGTCGAAATACTCCATCACTCAACTCAGACCAGTGTCATAGTTACGGCTTGTTTTGTGTAATGCTGCAAGAACATGATAAATAAATACAATTAGTTAGGCTTTGGAGTCACAGTGGATAAGGCTTGCTCTCATGTCCTTCTGCATTCTCACTGCAGCTGAGCGATCTCAGTGTTCAATGCTTGCAGTCCAGCATCAGGCCTCAGAGCTGGATTTCCTCAGGCAACATGCAGCAGCTGAGCTGCATTAGAAAGAAGAGCTTTGGCCCCAGCAACTAGCGAGCTGAATAAAGAGTCAGACCTTCAGAAGGTCCAAGTCACAGCACCGACATCACTGCATGGGGCAAGACGGGCACTCAAAGCAGCAGCACATAGAAGAACCCATGGCTTTGGGGGGAATCAGGTCCAAGTCTTCATCATCAGGAATCTCATCCAGGTGGTAGCCATCCTGAAGCAGCTGCTTGCTTAAATCAGGATGGACCTGGGGAGGAAAAAAAAATACACACTCCACTAGAACCTCACAGAACAGCTGAGCTAAAGCTGATAAATGTTAGTGAGTTTACATTTGAAGTTAGTTTTATCCTATGTAGAGAACTGATGAGGGAAGTATTTTGGGGTTTTTTTAGACAATTTCCTGAAGTTTCCTGCCTGATTAGATCATCGGGATAAAATACCTTGAGCACTTTTTATCCAAATTTTTAACAAATAATTGATAGCTGTCAAGTTAAAATTTTAAGGACTAAAACATACAGGATAAATATAGTCATGCTGTAGGTTTATTGACAAAGACAAGTTTTAAAGATAAAGGGATTACAAGTTTAACTGGTTTATCAAGAACATACTTGCCCTTACCTTTTGTCTGATTCTTCAACTAAAACAAAGTGTATAACGAGACATTTATAGACATTTGCTATAAATCAAGATATTTCAGTTTTTCCCAGGCCAATCACCAAACAGAACCAACTAAGGGAAAAGCGGCAGATTCTGATATTTAGATGATTGATTGGGGGCTTCTCTAGGACTAACTTTTGAAAAGATTGTAAGTTTATCATGAGAATATCCATCCATCCATCCATTTTATTTACACCCTTGTCCCTCAGTGGGACATCTCTAGCTATTATAAGAATATAATAACATTTAATTTGCATAAAGCTGCCAATCTTCCTGGGTGTGGAAGTTTCAGCCAGTTTAATTTGAAAAGAGATTTTACAAGACTCAGAATAATCCCAAAAGATCAAAAAACTCAATTTAAAAAGGCCTTCAGTTAGCTTCAGCAAGTATGTTAAATAAAAAAAAAAAGTTCATGAGAGTCCAAACAGGTGAGAGGGTAATAGACAAGTTTGGCTTGTTTTAAGGAGTTCCAGGAAAAAGACTTGTAGTTCCTAAAGAGAGTCTATAAAAGCTAAGCTGAGAAAAGAATAATATACATCCAGATTAGACATAGGTGGACAGGTCTGCTCAGATCTGAAATATGTACCATGTGGTACATTAAGATATTCTACAATTAAAAACAAAGCCATTTGACAGTCACAGCGAGACTGTTTGTTTTCATGCACGACAGTGATCTCACCCAAATGAATACTTATAGAAGAATGAGAGCAGCTATTAAAGAAAATACTGTGGTGGGGAGCCTGTATAAACAAATCCAAATGCACAAACTCATGACTAACATAGGAAATAAGGCCAGGCAATTTCTCTGTACAGCATATGTCACATATCACCTGAAACGAGGGTGTGAGAAGAAAAAGGAAAACAACTATGCACATAAATTACTGTGACATTAACTCAATGACTACTGAGTAAAAAAAACTAAAAATTGTCATCTGTGACGTGGCTAATGTGGTTGTTAGTTGAAATAACTCAATAAAGTAATTTTCTATTAGTGCTATAAGAAAAACCGTTTCATTTATCTTTTGCCTCCTATTTGCTTTAAAATCTATATATCTGTTACAGATGTCCTGCAAAAAAAAAAGCACAATAGTTTGTGAATAATGACTCTGAAGGCAAGGCTTTCAATAAACCACTTTCTTAATAGTGTGAAAAGGTGCACAGAGAGAATAAAAAATGCACTAATTGACCTCGGTGAAAAGAAAACAAAATGATCTTCCCGCAACCACAGGCCGACAGTCCCGCAGCCAGTTTGACAATATGTCAAAGAATCAGACAAATCTGAAAAATGTCCAGTGAGACAAACTCACCTCGGCTGAAGAGTATCCTGAGGAATACTGCTCAAAATCGATCTCTTCATCACTGAAAACATCAGGAAGAGAGACTGTGAATGTCGTAAATGTAGCTGTTAAACTAAATCAGCAGTGCAGCGCCAACTTTACAGCATTATCAAGCCGTAAATACGGTTTTAAAGATCATTTTGACCTCGAAGGCGGCATCATCGGATTGATTTATGCCTCTTTCTGTGTGCCCCACCTGTCTGAGTCTAGCGCCACCAACATTTCCTCCGCGTTCTGGCTTAAAGCAGCGTAGCCCTTGTTAAACTTCACCGTCCTGAAAAAGAAGGTAGAAAAAAAATATCTCTTTAAACATCCCTGTTTCGTGTGACATGATTTAAAAAAAAAAATCTGCTTTTCTCTTTCCCCACCTCTTGACTCCCTGTCTGGGCTGTTGTGCCACTGGAAGACCAGCAGAGAGGGCTTTCTTCTTTAGCGCTTTCCTCACCATCTCCCTGTGTTTCTCTTTGAACGATCAAAAAGAATAAATGTCATCCTTGCGCTGACAGATTGAAACCAACAACCAGATTATTGATTAAACCATACTGAGATTCATCAGTGCTACTGTGCACATATTCTAATGTATAATTCCTGATTGTTTAAAGCCGGTCAGTACTGTTTGCACATGATATCTGCATTCTATGACCTCGGTTGAAATAAACCCTAAACATTCTAAAAAGTCAGGGACTTAACCTCAATGGAATACTTAAATATAACTTATATAAATCACTGGTGGTTCATAGATGTAATTTAACGTTGTTCTCATCTCTCCCCTTGCATTAACAGTGAAAATGCTCACGTAGTTTGAGGTGGATGGCTGGAGCTCTGGACATGATGTAAGGTCCTCTCTTTTCCACCGGCCGGATGCCTCCATCTGGAATCTTAGGTCTTGTGCTGTTACTTGGTCCCTGAAATTTCACAAATTCAAACAAAGAGGGTTCATAACCGTTAAACAGTTCCGCATTTTTGTCAGACCACAACCACAAACCTCAATGTCTTAACTTAGATACTCAAGTTTGTTATTGTTTATTTTACACAACAGTATGAAATGTGTGTATACATTTGCATATAGCCTCTTTATTAAGACACCCCTTTGTAAATTACACTGCCACTAATTCCAAAATAAGGAAACTGAACTAAACTGAAACTGAACCAAGACTTGGAAATCCATGTAAACTGACGGCCCAGAATAAACAAAAGTAGTGCGTCTGTTCTCAGCCATTTTGTCTGCTCTTCACTGGCCTCTCAACGTCACCAAATTCATTTCAAAATCCTGTTGTTTTCTTAGAAATGCCTAAATGGCGTTCCTTGTCTGCACCTCTCTCATTTACTCCAGAATGATCTTCCTTCTTTTTCAATAACGTTTGGCACCATATAAGCTGACATGGTCTTTTTTTGTGTCTGTCGTGTAAGTGTTTTAATAATTATTTAATAGATTGACTTTTATCCCTTTTTCTTAACTTATTTTTATACTTGATAAACTTGCCGTTTTAAATGTACTTTATAAATGAATTGGATTTTGTATTATCAGAACATGCCGTCCACACTGGGGAACAAAGTGGAGGCAGCATCATGCTATGGGAAAGATCTTCTTCAGCAGAGACAGAGCATATAGTTTACATGAAAATGCATGAAGCTTAATACATGCAAGAAAACGTGAGGCTGCATAAGTGGGACAACCCTAAACATACAGCCAGGGCGCAACAGTAGAATGGATTGGATCAAAGTATATTTATGTGTAAGAATCATAGTCCAGTCATTTATCTAACACAGACACTCTGGCTAGACTTGAAAATTGATTTTCAGACTTTCCATTGAATCTGATTAAGCTTGAGATATGTTGCAGAACAACACTTTCAACCTCCAAACGTGTAAAGATGTTAGGAACAAATCTAAAGAGTTTCAATAGCTAAACACAAAAGCACACCACACTGTCAAGCTTTTATTTACCGTAAGGTAACTTAAGAATCAATTTCCCTCTTTAAATACATTGACGTTTGTGGATGCAACGCGACAAAATATGTTAAGGTTGGGACTGTTGAGTAAATACATGAACTTATGAATATTAAGAGTGTTTATTGAAACACACATTTGATGAGCAACCTATAAAAAGATTTTTTTTGGGGGGGTTACAAATAAACAGCACTGTGATTACAACACAGTACAACACAAATGCACTTTGTTGTATTTGTATTAGTTTAGCTTTCATTATAAACCCTAACTGTTCGAACAGGAGAAAGCGGTTGAGAAAGACGTATTTTTTATGTCAATTACCAGGCTGGTGTTATTGTCACATATATAAACTCAGAAGCTTTTCTTTGAAGCTTATCTCATGTAAACAACTGTCAAAGATGACATGCTAGGCTAGCTAGCTAACCTCCCAGTTTCTGTTTTCATCCAAGCTGTCGTTGGACTAGCTTTAGCATTACCGACAAAACTTGTTCCTGCTGCGCCTCCAGGAGTGTGTCCTTTTCAGGCTCCTCTATTATGTCGTTCATCATCTTCGGTTTAGTTGTCACAATTTATTCCACAACATAGCTATGACATTAGTCCCACAGGAGAGGGACCTGGTGATTACTTTTAGGCACTTCTGTTAGCCCGCTAGACTGTTGCTATCAGTGTTAGCCAAGGTCTCTACTTCCGGGGGAAAAATAGATAACGACTCCAGAGTTTAAAAGATTGACCATAAATAATGCAAATACATAAAAAAGGATAAGGACAAATGCTAGTTAGCAATTAATTTTAAAACACTTGTAACAATAAATAAAGTATTAAATTACGAATACTACACTGATTCTTCTTTTGCTATATGTAAAACTACGCTGCTTTTTAGCAGTTTGTCGCCATCTAGTGGCTAAGAGAGTGGATACGGGTGGATAGCGAAATGTAAAAATATAGTGGAAACACGTGTACGGAATTATGGTACACTTAGTGTAAGTGTTTCATAGAGCTCCTGCACTTACACGTACAGATCATTGTATATTTAAGATATCGTTTACATTTTATATGTAAATGTTATGTCAGGTATCCTTTCATCTGAATTACTGAATCAATGTAGCATAGTAAGGAGGTGATAAGCCTGTGACTTTGCTTGGGTGTGTAGGAAGACCTGGTTGCTTTACAGCTGTTCACATATTGCTGCATCTTTAGGGCAACATGAGGAAACCAGCCTCAGCATACAATATGTTCTAATAAAAAAAAAACACCTAGTAAATGGATGCTATCTTTGAACTTCAGAAAACACAATGACCCAACACCTGATGATGACATGGCTGCCAAAATCATCCCAGATCCTGGAAACCTCGAACTGAACCTCATATATTATGGATTCTGTGCCTCTCCAATTTTCTAAAGATTCTAGGACTTTGATTTCCAAATAAAATGCAAAATGTACTTCAATATGACAAGGGAACATTGGATCACTGAGAAACAACCTGTAGGCTACTGTTGTCCCTTCTACTTCTTTCTTTCCACTAAGTTCCTATCGATATTTTAAATGCAGAACTCTGAAGAGCACGCTTCTTTAGCGGTAGTTTTTTTCTGGCTTACACTCCTTGTGGATTTTGATGAAATTGTCAAATTATCAATCTTTCCTTTGATTTTGTAGCACAAGAACAGTAAAAAATCCTTCCAGGTCATATGCAACAATTTTCCTAAAAACTTGATGCTCGCTTTTCATTATCTGTAAGCCATAATAGGCATGAGAAATTATCCACAGATAAGCAACACTACATATATTTATTAAGCACATTATCACACACTGTGCTGTGTGTATTACACAGTGTGTGCAATAAATCTATGAGTTTCACTTTAAAACAAATTTCTTTTTGTGATATACTTATTTATAACTCAGCACTTCTCTGGCTTTCCTCTAATGTTTTTTTTATCATCAGCACATATTACATTTGTAGTTCTCTTTCAAATACATAACACGTTTGGTAACTGTTTTTTTATTATATCCATTAATTTGTACAACAGCACAGAATGTATTGAATTAACAGTATAGATATTTCCAACGGGGGTCAGTCGGGAGAATCATCACTTAAAAAGGCCTGAAAGAAAAAAGAGAAGAGAGAGATGTTTCAACCCACAGGTATTTTTATGTGCATCATTACAGTTTTACACTTTGAGACAGTCAACAAACACAACATGGGTGTGAGCCAGTGTGTAGTGTAAACACCCTCTCACCTCGACAGTCTACAGCTTGTCAATTCCAAGCTCCTCTGGTGTTGAGATGCCAAGTTCTGTGAGGGTGGGCTTCAGCTCCTGGATCACGTAGGGATAGATTTCTTTGTGGGGACCTGCTTTGTCCTGCAAACAGGAGAATATGCTTGAATTGATTGCAAATTAGACAAGTAAATTTCAGTACACTAAATGCTGGAACATTGGCATTTTCGTGACTCTCTGATTGAGCTTCAGTTTGGAAGTGCTAGATGAAAAGTTCAGAAAAGAAACTGAACTCTTGCCTTAGCCAATGGAGGGAGTGAGACTCACCTTGACGGCTTCAAGGATGCGGATGGCGCTGGCGAGATCGTTCAGCCTACGACAAGCTCTTAATGCTGAATCTAGGATCTTGGGTTCTGGGACCAGGTCATATCCAATTAAAGTGTTCATGCCTGTAATTGGTAAAATCCTTGTTATTTACCAGCCAGTAAGTATTTCAGAAGTGACAGTCTCACTTGGTGTCATCAACAAAGTTTCCTCCACAGTTAGGATAATAAAAAACTGTTTGTTTCCTGTTAGAAGAATTACTATATGTATTTCAGTCTCAACAAAGACAAACAAGTGCAGGTATTCCAGGGCTGCTTCTCCCAGTGTTCACTGGATTAGCAAGTATGTTAAAAGCTAGAACAATAACAACCTACTACTAACTTAAAGAAAGTTTTTTTTTTCCCACAGGTATTAAACTTTTAAGTTATATTAGCTGAATTTGCCTAAAGCTTCCTCGGAATTTCAGTCTTCTTGTGGATCTGGTGAGGAGTTTTAAAAGCTACACAAACCAAAACATTATCAGCAAAAACACCAGGAAACTCTCTTAATGACAACAGCAACCAGTGCAGTCACCTTTCCTCAGCTCCCAGGCATCAATGTCAGGTTTGCTGAAGTAGGTGACCCAACGAGAATCAAACTCCTCTTCCGTCTCCACTTTCCCATGGGAATAACATCTGGATGCCAGGGGAGCTGGGAAAAAAAGTGCAGAATTATTATAAAGCAAAACCTGTTTCCTAATTAAAAAAATAAAAACAATCACAAAATCACACCAAGAAATAACACCTGATTTATTTTATTTAAATAAATTTAAATTTATTTTATTTAAATAAATTTAAATTTATTTTATTTAAATAAATCAGGCATTTAACAAAAAACTAAACTTAAGAATATAGAACAACTAAATGAAGGAGCTCTAAGTGCTTGTTGTGCTTTACATTTTGCCTTCTGCTTTTGATAGAGTAAGACAAGAATAAGAAGCTGTTGTCGGATGGTTGACTACCATTATTACACAACCAGACAGTAATATGGTGCTTAAGTTGCATTACTTTAATCCGTACAACTGGAGAAAAACCCAGTCACCTTGACAGTTTCTCAGCCTTGTATAAGAAAAAAACTTAAAATCAGAGGAACAAATTTTCAGCAATTGTGAAGAGTTACCTTTTCCTCCCTTTTGAGCCTAGGTTAGACAATTCTTCAACAATTACCTTTTGTGGAAATTATCAAAGTTGGAGGGACAGTCTCAAATCAGCCACCTTCCCCATGATCGCATATACAACAGAAAAATATCTCTTAGTTAAAATTAGTTTTGAACTACTTTTCTGGGGAAATACATTGTCAGTCTTTATAATTGTAAAAATGCTTAAATGTGTCATTCTGTATTTAATCATCAGACATATTAGGGTTTTCAAGTTACCAGAGCAGGTAACTTTTCAAAATCACAAATACTTTTACACACTGACGCCAGTAGTAGACCTAATCTAATGCCTATCTAATGCTGAATAATGGTCATTTATAATGAATGAAAAGGTACAACTACTTGCTCCAAATGACACATGCAACACTTCTTGATCCCACTGCACAAATGGTATTTATTGTCAGACCACAAACTAAATCTGCATCTGATTTTAATCAACAACTTAACATACTAACTATGATCCCAAATGAGCATTAAAAGTTCTCAAAGAAAATAAAATTAAACCAGCAGTAGTTCTCCACCTGCTGTCGTGTGCTTAATATTGTCCCCTATTAGTTTTACTCAGAGGTGAAACTTCTCAGGTCAGGACGAGGAACAGAAGGTTGCTCGTCCTTAAATCTCAACTTCTTCTAACATAATTTTGCACTTTCTTCAAGGTATTATACACTTTGATTCATGACTATTTATGAACATAGACTCTATTCTGTTTCCTTTTAGTGACTAAAAAGCTTTTCGCCTGAGCTGGAGAACTTTACACGGGTTTAAAGAGAACAGATCAGAAAAACGCATTTTGATTCAAGGGAAGCTAGATGAATTAAGCCGCGGGTCAAATAAAACTACAGAATGAGTGTTGGTCATAGCTGTGTTAAACTGCGGCTACCGACACTTCTGAACTGACTAAACGGGGTCATCACAAGGTCGAGAGGCTTGTTCTTTAAATTTCATTCCAAGAACCCAATTAAAATACAGAATGAAACGTAAAAGAGCAAAACACTGATAATACGAAACTAAAAGAAACAGCTGCATTCAATAATGCTTCAATGTCACCCTGTGTTAGCTTGTGGCTATATGCTAGCCGAGCAAACCAATCGTATTCAAAGTTTTATAAGATTTTGCTCTAGGTATAAAGCGGACCTACGTACCCGAGTAACCGGTCCGTGTCCGAGCCACACTTCGGAACCCTGAGGTCGATAAACGGGAAAGAGCTCGCAACATGGTGCCGGACAGGAGATGCTAATCGTCCTGTAAGTGATAGAGAGGGAAATTCTGGACGGACAGACACGATGAGGGCGCCTGTCGTCACGTGATTCACGGGGAAAGCCGAACGCCTCTACGTAGAGGACGTCGACCTGACGTAATTTCTGGAACGTGAATTCTTGTTTTCTAGAGTAGACCACACTTAAGAATAGACGCCTCATGGACCGCTCTCGCCTATTATCGCTGACGAGATTTAGGGCGGCCATCTTGGAGCGGTCCACCACTACACTCAGCGTTATGTGTTTTAGCAGGCACAATGACGTATCAGCGCATTTAATCGATCATAACACGCTTTTTTGTTACTGGAAACCTTATTCAAACATCTATCAAAGCTACAATTATAAACAATTGTATTTTTTAATTGTACTGATACATAGTTCAGCATATTTAAATATGCTTAGTGGCTATAACAATAGAATAGGAATGGAATATTCTGATATTGATGTATGATGAGCATATTACAAAGCACACATCCGTTCATAATTTATTTAATAAATTATTTAGTAATATCAATACATATTTATATAACTATACAAACACAAATAAATAATGATTAATAATGACACAAATAAATAATGATTAATACTGAATAATATATATTGGATACATGTTTATGTATATGTAAGCATATACATACATATATATATATATATATATATATATATATATATATATATATATATATATATATATATATATATATATATATATATATATATATATATATAAAATAAAAATTCCCTTCTCACCCTCCGTGGGTGGTCTCTCTCTTTTTCATCCTCTGAGCTCGGGTCCTCTACCAGAGGCCTGGGAGCTTGAGGGTTCTGCGCAGTATCTTGGCTGTGCCTAGAACTGCACATTTCTGGACTGAGATGTCTGATGTTGTTCCTGGGATCTGTTTGAGCCACTGCTCCAGTTTGGGGGTGACTGCCCCGAGGGCCCCGATGACCACAGGCACCACTGTGGTCTTCACCTTCCAGGCCTTCTCCAGTTCCTCTCTGAGGCCCTGGTATTTCTCCAGTTTCTCATGCTCCTTTTTCCTGATGTTGTGGTCACTTGGTATTGCTACATCCACCACAACGGCTTTCCTCTGTTCTTTATCCACCACCACAATGTCCGGTTGGTTCGCCATTACCATCTTGTCTGTCTGGATCTGGAAGTCCCACAGGATCTTAGCTCGGTCATTCTCCACCACCTTTGGGGGTGTCCCCCATTTTGACCTCGGGGCTTCCAGTCCATATTCGGCACAGATGTTCCTGTACACCAGGGGTGTCAAACTCAATTTCACCGAGGGCCACTTCAGCATATTGGCCACCCTCAAAGGGCCACATTGACGGTACAAATCAGGAGTGCCCAGCTCCAGTCCTTCAGACTGCAACTTTTAGATGCATCCCTGCTAAAACACACCCCAGGCAAAAGGTTGACTTCCCTCATTAGCAGCAACTCAGTTCTGTAGAGCCTTATAATGAGTAAATGATCCAGGTGTGTTAGAGAAGGAACGCATCTAAAGTTGCAGATGGTAGCTCTGGAAAACTAGACTTGGGCACCCCTAGCATAAAATGTATGAAAATACAATGTTAAAAATAAATTGAACACCTCATATTGTTAAATAACTCTTTGGAGCTTCTGGTTAGGAAGCGCATTACAAACCTTTGGTTGAAATGGTGCGTTAAATTCAAGTCTCCATTACAGACCAGAGAAAACTAAAGAGAATGCAACTTTGTGTTAAACCATTTGAGGAGCCGGCAGTTTATCTTGAGGAAATAAATGACGATGCAAAAGTTAATTAGATTGTAACATGCGCAGTCTGCTGCTCAACCACTGCGGAGGCAGTTACGTTACGCCACTGCGAAGAATTAAAAACCGCTGGGAGTAACTCATCCAGCGGATTTAACAAATTGAGCCTTCTTGGTGCACGTAACCCAGGAGAGCGGCGCTCTGGAGGAGCTGCAGACGTGACTTCTGTCCGTTTCAGAGAAGCGAAAAAAAAAAAAAATAAAATCCTTAAAGCGCACACCGGACCCCGCAGGGTAAAACACTCAGAGTTCAGTTGATCTGTTTGGATCAGACAGATCCAACTGACTGATGAATTAGTGCAGATTTTACTGCAGATGGGAACCAGGAGGAAGTTGTTCAGACCCCAGCGGGTGAAGTGATGCTAATTTAAGTGAAGTCGCTTAATTTAATTTATTAAAAGTTATTGGGGCCTCAGTCAGTGGTTTTTTTGTCACTACGGAGAAAAATGTAGATGCATTTATCTGCTTAATCTGTGATGGGATCAGGATTCACGGTGAATATTAACTAAACCACATAAAATGCGGCTAAATATCCGATGTTAATATGATTATAATTTCACGGATAAAAATAGTACAGGACCGATTTTTTTTTTTTTTTTTTTTATGTTGTCGGTCAAGATAACGGATAACAAAAAAAGTCTAGCGCCACCTGCCGCCCTGATACCAACTCACACATCTTCATTCACAGTCTTACTTGTAGATCGATTTTTCTTTTCTTGGACGTTTTGATGTTAGCTTGTCTTCGCTGGTAAAATCAATAAGCAGCTTAAGGTGACTCTGCTGCTCTCTCGTGGCGAGAAGCCGTAATGTTGGCTGGTAACAATCGGAATGCATTATGGGAGATGTAGTTTGTCGTCAATTCGTGCTCAAAACCTATTTTAAGTCAATCATGGACCTATAAAACGCTGGGGGGCCACATAAAATGACATGGCGGGCCACATGTGGCCCGCGGGCCTTGAGTTTGACACATGTGCTGTACACTATGCCCGCCACTTGGTTATGTCGTTCCATGTACGCTTTCCCTGCCAGCATCTTGCACCCTGCTGTTATGTGCTGGACTGTCTCAGAGGCCTCCTTGTACATATATATATATATATATATATATATATATATATATATATATATATATATATATATATATATATATATATATATATATATATATATATATATATATATATATCTAGCTTCAGAGTGATTCAGCAGGTGAGATTGAGTCCAAAATCCGATGAGATTCATCCGTGCTGTTTAGTGAATCCGTCTCTCTTTAAAGATTTCCCCCCACTTCTTCTTCCTTTTGTTTTAATGGCACATGCTAATTAAAAATGTAATTGATATGCTCACCACCAAACATCTTTGGAACCTTTCATTTCTCCCTCACATTGCCTATAAACTCATCCTGTACACCGTTCTGTTACAATACTTGCAGAAATCATTCGGTTTATTTATTTGTTGATATTGTCTATTTAACAGGCTATTTTAAGTGTTTGGGGCGTTTTGCCCTAAAAAAACAAAAGAGCCAAATCTATGGTCTAAATCAAAATTGCATCTACATAAACTTCCACTAGGGGGAGACTTTGCATTAGAAGTGCACAAATAAGTGGGGGTTTTTCCCACAATGTCTTGCGTTTCCAGGTCTAACTGCAAAACCCTAACTCTACAATCATTTACATTAAGAGTGAGTAAGAATAAAGAAAAAACACCGATTAAATTATTAAGCATTAATATATTGTCTTTCAGTAAACTAAAAATTGTTATATCTTATCGGGATAAAGTGAAAGGCAATCTTCCACCATTTTGTATTTACATGTATTGGCAAGCTTGCAATGGGACTGGTATTACATGTAACTAAGTTATAGACCATCAGCCCCATGTGTGGGAGAGAGTGTTTCAGTTCTTAGTGACGTGGTGTACTCTAATCCTCCCTAAGCCCAGAGCAGCACTGTGGATGTCCATTAGTTTAATGTGCTGCTACTCATC
Organism: Poecilia mexicana; assembly: GCF_051168715.1. NCBI lineage: Eukaryota > Metazoa > Chordata > Actinopteri > Cyprinodontiformes > Poeciliidae > Poecilia > Poecilia mexicana. Next base: position 27,945,869 of record NW_028263372.1, on the reverse strand, counting down.
TTTCCTTCTTTGTCTCTTTGTTAACCTTACTTGTTTTTTTTTTTTCCTTTGCGTCTGAATTTGACATAAATCTTATTTCTCATCTTCCTGTGGAGAGGGAGTAGAATACATATTAAAAAGCAGGTAAAATAAGTATCAAACATGTCAACGTTTTTCTCATTTGAAGTTTTTCTAATGAGGCCATTTATGTAAATTTTATACCACAAACGGCGACAGCAACGCAAGTCGTCCACACTCAGAAGGATAAAAACAAATTAGTCTATAACTGTCAATTTGAATAAGTGTTGAACTCATTAAAAGTTGTGCAAAAGGCACACACTGCTAAGAAATTAGAGAAAATCTGTCAGTATTTAGAAAGCATTCCTGCTGCTATATGCATATCAGTAACACATGCTTTCATATTACCTGATGGTCTATAAAAAGTTGTCATTACAAAAGTATTGCACAGATTGGTGCCATTTGTACATTTTCTGAACCATGTCATATTCTGATACCTCTGAATTTAAGTTTCTGAAAAAATTTCATTTTGATGATATTTTAATATAAGCTAGCAAATCTTCACAAGTTAATTAGGATGCTGCCAAGCGATGAATCTGAATAAGATCCATTGATTCCATTCCCTTTATGTTGGGCTTTACATTGTAACCTTGCAGCTCTTTTGCTCAGATACAATGCAACAAAATAGACAGAAAAACTGGATTTGGTCCTACAGTTTAGATGGTTTTATTGGCATTTAACAAGGTACATATTATTTTACAGTGATGATCACAGTCTGGAAAGGTAAGGAGACACAAAACTGAGTGGCACTATTGCAAACCGATATAAGCTCCTTCTTTGTTTATGCTGCAGGATGCAGCATACCGTTGCCAAGTTAGGATGTTTTCCTGGATAAATGAATTATTTCATGCTTTGAGAAGCTGATAACATGCATAATGCACTTGATGCTCTATTGCTTTGGTTGTGGAATGGGTCTTTAGTTTATGCAAAGATGTTGCAGACACTTTTTAAAATGTGCTGTATACTTGAACTCACTGCTGTTTGTCTTTGTTGGTATTTGCTCCCCAATAATGCTGTGCAGACCACAAATAAGTGCAATTGTTACTTGTCTCATTTCAAAATGAGCCTTCTGATAGAAATATGTATTTTAATAGACTTTAATGCATTAATAGATAATTAAACTTTGCTTTTTTGTAGTAAGATTAGGTCCCTGAGGAAAATGTTTGCAGTGTAACATATGTGGCATTAAATCGTTATAACACTCTTCCAATAATAAGATTGGTAATTCACTGGCATACAGATCAGAGACAGTCACATTTCAGGCAAAATTCATGTTCTATTATGTAACTATTAAGTTTTGAGCAGATTCACATCTAGATATATTTATACAGTGCTCAGTGTTTACTGTTTATACAGCCGTAGCATATAGCATAATATATCCTATCTGATTAATACGCAATGCATCTGAGGCAGACAATACTAGAATACCGAGACTGGGGAAGGATAATGTGGACATAAGGTTTACAGACAGTTTATTTTACACAGAGACTTTAAAAAAAAGAAAAGAATGAAGAGAGAAGATGATGAGAGATCAGGGGCACAGAAGCCAGTAAAGATGGACTATGTACAACGTGGCTAAGACTGGAGTGGATGATGCCTAACTGAACTATTTATTAGCAAAATCCAAAAAAGTGACGTCACAGAGCAACATTGACAACAAGGTTAGGGATTGGATGGAGTGTCAGGTAGGTGTAGGGGTGAGAGCAGGGGAGGGAAGCAATGTATGATATGTGCATGTGTGCAAACTTCTACCAGTATCACAATAAAAGCATGACTGTGCAGCGCCTGCTGTCGGCATTTGGTGTTGGGGGCAGGGCCGGGTTTGGTTGGTGTCACTGGGGTTTAACAGGGATGAGAGCACTTTAAGCTGCCGTTTAGCCACTGCCCAGCATCTTTGTAGCACGCTGGTTGGCCTCATCAATCCTGGTCTTGTTGGAATCAGCCTGAAAGAGAAAGAGAGCAGCAGCTTGTACAGACGCCAGGTTGTTTAGGTAAGACACAAGTATATACAGAGGTATGTGGAAGGGTTATTTCAGTGAAGGTATTATAAATCGGAATGTAAATAGATCAGATATTCACAGGGCAGCATGTAAATCAGATTTGGTCCATTAGTGTGTTAGAGTCAGAGTAAATCTGCTTGAAATCAGTACATAACCTTATGTTCAGCCTGTAATCCATCATAAACATAATTTTAATCTATGTATTAGCTAAATTGTACCTTGTAGAATTAATTATTTTCTTTATTTTACTGATATTTGTTGGTGTAAGAGTAATTTTTAATGCTTTTATCTGTGACAGTGATATATATTTGTTGAAAAAAATTCTATTTTGTCAGCTTATTTTCTAAGAATAGCAATGTTCTTTTCTTTTGTAATACATTTACATGGAAACTGATTTGTTTCAATCAGTTAATTTATAAAATATATAAAAAAAATAAATAAAACAGTAACAGGTTAAAATGTATCTGATTATGTCAAGTAACCAGATACCTGATTATCTGAAATAATCAGGTATCATGTGAGGATGTGTCCCTGGGTATAGGGACACATCCTCTATATAGTACTGATATGAATGAATGCAGTACCTTCTCCATAATCCTTTCAATCTGGCGGTTCTGCGTGTCGATCTCCTGGCCCATGTCTAAGGCCATGTGACGCAGGTTGCCAATGATCCCGCCCACCTGTTCCAGGTTTTCATCCATCTCATTCTCTCGGGCGTCGTCTGTTACCCTGCAGAATACAATTTATTGTGGCTTATTGTTTTTGGACCTAAAACACGAGATACAAGCTGCTAAAAGAAATGTTAAATTTGTTGAAATTTAAACGAGCAGTATTATGCATTTTTCAGGTTCTCAGTGCCATTTTATGGCATTTATGATAATTGAAGGTAACAATATTACCTTCAGTTATTATAAAAATGCCGCATTGAATATGATTTCAAAGAAAATTGGCTTCATAATTTGATGCCTTGAAATTGGCCTCTGTTTCTTTAAGAAAATTCAGCTCTTTCTCTGTTTTATCACATCGGTTCTCTATTAACCCTTTAATAACATTTTTACCAGCGTTTCACTGAAAAGCAGCTTGAATAATGAATTCAGCAGATGCGCAGTTCCATCAGGTGTTTCCTAATTGCTGCTGCTGATAGTCTGAAGGAGCTCAGTGGGGAAGTCGGAGGGATGCTCTGTGGTACAAAGACTCGTTTTGGAGACTTCAGCTTCGCGGAGGAGCCTCAAAGGCAGCGCTCAGTCCCCCAAACATTTTGCACAGCTGAATGGTTGCCAAGGGAAATTTAATGATTTCTCAAACATGTACTAAAGAATCAAAGCAACACTCCAGGTATGTTTTTGATGAGAGAATAACATTATGATATAAGGCTCAAAAAAGTCTATTTTACATAATACTGCCTCTTTAAGGTTTTGCAGTGCGTCCTGCAACTTTCTTTTGATGTACTTACAAAAATACAGGATACCTGATATATTGTGAAGAAGAAAGAGTAACTCCAAGAGACAAAATTATTAACCAGCATGAAAAAGCAAATTCATGTATGTTAAGTATCTACATTCATAAATAAACAGCAACACATGTTCAAATCTGTATATCTTGAGCATTAATGAATCTGGAAACAATACACATTTACAGAATGTACGTATACCTGCGGATGAAGCCCCCACTGATGGCCATCTGTTCGCGTTCATCTACAACTCGAGCCCCTGGCTGGCTGTTGACCACTCCGTCCTGGTTTGCTCCCCAGGCCTGGCCCCCGCCCTTAATCCTACCACAGACACATTTCAGTCAGGGCCACTGGAGGTATCAAAAAGCTATAAATGTTGATGAACTTTGTGTGGTAAGCGTCTGTATGTTAACTGGTTAGTAAAAGTGATTGTGCACATCTTTGTAGGTCTACATGTGGTGTTCGTTCACTGACGTGTGAAATGTTAATGTGCATGCATGTTTTCCTCTATCAAAACATATATGTGCATATATGTTTAGAATGTAAAATGGCATGAAGCTAATCATTCTAACAGAAGCAGCATGACAAGCACATATGATACACAGCCGTTACATGCATTTGCAGTATGTTGGTGAATAATTGATCCAACATGCAGATCAATTGAACGTAAAAAGCTGAAGTGCTGCTTACATTCAGAAAGAATTTCAAACACAAAAAAACAATTAGCACAGAGAAGAAGACGACAACACACACACACACATGAAGACCTGTAGAGTGGACATGCAGAGACTTGGTACACAGTGGGAACAGGATCAGACACATGCTGTAGCTATCAAAGAAAGCTGAGCTGTTAGGTCCATGTGGCAAAAATCCCCACAAAAAGAAAGAAAAATTACATAACATTATCATTCTGATTGGAAGACCAGCAGTGATTAGCCCTTCATTTCATTTGGATGGATGGAGCTATATGATGATGCATCACATGCAGTCAAAGAAGCAAGTTCAGTTCTTCTTGCTCGTTTCATTAATTAAACACCTGTTAGATGCAGGTCTTTGCCGACAGGAACACTTTCATCAGTTTGTTGACATTGGTAAGTATATTTATCTCGATTTGTATGTGATGACACAATTTTTCATATACTTATTAAGTAGTATTCTGAATTATCAAGCAGTCTTTGTTAGTGTTGGTATATCACACATATCAGGTGATGCAGTTAGACTGTTAACAAGAAACGTCTCATGCTGTTTAACCCAATGCGTTCAATTCATATGTTTTAAATGAAACATGAGAGTCTATAACCACAGGGTTACATAGCAAGTGGGTAATGGAAGAAAGGGACCAAAGAGCTATAGAATATACAAGATCTTAAACCAAAACAGTAACATATGAAAGCTGAATCAAAAGACATGAACCCTGAAAACAAATCAAAAATTATGTGCCAGCTGTTGACAAAAACTACAACTCCTTTATTCTGATCCCTATTGTGCTAATTGGGAAGATCAGTTATTGACTGCCAGGATCCAGTCCAGCCCAGTTTTGGAGAAAAGAATGATATGTTGTCAAAATATCAACTGTGGGATTAAATACCAAAAATTTAAATTAAAAACATTTTGTTTATACACGTCAGAAAACAAGAAGAAAAGAAACACATTGAACCATTAGTCCGGTGCACTGGAGAATGTGTTTTTTTCTACTGTCAAAGCACCAAACAATACATTTAATTTCTAAGTTTGCATTTCAATTACGTCCAAGATCTCACTGTAGTACCACATAGTTCAAAAGGAAATAACTTGCTGAAAACTATCCATAGCAAGTAGTAACTAATTATATGTAACGTTTCTGAAATAGTAGGTATAAGACATTACAAGAAGAAACTAGAGAAATTTGGTCAAATGGAGACACCCAATAAAAAAATGATTAAAGAAAACTCATCAAACATTGCCAAAAGCTGCTAGGCTTCTCTTATTTCCTTCCTTTTTTGTAGGTCACTTGTGTTTTCTATAGCTCTGAGAGAGAACATTAAATAGAGTACATTGGTACACAGGTGCAAAATGCACAGACATGACTCAATGACCATAGTTTGGCTGTTGTGGGCCAGATGTAAGGGACTCATTTGAGCTTTCAAACTACAGCTTTAACTTGAACATTTTGAGTTCAGATAACATGTTAACTCTTGTGTATTATTAAAATGTAAGAAAGTCTTGAGGAAGGAGGCTGAGGCGTCATGGTACTCAAAGTTTGTAATCTTGAATTAATGTTAAAGTAAGTTTACTTAAATTTAATAGATCACCTTAGGTTAAAGGTTCAGTGTGTACAATGCAATGTTACCTTGTTTGTCCAAGTTGGACACTTAAATAAAGTGAGTCCCGATTCATTCATCATTGAATAATTTTCTATCGTCTTTAAACAGAGGGATTTATTTCAATTGACTTATTAGGATTTTGTCATCATGACTCTGGCCCTTCAACATGGTCAATAAAACAGTTTTTGATCATTTTCACAGTGCATACACTGCCAAAGTCCTGCAGGAGAACAGCATCTCCATAAATCTGGTCAAAAGAGAGAGCATGAAGCAATGTAATATCTTCTGCTCAACAGTTATGCTGATTTTAGACTTGAGAAAATACAGTGCTTCAAAAAACTTGTCTTATCCAGCAGCCATTGTACAATGCATACAGCAGTAAAACCAGGCTGTAGTTGCTAGGTAATGGCGCTCTAATTGTTAAGTCTATTGTGGCTTAACAAGTGGAAGGTTTTTGAAACTGCTCATTTTCCAGACACCAAAAAACATGAATTTACTGCCAAAAATGACTGGGCTGTTTTAAGAAGCAGCTTTTGAGCCCCTAATGGAAGAACAAACACATGCAAAAATGTGAATTTTGCATCATAGGTCCCCTTTTAAAAAAACTATTATGAGACTATAACACTAATCCTCATAATCACATGACTTTATGTTAAAAATTGTAATGAATAGTTCACATGAAATTTCTGGCATCACAAATTTCAATACGCTTCACACTGGAGCTTTAATCACGATCATTTAAAAACATAAATTAGATTAGCGAGCTTTTGATTTTTAAATGGACACCAGAATTATTATATTCAACGGATTTAGTTGAATTGTTGCTTGGTTAAGCAAACACATGATGACGAGGCATCATGCTACTGGGTAGGTGTAGGAGTGAAGGATGGACTTAAAAGCTCGGTTGATGCCGCAGTCGAGATCCTCGTTGATGCTGATACCTGCTGGAAGGGAATCTTTCATCCATTGTGGAATGAAGGGCTTTTGATGGCAACCGTCACGGAGACTGGAGGGCAAATACAGCACCAAAAGAACCCTTATGCACATGCAAGTAGTACATGCTGTATGCATGCAATAATCATTTGGTGATATTAGTTTTAACTCAGACATGCACACGTGCTTGTGCATGCGGTGCTTGTGCCTGTTCAAACAGTGTGTCGTTGTGGCTTCAGGCCTGATTGCTCACAACACAGATTACCATGCTCTACACACCAGAAGCAGGCAGATGGACAGAAAGGCAGGTAGGCACTGAAACACATGCATTCGGGCGACACAGGCAGCACCTACTTGTTACAGGGACATGAACATAGACCACAGAACTGTCCTAGATTGTTCAAATTCTTTTCTGCATCCATCATGTCCTTATTGATTTGGTCCATCCCCTCCTCGATGCGCTCCAGTTGTTCTGATTAGCAACACATTGTCATTTATCCCATCACAAGAACGAAAGCACGTAAGAAGAGAAGAGAGGTGGAAAAAAACGGAAAAGGGAAGTAGAAGGGGGGGGAGGACAAAGGAGAAGAGACAAAAAAAAGACATAGACTGTGACAAGAGAGACATCAGACATCACCATCACCACCACCACCACCAGCACTGGACAGGCAAGAGCTCGAGGCTCCTGGCCGGTACCTACTTTTTAACACATGGGCATATCAGACCACAGCACTGTCCTATATCTTTTAAATCTTTCTCGGCCTCCTTCAGGTCTGCGTTCACCTTGTTCATGCCCTCCTCCACACGATCAAGTTGTTCTGGTGAGGACAAAGGCATGAGAGCAGTGAAATGAAGCTGACTGGTTTGTGTTTAGTTGGCGCTCTACGCTACAGGGCAAGAGGCTAAATGCAGATGGCAAAGCGGGCAGCAAGGACTGAGAGAGCCTCATATTAACGCTTGTGCAGTGGATTGAAACCAGACGAACTCCAGCGGCATCGTCTTTCACTTTCCATGCAACTTTGTCTCTTGGATTGTTTGTGATTGCATCAGCTTCTGTTTTCCATCCTACCTCCATTCCGAAGGACATTTTGATTTTCTCAGAGTATTTCATCTGAGTGGCAGCAACCGAGTGCCTCATCCAGAGCTGCATCCGAACATAAAGACGGTTATTCTGCCACTTCCTCTGCTTCACTGCTGCTGCTCATCAAACATAGCTCAAGTAGAAGACAAGAGAGGGAGAGATGAGGAGGAATTTATGACTGACCCAATGAAGTAAACCTTTACAGCTGAAGAGTGTGAAATAAGATCTCAAGAAGATAAAAAAAAACAAAAAGAGCATTTAACTGAGCCAGAGCAAAATGTAACAAGTAGCTTCTTATATAAACTATCTATTCATACCACTAGAACAGTGGTTCTTAACCTGGGTTCGATCGAACCCCAGGGGTTCGGTGAGTCGGTCTCAGGGGTTCGGCGGAGCCTCTGCCGCGGAGGTAAAGACACACTGTGTAAAGTCGTGATGATGCCCCGTTTTGCCATCACTTCCTCCAGAGGATCACGTTACATTGCTTAGCCAATCAGTGCTGCGGGAAGGAGTTCCACTCTCAGCATGGATTTGAACTTGTGTCTTTAATTACTTCAGTAAAGCTCAGTTTTTACCAAATTCTATAGTCTAAACCTTAGTCACATCTTTTCGGGGTTGGTACTGCCTCCAGTGGGGTGGGGGAGGTAATACAACTAATATAATTACATTAATAAGTCAGAATACCGCAAATTATTTTCTGTGTCGGGGGTGGGGGGACGATGGGGGTTCGGTGAATGCGCATATGAAACTGGGGGGTTCGAACCACTGCACTAGAACTTCCTCCACAGCTGCAACCTTAACTGTATTTTATTTGTCTTTTATGCGTCAGGACACCATAATGTAGTGCTTTATTGTGGGGTGGAAGATAAATTATAAGGTTTTCAACATTTCTCACAAATAAAAATCTGAGGAGGGTGACTGGTGCATGCATACATCCTCTTTTAATCTTTCACCCTTATATAAAAGTACAGTGGAGTCACTTAACTAGCAAATATTGTCTACCTGTGTATAATTTAGTCTCAGCAAAGATACAGCTGATCTGATGTGAAGGTCTCGTAGGGTTGTTTGAAAAGGTTAGTGAAAAAAACATCTTCATGATGACGAGGAAGAACACAACGGCTGTCAGTGATAAAGTTGTGGAGAAGCTTAAAGCAGATTTGGGTTATTAAACAGCATCTCAAGCTTTGAACATCTCAAGGAGCACTGCTTGACCTGTCACTCAAAACTATTAAAAGCATGGCACAAGTGCAAACTTGACATCTCACCACCTACACTGACAAGCCTAGCAAGGAGGGTATTAATTAGAGTCATTTAAGAGACCAGTTACTCTGGAGTAGCTGAAGACAGGCACCGCTCTTAACTAATGCACAAAAATCAGGCACAACCTTATTATAAAATTGAAACCCACACAAACAATATAGGTATAAATAGCCTCTTATAAGACTACATACAGTCATAATTTTATCACTACACTGTTGTACACTGTTAAGAATAGCTATGTCATCAGTAATATCTAATTGCAGTACAGTGAAGGTGCAAGTATGAGTTTTGCACTACACAAAGGGTCTTAATGGAACAGTGGTGATAAGAAAGAAATGGTTGGGGGGGGAAAATCAGGAAGAATCTCTCCTCTGCAGTTTGCTGCAAGTTATTTATTGGACACAGCAAACATGTAGAACAAGGTGCTCAACTACACTACATTCAAAAGGCAATGAAGGAAATGAAGCTAAGGGTGCACTCCAGACTCCACCCTGAACATACTAAATCCACAGTGAAACATGGTGGTGGCTGTATCATTCTCTGGAGATGCTTTTCTGCAACAAGGACAGAGAAGATGGGCACAACTGATGGGAAGATAGAGTTAAATACTGTACAGAAAACCTGTTGGAGGCTCCAAAAGACTGATCTCCTACTGAACGATGATTGTAAAAAGGTTCACGAGTCATGAGTACTTTTTCAATAAATTGTGTGCATTTAGCAGTATCAAGAACAACAACACCACTTTCTAAAAATGAATAAATAAAACCCGTCAATCAGTCAAAACAAACACTTCCTCAGCTCTTTACTCTCTACTCTCAGATATGATCTCGTTTTTTAGAGTCTATAATAATTACCATCAAGTAGAGGAGACCATTTGGTCCTCAACAAAAAAGAGGTTTGGGTGTTGATTGCGCCTCATGTAATACAGGAAATATCACTTAGTTTCATTTCCACAGAAAAAAAGAATAACTGTTCTTTGAATCTGGACCTAAGTTGCATATTTTAATTTGGTCTACTGACTTGATAAATGTAATAAATGCATTTACAGAGCAAGAAAAGCTATGTGTTCTTCATATAAGTATTGACGTACAAGTTGAAGCTTGTTACTGCAATATAGTGAAACAAGAAAAGGTTTTAAGGTACTGAATACTTGTGCAAGGTACAACACATTGCTAACAGTAGAATAAAGTGAAAGTAAAACTAAAGAGAATGGTGTAATAAAACTACTCCTAAGCAATTTTTTTCTCAAAACGTTACTAAAGTATATATAACTAGTTACTACCTACCTCCAAATAACAAAGAGAACAAAAATGCATATTTTTCTCATTCTCACCATAGACAGCAAATATAAACATTTAATAAAAGCAATGCGTTGTCTTTGTAATTAGCAAGACGACATTATAAATTTCATAAAAGCAGCTGTTTTTATTGGGCATCATTGCAGTTTGTGAGAACACGTAAAATTTGGAGTTACAGAGCGACATCTAAGCCAGAACCATAATCCATCAGCTGTCAGTCTTGTTGAAATGTAGGCCATCGTGCCAAGCATGGAGGGGCTCATTAACGTCTGTGACACCTCCACCACAGGTAATAGATGACTGGAAGGAGTGACATATTTCCTCCTATGTGTGAGCTTCATGCGTGCATACAGCCTTGTGTGTAAAGGGCAAAGGGATTAGTCACACCCCTGTTAAAGCCAAGCAAGGCTGTATTAATGATGACATGCCTGGCAAGCTTTTACAGGCCTTTTTTCATGCAACAGGAAGTAAATAATGGGTCAAATCAGACAGGGCCTCTAACAGCCTCTGTCAAAGACGGGAGATTGTGGGAATAGTCACACCATTACTGCAGACACAGTCACATAAAGATAAACGTAAAACAAACAAAAAAAAAAAAACCAACAAAGAGGAGAAGAGCAGAGATCCAAGAAAGAAAACAAACACTGAAAACAGCATGAAGTGGAGAAAAGACGAGGAAGATAGATTGAGAGGGAGATAGGGATCAGGTATAGGGGACATTAGCTTGGGGGCGGAGGAAATTAAGTCTGAGAATTGATTGGTGTCCTGTGATAACAGCGGTTAGCTGTGCACTGTAGCAGCAGTTCCTCAGAGAGGCAGGAAAACATCAGAGAGGAGGATAACAGGCTATCTGTTGTTTTGACAGGCCAATTAGGTTGCTCTGTCAGGGACACAGCAAAAACCAAACACCCTGCAAACATACATGTCTTTCATATATATCGGTATGACTTTTAGTGAGAAATGTACTCTTTCTATTCAAGTCTTTAAAAATCAATATGCTCATTTCAAAGTTAGGTCATTTTCTTAGTGTTTGTCCCTTTTCTGTAATGGAAACCTCTGTCCTTTGTTGTCTAACACAAAGGTTTTAGACTAAAACAGGATTTTGCATTGTTTGGTAGTAACTTTTTGTCAAAAACAGCCACAGTTAATAGTAGCATTATTCTTCTCATAGCCAAAACAATAATGTTTCATTCCTGACAAAAAAATATTTTACTTTTGAGACACATCAAGAAAGCACAAAATCTCCTTTTCTTTGAGAATTTATTCAACATTCATCCCATAGCATTACCCTCTGACTGACTGTCCATGTGTCCTTCAAGCCTGAAGTGCAGGGAGTTGTGGTTGAAACACACATCATCAGTTTTTCTGACAAACCATCCACAGCGGATCACCTTGCTCTCTTCAGCAAACGGATAGATTACTTTGTTTTCTATCCGCTGCTGAGCACACATTTTAACCTATTCCTAATATTTTAGCACAAAGAAGTGAAACTGTTTTATTATTGAAAAGTGATCCTGATTATCAATTTAACAGGCTGGTCCATCTGTGCTCATTGCTAGTGGATGACTGCACAAATGGCACATTGCATTTAGAAATGAATAGATTTTTACACATTCATTTGCGCAATGTTTGGGTGTTAAAACATCTGACATAACTGTGCTCTAATACTTCTTATCAATTGTTAATATTAAACAGACATATTTATAGAATATAATCTTCAGTCAGTTAAGATCTGTGCAATGGAAGATGAGATTTACTAGCTAATCTTCCCTGAAATGGGTCAAGTTCCCAAAAACTGATCCTCCACATTACATGGTTGTAATATAGACTTGCTAAAAACCTGAGAGATTTCCGATGTGACATATGTAAAAAAAAAATAAATAAAAATCTTAGATGTTACAAATCTGGCTTTGTGGGTTAAAAATGACTCTAAATGCATTGGCTATGGTCACTGATTTTTACTCAACATTTAAAGTATTTTGTCTGATTGAATGCAGGATGAGGCAAAGCAGAGAACTAGCTCCACAACAATATAGAGTATAATCTTGTTAGTCATATTAGTGCAGACTCTGGTGAATGTTAGTGTTCCAGACATTGACTGAATAAGACATAAAATAATTTAAATGTGTCTCATATTCTAGCGTTTCAATGGTCCTACAGGCAGCAAGAGCTAATCAGGAGCAGGGAAAGCTGGATAAAAAAATAGCGGTGTTCAGCAAACTCTCCTTTTGAACTTACCTCCCTGCTCGTCCAACATGACCAGAGTCCTGATGCCGGCATCTTTACTCTGACAGGTGGGTAGACAGAGAAATGAAGAGGGGGCATCAAGGAAAAGAGACGGAGGGAAAAAAGAGGAATAAAAGTGAAAGATGAGTACAGGCAAACCAAGCAGAATGGAGCTGAAATATCAGGACAGCAAAATCTACTCAGATTACAATTTGAAATCACATTTAAAAAGCTGATCCTGCAGAAACACCTTGATTGAAAACACGTCCTGACATTGCACCTTTTCTAAAAATGGTGAGGACTATCTTATGTTTAGACTAAAGCTGATTAAATTTTATGTTGAAATCTATGTTCCTTTACTCATGATTTGTATTGTCACACAAATGTAAATAGCTTCTTGTGATTTTAGGGATGTTTGGTTATTATTTTTTCAATGTGAACATTTGATATTGCATTGTATTTTATTGTTTGTTTTATGAAAAGTCTTTCCAATAAACAGGTCTTATAAAAAAAATTGGAACTTGTTTATGTCACACTTTTAATCATAGAAACAACAGAATGGCAAAAAGATCAAATGTGGAGTTTCTCAAGGCTTTGTTCTTGGATCCCTGGTATTATAATACCAACAAGATTCACCAAAATCAGATAATAATGATTAGAAAATTTAACAAACTTATATATTTTTGTGTCCTTCTAATTACCAGTTAATAGAGTGTGGGTTTACAAAAGACACAGACTTACTGTCATCTTAAAAACATTGCCTGAATAAAAAGTTTCCTTGAAAGCAGTTTTGTGTGAGCTTATTTTCAAAATTGTAGGTGATTGTAGTATAGTTTAACTATGTCTCCATAAATACATTTTGAATGCAACATGCTGCTCCCCGAGTTCTGGGCAACACTAGGAAAATAGATCACATCTGACTGGTCCTTAGATGACTGATCTAAACATCTTTTTGTGAAAAGATGAACCTTAAAAGGTCTGAATTGTTTTTCTGATTTGTTTGTTCTGATGCTTCAGCTTCAATTTTTCTGTTTCTGCATTGATGTAATTCTTGTTTCTAATCTAACTGTCCTTATGAGTGTATCATTATTTTTCTGTAAAGCACTTTCATTTACAGGCTCAACTGTACTGAAACAATAAACTTACCCTGCCTTTGCCAAGTGGGTCCTTCAATTTTGAGCTAAGTTAAGTCCACTTCCAAGTTTTCAACATTGGTAGTCTGACAATTAAAGGATTTTTTTTTGTATTTCAACTTTGCTTGTTTAAAATGTGCAACATTTTAACCAAAACCTTTGGTTAAAATAAAAGTATAAAGCTGCTTGGACATTAAAAATAGGAAAAACATTGCACAAATGTATTCCTGCATTTTCTTGCACAGATTCCTGGGAAGAACCTTGTCATCGAAAGGTAAATGTTTTGTCTGTTTCATTCCCAGAGAGTCAAATGCACCGCTGTTGTAATAGAACATTCTGGTGTGACTTAGAAAGCTGGCACGATCTGAAGTATAATAACACATGTACTCGCAACATGTGCATGTGTTGTTTCTCTCAGCAGGAGCTTCATTATCTAATATCACACTTCAATGAGCGTACAATAACTATGCTAACCGCTGTGTGCATGTGACTAAACAACAGTTTTGCACTCTCCAGGCTTCTGTTTCACAACAGATATTAAAGTCCAGAGGCCATTCTGTTCATGCATGAGTTAATTTTGATCAAAATGTGCAGTGACCTTCTTAGAACAGTTATAGATGTCACACAGGCACAGACGTGTCTCATATATTTATGCCACACAAACTGACTGAAACAAATGCCTGCCTTAGATTGGAATGAGTGAAATAAATGCTGGTTGTGGTGACAGATTTTTATTTCGGGAAGACTGAAAATGTAATTTCAAAAAAAAAAAAAAAAAAAAAAAAAAAAAGAAAGAAATGGTTTGTTGAGTGCATTGTGATCAAATTAACGCTTTTGGGTGTTCAGCTCTGCCAAAATGTGCAGGTCAATAATTTTAGATGAGAGAGCTGCTTGTCTACCCAGAGGGAATCATGGGAAATCACAGACAGGTTGAGATTTCAAAACTACAGGACAGGATATCAGACTATGCCAGCTGGCATAATGTGAGGTGACTTCACTCTTCCATGTACAGCCAGCAAAACACACACACATGCTCACACATATACGCAGTCAGGTTTTTCACACCTTACAGTGAATCACCTGGTCTTGTTAAGCAGTCTTCCCAAAATAATCATCTAAGAATATACACATGAAAGGTGCTTTTCATGACTATATTAGAAATATATTTTTCCTTCGCTTCTCATAGCAATGCTTGGTCTTGGTCTCCATATTTAAAAAAAAAAAAAAATCAAATAAACTGATCTATTTTCCTGATAAGAGGGCACAAAACCAAAGTCCCTTTGTTCACATAAAGTGGATGTATTCATCTATTACACAGATGTCCACTCCGTGTAACAGACAATAATATTGCTTATTTTGTTTTACTGAAATTCTTTCTGGGACACATACATCTTAAATGAAAGTGGCTCCACAAAAGCTCCACAGCAGCCCTCGGCTATTTTCACATTAAAAGCTGTCTAAGGTGTTTATCAGGCTCATCACAGCCACTTCATCCAGTCAGTTTAATGGGTGTCTGTGGAAGATTAGATCAATCCAAAGATGGCAGAAACCACAACTTATATAAAGATCCTTTGGGATTTATTGTGATTTCTGTCGTCTTTGAATTAAAATAGATTCTTGTAAAATAGATTCTTTTTTTTTTTTTTTTTTTTTTGACTGCAATTTAGAGATTTCAAATTGACATGTTGGTTTTTGGACCACACTAAGAAGCCAGACTTTGAACTCCCTGGCTCAGACTCAGACCCAAGACTTTTTTATTTTTATTTTTTTTTATTGTAAGACAACGATATTAACTGTAGCACTAACAAATGTTGTGCCTTAAGCAATTCCTCAGTAAACATCCTAGATATTAGGACTGCAAATGAGAAGAGATAAAATGATCTGTCTTGTCTTAAGTTTGCCAAAAAGAAGTCCACAACTGTTGTCTGGTGTCTTTCTGCCACTCACTACGTCACTCTATGAGCATAATCTGTAATGTCATTGTGAGATTAAAGAAATTACATCACATCTATAACTCTAGTGGTCAGAGTTGTTTTGATCACAAAAGAGGAGTGACTCCTTACCTGTGATCTAAGGCATGCTAAATTTGGGGTAAGTCTCTAACTCCTCAGCCTAATCCCTTTGTGAGATGGCTAGATGTTGGTTCAAACGGTTGTACCCAAAATGGTGAAGAGGCAAGGTGACCAGCACCTTTCTTGCAATGTCTTCATCCTCAAAACAAGACTCAAACTGTTCTAGCAAATGGCACAGGCAATGCAATCAGGAAAACACAGCAAAACAAAGGAGGCACAGAGCATCCATTTAAATAATTTCATTCTCACCCAGCTGGGGTCAAGAGCTTGGTCAGAGGAGGGGATATGATGTAATAATTATAGATAGCTGTGTGTTGGTTATCTTCACAGAAGCCCGACAACTTAAAACACCTCCACTGATACACGCTTGTAAGTTTTGAACATAAAAATAACAAATATGTGGGCCCCAGACACCTGCTGCTGCTGGCCCAGTACTCGGCTGTTAGACTCATCTTCAACGTTCTTCATCCACCAACCTAGGTAGAATTTTTTTCTTTGGAAAGTTTTACAATGAGTGTTTCAGAGGCTGTGGAAGCTTAATATCCTCATATACCTTTCTGTATCTTTCTCAGCATCCTCCTCTCATTTCATTTTCAGCCCGTTTGCTGTGTGCCTCGGTCTCGTTCTCCTTATTAATATCCGTCCTATACCCGTTTCTTCACATTTCATCCGTTTTCTTTTTCTTTCATTTATGGTCACTGCAGTCCTCCGGTAAAGATAACAGTTTTCATAAACACTTTATAGTATTTTTTAAATTAAATAAAAAGCTCAGCACATTTTGACACTTTTTAGGAAACACTTTTTAAATTTATTTTTTCAAACCAGACTTCTGACATAGCATGACTATTGGATTAGCATAAATGTCAAGAGAGACCCATTTGCTTAATACACTGATTAAAGTATATAAAACTGGAAAGTATTTTGTATATAAACCTATGTTGATCATTGTATTTTATGTTAACATGTGTACTATATTATCTAACAGCTTGGAAAACATCCTGTAAACAATCAGTCTCAACTTCTAAGACCTCACCACCATCAAAACAAGGCCTTCAAGAATCTCCGGTTTCTCCTTACCACTCAGGAAGCCATCTTGGTTCAAAGGTTACAAAATCTGCTTTCCAGCACTTGTGGCGCTCACAAACAGGTTAATCTTCTCATGACAGAGAGAGTGCTGAGCTCTGAGCAGAAAACCCAGAGATGAATGCGATCCATTAACTTTATCTGACAAGTTAAACCTTAAAGTTTGAAGGATTGGAAAAGACTTAGCAAGCTGGTTGCTGTTCCTCAGCAGGACTCCATGAAACCACAGCATAATATTTTTTAAACATATTTCATGTAGGAACAGTTTGGATTAAAACCAAACCTGGTCGGGCCTAAGCGAACAGATTTGAGACGAGAAACAGAACTGCGCAGCAGTCACAGTGTACGAGTAAGTGTTTAAGGGTATCCCAGAGTACCATGGATGTGGGAAAGCCATCAGCTGAATCACTCTGCGACAGATGTATAAAATACTGAATGCTGTAAACTCAAAATGTTCACCGATGTTTATATCAACACTAAGAAACACAGACCAATCTCAGGACATTTTAGAGATGATTGGAACAACTAAGTGGCATTCTCCTGGCATTTACATTAAAAGTCAGATATTCATCCAGTCAATGAAAAGTCTTATCTGTGGAGATGAAAACAGTTCAGGTCAGCTGCAGACCTTACTCCATCCCCTGTTTTGTCTCATTAAAATATCTCAGCTTGTCCAGAGGCTGGAGTCAGATTATCTGAAGAAGCCTCAGAAAAAAGAAGTCCAACATGTAAGACTGAATGATTATAGAAAGAAAATAGGAGGAGATATTTAATTGTAGGCTTTATCAGAAAGAACAATGATATAATTTACCAGGATGTGTTTGAAACTGTATATTGTATACTCATCTTGGGTTTCACAAAAATAGCACATCAATCTATCAAGCTGTTAATTAAAAGCTGCCCATCAAACTGAGAGACAGAGAGAGTTGCTAACAAATGAAACTTTCTTCACAATAATAAAATCCATTAGCATTTCTTCGCTTTGATTCTGACATAAGCAAAGTCTTAATCCTAACACAAAACTAACCCTGAAAACTAGAACTGCTTTAACCTTTGCGCTATTGTTAGCTTTGCCTTTTTTATTACATCACCTTCTTCCTCTTAAAGTGAGATGAGCTCAATCAAGTAGTTTGTTTAAATTTTTTTTCCCTGCAAAGAAGTGATTAATCTCTTTATCTTATATTGCACATATTCACACATTTTTAGATGCACACAAAACATCAGGTTCAATGTGAAATTTGTGAAATTATTGTATAGTTGCAGATTACAAATAAAAATTTGAGGTTGAAAGAATGCTTCGAATATACGACCTTGCTTGCTACACTTGCAAAAGACAGAAATGAAAATGTCACAACTGCTCATTACGTGGTTTAGTAAATGCTAACAAAAAAGCATGTGATTGAGTGATTGGACTCACCTCCTCGACCAGAGCCAGCATACGCCGAGTGCTCTCCAGGGACTGTAAATAGAGAAAACAAATCAACTGAGTGCACAAAAAGCAGATACAGTGCACGATCTGCAATGCATGTCACAGGGACATCTCAATGACTTTCTGTAGAAAACAAATTCTCAAGGAGTCATTGGTAATAAGCTGGAGAACAGAAAACAAATGATGTGGACAGATATCCTGTAATGTAATTAACACAGGTTATTTTCTGTCCTCACACTCATTAATTATGAGATTTCTGCCTTTTGTTTACTAATCCTTAAAAACCTTCTCCAAAGTCATTCATTTCTTAAAGGGATTCCTAAGCCCTGCTCCCTCTTTTCGTTCAAAATTTTTCTCGTCTAGTTTTTCTTCTTCTGCCTCTCTAACTTTTTAAACTCCATCCATGGCCGCCTTTTGGCCCCTGCATTATCTCCTCATGAATTTTTAATGAGGCCGTTTGAGCCATCCTATTATTCTGATGCACTGAATTATCTGTTCTTCCTGAGCTCCACTCAGCTCATTAAAGAGGCCAAAGTTCCCCCTAATCCCACCTACAACGATTTACAGTCGAGAAGAACAGAGACTTTCAGAACCAACTGCTGAAAGAAGAAACTGTTGAAGGTACCGTGTCTGAAAGTCTGGGAGCTTTGGCAGTACATTTGTGTGTCCTTACAAGAACAGGTCATTTTGAAATGTCAAATTATAATTGGCATGTCACAAAGCAATGCTCTTTTCAGTGCAGACCATATTTAGCCTCACATTCTGTGTTCTGTCTGTCCCCTGTGCTATTCTTCCACGCTGTTACGCTGTTACGTCGTTCATTCTGATTTATTTGTTTTCTGTAGCTGCCAGAAACTACAGCACACATTGTTAGGTATGTTATTCTAAAATTGGGAAAAATACAATTGTGTGTCCTTAAATAACTTGGCTTATGTGTTTTGAAAATGTACCTCATCAGCGATCTGGTCTGCACGTGTCTGCAAGTCGGCCAGCTCATTGCGCATGTCCGCTTCATCTGCCATGACGACTGTTGAACTTCACTTCAATTAAAAGACACTGGAGAGAGAGAGAGAGGGAGAGAGAGAGAGAGAGAAAAGGAGAAATGTTACTATTGTCTTGATCACGGCTAAGCAGGAGGGGAAGACATTTTGCTTTGTATTGCTCTGCTTTCATTCAGATTACCATTATTTATGTTTCTTTAAAGGGCTTTGAAATAGCCCTTTAGTTAGTAGTTGATTTCTTAGGTTTGGATATTTATAGAATGAGATTTTTGCTCTTCATTTAGCTTCATCCATTTTTCACTGAAGATCTTATCTGTCGCTGTTGAACAAAAGCATCCCCATAGCATGATACTTCTACCACCATGTTACACCTAGGGGACAGTCAATGCATGGCAATGTCACAACATTTACACTGCGAAGCTGAATTATAATTATTTAGACACAGAGATGGTTTGTAGCATTCACAGATATTTGTTAAATACTTAAACATGTGACCTGAACTGCACAGACACCTTATTTTGTCTTTCTTTCATTAATGGATTTCTTCTTGCCATTCTGTCGACAACTGATGACAGTCTAAATAAAAACAACAAATGGGATTATATATATATATATATATATATATATATATATATAGTTTAAACTTTCAGATACACACAATTTGTACCAATTTGTCTTTACAAAGTGTCCCTCAGGCAAACATTTAAGTGAGAAAATTAAGTTTTGAACCTTGAAGTGAAATGCTGACAATATAAATATTTCACTGTGTAACCCTCTTCCAGACATCAGGGCTCAGCACACAGCAATACGCTGCAACCTTGTGCTACATACAGAAGAAGAAAGAATTAAAAGGATCCAAAGCAGTTTTTTCTCCCTATCTGACTTTAAATAAAAATAGACCTTTCCTGATTAAGTTCAGTAAATATTACCAAAATTATTTTTAGCCCTTTCTTTCAAATTCAGAAGTCTACATATATCCTCAGTTTTCGGTAGATTTGCTTTTTAAACTGTGTGACTTCTGGTCAAATGTTTTAGGTTTCCAGCCAAGGGATTTTCATAATAGTTTTCTGAAGTTTTAGACCACTGGGATGATTTTCACACTTCTTCTTCTCCCCCCCAGAAATGTAACAGTGGTGTTTAGACTCAAACACAATGTGTGTCCAAAACTTAAGCTCTTTATCTCTAGTTGCATTTGTAAACTTTACTCTGTCTTTTTATATTGCACTGAGAGTAATGACTCCTTCACTGAGTGATGTGATCTTTTAGCCAAAGTTCGTACAGGACTCACAGGAAATGACTCTCCAGTCATTACCAGTTTAGTTTAGTCCAAAGAGATAAATGTGGGACCGCTCCTATTTTTCCGTTAATATTTTAGCATTGAGCAAACAGAGATAAATTTGGTAATCGTAACCGATATAACGCAGGAAACATTTAGCCATATTTAATATCAAATAAGGCAGGTAAAAAATGAACTGTGAGTATAGATATGTGGTTTTAACATAAAATGAACACAATTGTCAAGGCATTGAATACAGACCGGAGAGTATCAAAACAAACAAGAAAAAATGTCAAGAGGATTGACTGCTAAGCGGAGACATGAGTCTATTTTTACTGTAGTCATGTGCATACCCATGCACAGATTCATTGGTGGTGCACGCCATGAAAAATGGATGTGCTTGTTACTCTCTAGTTTGAAGGAGGGACACGGAGTTCAAAATGGAGGCAACAAAGGCTGAGGGGAGGAAAAAGAACCCAACTCTATTCCAGTCTGCCTCACACTCTGCATCCGTCTCACTCAATAATTAAGACTTCAACAAGACAAATAATGTGATCGGCTCCAATCAGAGCTCATTTGGGAGTATAATGCATTTTAGTTTCAATAGCTGAACTCATACTAGAGAATTTCTGTTCCTGTGTCACTTGATTTAAATTTAACCACCCAGCAGCTTGCAGCTCGGGACTCATTAAAGCTTTATGTGATCTAATCTACTTCATGATAGAGTGTATAAAAGGAACTAAGAGTCGGCTGCTTTCCAGAGTCCGTCAGGGAATGTGTTGATTTTTTTTTTTTTTTTTTTTTAAAGCCAGACTTGGCAAAATTTAAAAAGGGAACCATTTTGTGATGCAATATGCCATTTGCATAAAATTATGTAAACACATTTTAGGGAGACAAACAGAGAAAGCAGCTTGCCAATTGTGATAGTTTGCAGGTTTTTGAGACTTGGGCGTTAGTTTCCAGTTCATCGCCCAAGTTTATCCGTCAGTCAGTAGATCTCTGAGGTGAGCAGACAAGGTCAGTTAGAGTCACAGCTGGATGTTTGATAAACTATCTCCTTGCTCCGTCTCGCCTCCTGTCCTTATTACTCTTTCCTCCTTCCCCGTGGAGTCGTCACACCAGTTAATAATTGAACATGTGACGGGGAAGAAAGATGGAGGGGGGAGTTGGAAAAAAAAAAGCCCACCTAAAGTGCTCCTCTCCTACATTCGTGTTCCCTCCCTTCATATATAGATACATGTCAGTTTTTATCTGCAAAGGCTGGCAAGAAAAACACTGAAATATTTATGTTGGCATTTTACCTTCTAGTTATTTGACTGCTTATGTAATTCTAACAACGAGTTTGTATATTAGCAGCACTGAAGGTAACCACAAGCTGAGCAGGAGAGAGACACAAATGAGCAAATTAATGCATTATTTTAATATCTGAGGCTCTTTCGTGTGTCTGTGAATGCTATGCAACAACAGGCTGACTTGGTGAGGGAAACGGATTAAAAACACACAAGGAAGCAGGTGAGTAATAAGGAGCAGGATTCATAGGTGGCCGATTAACAGTTCATCTGACAAACTGCTGCCTGTTTGGCAGGATCAGATGCTTTTTATTACACCACAAATGAACTTGCAATTATGAGATGAAGAGCATCACTCTTATGCATGTGTCCAATTATAGTGATTTAGTGGAGATTTGTATCTTCCATACCAAGTAAACACCAGCAGAGCTGCAGACAACCTTAAAGTGCCGGATGACATTATTGGAAAGTAATTCATAAGACAACTACATTTTCAAAAGTAAAATAAACTACAAGCAATAAAGTTTGCAACAACAAACATGAAGTGCTTAGTAATCCAACTCATGCAAATTTCTGTCTGTTTCTATATAATCTAATTGCAAAATGTTTTTTTATTGTGAAAATGTTGTATTTATAAATGGGAATTTAACAAGTTGAAGAAATTACTAGTAGAAGAACTGGCTAATATTAATGTTAATGTTCTTAAGGGAATACTGCACATTCCTCCTACTACCAAGTTTAATAATTATTATGTATTAACTAAGTATTGATCAATTTAATGTGCTCAAACAAAGGAAATGTCATTTATAAGGTGCTGTTAATCCAGCCTTTGTATTTTTACCATTGTCTGAAGTTTTGACTTGAATACAAGAACTTTTGTAAATGCTATAATAATGTGTTTGCTTTTAATGTAAATAATAATAAGACTATGGTCAATTTAATTCTGCATATGCTGCTTCTTATCTAATTCCCAGATGTTTCCAAAGGGGTAGGGTTGTCTTTTAAGTTCTTGTGTTGCCATGCTTTTTAAAGGTATAACAATATGTATATATAAGTATATTTTATCTTTGATATTTTCCTGTATTTTTGCCAATACATGATAGCTGGCATAAAATGTATGCAATGGAAATAAAAATTTTTTTTAAATATTGTGTACTTATGAATGCCAGAGAAGCTATGACAAACATCGAGCAATATCATTTTCTAATTACGTAATAATGAAACTCTTCATTACCACATTATGGGTAATGATGCTGTGATGGTAATGGAATTAGCTTATTGGACTGTAGATGTAAAGGTTTCTCATTGTAACATTATTTTCCTTTGCATTGTTACACTTGTAGCAGTAAAACCACATTAGGCAGAATATTACAGTAACAAGTCCAAACATTTATCAGAGGAAGGTAACTAAGTGGTAGTAAACGATGATTTACTGGTAGTTTTGCTGACTCGTATCACTGTATTCACGCAAAACTAGTCAAATCTGGTGAAACATGCACTCGTGTTTCAGGTCCAGCTTAATCTAAACCAAGTTGTTAGTCATCTCTTTTTAACCATGCTCTCTCAGATACTCAATCTCCTGATGCTCCTCACTGTGTGCATCCTCCCACTGATCTGCTGTTATTGATCCAATGCTGATTGATTTTCTCTTAGCCGTTACGTCGCTTCCTGTCAACTCACACACCCTCAGCACAGGCTCTTCTCATTTCCAGTCAGATTTCAGTTTTCATTCTCAGTTATATTCTTCAGTTTATTAAAACCAAAATAAGGATATTTCTTTTACAAGTTTGCACAAATTTGCATTACTAATTTTTAGTTGACTAAAATCCTCCTTTAGTCGTGAAACAGCTTGTGCAGTTCATAATGATTTGCTTTAAGACTGTAGTTTGCAGCAATCCTAGTTAGAAGCAGGTTTTTCATTGTAGTCACCATATGTTCATTTTGACATCTAAAAATGTGAAGAGAATCCAAAACAATAAACAAAGTAAAGAGAATACATTACCAACGTAGATTTATTTAAAACACTATCTTTAAAATACAGTGCAAAAAGTATAAAATGACTATTCAGCACAGAATAAAGAGCTACAAACAAAATAGCAATCCAGTGGCGCGATAACGTTTTAACTCCTGACAAAACTGGTAAGAAGATAGATTAGAGAATGGCAGCAAAAGGATAAGGTTTTCATATTTTCAAGTATTTCTGATGAAGCTTATTCAAATTTCAATTTCAGATTCACAGTGTTATTTTCTTTTGCCATCCCTTTGACATCATTTTTTGAATCTTAAAGTCCCTTCCTCTTTAACATGCTACACATGCTTCACATCCAAACACACATCTGCAGTAAAAGCTGACATACAGCAGGGTCCGAGTGCCCCCATCCCCCACCTGGGCCCTGCTAGCCATCACTTGTCTTGAATGACAGCTGCTGGAAGGACTGTACTGCCAGGCTCAGCCCATGGAGAGATTAAAGTCAGCAGGGAAAGAGGATTTAGTCTCTCTCTCTCTCTCTCTCTCTCTCTCTCTCTCTCTCTCTCTCTCTCTCTCTCTCTCTCTCTCTCTCTCTCTCTCTCTCTCTCTCTCTCTCTCTCTCTCTCTCTCTCTCTCGACTTTATCTCCTGCCTTCTTGTCTCTTCTTCATCTGCTTTCCATGCCGTTTCTGTCTATAAATATGTCGCCTGCATTACTGTATATTATGAAAGACTTGAGTTGAAATGTTTTCTATTTGTTTCTTCATCACTATCTGACAAATATGCACAGAAGTGAGTCCACTTGTGGCTGAACGCAGCTGGTGTTGCCTTGTTCTTGGAAACTGGGCCAGATATGGAGCAGGGATGAGCAACAAACCCAAGCACAACAGCAGATAGAGTAAAAGAGACACTAGAGACACTAAAAGGGCAAACAATGAATTATTGATCGAAATATTAATAGCATTAATCCTAAAAGCTGTAGAACTGAAAATTTTAAACTGGTTTGGCAACAGTCTTCAGAACAAAAATATAACCCCTCAGTAAAAAAAAAAAAAAAGAAGACAATTGATACAGAAGAGAAGCGAGCCAAGGAGCCAAAAGAACGATTCCGTGGTAGTTTTATTTCAGATCAAAGTCTCATCTACAGTTCCAAATTTAGCGTGCCGTTTTGTTGTCTCTCCTTGTGAATTTGGGTAAAAAGAGTTCATTTTCACATGCATTATTATTTACACCTGACTCTGCCAGGCAAATACTTTATTACTACCAGCTTGTTATGCACAGACTCTTTAAGAAGACTCTTAAAAGCAAAGCAAAGGTTGGATTGATTGAGCCTGCCAACCTGGTTGACCACCATGTAAACAGACAATGGCACATTGAAATGGCCTTACAGTCCTAGTGTGTGATAAAACCTCAACTATGTTCTAAATTGATGGTTTTATTTATTTTAAACTCCATTTTATTGCCTATAAACAAGGGACAGTAAAAATTGATTTTTTACTGAAATGCATCACTGTCTGAAACCAGAGATTGTTTCAAGTCTTTTCCATAAAGCAATTACAGTTACTACAGCTAGTTGACATAATAAAATGCATAAATTATAGTAATTTTTGTATGTAAATAGTGTTATCTGATACATGATTTATTATTATTATTATTATTATTATTACTGTATTAATTTACCTTTTTTACATTTCTGAAACTTTTTAAGAAAAGTTACAACTGTCTAACTTCACATTGCTGTCTGCAGCCTGCAGCCGGGTGTGAAACAAACATCAGTTGTGTCCGGCTCCTGCTGCACAGTAAAGAATCAGTGTTTGGATGAAAATAACCAGGCCCTTGTTAAGTGGGATCATGTGAACTCTATCTCAAACATAAACCGTTCAGAGTGTTTCCACACGTCAACATAACTAGAAAAAAAAATGCAAACTGTGAATTTTTTCTTTGTAAACCCTCCGAAAAATCATTTTCTTTTTTTTTGAACATTCTTTATTTAACAATATTGAGAATCCAACATATATGCATATGCACATTTATATATGGGCTTCCATAATACCACAGGAGAAAGACAGAAACAAAGAAAGAAAGGGGAAAAGAAAAAAAAAGAAAGGGAAAAAAAAAAAAAAAAAAAAAAAAAAAAAAAAAAAAAAAAAGGGGTCAGCAAACAGTTAAATCCAATTCGGCAATTTACATACCATACAAAAGGCCTTGTCACATGACAGGGAGGTGTACATATCCAGTGTATTCCATTAAGAAAGAGAAATATACAAAGGGGGCTGACACATCTTTTTCTAACCCATTGACATCTTTACCCATGTGGCCATCCAAAATGGGAAATAGCTGGGGTCCATACACTCAGAAAAATGTCCATTTTTACATGAAGTTTTGCTGTTATCTTTTCCATTATATACACATTCTTCAATCTTTCTTTCCAATGTTGAAGGGTGGGAGGTAAAGGCTTTAGCCAGAAAAGAGTTATCATTTTCCTTGCTACTAGTAACAGGATCTGTAATAACTGGGCTTCCTTTTTATCTTCTCTTAAGGTCAAACCCAGTATATAATGCAGTGGGTTCAGTGGTAGTGTAAACTTAAATATTTTTCTGATTTCTGTCTGAACCCCCTGCCAGAATGGAATCAGCACTGGGCAGTTCCAAAAAATGTGCGTGTGATCCCCAATCTGATTACAGCCCCTCCAGCACAAATTTGTGGCTTTTCTGTCATATCTTGAAATACCGAAAGGTGTTTTGAAGAACCTCATTTTTAATTTCCAGTCAAATTCCTTCCATCCTGGGCTGTGGGTGATCTTAAAACCTTTTACACAGATCTCCTCCCACTCCTCATCTTCAATAACAATATTCATTTCTAGTTCCCACTTTTGCTTTATGTCTGTAGAATTGTCAGAGAAATGCATCTGTAAATGTTTATATAAATTAGATACAATCTTCCTCTTATTATGGTCCTCTACACATTTTATCAGAAATATTTCTACGGGCGATGTATTTTGTTTCAAGGTAGGCCATTCTTTGTGTGATAAAAGGTAATCCCTTAATTGTAGGTACTTATAGAAATCTTTTGAGCATAGTCCATATTTATTTTGTAACTCCCCGAACGTCTTAAGAGTTTCTCCACTGAATAACTGATTAACTCTTATTAACCCTTTCTGTGCCCATCTCTGAAACCCCGTATCCAGTTTGTTTGGAAAAAAGTCAATGATCTTGGCTATTTTTATTATGCGGGATATTGTTAAAGGTGCTCCCAATTTCTTCCTCACCAGAGACCAGACTCTGTATGTACAATTAATCCACTCATTTTCAACTTTTAAATCCTTCCACTTTTTTCCCTCCATAAATGGAATGGCTTCAAGAGGTACCAGTGGGCATGCATTGTTCTCCAGACTGATCCAGTTTGTCTCCTCATCCTGTACAAGCCACTCGACCACAACACGAAGTTGTGCTGCCCAGTAGTACAGTTTCAGATTAGGCAGACCAAGGCCACCTTTTTCTCTTGGGCTTAACAATAATTTCTGTCTGATTCTTGGTTTCCTCCTTTGCCAAATAAAGTTATTAATAATTTTATCAAAAATTTTAAAAGTGGAGGCAGGTATCCAAATTGGGAGTGCCTGGAATAGGTACATTAATCGTGGGAGCACATTCATTCTCACTGTTTCTATTCTGCCCAGGAGGGACAGAGGGAGAATCTCCCATCTAGCCAAGTCTGATTTTATTTGTGTGATTAATCTGCTATAGTTTCCATTAAATAGTTGCGAGGTTTGTGGTGTAATCATCACCCCTAAATATTTGAATCCCCTCTTGGACCAGTTAAAAGTGACCTCTTTATCTAAACCAGTAGGCCATTTCCCCACCAACATCATAGCTTCTGACTTGGTTTCATTAACTTTATAGCCTGAGATTTCTCCAAAATCTTTTAAACAAGTCATAAGCCAAGGTATTGAGCTCAGAGGATTAGAAATATATAAAATAATGTCATCTGCATAAAGCGAAATTTTATGGGTGACTCCACCTGCTGTTATTCCATGAATTCTGGGGTCTGTCCGTATTATTTCTGCCAGGGGCTCGATACTAATGGCAAATAGTAGAGGCGAAAGGGGACATCCTTGCCTAGTTCCTCTTTTTAAACCAAATTTCTTTGAGGAGCACCCATTCACCCGTACTTTGGATGTGGGTCCAGAGTATAGCACACCAATCCATTTGATAAAGTCTCTATGGAATCCCATTTCTGCCAGTGTGTGTTTTAGATACTGCCAGTCCACCCTATCAAATGCTTTCTCAGCGTCAAGGCTGAGAAGCATTGAAGAATCCTGTTTTTGTCTTGCCATAGAGATCACATTTAAGGTTCTCCTAATATTATTTATCCCTAAGCGTCCTGTTATAAACCCTGTTTGGTCTGGTTTAATTATTGTGTGGATGCATTTTTGGATTCGGTTTGCCAGTATTGTAGTTAAGATTTTTAAATCACAGCAGAGCAAACTTATTGGTCTGTAGGACGAGCAATTTATGGGGTCTTTGCCCTCTTTGGGAATTATAGATATTATTGCTTCTGACCAAGATTTTGGGGGGTCCTTATTTGTGAGGGCGTAATTAAATACTCTTTGTAGTAATGGCGTGACCTCTGCTTTAAAATGCTTGTAAAATTCTGCGGGAAATCCGTCAGCGCCTGGCACTTTACTATTCTTTAAGTGTTTTATGACCTCCTCAATTTCCTGTTTTGTGATTGGATCTCTCATTGCTTTGGCATCATTTTCAGTTAATTTTGGTAACTTGATTTTACCCAATACATTCTTAATCTTCTCTGTTTTACTGTCTATTTCCTCTGAATCGTAAAGTCTCTCATAGTAAGCTGAGAAAGCTTCTGCAATGTCTTTAGGATGGGACAGCATTTTCTTCGTAAAAGGATTCATTATCTTCTCCACTGTGCGATCTGCCTGTTTCTTGCGCAACTGGAATGCTAGTAGCCTGCTAGCTCTATTCCCTGATTCATAATACTTTTGATTAGCGAACCGTAAAGCCCCCTCTGCCTTGTGCGTCAGCAAGATATCCAGTGCTTGTCTGCATTCGCCAAGAGATTTTAAGGTAGTTTCATCATTATTCTTCTTATGTTCCCCCTCCAAATGTCGTATGTAATTTTCTAACTCTAATTGTTTTTTATTGCGTTCTCTTTTGATTTGGGATGACAAAGATATTAACTTCCCCCTCAGCACCGCTTTTCCAGCCTCCCAAAGAGTTGACACTGATACTTCCCCATTGTCATTATGTTCCATGTACTCAGTCCAATCGTTTTTAATTCTTTGAACTATTTCTGGATAATTTAGAAGTGAAACATTCATTCTCCACTGTTTAGGTTGATTATTGTTCTCTAAAATTATTGTCATAACAACTGGACTGTGGTCTGATAATGTTATTGGTTCAATATGGCAATTTGTAACTTTATGTGCCTCCCTCTTAGAAACAAAAAATAGATCTATTCTGGAATAACTTCCATGGACCTTTGAGAAAAAGGTATAATCACGCTCCTTGGGGTGGCTTTGACGCCATATATCAACTAGCCCCATTTCTTCAATCAGACTCGGCAGAATTTTAGCCTTCTGTGGCACTGGTCTCTGGTCACATGGGTGTTTATCCAGTTTGTGGTTCATCACACAGTTAAAATCCCCTCCAACCAATATAAATCCGTCAGCTTTTGCTGTCAGAAGAGCTGAAATGTCCTTGAAGAACCTAGGATCATCTTCATTAGGCGCATAAAGGTTTAAGAGAGACATTCTCACTCCTCTAATTGTACCCACAGCCAAAATGTAGCGTCCTTTTTTGTCTTCGTATGTGTTCTCTACAACAAAGCCTAATGATCTATGACATAGGATGGCCACACCTCTCCGCTTGCCCCCCTCACATGAAGCACTGTAAACCTGCCCTACCCACGCCCTTCTAAGTTTTTTATGTTCTGTCTCATTAAGGTGGGTCTCCTGAAGCATTGCAATTGAACAATTCAGCCTTTTTAGCTGTGTCAAAATTTTATTTCTCTTTATTGGATTGTTCACTCCATTTATATTATATGTAATTACTGTTAGTGTATCCATTTTTGTAGCTTAAGGTTTTTGGAGTTTTCCCTTCCCCTTCCTTATAAACATACTTGTAGTTGCACTTAACTATAATCGGGGTAACATCAAAAGTCATGGTTACATAGAATATACTGTTTGCTGAGAGACACAGAACATTAAAGAAACAAAAAAGTTTTCCTGAACATGAAAAACAACTGTGAACTTCCAATACCCCAGTGGTTTGCCCCTGAAATGAAGTGAACACAAACAGAACCATACAAACAAACTCAGGGGATCCCCACCCCCGATCTTCTTTGGGCAGAGAGACAAGGCTCTCCGGGTGTTGTGCACAAAGTGCCTGGGCGATGGTCCTCCAGGATGTCCCTGAAGTGTCCTCACACCGCCATGGTTGTAAAGTTTGCATCCTCCGATTTTCCTCCTTCTCCCTTCCCCACGGTTTAGTAGGTTATTTTCCAACAATTATGTTATAGCCTAAATCTATTTATTTAAATCAATATTTTATGATAAATGGTACTCCCTTACAAGTCCAGACTAGTTTTTTCTTTTATTCCACAAATATAATATTTCATATTCTTCATCACAGATTCTTGTCTCTGTTTACTTTCCATCCAGTTCTAGACCGGATCTGACAGCCTTACTCACGACCAAGGGCTCGCTCCTCTCTGTTGTCTCCATGGATAATGGCTCTGATCTCAGCAGGGTTCAGCTGTTGGCTCTTCCTGTTCTTTCTCTGGGTTGTCCATCCAACTCGTATGAGCTCCTCTTCCAGTATGTCTCCGTCCTCCAGGGAGGATTCAATGCCGAGGTCTTTCAGTGTAGAGTGTGCTGCTGAAAGTGAGGGGAAGAGTTTTGTCCCCCCGTTCATGAAGAGTTTCAGCTGGGCTGGGTATGGTGACTGGGCTTTGATGTTCTTTTCTTTTAGTTTCTTTATTACCTCTCTGACCTTTTTCCTTTTCTTCTGCAAGTCAGATGAGTAGTCATGGTCGAAATAGATCGTGTGCTCTTGGTACTTTATGTTTCTTTGCTTCCAAGCTTGTAATAGCACTTTTTGTTTTACATTAAAGTCCAGAAACCGGGCTATAATGGATCTTGGGCGCGCCGCTGCAGCTGCCGGCTTTGGGCCTAATGCTCTGTGAGCTCTTTCTAGTTTAATGACAACTTCTTCTTGAAACTCCAGAGAAGTGTTCAGGAGGTCTGTGATAAAGTTTACCATATCCTCTTTTTCCGCTCCCTCTGGAATGCCATACAGCCTAATGTTATTACGACGGAGTCTGTTTTCCATATCGTCACATTTAGCCGTGAGGATAGCTTCTCTTTCGAGCAAGTGTCCCAGTGCCCTCTCCTGCCGTATGCTTCGGTCTTCCGTTGCACTTACTCTGTCCTCCGCTTCAGTCAGTCTTCTGTCCAGACCCTCCAGTCGTGTCTTTAAGTCCTCCATGGATGATTCTACCCGGTGTAGAGAGCTCTTCAGGTCCCGGAATGAGTCGATGTTTTCCTGCCGCAGTTTTCGTAATTCTGCTAGCATCACTGTTTCCCCGCTAGCATCTCCTGCAGCTTTCAACGGTGTAGCTTCGGCTAACGTTAGCTGCTTAGAGCCAGCCGAAATGTCATCTTTTCTACCAGCCTTCATGTCCTTCTTTTCCGTATTTTGACTAGAAGTCCGTCCTCTTGAGCCCTTTCCTTTTAATTTAGTACTCATTTATCAATTTTCATTACTTTGTCGGCTATTTATTGTGGGTCTGGTGGAGCAGCAAAATTATGCGTCCGTCTTCTCCATTGCCTTCCCGGAAGTCCTCCGAAAAATCATTTTCAAGCTGTATTTGTCCGTATTGATCTACAGAGTAGCTGCAACTGCAGCTGACTCCACCTGCAGCTCGGCAGGGATGCAGGACTGGAAGGAAGAAAGGAGCCATGTTAATTATCCCTAGCTGAAGCAGAATGTAATTCTGTCATGATAAACTTACTCGCCTCTGCAATGAAAAGGCTGCTATCAATCAGGAAGCGTGTTCATCCCAGATAAACAGTGTTTGTGAAGGAAATGGGACATCAGGACAGTGTGGCTGCTCTGAATCTCACAGTGACGGAAACCAGGTCAGGTTTTCAGTTGTTTGGCTGCATGTTTCTCATGGGTCTACAGAGGCGCTAACCTAAATCTGGTGACTTTTAGGGAAGCTGCTTCATGCTTGTCTGTTTCTACAGATCTTTTCCAGGTGCAGAGAGAAATGAGTCGGAAAGCACAGCGTGAGTTGAAATTAGTATTTGCTTTTTCTGGTACTGCCTTCTTAGTCTAACTGCATGTAAATTTATTTCTAGCACAATTGCATGGCACAGAGTGAACTAACGCAACTGGCTTTGTGAAAAGGGAAACTTTGCTGTGACATCGTGAAAGAGAAATAAAAGAAGTGGATAAGACATAAATATAGTATTTAAGTTTTAAGAAGCAACTGTATTATTTATTTGAACAATCTTTGGCCTGCTGTGTGTACAGCAGGCCAATTACCTCATAATTTATGGAAAAGAAAATGAACAGTAATGAATTAAAACTGACAACCTGTGAATGTAAAATTGAATAGACAGCTTTTCCTAACTTCTCCTCTGTGTTCCCTTAAGTGAAAGTCACATTGTCCACAGACTCACCATGTCAGGCTATTAATAACAAGGGTTCTGTGAAGGGTAATGCCTCTGCACAAAGACACTGGGTGGGACCAGCAACTTAACACAACACAGGAGTCTTTTGGTTTATTATTTTTTGGGTAAAACTGAGCCAACATTAGCAGTGATTTGTTTATTCCAAATTGTTCTGATGGTGCATGTATGATGGTTTGTACTGAATTGTTAAAGAAATATACTGATATAATGATTATCCAATCTAAAAATAGAAAAGTGACATCCATGACATGGAAACATTTGATTGGTTTTATCACACACAGGCTTGAGATTTCTTTTACTTCGTCTCTTAGCTTAAAAGCTCCTCTTTACTTTTGAGCACTACTTTAGGTTGATCCTGATAAACAGCAAAAAACCGTATGGTTATAATGTAAAAAAATTGACAATGTTCAAGGTGTGTGAATCATTTTCATCAGATAAACCAACATCAACATTTTACAGTTTCACCATTTCCCAGATTTTCATGTTAGATAAACAGCAGTAAATCACTTTGAGTACTAAAAACTCTTAAATACCTTTGTGAAGAACAACTAGTGATGATCCCAATCTCTTTGAGAAAATTTCAACCACATGTATCTGATATTGCTGTATGAAATGCTTATATTACAGCAACTTTGATCTTTTTAAAAAAACAAACAAACAAAAAAACAGACATATTGTTCCTTTTACCATCATAATATATTTTCAAAATTGCCATTGGTAGGTTACACCATCAGTCCTACTTCAAACTGATTGCATTGTCCAAACCAAATAAACACACACAGAATATAACTCAATAACTGTCTCCATTCAAATACACACTTCACATACTTCACTTACTCTTTGTTACAACACCAACATGTTCAACACTATAACAATAGATATATTTTTTTTATCCATGCATCAGAGAGGCTAGAGAGGCTAACATGCCTCATTTACACATGTAAAATCATCCCAGGATTTCTTGCACAGTTGTTGCTACAATGTCAAGTTGGGTTCACACAGAGGGGACATAGTGTTCATAACATTTTTTCTATGGTTAAATTGTTATTATATGTTGCAGTTTTCTAATTATAACAACCAAACCCCCAGAGCAAACACACTACTGACCTATACTCTGTAAATATACCAAGATCTGACCCGGGCAGAGAGCAAGAGGAGAGCCTGAGGGCTAAACTATTCAGACCATTCACCCACCACTTTCTGCCTCACTGATGATATATTATGCAGCTCCAGTCGTATAGACAGAAAAGCTCAGACTAGCTTCTTTTACTCATATAACAGGCAGATTTATTGAAACAGCAAAATGGCCAGAAAAAATGTGAAAAAAAATTGTAAGAATGCAATGAATAAAACATTCTTGAGTTCATTAAATAGTCTGACATGATCAATCTTTACTCTCTGGAATATTAAAAGTTAAAGCAGCGAGGCAACTTTTACACATTTCCTTCAAAACACAAAGTATCAATTTCTAAGCTTGTTTTTATTTCATAGTTCATGTAATTTAATAAAGTCAAATTGGGTGTATTTCTCCAGCTCCAATTTACAGTAAATGTTATCTTAAAGGACATCACAAAACCCTTTGAAAGACAAAACAAGTCACTAATTCACATCCAGAAATATATATTCCAGATCAGTCCAAAACAATCCCATCGTACAGACAGATTAACATTTTATTGGATCCATTTCACTTCCATCCTAGTTTAAAATCCTTTTCATGAGATGCTAGAGAAAATCCTGGAGCGATTGCAGCATGTAACCCATTACTCCACCTCCTTCACCTGCTGCTGCACACTGCCTGTCAGCTGAGTAGTTAGAGGCTTGTACACTTTTCCCTTGCTTCCAAAAAAAACAAACTATTTTTGTTGTTTGCAAATATTGTCAAGAAAAACTCAAAAAGTGATAGCTTCAGTCTGTTAGGACAACACTGTTTTGAAACGGCAGCTATTAAACTACATGCGACTTGTAGACTTATACAAACATGCATCACATTTTCCGGTTGTCCACTTTGACTTTACTGTGCAGAGCAAAAAACTCAAACTAATGTTTCTAAAAATTGTAGAAATTTTATTTAAGTATTTTTTCCAACTACTTTAATATGCAGTGTTTAATTTTAATACTGCTCTGTATGAAAATCAAACTTCCTGATTTCCACTCGGGTTAAGCACAACGTTTGAGTGTGAGAGGAACAAGGCGATTTCCTGCCGACAGCAGCGCCTGCTGTGACAATATGGCCTCCCTGAATTAAAGCGTTCCCTATGGAGAGGCAGGAGGGACACACAGAGAGAAATCTGCTGTGGAAAATTACAGATAAGATATGGAGTAACTTACATTAGTAAAAAAAAAAAAACTTCTCAAGATTTTTTTTAGACATGCCAAAACAGGAGTGCACAGTTTTGTTTTGTTTTTTTTTAAACTTCAATAAAATTAAACAACACATTCTCTTTTCCAAGCTTTAGAAAAACAACTCAGCAACAAAGACATACAGGTTCTCCCACTGAATGAAAACTCCCAAAATGCCAGGTTTGAGTTTTAACACTGTTACAGACCCTAAAACAAAAACAGACATCAGTTTCCCAGCAGTCAGCGATGTTTTGTCTCATTTGAGCAGACTGTATTTCCGGCATTTATTTGTTATATAATCCAAAAGAGAGACAGGCGGGAAGCTACCGCAGACAGTCAATAGTTAAGACAAGCAGATTAAAGAAACTGGCAGAAAACAAAGTTCTGAAGAGACGAGTCATCACCCAGATGAAAACTTTAACTTCTGCCACCTCAATTGATTTTCAAAAGGCTAATCATATCTTTTGACAAAAACAAGTATTTATAGTTGCCACTAAGAGCCTCTGTCTTTAATTTCATGATTGGTCAATTAAAGTGAGTCTGTCAGCATGCTACCTAAAAAGCAGAAAGGAGGAACTGTGTGCAGGCAGGCAAACATGATAATGTGGGAAGCACAGGAGATTCAAAGCAATCATTCAAGGCCTGCAGGGATAATCACGGCAAAGTCCCACTGTCCCATTCACAGAGGATAAAACCCACTGGATTAATCTGTCGTCACACAGAATACACACACAAGCATGAAAATACTTGCATAACCCATGAACTACTCTTTCTCTTAGTCTCTTCTCACTTTCTATCAAACATTTTTCCCTTTTCCGTAACCATCTCTTGGTCACTTTAGCTCAATCACAAACAGACCTGCAGCTCTCTGCTATAGCATGCACACATTCAAGATGACACCTGTCAACATGCTGTTCTTTACATGGTTGTCAATTATCCATATCTGCATGCACCTTCTTTTGAAAGGGAGAGGCAGAGCAATGAAAAAGTGACTCTTCTTGGCACCAATTAAATGTTTCAGATGACAAAACAAATGTCAGTAACATTTTTGTTCTCTGTTTTACTCTTTTTACATGTTTATGTTTAGCATTTGTTCAATGCTTGCCGTTTTCTGAATCGGTTATAAATTAAGTTTGGCTAAAAGATGAGAAGTTTCCTTTGTATGGGTGGAAGAAGGTGTCCATATCAACCTGACTCTGCATGAAAAAACTAATTAACTTCTGCTTAAACTTGCTTAGTGGAAAAAAATTGTCATCTGGCTTTTACAATAATTGGCAAAAAGAGTCTTACAGTACCGTGGAGGAATTTGTGACACTCATTATTGCAGAAACATTGCCGGGCTTTCCAGTGTTAAACATTTAGAACTGAATTTTGGCAAGGCCACTCCAAAACATTACAGTTGTTTTATTACAAAATTCATGATTTCATCAATTATGACAAATTATCGGGTCAGAAGGTGACAAAAAAAAAAAAAAAGAAAATGTCTGTTTGTGTGTGTACCACCATGTTTGACTGTTAATACGATGTTCTTTTACTCAGAATTGTATGATGGATGTAATGGGATTAAAGTTGGTTAGAATCGCTTCTTCCCCCCGTTTATGAAATTATAATGTAATAACTGCTTTTTGTATTTGTTAAGTTTATTCTTATCTGATATTAAGATTTATTTGATAATCTTAAGCAACTGACTTTGATTTAAAAAAATGTATTGTAAAAAGCAGAATACTTTTTCTACACTATTTATTGAAAAATATTGAATATGCACATTATTCAGCACAACTGTATGCATTACAAACACTGATTCTCTCATGATAAAAATATCTATGTCTAAAACAGGTTAATACATTCTTCCCAAATGGGAATCATTTGCCTGTTCTTCTTGCCCTGACGTCAATAACCTTGCCTTCAAGGTAACACAGGAGCATTTCTACAGCAAGAAGCAAGGAATCAGGTTACTTTGGCTCTGCCGCTTCATCCTGATCAATAAGAGGAGATCATCTCACAATTTCAGGGAACTTAGAAATTACAGGCTGAGGGAGCATTAGAGTTGGAGTACATGTGTGTGATTGAAGGGGGGGGGGGGAAGATTTGTGTTTGTGTGAAAAGAAAGAGGGGTTGGATACAGAGAAAAAGCTCTGAACACAGCTGCCACTTCAGCTCGCAGAGTACAAGAGGTGTGAAATGAAAGAAAATGGAAGAACATGCAGGGCTTTTCACCAGAGGGCATTGTGTGGATCCCTCATGTTCAACAAATGTATGAATTTTACTCACATGAAACACTCAAATATTGTGAGAAGCGTTTTCACACTGTTGCCTGTTGACGCTTAGGATCAACTGAGAAGAACTGCAATAATGTCCAAGCAACCAAATGCACAGACATGTCAACACAGAGTTAAAAAGATGTAAAAACAACAGTCAGTGTGTAACACTGTGTCGTAACATTTAAATATGAAAAAGAAAGTCTCAAATTATTAAAAGTGTGGCGAATGATTGGCAAATTTATTCTGAGAAAAACTGGGCCATCCATTGCAAATATGAGCTTTAAATGTTCGAACCTCACAGGTGAGCAACATGAAAGTGTGATCAATCCACCAAGGTGCCAGGAGAACGTGTCCTTGTGTGCATAATGCTTATTTTTAACAGATGTAGCAGTACTGGACTGGAGCCTGGTGGTAATTTCTCACCTTTTTTTTTCTGGTGGAGTGTTGGAGGAGGGAGAGGAGGAAGAGGTGGCAGTAAAGGGGTTCTTATGTGTGATGACAGCAGGTACAATTTTCCCACCAGGAAGCCGGTTTTATGTGCAGCCTGGTTTCTTCTTCGTCACAACATTTCAAATTGAAAGAATACGATGAAAAGTTACAGCTTCTCCTTGAAATGTTGGGAATGTTATTGGCAATCCAACTGAAAATATTCTACGGTGTACAGAGCAGGTCAAACGGCATACGTCGCCTACAATGACTGTTTTCCTCTAAGCTCTCTTCAAAATGTTCTTGCTGGACCTGTTAAAACCAGTCTTACCAAATCTCCAAAAATATGAATGATTTTATAAGTTATGTTGCTTTGCTAACTCAGAATACACAATTTATCATAACGTTATGTTTGGATGACTTATTTAAATCCTGGATAATTCCATGCTTCTAACTTTCTGTTCAAAAATAACTCCAGCTATGGGATTGTATTTTATCTGCAATGAGGATTTGATTAAATATTTTTTTTTGTCTTTCTCTAGTCTATTAATAGAATCCATGTTTCCTCAGGTGTTTCCTGAAGTCCCCCTCCTCTGGAGGCTCAGTCTCACTGGGCCAGAGGAGGACTGATCACCCAGTCTTATTTGGTTACAATTAATACTTTCATTAACATCAAATGGCTTACTACATTCTCTGAGTCATTTGGTAACTTCCTTTAGCAAAATATCTTTCTGTGTGTCGGAAGGTGACAAAATCCCAGAGCAAAAATTCAAGTTTGTTCTCAGAAATTCAACCGTCAATCATCTTTACTTCTTTTATGTAGATTTTTCAATGGATTAGTAAAGCAAAAGTCTTTCAGACTGTTTTTTTTTCTTTATACATTATGAAACTGGTTTATTTTGGTATATTAATGTAGCTGAGCATTGTTGATCAATGCTACTATTCTGTTGGTAGTAAGTCGGACTCCTTCTTTACTCTGTGTGTGGGTGTTCATTTCCTGTCCTAATTGAAATATCTACTTGTTTACTCCTGGCTACAAACATCACCAGGCTGCCAAACGAAGGCAGAATACGCAGCTGACCTGCTTAACACTCTGCCTGAGCCGTACATCCTCACTGGCATTACCGCGAGTCCAGACGCAGAACAGGAAACGGGGATGGCCAGCATGCTGTTTTTAGTAGTAAAAGTTTAAAGTCGTTCTGAACAACTATTGGCAGCATTTATCTGAGTGAGGCTGAGAATAACTCTGTGCTTGTATAACTTCACAGCTTCAGAGATGATAACTTTCTACTGCATGTCTTCATCAGAAAGAAACGGGAACAAACCAGGGAAATCTGTGATGTTCTTGCTTACAGCTGAAGATTATCTGAAGCTCTCGTGAACCCATGTTCAAAGAAAGTTGTTGTCCATGATAAGTTAGGGAATCATGTTGCTTAATTCACTGCTTCAGTTTTGCTTTTTCTACTTTTTCAACCTTGATCAAAGCTCCATAAAAGAAGAAATGTTCTGCTCTGGGGTTTTTCTGGATAAATCAAAACGTACTAGTCTAATTCAGCAGTTCTCTGATTAGCTGTTTCCACCCTGGATGAGGTTCAGGAGATACTGATGTCACTAAATCCATATTTTTTGCCCCATAAAAATTTTCTTGGAGAAGTGCAGCATTTTCTTCTGTCAGCCACTGAAGGTTTATTACTGGAAAAAGAAAGTATTTAATTTCTATTGTTCACAACATGCTTACTCAGAAACTTGAATCTGACTCTTAGAATTGAACCAATCTCTAATTATCATCAAAAAGGTTGCTTTAAAAATAAAGTGGCATCGGCATACATCACACTTTTCACCACAAAAAAGAATAGTGTCAATTGTTTATCATATACTCTCAGTAAATGTTGTAGAAACAAATAATAAATCAAAGGCACATTCTGCTAATTATTCAAAATTATTTGCAGTGTTGCATGACATTAGGTAAAACATGACATCAGTTTACCTAATACTTGTGAATATTGATGACATTGATTGCAATTAGCCCATATTTTCATCAGATTTGTTTTTTCTTTCTTTTGTCCTCACCACCCTCCATGAGCTGTTGGATCTTGAGATCTGAATCAGATGTGGTGACAAACAGTGAAACTTCATCCAAGTGGCCAAATGGCACTTGATGGCAAACAGGGCTTGAACGCATAGCAGCTAAAACGTGATAACCGAAAAAAACACCGCAACGAAGAAAGACCTTTGTGAATGCATGCTGCACATGCTGACATTATTGTCCAGTTTTAATCTAAATCTGACAAAACTGACAAATCATTGGGAAATAACATTTCCCTAGCATCTCTTTCTCATTCATGACGCAACCTTTAAAAACAACTCAAAACATGCAATTAAGGTACATGTCAAGCGACAACTCGCTATCTTATGGCAATTTTTTTTTGTTTAGCTGATATATTTTTCTTTCATGATTTACACCAGAAATTAGAGGGATATTGATTTTTTTCATTAACTTGAGGAAACCTCATAGGTGAAGTACCTCTGTGCGTGTTTTCTGACTAACTGTAGCGCGTCAGCGCAGCCTGTAGTTGAGCTGAGCACTTCGGAGCTGTCCAGGGTGCTGAACCAGATCCACTTTCCCCACCTCTATACAATCCTCGCAACAGACAGGCAGTCCCAATGAATTTCACACAGAAAGTGGGATTAAGCACAAGATCCACAACAGTAAAGGAGCGATATCATAATGTGTCCTTTAGGGCGTCACTAAATCACATTTCTGTAAACAAATTTAAAAGAAATACAAAGAAATCTCGGAGAGATCTTAAGAAGCGGCACTACTCACGAAAAAGATTAATTGTCACAACAATTCACATATCCTTCTCTTAAACAAGCAGCCACTGGGGAACTTATGAAGCGCGCATCTATGAATACTTCTTTAAACTTTTATCGGTGCGGTTGTATTGAAATGTCAAAATTAAGAGGGGCAAAAAGGACGGAGTCAAACTTACCTGCTTAACTTTCTTTCTCTCGTCTTTCCCTTGTTTTGCTGTGAGTGTGGACAGGATGAAAATGTCTGTCCGCTCCAAAGCTCGGTTTAAAGGACTAACCTCCGTGGAAACACACTACCCTGCCCCCTCCCTAACACAGCGCTACGCCTGGCGGATTTATACAAAGGAACTTCCGGTTTAGACTTTGCGAAATAAAACCAGAACGGGAGTCACGAGTAAAAACTGGGGTTTTAAGAGGATGTGGAGTTACTTTCCAGCAGTACAGTGGTCTTAAAGATACAACTAGAGTTCAAATGAAAATTTTCAAAACAAGGGATATTTGATTTACAGATTCAATGTTTAACAACGCATTGTGTCTGTAGAGTTGAATACAATTTTACACATTCTTTTCAAACTTTTAGTGATAAGAAAGGAAATTATCTTGCAGGCTTCTTCCACTTCACAATTGGGCACTACTTTACGTTCTTCTGTCACCTAAAATCTTAAAATAGATAAAAAGTTTGTTGTTGTGATAAGACTTTTTTTTCGGAAATGAGGAGGAACTGGTATGGATACTTTTAATAGGTACTTCAAAATTGAGGTTAATATTTCTAATGGAGCTATTTTTTTGTTTGTTTATGTTTATTTCATAATTTGTAATAGTACTAATAATATTACCAATGGTAGATTCTATATTATATGATTTAGAAAATGGAAATTAAATTAGAAACACATCAAAATCTAAAAAAAAATTACCAAAATATAATACATGCAAATATTCTACATTATTTTTGTTTTAGTATACAATTATGCCTATGAAAGAACATGTATGCTACTTCAATACCCGCAGCAAAATTACGCTTTCTTAATTAATAATAGACTTTTAATCTGAAGAGCCGGACTTCTAATTTCCTGCTTCCCTGAATTGTATTTGCCCACAAAATGGCCGCGCCCTCTGACGTCAGAGGCAGCGGATAAAAGGTAGGGCATCTCAGCCCAACTCAAAGCCATGTTGGCTTTCTACCTCCTGTGAACAGATTCTCCCTTGTCATTTATAAACAGGATCAGGACGCAAACTGGATATGTTTGTATGTTACCCTAAATCTGATAGGTTAGTAGACACATTTCAGGAGGATTTAAACACACCGAGTTAAAAATAAAAAGTAAAAAATGTGCACTGATTTTTAACAAAAAGAGTTAAATCTTAACAAGGGGAATTTTAAAAGGAAACATGCAAAAGCTGCTCTGCTTTAAGATTCAGTGTTGAAGTGACTGCGATGTTTTCAGTTTTCTCCAGTTCTTTCACCTGACACCCTTGACCTTCTTTCTCTTTGTCTGAACTCAGCCTTCTGAAAAATATGCACTCCAGCATTTCACTCTCAGCACATAGGTACTGAGTGCATTCGAAAGCAGAGTAGTTTGGACATATTCTGCCATCTGTTCGCTTTCTTTCACTCCAACTCAGAACATCACAGTGCATTTTTTTACTCGGTGCAAGAGCTGCAAAAACACTTAACCACCATCACATCCAAGAGCAACAAGATTTCTATTTGAAGAGAGGCGTTAAAATGCAGACAATCCAATGATCTCGCTGCATCTCTTTTCATGTGCAAGTTGAAGCATGCTAATGTCTGCTGATTTTTACAGCAGCTTGTGTCTGCATTTCCATAAACATGAACCTGGACGGTCCTCCCTGTCCTTCTGAGATTGCTCAGGGTGTGCACAGCTGTTTTCCCCTTGGGCCCTTGACTTCATACGATCAGATTCATGAATTTTAAATAGCATCCAAGTGACACACAGGAACAAGCAGACGAGAAAACCGTTTTAAGATAGGGTGTTGCCATCTTTTTCTGGGCTTTAGACAGCACAGAAGGCTTCCAGCAGCCCCCACATTATACGAGATCAGTGAACATTACATCCCACAGTGAAAAAAAAACAATCTTATATTTTTATACATCATTTAATTACATTATGTCTTTTATAGCATGCCACAGGACTCTTTATGGAGGCTTAAACTACCTCAACCTTCATCTTGATAATTATGCGACTGTTTTTGGAGCTGGAAAAGATGACATTTTAAAGTAGATAATCAGTAGATTTAGATTCCTGGTTTCTGAAAGGAAAAAAAAAAAAAGTTGAAATTCCTCTCTATGCCAAATTTGTTTCCGTGATGACCGTGATGGTAAAAGTTGCTATTCATTCATTTATTCATTCATTACCAAATTCAGTGTTGAGTTTGTTCTCCTTATTTGCTGTTTTTGTTTTTGTAATATTATATAACAAAAAGCTGGTTGCTGAATATGATAGTCTAATTTTTTTATGATAAGAATATTAGATTATGATCAGTTTCTATGTGTCCAGCCCAGATCTTCGTCTTTATGATGCAGATCAAGTGGACCTACTTTATTGTTCCACATAATGCTTCCACCTAACACCAGGGTATGGTAATGTGATGTAATAAATATACTGCTTGATAAATTAATATGAATAGCACCAGTAACAAATAAATAAATAACTAAAAACTTATTTGAACTCCAGTGGGAGGTGAAATAAATGTTATTTTGGGATGTTGTGGGTAAAAACTTAGCATTAATCTTCCAAAGCATCAGCATCATTTGGTCCACATTTATCACAGTGGGTCCTAGATAAAAAAAAATAAATAAAAAAAAAAGAGCAGCTTGAATTGCCTGGTCAGAATGCCTGTAAATAAAAAGGCAGGGGAAGTTATTGCAAGAGAAAGGAAATGGTGATACAGAAACGAGCTCCGAGATCCATTTGCTGCCAAAATCAATTGGACGTTTCAGTGTGATGACTTTAAACAATGTGTTTTCATCACTGCTGCAGGACGTTCCCCCACCCCACCATCCCTCCACTTACCTCTGTCACTGTCACCGTCCTCCTCAGAAGATCCAGTTAGTTGAGCCAATCTGTTTTTTGCCGTTGATGGATTAGCCTCGTCTTCTTGAAGTTAACGGCCCCATGAAGAAACCCATTAAAAAAGAGATCCCTCCCTAGTGATGAGCACAATGAATCTCACTTAATTGTCATTGATTAAATGAAGACTGATTTGTGTCCTTGGGTCCTGGGCACATTCATGCACAGCACGGTGCACACACTGACAACAAAAGCAATCTTTAAGCTCAAACTAACTTTTGGTGTGCCAGATAGAGGATTAACTTATAAACACACTCCAAAACAGCTAAAGACTAATTGTCCACATACATTTATAAAAAAAATAAATAAAAAATGTTTCAGGATCATTATGTTTAGGTCAATACTTCTACTTTGTTTCTGTGTACAGATATGCACTAAACACTGCACATTTTGTTCCAAAGCAAAACAAAGATAAAATCAGATCAGATTTCTCCTCCAGCTTGATCAGGGGTCTGCAACCTTTACAATCCAAAGGGCCGTTTTTGCCCAGAAAAAAAAAAAAAAAAAGAATGTTCAGAGCCACAAATCTTTACAAGATTCAGCAGGAATTTAGTTGCTAGTCTATAAAAAAACCCAATTTTATTTATACATTTATTATTTTTAGCCAAAAAAATAATAAATAATACCTATAATATTTATTATCGGTGTTTCTCAACCCTGGTCCTCACCGCCCCCCTGTCCTGCATGTTTTAGGTAGTTCCCTTCTGCCACACACCTGAATTGCATCTCTGGGTGATTAACAGGCTTCTGCAGCACTTGATGGTCATGCAATCATTTGAATCAGCTGTTCTGGAACAGAGGCACATCTAAAACATGCAGAGCAGGGGGGCGGTGAGGACCAGGGTTGAGAAACACTGTGTTATCAGAAACTCTAAGTGCTATTGTGAAAGGTCCAGAGAAACACTTGTGGCAACGGAGCCACAGGTTCCATTTCTCAGTGCTGGAGAAATGTGGTAAAGAGAACAAGGGAAATGATCAGAAAAGACCTAGTGTCTGCATTTTACCTTCACCTGATGAGTGGAAAGAGCTTGAATAATTAGTTTTATCATTTGGAAGATTAACCAGCATGGGATCAACCAACTTGCTAACCTGGAATGAATATTCAAGTTTCTAAAATCATTTACAGCTTTAGGTGATTTTCTTTCTCCTTGCTGAATGACCTGTGTGTTTATTATGGAAATAACATACCATATATTACTCTTTTATTTGGGTACATTGCCAGCAGGTTGAGAATTTACTGAATTCTCTCTCAAGACTGCGGGGTGAACGTGTGTTAATGCAAATGTGCAACCAGCCGAGACGTGGTGAGGGAGGTCAGAGAGTCTGACTACAGACCAGAGAGCCATTTGTCTGAACACGCCATTGTTCCAGGTGACGGAGGCACTGCTTCTAGCTTTTCACAGCAGCACATGCTGTTGTGTTTTTGGAGGATTTGCCATCTAAGGAGCAGCAGAGCCCACTGACCTGGAAATATTTTTG
This sequence comes from Poecilia mexicana, assembly GCF_051168715.1. NCBI lineage: Eukaryota > Metazoa > Chordata > Actinopteri > Cyprinodontiformes > Poeciliidae > Poecilia > Poecilia mexicana. The sequence continues at coordinate 27,900,879 of NW_028263372.1, read as the reverse complement.
GTGTCAAAAATGAGGAATTATTTTAATATTAAGAAAAGCTTTCCTGGTAATTTTGGATCTGGCCCTTCTTAGATGTTTTTTTTTTTTTTTTTTTAACAGAATCTCTTTTGGGATTTTATCCTAAATGATAGGAAGACAATCAGCTTTCCTCTCCTGACCCACTGACACAAACAACTGCACAGGACTCCAAGTGTTAGCTAGATCTGCAGCTTAGACACTGGCATTGGCATCAAACCTGCTGCTGCAGTGCCATGTGAAACTAAGCAATGCCCCCTGAATTTTTTTCACATTACAACCATGAGCCTGTGAGTATTTCTTTCTTGGAAAGTGTGGTGTGCATACATATTAGGTCACTATGAATCAATACATGCAGCTTACACTGTAGTTGGAGCTGCTGTGCGTCTCCCTCTTGAGCGTTTGCTCAAACTAAAAGCAGGAAGACGAGGAAAGAGTTGAGCGTCTCTACGATGCTGAAATGTAAATTCTCACCTCAGATCAAATAACTGAGTCGAATTCACTCAAAGTCAAAGATCAGACAACATTTACTGCCAAAACAAACAACAGATATGAACTTTACAACGTCCAAGCGTCAGTGCAACCAGTCACACAGTTTTCACCAAAAACTGAATTTAAAATGCGTGTGGAGTAGAAATAATTAGCATTGCGTTTTATTCATTTTTTTTTTTTTTTTTTTGTATTTTGTATTAGTTTTCTGGTTCATGTAAGTTTTGTCAAAATGACATATCTTAATGTTTTAGATGGTGGGAGGAAACTGTTTCTAAGATGATAACTTGTAAAAACTTGATGCAACAAATAAAGCCATAAGAAATCCTGCAACTTGTGCAACAAATGAAGAGCCAGTGGGAAGGAAAAAAAAAAACATTTAAAGGGAACAGTTTGGTCTTGTAACTTTAACTGGCTTTTTTTTTTTGGACACTATAATTTTGAGTATGAATGTAACATTGCACCGTATAATTGGATACACGACTTCTGCACTGAGACCTGAGTATTTGCCTTCTGTTGGGTAACTGAACAAAGCCTTATACTCGCCGTTTTAAAAATTACACATCAAACATAAATTTAAATAACCTTCAAATATTCTTGAGAACACACAGCATTTGGTTATACTTCATAAAGAAATAAATGTGCCTGCTACAGGAAACTTTGTGAAAAATGACTCAAAACTTTCACAAAAATCCAAGTGTTTGCTCTAAAAAGTGCTCCGATGTGAGTGTGGGGGGAGGGGAGGGGTTGTGGTTACCTCAGATCCAACCTGATCAGTGATGGAGCACACTGATCCGTCCTCAACCACAGACACACAAGAATATTCTACTTCTCGGCGGTTAGATAGAAGAACATCATGAGCGCTTTGAGTCTTTGTTCAAAGAGCTGTAGTGTCACCCGAGGAGCAGCATGTCTGTCGGTCACAAGGCAAGAGTTTCTGTGTGGTTCTTTTTGACATAATGATGAACAGAGTTCCTGCACAGGACGCCTCCGATGCTCAGCGCCTCATCACAAATGACAGGATATCATCAGCCGTCACCTTCATGAGCGCCGACGGATCGCAAAGAACGGAAGTGATGTCACCCTTGCAGATCAAAGGTCCGGAGGCAGTGACTGGAGCAGCAGTAGGCCACAAAACTCACAGTTGTTCTGCAGAGGAAGGGGCGGAAATGCAGACAAGAAGCGAGTTTAATTAAAAACATTTATCGAGAAGATAAGACGGGGACAGTACCGGGGCAGAAAAAGAAAGAAGGGGACGTTTGTTCTGACCTGCGGTGGACTCCGGCCAACGCCGTGTCACGCAGAGGGAAAAGCTTGGGATAGATGATGGTGAACATGGCTTGGCTGCAACGGTGACAGTGACCCAGAGGGAACCGCAGCAGGTCCAGCAGGCTCTTTGGGAGGACGATGGGAGGCAGCAAGTTCAGGCCTGAAAACACAACATGCGACGGATTAAAACGAGGTAACAGACAGTCAATTATTTTATTTATAAACGAATTTGTCTAGCTGGGGATCAATGGCTTGAACACTTGTATAAATATTTCAACATAATATTTCTCCACTTTATTGTATCGTACATCTGATTTAAAAGCTTTTTTTAAATATATTTTATGGGGATTTATGAGTGACCCATACAAAGTAGCACATAATTATGAAGTGGAAGGAAAAAAACAACTTTTTTTCACACAAAAATCAGAAAGGTGTGCTGTGAATTTGTACTTTGCCCTTTTTTGTACTTTTATACTCATGAATAAAATCCGGTGTGACAAACTGATTTGGGAAACCACCATATTAGTAACTGGGGTCTTCCTGTGTATAAATTAATTTCTGGGATCAAATTTTGAAGAAGTTGGGACACTGACAGTCATCCACCACTGACAAGGTGAGAACGGAGAGCATCAATCATAGAAGCAGCCAAGAGGTTCATGGTAACTCTGCAGGAGCTGCAGAGTCACACAGATCATTTTCTTCCTCTTCACAACCATGCATTACTTCACTTGGTCTATCATGAAAAAAATCCCAATAAAATACATTAAAAGCTGTAGTTGTAATGGGGCAAAATGAGGAAAAAAATAAATAATATACTTCAGCATCAACCTAACTTTAATGCATTTTAGCGTGAGAACATTACTGACAACACGTTTAACTAATAAAGATAATATTTACTACGCCGATCTGCTTGAACAGAATCCCCTAAAGCAGCTGGTCATGGAGCCAGAAAGTTTTTTCTTTATTTCAATTCCCTGAACAAACAGCAATGAATCACTTTTATGATGAATCTGCTTTCATGGATTTGTCAAAAAAGACTGACTGTTAGGCAATTAAACTCCTTCCAAAAGGACAACAAGAAGTTTAATGGAAAAATAAACAAATTAAGAAAATGAAGGAGTAACTACATAAAACTGAGGACAGACAGAAAATCTGAACATATTTAAGACTTTTTTTTTTAAACTGAGATGACCAAAAGACTGTGATTTTTCAGAGGCTGCAGAAACCATAAAGGCGAGTTACAGCCAGCCCCCACCTGCTGGGCGGTGATGGTAGATGCGATGCATAGTCCTCATAGCCAGCTCTTCCAGCGGAACCACGTTATCCGTGTGCGACCCAATCACCTTCACTTCAGCCGGCAGCCCCACCAGGGCCTCAGTCAGTACCTCACCCATGCTGCCACCCTCCAGAGCTTGAGAGGATAAGCCACACCTGCACACACACCACAGGAGAAGTTGTTACCTGAGTGAGCAGCTGTACTAGCGGGAGCTTGAAGTGATAATTACCATTACAACATGGCAAAACGTGCAGACTCTGTACATTTGATATGCATGTGTTTGGGAAGTTTGCGCTGTATTAAACACCAGAAATTTAACATCACTGGCTTAGAAGTTTATACTTTGAAATATGAGAGAAAGATGTTGTGTAGATCTTTTTTCCCCCCCCTTTCAGATAAAAAAGGCTGCGCTGAAGTGAAAACTCAATTTCTCCACAGACACTCATTGATATTTTTGCTTGTCGGCTGACGGTGTCACACTAAACCCTCTCATATGCATCAAAATTGCTCTAATGTCAGAGTTTTTTGTTATTTCACTTCAGCTTAGTGATATATAACAGTTATCCAAGTAAGCCGTCTGCACCCAGTTGAAATACTCTTCTGAAATAACTGCTGTCGGTGTTAAGGATGTTACCCGCTGCAGCCGATGACCTTGTTGTACAGGTAGGAGGGAAGGCCTTTCAGATCCACGTTGTTATCTACAAACACAAACTGCAGCTCTCGGGATCTGCCCAGATCTATAAAACAGGCAGACGATTAACGATGCGTTGCTCACGATATCCAAATCGTTGCAGTTGATCGCAGACACAGCACCATACTGACCGAGTGGTAGGAAGGTTAGGCGATTGGCTGCCATGGAGAGCTGGTTGAGGCGGTGCAGCCAGCAGACCTGGCGGGGGACATGACTCAGAAGGTTGTGGTCCACTGTGAGGTTCTGCAGGGAGAGGCAGCGGTGCAGGCGGTCTGGAAGAGACATCAGCTGGTTCATAGCCAAGTCGAGGGTCTCCAGGTCCTGCAGATCACCAATCTCTGAGTGAAAAATAACAAATGCGGAAGCATCGATATTAGGAGAACAGAGTGGTTATTTGGGACTTTAAAGTTTAAAACAAAGGACTATACTAAAAATCTCTTGAGGCCAAAAATAGCCATATGTAATTTGTGAGTGTGTACAATAACTGCTGAAGATTAACATTATGACAAAACATGAGCTTATGGGTGCTGGACAACTTCATTCTACAGTTTGGCTGAAGAGCTCAGACGCAATCTGCTGGCAAACTGAGGTTTTACACCCATGTGTTAGACAAACACATGGGATTCAACAGCACAGATGTGCCCAAAAGGTTTGAACTTACACAAATTAATACTTTAGATTTCCCATGATAAGTGTGTTAAATAGGTGGGTTGTCACCTGTGCAGAGTTTTCTCAACATTGGCGGAAGGAGAGTGTGAATGCACATGAATACAAGGTGAAGCAGAACCTTACAGACAACAGAATCATACCAAGAATTGCAGCGAAAAGGCCATGAATGTCTAGACAAAACATCAAGACCCAAAACTTAATCCTACAGAAAGTTCAAAGGTGGACAAGAGAAAACTGACCTTTACACAGCACCCAGTGAGATCAAACAGCTGAGATGACATATTTCGTGTAATATACATAAATACAAGTACATAGATTTTTTTTTTCTTAGGAATTCTTCTGATTGGTTGAAACAAATACTTACTAATTTGTCAAGAAGAAAAGTGAGTGCTATGATGAATTTGTACAACAGTAAAGTATCTTGATATCATTTACAAACAATTCTTGAATAAAGAGTGGATTCAAAACATCCTGCAAGTGGAACTTCTTCCAGTCTTCACCTCTCCATGTTTAAAAAAAAAAGAAAAAAAATGTAATCAGCCTGAAACAGAACATTCCTAATCTTTTCTGCAGGAGGTTGACTGGGAAGTGTATGAAACACAGAATGGCGCAACAAATACACCTATCGTTAGACTATGTTGCTCTCACAACTTTCCATTTTTGTGTTATAAACATTCAGACCATGAAGTTCCCCTACATTTTTAGCTCAGTTAAGAAAAGAATATTGTATTTTAAATTCATATTTTGTTTGTAAATTTAAAACTGGAATAACATTTACCTGGTGGAAGGCATTTGAGTTGATTATTGGACAATCTCAGGTGTCGCAAAGACCTCAGGCGGCCAATCTCTGGGCAGAGCATCTGGAGGGCGTTATTGCTCAGGTCCAGTGACTGCAGTCGTGCCAGGTTTCCAATAGCTGGAAATCAAAAGGTTAGTTTAGCAGTTACATCTAATTTCTTTGAAATAATGGCACAACTGTCTGGTCGTACTGCAGTCCTACCTTCAGGAATAATGACGATGTTGTTTGAGTGCAGGTACCTTGAATCAAAAGACAAAACGTGATTTAAATTAAATATTTAAATACAACAAAGATATCTGAGCAAATTACAAGAGCACTTACAATTCTATAAGATTTGGGAGCTTCTGAGCAAGATTATCAGGCTGATAAAAAAACAAAAAAAACAGGACAAAAGCAGAAATTATAAGGGATCTCACAGGAACAAAACGTCAGTCATTCATGAGTGCTTTTTTTAAAATCACAAATGATGGTGCTGTGAGGATACCAGTGTAGTCAGCGAGTTTCTCTTCATGTACAACCTCTCCAGAAACTGTAGTCCTTCATCTTTTAGCAGCTCTACGGGAAAAATGTTCAGGTTTTTGTAGTTCAGGAACAGGTTTTTGTGGCGCTCCTGCTTGGCCATGAATATAGTCTCGTGGAGTTCAGTTGCCATTTCTCAGGAAAGCTCTCCCCTCCTGGATGAAGGACACTTGGCAACGCCTGAATCTCCTATGGCATCACTGTTTCCTGAAAGTCAACAAGCATGACAGGTTCATCTTAATCAACTAGAATCTCTTGAACAAGTTAATTTAGTGCCCAAAATATGAAACCCATACAAAATACCGATTAATTATATAATATTATATAAATACAGCATACTACGGCCAGATCTATCGGCTTCGAAGGGGTTGTAGTTATTTATAAGGCTTCGAGATTCCAGCAAACCACGATGAAACTTTATAGAAAATATTTTCTGGACTAGTATGAACAAAAAACAACTTTTAGGAAGGTGTGTCTGATAATATTAAACATTAAGTATAACAAAATAGGAAAAATAGGTTCAGTTTTCACATATCAGCACAAAAAAACAAAACCTCCGCTTAGAATCTCACTATCTGTGCAACAAATTCAAATAAAAATATGATTTTCATTTTGAAATGAAATGCTGAAATAAAAGCAATATTAGATGCTACTCAAATTCGCTGAGAGGCACCTACATTACTCTTGAGATCCTTTCATTGAAAAGGGAGAAAGTAAAACCACAAAACGACAGCTGCATGCAGTAATGTGGCCAGATAGTATTTTGTTTGTAGTCGTTTTAAATAAGAGCCACCAGTATCTATAAGGCTAGAAAGAGCAACAAAAGGCTAAAGTCAATGATGCATGCAGAACCTGTCAGCCGTTTCCCTTTTTCAGCATAAACAAGTCAGAACTGTGACCTGCAATAGCCACTTTGCTAATTGGTTACTAGCAAAACACAAAGTTCAAAACAAAAATAATTTACCTTAGTAGCAGGAGACCACTGTAAGACACTGTAACTGTCTACATCGTCTCGTCATCTATCGGAAGAAACCTGTGAGCCCTGGAAGAGCTAAACATCCAAACAAGAAGCTCCAGGTTAGCAGCAATCATCTGTCGTAAACAAGCCTGCGTCACAGTACAGACTCTTCTCTTTTTTATTTCAAGGCTGAGATGGCGCCGCTGGGGTTTTGCTGCCCCCAATTGGTAAATAACCGTACTGCACTAAGGAGAATCTGGTCGCAAAGCGGTTTGTGGTTTGTTTACAACCAGAAATCTCAACGTGTTTTATCGGTATTTTAAGTACTAGACCAATACAAAGTAATGTGGTATGCATCCATGTTCATGTTTATGCAGTTTAAAACCAATAATTGCCCTGCCAATGGTGGATTCTCCCAGGTAGTATGCTAAAGCATCCATCCATCTGCCATATTTAATGTAAGGAGGCTGGTGTCTACCTCCAGCAATCACTGGGCATCCTGAACATGTCTGCCGTTTTTCACAAAAGGTAAAATATGTGATAATTTTAAGTTTTTCCTTCAATATACATTTTCCTGTCAATACCAATTTGTTACAGAAGTGCTGCATTACAGAAAATCCTAAATTTGGTTATAAATGTTACTCAAAAGGACTAACATGGTCAGAAGTTTCCTTTTAATATAAAATAGTTTAAACAGGATCAAATAAAGACATACCACACAAATTGCGTACATTTTTTTATTTATCTTAAATTTTGTGTAGAAAAAAAAGAACGAGGAAATAGACATTCTCTTTTCCTTCGGCCAATCATTTTATCCCAGTAATATATTGATAACAAGAAAAAATCTTACAACAGCATGTACAAAAGAAAAACCAAAATGAAACATCAGTCCAAACAATTGTTTTAACAGAAATCCAGGACTTGGAAGGCTATCAATAACTTACATATTTTAAAATAAATGTAACAAACTGTCAATGTAACGTATATAAAAAAAAGTGAGGGATGAGTTGGGAAGAGAAACAAAAACTTGACTGTTTTTATGTTACCTCTGAGGTGTTCCAGTGGTAAAAAAAAAAAAAAAAAGAAAAGAAAAATCTGGCAAAAATCAGACCACAAACAAACCTGATTTCAGAAATTGATTAGTATTTTATAGCAAGACTGGCTGAGAAAGGATAGAACAAGAAGCTTGATAAAATATAGCACAGGTCTGCTTTTAGAGAAAGCGCTTTCTCATAGAGACATTTCTTCAATTTACAGTCATCAAATCATAGTGGGAACAGCTACAGGGCAGAAAGAAGCTACAACTCAGGAATAATATATGTAACAAATGAAAGACAATGTAGTGTCGTAGAGGGAAATGGTCCAATGAAACCATCCCATACCTCATGTTGAATTCCACTAGCTTTCACTTGAATCAGCAAATACAGACCCCCCAAAAAGAGCCCATTAGCCAACCGAAGCTACCCCAATAATATATATATATATATTTGCTGAACAAATATATATATTTGTTCAGCATCTCCATATAAAAAGATCAAGTTCTCTAGTTGTAGCATAAAGAATATCTGATGTGTCCGAGGCCCTAGCCTGCTTCCACGATGGTTTGGTTTGTGGTTTGAATTTGACCTTTACACAGCACCCAGTGAGATCAAACAGCTGAGATGACATATTTCGTGTTTTATACAAGTACATAGATTGGACAAAACAAAAAGTGAGGTAGATGGATGGTTGAAGGAAGTAATAACAAAGCCTTCTCCCAGAATATCAAAAGGACATAAAAATATGAGATCAAAACAAAAGAAAAAAATGGGAGGAAAAACTCGAGGGAAGATTTGTACAGTGATTACCACTTCACAAAAATAAAAATAAATAGCAAAAACATCTGGGAATTGAGTTAAAATGTCACTTTTGAGACTATTCCGTGTGGTCCTCAATTAGATAGGTCAATGTTTTATTACTGATGCTCAAACGCGAAGAAAAGATTTTGTTTTCTCCAACAAAAGGGGTTCATAGTGTATTTCTCTCGTCAGTCCTTTTAGGTCACAATATCTTAATGTTATTGAAGCATTTCAACAGAAAACTGAATGCTGCAGGCAAATTCAGTCCCATTTAGTCACACAAATCTTCAATCACATCAAACGTTTACAAAATATTGAAAAAGAAAGAACAGAAGCTACTTCAACATGTGGATGCCCACATATTTCAAAAAAAGCTTTTGATCGAGAGGCAAGTGAGATGATCCAGTCAAAATGGAATACAAAGAAATACAAAGAAAGGGCTTTTTTGATTTCTAGAGACCGTAAGTTAACTTAACTGAAACACTGACAAAAAGTAGAAGGAAATTATCAGAAAATGGTGAACCAAAAATTCCCGTTACATCATTTGAAATGTGTAGGAAACAACAAAAGATGTAAAGGGGTAACAAACAGTTTCCACCTTTATTAGCAAATGTTGGTGCACATTCTGTTTATCTGCTCTCTATCCGTCACATCATTTTCTAGCTTCCATGTAACTTCTGACAAACCAGAGATAACCCACCAAGAAAACAGTTGTTTCACTGTGAAACACTAAATAGTAATTGAACTGTTTCACATGTTTAAATATAGTGAACTAAAGTTAATCTTTGTGTATATAGGCAGGGCTAAAAAAAAAAAACAAAAAAAAAACACTACTCAGTTAACTCAATTAGCTCCAGGAAAAGAAAAAAAAAATGCTCTTAATATTAAATCTCTTGTTTTTAAAATTAGATGAAATATTCATTTTGTATTAATATGTGAGCAACATTGAACCACAACAGGACACATTTACAAGGTGCTCTAACTGCTTACATTTGGATTGTAAGCTATTCCTTGCTAGCTGCAATTTAGCCACTGCTGAAATTAACACAAAATTGACATTTTTATGTCAGAAGAAGTCCAATGTATGTCTAGGGTTCCTGTAAATTCACATTTCAGAATTATAGATGTTTGATATATGCATACACTCAAGTGCAGTGGAGTTGCTTCTCAGTCAGCGACGTGAAAAACCTAAATGACGTGCACAGGAATGTACTAAAAGTCAATTAATTTCCCAGATTAACCCCCTAAAGATGAAAAACTAGAAACTACAAGATAGGGGCTGGACAAAAGTCTGGAAATGCAATTGTTTTTCTGCTGAGCCAGACTCCATATCCATGAGTTTTAAGGATGTTTAGGAAACCCTTAGTTTGGTAAAAGCTAGTTCAGATAAAAGTCTAAGAGAGTCTGAATAGATGCTGCTTGATGAAATAGAAGGCAGCTATTTTCCGCGCAAGAAATCTCAAATTATAAATGTGCCAACTTGAAGAGAGTCTGAAAACATCCCCCTCAAAAAGGATTTTTAATTTATTTTTTGCCAAATTCAGATAACTTTATTCACAATATTTTTACTATGTTCTAAAACTTTTGAAGGTTTTCCTACTTTTTGTCAGTATTTTTGGTTGCATACAACTTGGGCAAGGACAAACCACAAGATTGAGACCAGGAAACTTCTTGTTACTCATTGTGGCGATAAACATTGCTTTCACACTGATACAACAATCTGACACAGAACGACAAACACACGGTAGGATGTCTCTGGGTAACAGCAGCACAAAAAAAGGAAAATAAAGAAGAAAAAAAAGGGGAGCAGAAAAGGATTTAGCTTTTCTCTTTCACCTGAGATTTTATTTGGGACACCAGGCTTGTGAATCTGATGGTAAAAGCACCAGAGAACATGGATGCCCTCTAGAGGGGATGCGAGGAAGATACGGGTCTTTCAATGCAAGGCAAGTTATTGTACCTCTTACTCAATTGCAGAAACAAAATCCGTTCATAAACAACAAAGCAATGACAAGCATAAAAAAAAGAAAAGAAACTGGAGTGAAAATGTTCCGAGCTGAAAACCAACCTGAAGAAGGTTCTTTATTTATGTGTGTGTGTGTGTGTGTGTGTGTGTGTGTGTGTGTGTGTGTGTGTGTATATATATATACACACACACACACCACAAGAGAAATAAGGAATAGCAGCTTCTTTCTGTACATGATGAAAGTTTTTGACTGTATAAAAGTTAGAAAAAGTGAAAAAACAACTGGTTTGTACATAAATGCTCTGCACATGTAGAGATGTAAATGTTGGCAAGTATTTACAAGTGTAAAAAAATACCTGTTTGTGTACAACAAGGATGCCTCTGACCTTGGGGAAAACTCAGATGTACAGATCTGGCGTTCATGTTCTCCTGACTGCTCTTCCTCTGCAGTCCTTTCCTTTTTTTGTGTTTTGTCGTATATATTTTGCTACGCGATTCACTGTTAAACCCCAACGTAACAGCACTTTGTGGCAGCTGGCTCTATTTCAGGTAAACTGACGGGACTGAAGTCTACACAGGGATCTGACGGAGTAGAAGAACCGCAGATCGCAGTCAGCACTAGAAAAACCGAGCAGGACGGCTGAGGAAAGTTGACGTCCGTCTGGCCTCTACATGAACGATGCGGTGGAAGATCAAAAGTGCTTTTGTTTGTTTTCTCCTTCCATTTTCACGACTGCATCTTGAGGAGCAACAGGATAAGAAAATGTGAAAGCAGAAGAGTTTGGCAACAGATTTGGCAGAGCTGACTGTTCTCCAATTGTTTGTTTCAGCGGACTGGCTTTTGACCCGGCATTATGCCGACGCTCGACCCTCATGGCAGCCGGTTTCAGAAACGACCGACTGGCGACCTCGTTCTAGTGCTTGTTAATCTTTAGATATGCTTAATGTTTCCACCATAATGCCCGTTCAAAAGCACACACAAACAACGCTGATTATTCATAAAGGCCTACACGTTTTGTTTCCTCATTCAGAAACATAAAAAAAGAAACAAATAACAATTTATAAAATAAGTTTAGCCACAGAGAGAGTGAAATAACTCCCCTCAAAATTATTATTTTTTTTTATGATTTCTCATTTTACTGAAGATTTTTTTTTTTCTTTTTTTTTTTCTTTTTGGTCTTTCCACTCAGCAGCAGGAGCGGTATCACAAATAACAGCCAGCTGGTAGAAACTCATACTAGATTATTTAAAAGAAAAAAAAAAAAAAAAGAAAAAGAAAAGTGTGCGGCCATACAGCAGGACATTAACTCTTTGAAAGTTTTTTCCATCTTTATGCAAGTCTCAAAATATCCACATCCTGTTGAGAAGGCTTCACTGTGATTCAAACAAAGAAAGAAGAAAAAAAAAAAAAGAAAACCACCCAGTCAGACATGTGGTTCTTCGGGTCCGTGGGTGAACAGTGTTCGTGTTTCTGCCCAATCAGCAGGCAGACGACTGTGGGAGAGGCATGGCGCGCTCGTTTTTGCGTCCTCCGTTCATGTGCGCGTACGGCGGCAGTTCGTCCAGGTTTGGCCGCACTGTGGCTCCCGAGCTCGTGGGAAGGCCAGTCCCAGAGAGTCCGTTGGCCGCCTGCTGGCTCGAAGGCTGCTTGTCCATGACCACGCTCGACGTGCAGGGAGAGGACGGGGAGCTGGGCGCTTGTGACGGGGCAGGCGCCCCCTCTGAGCTTGGAGACGGGGGGTTCTGCTGCTGCAGCTGTTGCTGCTGCGAAGAGGGTTCCAGGGGAACATCCGTGGAGTGGTCCAGTTTATCCAGATGGAGCTGTGGAGCTTCGGCGGGCTTGTTGTCGGCACTGTAGTAGAAACTAACCTCTTTGAAAGACGGGTCCAGCTCATCCTTGATGCTGCTGATGATCTCAACGAAGGAGGGTCGCATTTTAGGGTTGTACTGCCAACACATTCGCATCAGCTCGAATCTGCACACAAAGGAATATTGGTTATAATTATAAGCAGCATATGCTACTGAAGTAATCTCTCAGTAGAGAAAAGCTGTGCTTTGTCACAAGAAGCTACAGCTGGGATATATGACTTTATAACTAAATCTCAAATTTTTTCATACCAGATTTGATTTCCGATTTTAATCACTTTTTTTTCCCCCGTCACTTTCTTTTCTAAAAACAAATTTACAAACGACAGAAAATACTTTCAAAACATCAGCCATCTCTTCTGTGAGTTGTGCAATGGACGACTAAGGCCCGGTTTCAAGAATTTTTTCCCTAATTACGAGAATACAGTCATAATATAAATAGAATAAAAATGTAATTTCACCAGAAGAACATCTTAAAATTACAAGGCCAAGGTTGAGTTACTGAGAAAAAAGTTGTGAAAGACTTTTCTCGTTCTGTTATGAGCAGCTCAGTCTGTTCTTTCTTTCTTCAAAACAGAAACATTCATATGCTCAATTTGTTTCAAAGTCCTGCCGCTGATAATAATTTGACGCTGATGTGATAAAAGATGAAGTATTTGCTTTTTGGTAAAACGTATACCAAAGTTTTTTTTTGTCAAAATCGGTTGCAAAGTCACCAAACTACATGACATTTAAATAGCAAGACATCAACCGCTATTCTAAAACGCTTCATGCAGGAGAAAACAAGTCTATGACTTGGTGTCTCTGGAATTTTCTCACTGGTGGCCAAATTTGTCCTTCATGCTTGCAAGCTGTTTGATGTGGAATCATATTTGGCCTGTTTCATATTAGAGACAAACACTTCAAAGCACACAAAAACGCACAATGTAAAACAGACTGCAGTGAGCACTGCTGTTTAGAAATCTCACAGGCCACAAGCGGCACTGCTGCACGGTGGGAGTAGCTGGTAGTCACTTATAATTAGACGGCAGAGTAAAGGGAAACATGGTAAACAGAGAGACAAGTATATGGGAGCATAATAGGCAATTGTGCAGGGTGGTGTGTGTGTGGTGTCTTACAGCATGTCTGGACAGTTCTGTGGTTTCTCCAGCAGTCCTCCCTCCATTACAAAGCGAAGGACTTGCTCGTTGGACAGACCCTGGTAAGGCTGCTCTGCCAGAGTGGCTATCTCCCACAAAACAACCCCGAATGACCTGCACAGATGAAAACGGTAGAAAGGGCTGTGAAGGTTGGTGAGTCTGTCTTTCATTACGGAGTCCGAAGGATATTTTTCTGAAGCGCCGTGTGCAGAGAACGACGTCTCCATGTGGGTTTGCGCGCGCCTGCTTACCAGACGTCCGAGTTGGTGGTGAAAACACCGTCCTTCAGAGACTCTGGTGACATCCAGCGGACAGGGAGCAGACCTTTACCACCTTTACGATAGTAATCGGTCTCATAGATGTCTCTGGTCATGCCAAAATCTGCAGAGAAATAGAAGAGGACACAGTTAAGCAAAAAGAGGAAGATTGCGTCCAATTAGAAAATCCTAAGGCATTAGAAAAAACACGATTTTAACGAGTAAATATTGAGCAAATTTCCTTTTGCATTCTTGCTGTAATTACTGTCTGTCGAGTGGCTCCATTTAGGACAGGAAGGCATTCTTTAGTCAGATTATAGTCCTAGAAATAGTATTGAATTAACCATAATCCTTTGGAGAAGATTCCATGCAAGTTTTACAGACATTTAAAACCACGAAAGCTTTTAAAATTGAAGTGCGCAGCAGTAACTGCAGTGGTCTAGATGCTTTCAGGCTAAGAGGTCACGCAGTTCTCTCACAGAATAAATAAACCTGAAAGCATCAGCTCAGACTCATAAGAGAGGCAAGAACTGGATGGGGATGAGCGCATGTTGATGACGATGATATAAAAGTTTCAATGTAGGGATACAAACAACTAGATATTCTTTCTGTGTTGTTGTTTGGCCGCTGTCCAGAAGAGGGCGCCACTTATTAAGCGGCGCCAGATACAAAAACAAAGATGGCAGGGCCATGCCAGAACGGGAAGGAGGAACAGTCCAAGCAGAGTTTAGTGAAAGATGGAGCATTCCCTTTGTGTGGTTCTGTTTAGAAATATAAACACTCCAGTGCAACTTCCTTTAGTTTCACCTCATTTAGCTGAGCTGTATGATGGAGCAGCATCAACTTTTCATCCAAAAATTACTGATGTGCTATAAAGGTGAGGATAATATAACAGAAAGGTGGAGAAAAATTGTAATATGATGGAAAAACAAAACATGGTGCCAATAAGCACGCTTGATTTTGAGAAAAGTCACGATTTAATCCACTTCAGGCAGTGATATATACCTCCGATCTTTACGGTGAAGTCTTCAGCCACCATGCAGTTTCTTGCGGCCAGATCTCGATGGACAAACTTGTTGGCGTTGAGGTAAGCCATGCCATCCGCGATCTGTCCCGCCATCTGAAGCATTTTTTTCAGCGGCGGGAGAGACAGGCTGGAAACCTGTTGCTGCAGACAAGAAACAGGCGGCAAATCCATCAGAGGGTTAAAAGAATCTTTTATGGTAGAATTCCGCTTGTCCGTAAATCGTTCAGGGACGCAGCAGCAGGAATCTAAACATGCATTCAAAACTATCAACAGGTTGAGGGAGTGCTACGTGACAATAAGAGTGTTTCATGCAAAGCTCTTATTGAAACATCATGGAAGCAATGTGGGATTGCATAAAGAAATGCCGTTATGACAATCCAAATCCTTCCAGAGTCTGTGGTAAAGATGCCTGGACCAAATGACCTGCAGGCTGTTTGTTCAAACTGAAATCCCTCGGTGATTGATGCGGATTGGCTCTCTCTTTACTGAATGACTTTGTTGAATAAAAACAACTTGCAGCACTATTTTTGAATTAAACAGAATCAATATTTCTGTGCAGCTGTGCTACCTCTTTGGGACGCAGGGAGCGCAGGTAACTCTTCAGGTCTCCTCTGGTCATCAGCTCCATAATGACCAGGGTGGGCTGGCCTTGGGAGACCACACCAAGAAGACGCACCTGCACAAAAAACCCCCAAAACAAGTTGCAATTTCAAACTCACTTTCCTGACATCTCTACAGCATCCTAAGGTGTTGTTTGTGCGCACCACATGATGGCAATTGAACTCCTTCATAACAGAAGCTTCGTTGAGAAACTCGATCCGCTCCCTCATGCTGGCCGACTCGTTTACAGTCTTTACAGCAACGAGGATCTCCGGTTCGTCTTTGACCACGCCCTTGGCCACGCCCTCGTATACCATCCCGAATGACCCCTGGCCGAGCTCCCGGCAGAGGGAAATCTTCTCCCGGGCCACCTCCCACTCATCTGGGACATACACTTTAAAAGAAAATTGTTTTCCGTTAGCAAAAGTCTACAATGATGGACGTCCAGCACACAAACGTCACTTACTTTCTGCTGCGCTGAAGTACTCGGGGTTGACAGAGGCATACAGGACTCCGTTCCCGAGCCGATCGCTGTTCCTGGGAGAAAACAAGAGTTGGTTTTAGAAGTTCACAATGTATCTCCTATTCTACTAAGTACAATGCCTTTAAAAAGTGCACATCTCTCTTAAAGACTTTCATAGTTTGTAATCACAAACATTAATGTATCGTATTGAGATTTTATGCTCTAGATTAGGTCTGTCGCAATAAATCAATGAAATCGCATGAATAATTTAAACGACCTTGATGGAAGTGTTCAAACACTACAAAAACCTGAATGACAAAAATCTTCAGCCTGGTGCATTTGTCTCAACTGGCTTCTTTTTTGAAGGACAGTTTTGCAAAGTGACATGAAGAACTTTCAGGGACATGAATACGATTTAAAAGCAACGTATGAACCGGCCTTTTCTTGACAAAGAAAAAAATGTTAATGTGCGGTTACTGAAAACAGAAGTAAAACAAAATCTAAAGCTACGAACACAAAATGCAGCCAAAGGAGAAATTCCTTTGGCTTCAGTCTGGCCTGACTCAACTACAGTACAATATTTTTTTTCTTTGTTTTTGCCACAAAGGAACTGCAAAACATTGGGGAAAAACAAACAAATTTTGACTTGTCATATCTAAAATAATTGATGTAAAAACACCTTTTCCTGTTGAAGACCACCAGCACCGACACCAAAGCGCAGATTAGGACGATGGTCAAGATTGGAACAAAGATCATAGCGAAGACGCTTTCAGAACCTGTTGACATGAACACTTTGATGAAACTGACTGCTAAGGTCTCTTACATATTTATTTTTGAAAGAAACAAAACAAAAAAAAAAAGCAAGACTGTTTTTCTTACTTTCAGAAACATAGAGATTCAGGGTGGGGGTCCAGGAGCCATTGCCAGCCAGTGATGTGGCTCTCACCCTGACCGAGTAGTTTCCAGGACTGAGGTTAGTCAGGCGAACGCCTTGCTGGTTACGATAGAGCTGTCTAGAAACACACTCGTGCTTCTCGGCCTGACAAACACAAACAGAAACGGAAACACGGTTTAAAGTAGTATAATGATGCCAACATGTTTCTTCTAATAGGACGTTTTATTAATGGAGCAGTCCGGCCTGCGACTCAACTTCAATCTGATGGAGAAAGAGCTAAAGATCAGGGTGATGGCAAAGAGAAGCTCATCACCAGATATAAAAAATAATCTATAACAATACGAGTGGAGACGTGCAAAAATGTTTCTATTGATTTTGGAGTAGAGTGTAAATATTTTTTTGACATTAAATACACAGCAACTAGCTGTTTACTTAAACCGTCATAGATGTTGACCTACCTCTGAAGCCAGTTTGAACTTGATCTCGTACATGAGGATGAGACCATTGGGCTGGCTGGGCTCCGGCCAGCGCAGGAACACCCAGTCCTCATGGCCCTCCCAGCTCACCGGGCCTGGGATGTCATCAGCCTTTTCTGGAGAATGAAATGCAGAGGATAATCTTGATTTTACCACGTCTTGAGTATTCCGGCAGAACTAAACCAGTACAAAAGTTCCAGTCAGACACTGCCATGGTGTTCACGACCGTTCAAAGTTCTGACCTGCTGGCTTGGTCCTGGAGAAGACGAACTCGGCCGCGCTGCACTGCTGAACCTGCCTGTTGCAGGCGTGGATGTCGATGCGGTAAACTCTGAAAGGCTCCAGGCCGGTTATCTGCAGCTCGTGGTTGGTCACCTTGTCATCCATGACCTCGTACTCTTGTTCGGTTGGCTCTGGGTCAGGGACGCTGCCGTTGCCGCCGCCCTGAGGGGGGGGAATCGCAGTGCTGTTGGCGTAAAGATGGAAGCGGCGAGAACGGGTGGAGTTGGCGACGCCAAAAAGATCTCTGCGACGCCGATCTGGAGGCCTGGAGGCGGAAATAATAGAGAAGGAAAGCACAGTTTACGTTTACTGACAGCAAGAGTGACATTAAACTAAGTGGGTATGTGTTACTACCAATTTGAAGGTGTCAGTTGCTGCTATGATGCAAAGTCAAATTTCTTTCAAGTCATATTTGATACATAAAGCATTTATATATCAAATGCTTTATAGGTAATTTTGTTCCCTGATTGTGCTATAAAATGGCATTGTGTGCCTGGAAAATACATAACACCGCCCCTTTAATGACATACAGTAGAACAGCTGCTAAAAGCCGTGTTACAGCAAATGAATGAATTATTTTTACCATAATAGCAAACCAGAGGATTTTCTCCCCAATATTAAGTTAGTTGTTGTACGTGAGTGCATTCTGAAGCAGAAAGAAAAATTGATGTCCTGTAACACGTTGAATTTTAATATTTTGTGTGCACAAACATAAAAGAGTAGCGAGTCATAAGCTGCTGGTAAAAGAGAAAGTAAAATAGATTATTTTTTATGTGATCACTCTCACTACCTGCTGAATTTTTCAAACTTTGATCGATGCAGAGAGGCGTAATATTTGGAGAAAGTCTTTGTTGTTTTATCGTAAACATTTTATCATAAAGGTGGATGACTTTTCAATTCATCCAGAAATGAGAAGTAAAGTTGTTGTTCACGTCGCAAAAATTGGTGATTGGAAATCTGGCCCCAAAAAAAAAAAAAAAACTCTGACTGCTGCATCTCTACATACCAAGCCTGGTTTACTTTATGTTATTTGGGTCAATAGGTTAGAAATTATCATTATCTATGAAAAAAGGTTGAAGGATTTTTTTTTTTTTTTTTCTTTAAGTAGTGGGGAAACTTCAAGCTTCAATCCCATTAGTTTTTCCTCTTTAAGGGAAAAACTTAAACAAAAAAATTCAAATAAATAACTAAAAACCAGAGATGATGTGATTTCCATAGCTGGAACACACGGTTTCCTTGAGAAGAACTAAACAGGAAAAGGTGTCTTCAGAGTCACCTGATGTTGATCTTCAGAAGCAGACGCGTCCAACTCTTCCGTCTGTTTATGCCGAGCATACGGAGAGCTAATTTACATCAACTGGACTGAGACGTGTGTATGTTTGTGTGTGGAGGCCGAGAGCAATAATGTGTTGCAGATGTTTTTTTTTGGTTCAAAGTGGAATGCTGCAATCCTGAACTCTGACAGGAGCCAAAATTTATTCCAGAACAGTAAAAAAAAAATAAATCAAGTTAAAACCGCTCTACAGTCACATCACAACATAAGTAGGTTACCTCGGTGTAAAAATGGTGTTGTGTAGGAAGTTTTCAAAGACTTTTCGGTAGGAGGCATCGGCAGCTTCAGCCTCCAGGGCTTCAGGCGATTTGGGGCAGGGGCAGCAAGGACCTTTATCTGCTCCATCAGGATCTGGTTTAGTGGGTTTTGTATCCTCCTCTTTGTCTCCAGTGGCAGCAATCCTAATGGGGATCTTTAGCTCTGATGGGAGGAGGGAGAAGAATGAGTGTCCCATCGAGCTGCCTTCAGCAGAAAGCCTTACGGTAAACGGCTACCTTTGGAGCAGTAGTTATGCTGGTACAGTTCCTTGTCTTCAGCTTGTTTCTGCCACTTCACCCAGTAGTAAGTCTGATTTCCGTTGGGTGAGACGGGGGGCGACCAGCGGACCATCAGCTGCGTGGAGGAGTTAGAGTAGGCCCGCACATCCTGAGGCATGGAGGGCGCTGAAAGAAGAAAAGCACAACTTGAGGAACTGTAGGGAAAGCGCTCTCCTTGCAGGCTGCCAGGGCAGCTGTGTTTCTCTGACATCACAGCGCTGCTATGCCTTTACACTGCAGCTGGATTTATTTTATGCAGTCCTCTGTCTCATCTAATTGAATTACAGTTCTGTAAATCAATATGCTGCTCATTGCCTTTGAGTTGCAGCTGTGTTTATTTCAAAGATCCTTCACTCATCTCCGAAAATGTGTTTGAATAAGTTTCTGACAAGAAGCCGTAATGTCTCTAAAAACATAAAAAATAAAAAATCCCACGCAAAAAAGAATATCTGTTTACCCTCTGCAGAAGTTTTTTTTTTTTTTCAGGTGAGAACAAGAAATGGGCTGATCTGCAAGTTGTGATGATTTGTTGTACTGTTACATCTAATCCCAGGTAGATTCAGTTTTAGGCTAGGCTTTAGGGCATCGCAATTATATGATTAGGACTGTTAGCTGCCTATTGTCATAACTACGCTCTCTGGGTGTTAATTGACGTGAAAATGGCTCAAGATTAGGTTGTAGTGCAGTCTGGGAGTCACCAGAGGGCAGTAATCGCTCAAAGAAAATGAAAGAAATGAAGCCTAAAAGAAATGAGAGGGTATCCAGTTACACTGGCGTGCCATACAAGAGTGTGGAATAACAGAAATAATATGGATCTCAGTAAATTAGAATATCATAATACTGTGTATTTTAATGAATACGGCTTATAGATAACAAAAACGTGAAATACAGCTTCTCACAGATCAAGTAGTGACACAAGATCAATAAAACAGGCGGTTTCTATATTGAAATGTCATGACCATGTATGGAAAGTTAAGTGGAGGGAAACTGTAGTAAAAAAAAATCTGAGACACCAACGGAGATGAACTGAAGGCAATCAGAGCAAAAATATTATTGTTTCAGTGCCAATGCTCTAGTTTTTACGATTTTTACTTTTTGCAAATTTTGTAATTCATCTCTTTCATTAAGGTATCAATTTGGCTCCAATTGACTAAAAATACAGACATACATTCCTCGCAAACCTAATGATTGGGTATAAAAAGGTATGAAATCATCGTTCCTACCAGCAGGGCTGGTGCGGATGTAGACCACTTTGCTCTTGGCGCCGGGCATGTGTTTGTCTTCCACCATGAGGGTGATAGCTTTGACAAAGATGGCGTATTGCGTCCAGGGTTTCAGGCCGGAAAGAAGAACCCCGGGGTCCTTTTCCTTATCTGGCCTCAGTTCCACGTCCACCATGTTCCAGCTGTTGGAACCGCAACCGTCCTGCCCTTCAAACTCTGTGATGTTCTGGAACGGCCTACAAAGAGGATTGGTCAATTTGTAATCTTCAGTTAATTGCCCAAAGCGGCAGAAATTCAACATATCCAGAGAAGAATGAGACATTTGCTCTAGCACCAAATCAAAACGGGTTTGTTCAGCTTTTGTTTTTTTTTCCTCCACCGAGTCGTACTTCGAGTTAGATTAAAACAGCAGTGAGTAACTCACGCCTCCTTGTAGTAGACTATAAAGCTGATGAGGTCTCTGTAGTCAGGAGGTCGGTAGCGCTGCCATGTCAGCTTGATCCTCTTGTCGCTGGTGGTGTTGGATGTAAACTGCAGGATGGTGCTTTCACCTAAGAGGGCAGCAAATAGTAAGGCAAGCTCACCGAAAGTACTTCAATCTAAAGTAAGCTGCAATTAGTCGTGCAAAGAGTACGTCGCTCTAAACCCTGACATATGGTGCAGAGGGGGGAATGAGTACATAGGAGGTGTTTGCAAACTGCTCCTAAACTAGAGTAAACTGGACATAGCAATTTAAATGTTTGTGGCTTTTGGACGGAGGTTCGTTTCGACTCTTACAGCTGGCTCTGTCGCCATTGTTTCGGAAGTCCCTCTCTTCAAAGCGGCCCAGGACGCCCGTCTTTTCCCACATCTTGCGGATCTCGGACGTACACAGCTTCGGGTTGGCTCGGAAGAACAGCTTGCCCGCTTTTATGGTCAGGTTGTGCTGCTTCCAGTCCCAAAGGTACTGGAGCTGCTGGTTGTCGAATGCTGAGAAGGCATACATGCTGGAGGGACAAACCAGATAAACAAGATAGGGAATGCGATTCAGTAACACGGTGCTTCACTCTAAATTTGTGTTTGTAATGAATCATGCCAGACTGAAAGCAAACTCTCTCCTTTTTTTTTTTCTTTTTTTAACTCTTCAAATAGACCTGTTTTTAAGTTGGAAGTTTATTGCAAACAGACAAAATCACCTAGTAAGTCATTTTATTAAACCAGATAGGAATTTATGAATCACTGGGTAACATCCAAACATCAAGGAATGAGTGTAATGTGGACCTTGGGACAGTTAGACTCCAGTGAACTCAAAAGACAAACAGATGAAGGAGGGGTGAAGGCCTCACCACGACCTTAAGAACCTTTCCAGGCACTGCTGGAGATTATGCTGCATTCAAGGACTGTGTAGACTGTACAATCAGGCAAAACAGTACGACTACCGCCACGCAAAGTGAATAACACACTCACAGCACTTGTTAGTTGACTGTTGGTTGACTACTAGGAACAAGTGAAAATTCTGCCTTCAAACTCTGTCCTGCAAGCAGAGAAGTGAAGGATTTGAGTGAGTTTGGATCAAATTGTGATGACTAAACAAGTGGACCAGAGATTCACTTGGGTAAAGACAAATCCAGCTTAAGAAAAAGTGTCTTAAACATGATGCTTCTCTAAGTCTGGTGCCGTGTTTCTGCTAAACGGAATTATGGCCAAAAGGTTCAACCTTCATTTACTCAGACCACAACATTACAAGCATTTGAGAGACCTTAAAATTATTTTTTTCCCACAATTTATAAGGGCTTGGATATTTTTATTTGTAATTAAAGGCTTCCGTCTTGCCTCTCTGTTCCCGAGCCCAGTGCTGTGACATGTACTACATCTCTAATGTTTCCGTTTTCTTCTTATTGTTTGAATTTTTAAAGAACAACCAGTTCTTGGCAATGTCACTACTGCGCCATATTTCCTCCAGTTTTCTCCTGAGCTTAAAATGAGAAACCACAGCCACATCATCAGATACAATTTTGTGTTTCGCTTTGTGTTCCTCTCTTACATTTCTTTCTGAAAAATGCCAGTATTTCAATCAAGCTGTGAAGGATATAAATCAGAATTAGGGCTGAAATGATTATCGTGATGACTTGAAATAATCGTCAACTAATTTAGCAATAGATTAAGAGATAACTCTAGTATACAGGCTCAAAAAAAGGATGAGTTACAGTAGGCTCGCAAAACATAGTCAGAGCAGTAACTAAGCCAAAACTGGTCAAAACAATATATAGACATTTTGCATTTAAGATAAAAACTTATTTGGAAATAAAACTATGCCCCTCAAGTGGCATAGTTTTAACTTGCCTAGTTCAAATTCACTACGTTGTTGCATTTTAGCCAATGAAAAGTTTGTTTCCTTATTTAAAAAAGGAACTGAATTATTTGGTTATTTGCATCACTAATTATTTCCAATATGATAAATCAATCAATTACTAATTATTGCAGATCTAGTCAGACTCCGAAAATAATTATGAAATCATTTCTAAATATTGTTTCATTTCATGAAAATTATATTTTCATATGGCTGTTTGCTTTTTCAGTAGCCAAAAAGGAAAAAGAAAGAACGGGTTAGGAATGCTTTGAGAAGCACAACACTTTGACTTTCCCTCCGACTTTCCCAGATCTTAATCCAATCAAGCATCTGTGGAATATGCCGGACAAACATTTCCAAGGAGAAGCCACCTAACTTAGAGGAATTAAAGGATTTGCTTGCTAACATCCTGGTGCCAGATACCACAGCTTACCTTCAAGGATCTAGTGGAGACCATGTCTCGACAGGTCAGGGTTGTTTTTATAGGATAAGGGGGAGCAAAGTGCTATTAGGCAAGCGGTGAAAAAGTTATGCCCAATCACTGAGTGTGCCATTAAAAATCAGATGATCAAGAGAATTATTCTAGTTTGTTCCACAGTAACTAGAGAAGTACTCAAAGGTTGTCGAGTAGTAATTAGCAAAACTGCAATTGGACAGGTTCAATAAATATAGTTGTATTACTGCTTACAGTGGAAATCTTGTAACTTCACCTATAAATTCAGAAGTTTCTGCAGCTGAACCATCTCTGAACCACTTGTGGCCCTCAACTGGGTCTCTACCATATTCAGGATATGCTATTTACAGAAGAATGTGAGAAAAGGTATTCTGGTTTCCACTCGTGTTTCCAAAATGGCTGAAGACTCTATGCATAATCGTTCAGTACATCTAGCAAGATGTACATTCAATCAAATTAAGGAATCCTAACAGTTTTTTTTTTTACATGATGTCAGTTTCTTATTTGTGTTTGTATATTGAAAGTGCCAGAGTTGTGTACGGTAACAGAATAACTGATATCAATTACAAAAAACAATTAATTAAAAACTAAGTAATAAAAACATGCAATCTAAGTCTTTAGACAGCTGTCCATCTATATATACCAGACAGACAAAAGATTAAAATGACTAAAACAAACTGATAGAAAAAATGATCAGACCACTCCCAACAAATAAATGAGAAATGTAAGCTATTGGGTAAAAAAAAAAAAAATCAAAGTTCTGCTGGTTTGATTAAGTGTATGTTGAGTGGTCCTACTCTTCATGAAGGCTTTCTCCATCGATGTATCTCAGACTTCGGAGGAACGCCAGTGAGCTCAGGGTGTGTGAATGTCTGATCCGGACATAACCAGTCACCCTCTGGATCAAACCTGTGAAACTCTCCAGCTCTGCCACCATGTTAT
Organism: Poecilia mexicana; assembly: GCF_051168715.1. NCBI lineage: Eukaryota > Metazoa > Chordata > Actinopteri > Cyprinodontiformes > Poeciliidae > Poecilia > Poecilia mexicana. The sequence goes on along the minus strand of NW_028263372.1, from coordinate 27,876,568 downwards.
CTGAAAACACACACATACACACACACATGCACGTACACAGAGAGGTTTTAGGACATTTTCCACTTATTTACAGACTGGATGTGCATCTCAGACTTCAGTCATTGCACAGTAAAGCAACACTTGCTTCTAATTCTGTTCTGTTATGCCAGGTGAATATAGCAGCAGCTTATTCAGTAATTAGCAGAACAATTCAAGAAACTAAACCTATTCTTCCCTCCAAACTTAAAAAAAATAAACAGAGCTTTTTTTGAGATGCATAAATTGATTCAAAAAGGATTCCCAGTTTAGAAACTTCTCAACCAACTTCCCTATACTGAAAAGTAGAAAATCTCTTTGGTGTATACTGTTTAAACTCAACAATAACTTTTACATCAACCCTTAAAGTAAAAATAAATGAAGTGTGGTGCTGCAGTACTTACGGCCTCTGCGGATGGTGATTTGCAGGTCGCCCTTGATAACAGTGCAGCCTTTGAGAGACTGAGCAGCATCCACAGAGTCGATGACCTTCCCGTCACAAACTTTATCGCACAGGCCATCGCAGGCGGTGCACGACATGCTGAGGGTTACACAGCCAGGTAAAAAGGGAAAGGTGGTAAATGTACACCATCACTACACACTTTGGCAGTCTCCAAAGCTCTCATTATTTCTGCTCACTTAAGATTTTTTTTTTTTTGTTCCGACTTCACCGAAGGTCACAGACACTGAAACCTTAGGAAACTAACGTGAAGAAAAACCCTTTTCAGGGGAAATTATAGCCCGTAGTGTGTCTTTCAAAAATATTTAGTTACAGCTAGATTATGAAGAACGGGTAAAAATAAATTAGCTACTAGATTCATAAAGTTGGTAAAGAGGAAACCTTGTAGCTGAAATCGCAACAAAATATATTTTTTGTAACAAAGTATTACGTAACAGAGTGACTAAAAGTGGAAGAAAGATTTTACTTTTTTCATTTATTTATGATACATTTGTGTTCTGTACTGCATATACTTAAAATCCACCAAAATAAAAAAAAATAAAATATATAAGTTTGTGGCTACAACGTGACAAATTGTGAAAGACTATACTTCGGGTTTAACTTGAGTTTACCTGTCAGGTGTGGATCGCGTGTACCCAGACGGACAGTCAGGCATACATTCTCCCCCGTGGATGACGAAGATGTCGAAGTCTGGAAGGTGCACTTTAGAGCAAAAGTCAGCACTGATGCAACGCCAGCCCTCGAACCTGTATGTGCCTGGAGGGCAGTCAGCCACACATCTGCCGTTGTGGTAGTAGTGCACACATGCGGCGCATGCAGTGTCGTCGCCCGGAAGCGAGCAGCTGCCCAGACACTGAGGATGGCAGCACTCGCCGTCAGCTGTGCACACTCGCCTTCCACACTTTTCAGGACACTCTGAAGTAAAAAAAAAAAAAGTACAGAGAGAGGGAGGAATATTTAATTATTAAGAAAAACCTTCTCTGCATGAACATGTCCCTTTGAAAAAAATAAATAAATAAAATCAAAGGGACATTATAATTGATGGCAGGTGAACTAATAAGGCACACAAAATGAAGCATTGGCAGATGTAAATGCTCACCATGTTTAAATAAAAACATGAAGGACTTACAGGGAAACAAAATCTAAAACTGCCCTTTAAACGTTAACACATACATGAGGGGTTCACTCATCTCTAATATCAGTCAGTAAAGAGGCTCAACATAAAAGCCGAAACATAAGCTGTCCTGCTCAAACTCCTCGCAGGTCAGCTATGATTGTCTGTCATAAAGACAAGCTAACAGCTAATTAAAGTGAATTACAGCATGACGTTATTCCTGTTTGTTAGTCTGTCAGTTCTGTGAGCTATAAAGCAAGGAAGAAGCATATCAAAGAGTGGAAAAAAACTGGAAGAACTAATAAGCCGTCGTTTTTTATTGTCATTTTTTTAGGTCAGCCACAAGCTGTGTTTAAACACAAACTAAACAAAGGGAAGTTTGTAGGAACTGATGCTTAAAGGATGCTGTTGCATGATAGAACGGTGGTTACAACTTCCTGCCTCCATCAAGTCTTTCAAACAAAATAAAGTCTACAAACGAGATATGACGCACGCTGCTGCCTCCTGTTAACGTGTGTAGTTTTACTCACTATGACTTATTTAAAACAAATGAAGGAGTTGGGTAAATTATACGAACATGATGTCGGTTATATCCAAACATAAAATGCAATATGGAAAATCAAGGATTTTGTTGGTTAATGAATGAAGATCAATTGAGCCAGTTATATTTGCAACAAACAACAGTCAGAAAAAAAAACAACCTTTCCTAACTTACTTATAATGCTCTAGATTATCATCTTAGTGTAAAACTGTAATTTAGAGCAAAAGTTAACTTTAAAGGTGGCCTATTATACTTCCTTGAACATGTTAGGATAAGTGTATTGGTCATACAAAACATGTTCATTACATTTTGAGCACAAACTCATTCTTAGATAATGAGATTTCAGTCCGCTCTGTTCTGCCTAACATGAGCTCCTTTCAAAGGAGCTGTTTTAGGGCCTCCTGTCACTTTCAATCCAAATAAGCTTTTACTGGCCACATCCCCCCACCCCCAACTCAAAGTTTACCATCACACGTGAAAATGGCTGCAAACAGATGTGCAATTACACAACCACGCATCTTTGAAAAGCAGAAGGATCGCGCCCTGCTCAACCAACAAGAATGCAGCAAGTGGTTTCTGAATGGTAAAGTCTTTTTTCCAGCAGCCATTGTACAGAGCACACATCTGTACAACTAGCTGACCAAACAATGCTGGAGCTTTGCTTGGGTTGCTAGGTGACATAGCTGGTGTTGCCTGTCAATTGTCACTCGGCAATCGGGAGATGTATGAAACGGCTCATTTTCTAGACACCAAAAAAATCTCAATTTATTCATTAGTGGGGTTTTTTTTTTTTAAGTGCTTAGGCTGTTTTTCGAAGCAGTTGAGAACCAAATGGAAGCATTAAAATACATCTATTTGCTATAGATTTTGCCATGATTTATATTTAGAAATACTGTCTTTCTTTGTGAGGGGATGATCCTCAGCCCCTCCTCCTGACTGACTCTGAAACCAATCAGAACCTCCAGACTGCATGGTCTCACCAACCATTCAGGGGCTGTTTGTGCTCAGCAGGAGGAAGCCAGTGCTGCATTTTCTGGCACAGAGTGTTCTTTCCCTGAAACAACCCCCCACCCCCCTCCACTTTCCAACCCGGGACTCCATCTCATCCTCTGACCTCTTCTGATGAGGCAATGGCTGGCAGAAAGGTGTCATTTATTACAAAGCAAAGCCTCGGCCCCACAGAGAGAGCTATGCTGAATCCCTGAGTGAAGTTTGTTGCAGGCCTGAGCAGCCAGTCTGTTGCCCTCCTAAGTACAACCCTGACTGATGGTGAAGGTCGGAGAGACGTGGATGGGTCACGGAGTACGCAGCAGTGTACAACAGCCTTCCACCGGACGCCTTAAAAATAATGAGTTCCAGCTTTTATCCTCCTTGCTACACTGCCACGCACTTTCGACAAGTACTGCAGTCTTTAAATTTTCTGGGCATGACGCTGTAGCAGCTGTATGGGAGGGTTTGAACACCCTGATCAGTCCAATGGGACGTGGGTTGGACTTTCTGAGGTAGCCCCAAAATAAAAGGCCAAGGATGTGTGAAATGGAGAAGATGGAGCTGGGATTTTAAGGGGTCTCTGATCTGAAAACTTTGTATTTCATCACAAAATTTTACTGTATTTACTGTGATGAAATAAATAATAAAAGTCTTTTAGGATACAAGTCTATCAATGCTCACATGAGAAATGAAATAAATTTATATGCTCTCTTTCTGTACCATTTTAGCACAAGAAGTTGTTTTATGATCCAAATTTTATTGCAGACTCAGATTTTAAAATTCTCCAATATATTTTTGATAAGATAACAGAATTCAAATTTATCAAATAAAAAAAAAATTGTAGTTGTCTTCCAATTTGGCAGTATGGTAAATAAATATTTCAAAGATCTTTAAGGCATCTGGGTTAGTTCAAGTCTGTTGAAAATCTACATCACTTAGATTTGTCAAATCAGGCTAAAGTACGTACCAGATTATTTGAAGCGTTTATTTGCAAAAAATAAATAAATAAATAAATAGTTTTAATGGGGGGTTTTTAACCACAGATTGAGTGTAAAAATCTGATTTGAGAGAAAGCAGTACAGTGGACAATTTTTACATTTTGGAACAAGAAGTTATAATCTCTGGTAACTGAGTTATTTTTGAATATTAAATGATACTTTTATTTTTTATTTTTACATTTTATCCAGACTGGGGACATGATAAAAAAAAATTCAATACTTTTCTCGACTTCTTTAGATGGTGTAAGACACCAACATTACAATTCATGACAATGTTTTCTTTTCAGTGGATGTGATTTGTCTGACTTTTATTTTTGTTTCAAATGGATACTCATGGTTGCTGTGAACCATTTCTTTCCCTCTTCTGTTCACCTGTCTTACAACTTCCACTTTACCTCAACAAATACAAATATATAAATACATAAAACTAGTACTAAGAATCGGGTTTTAAAATAGGAGATACCCACAGCATGAACTGTGGAAAGTTACCAGACAGCAGATTGTCCCTGTGTTTATGGAGCTTGGTCTACTGGACTCCATTCTGGTGAGGTAAGCACTTCCACTAACCGTCGAAAAAATCCCCAGCTTAATAAAAGAAAATACTCAGAATTAGGTGTGAAAGTGCTATATTTTAATGAATAAAAGTAGAAGATGCATGACATAGGCCAAAACATATGTTCAACTTAGGTTATTTAATTTGCAAAGGAACAGACTGTGCTTCACATTCTGTTGAAAACGTTTCTGTTAGTTTGAGGGTATGACTACTATCAGTGCTAATCCACAAGGAATGTGTGTAATGTGGCAGTTTAATAATAACCTTCTAATCCTATTATTTTGTCTTTGTTTCTATGACCTTCGCTAACCGGGACCCTAAAAGATTTAGACTTATAAAGCACACGTGTCGCATAAATGCACAATATTCAAATCATGTTCACCACATTTTTAACCTCAAGAGCCTTTTATTGTTCAACATTTCTGGATCAAGAACTAAAAAGACAATGATCACCTACTGATGGTTAAAGAATGTTACAGTTTCAATATAATTTTATTGATACTCCATGGTGCAGGATTTGTTTAATTAATGTTCACTTAAAAGGAAACAGTAATAGAGCAGTAATAGACCAGTATTTGGAAAAAAATAAGCCTTTATTCAAATGTAAAACTTGCAAAGTTATAACACCAACTTAACACGTTATTTTATTGATGCAATAAATCTGGGTTACTCTGCAATCTAGATAAAATTAACCTAGAGCCTAAGTAAACTGCTCCATATGTAAACATCTTCGGCAAGAATAAGTTGAGTCATACCTGCGCTTAGAAACTGATGACAAAGCAATGTCTTAGGCGATCAGTTGTCAAAGCATAATAGTGGCTTATTGAGCCTAGTTAACCCTTGCCTTGAGGTTAATACACAGGGCAAGCTACCATCATAAATATACCATATTTGCATGTAGTTATAGCAGCGTGCTAAAGTTTCAGACACTAAAGCTCTGCTGTAGTAATGGCTATTTAAAAGTTGCATCAATGAAGAGAGCTTAAAAAGTCTCTCCTATCCATTCGTTTAACATCAAACTCTCAGGGTGTGTGATAGAGATACCAGTTGTGAGCTAAAAGATAAACGCATTGCATTAAAACAACAAGACGAACTGGCTGGAAAAATACAAGAAGTCAACAGCCAAGTGGCAGGAAAATGTCTGGGCTTTTGCATCAAAACAGATCTTTTCCAGTCGACACTTGGCTCAAAAAATGTGGAACACATAAAACAAACAACAAAAAAAAGATCTTCACAGTGGTTGTTTACAGTAAATATCCTGCTGGTTTATTCATCAAAACTGACGTTTGACCTGCCTGTAAAAGTTCAGAATGTAAAACCCGTCTGTTTCCTAATCCACGTTTTTCAGCACTTGTCCCTGGGTGTGATAAGGCATGCCCCACGCAGGAACAACATTCCTATTATGACAATCCAGGCTTTGGTAGTGTAGAATACACAAAAACAGACGAGAGCAGATGTCTAGACAGATGAGAGCACAGTCGATTCAAAAACATTGATAGAGTGTTTTATTTTCCTTCGTTCAAGCCAAACTAACCTCCAGTCCAGTGGTTTGAATAACAGAAAGTTACACACGGACTTCTCATTTGTAAGAAATCTTCTGGTCAAGTCAACAATGCTTATGTATTGGTTATTTTCCCAGGTAATAAAGAAAACACAATACGGCAATAACTGTGATGTAAGTTTAACTCTAAAATCCTTGGCAAATTAGAAATGCGGAATGGGACATTTTCCTGATCTGTGCATTTCTGAAAAAAGGTGTTGCTACTTTCTTTAGACTAAAGAAAACTTGTTCCTCAGATTATTAACAAATGTACATTATTGTATATTTTTGAAAATGTTTAGGTTTTGGTGATATAATGAACAAAAATAAATCCTTTTTGGTTTACTGAGGATTTACTCGTGCATTACTTCTTACTTAGTCTTTCATTCACATCTTTACCTACAATCAGGATACCTGTGGTTATAGACAGCTGTAAGTAAAGCTATAACTAGAAAAGTTTGAATTTTAAAGCAATAAAGATATCCAATTACTAACAAAAACAAATAGACTAGAGCATTGCAGCATAACAAGCTAAAAATAACTGAGGTTTCCAGAATCTACAACAGCTTTTTCCCAACTTTTTATACTTCAATGTCATCCCAGTGTCCCCCAGTTCTCAAGCTGTATTGGGAAATAAAGTGTTCCAGTACAGAAAAGAAACTTGATAATATACTGAAAACTCAACTGTGTTCATAGCCTTACACAAAGCATGATCTGTTTTGGCCAGACTGTGAGTCTGTGTGGAGTGTCGCTCACGGACTCAGTCATTCAAGAAAAAGTCTACCAGAAGTGTGTTTGTTTGTGTGAGTGGTGTCTGCAGGCCAATTCAAATGAGCACATGGGTCTGGATTCATTAGCAACATAACACGATTGACCTCAACTGTCCTGTTTGCGACGCATACCTATAGGAAAACAGACATCGCAACAAACTGGCCATTTCATCAGGGGAAATGCAAGACACAAACCGCCATCCAGCCAAGTCTGACAAGACAGACTCCACACAAAGTGCTTTCAGCAATACAGACAACAGAAAATAAGCAGGCATCAATCAGGAAAGTGTTTGTGTTTGGATCTCCAGCATCCGTGAACAATCCAAATTGCTATATTTCTTAACATAAACAGACATCGTGCCAAAATTACACCGTGCTTCCCAGAATCATTTTTGGTAATGTGATCTCATCGGGAAACTTTGGCAATGTTTCCAAGGCAGTTTGCTAATTACTTAATCAAGTTTTTCTTTATAGTTTCTAAAAACTTGCAAAGCATTTGGATGGTTGCAAGTGAAAAACAAATCTGCTGTATAGTGTTGTTATTATTCATACAAATGACTTCTCAAGTGTCTTATAGTTTAACCACAAGGAGTTATTTATTTGAAGCAAGAGGCATAAAATGCAGCTATAAAAAGCTAAAATTCAACAAGGACCCCAAAAAACAGAGCTACTTCTAGATCTTACACTCACAAATGTTACTGACTGTGGGGATGTGTTCAAACCTTGAACTGGCAGTACTACCAGCAGCTCTGGTGCAGAAAAAGTGGTGCTACTGCAGCGCTAGTTCCTAGCTTAAAACTCCCACAAGAGGGAAGGGCTTGTGGGACTTTAAACACTCCCATTAAACATTTAAACACTCCCATTAAACATTAAAACTCCCAATTTACTTTTGATTTTATTTGCCTAATTTTAGACAAACATGATAAAAAAAATTGACCAATACAAAATCTGATTAGCTCTCCCGTTTGTTTCTTTTGATATCAAAAAAGATATCAAAAGAGAGTTGGCGCAAACTTAGATTGGCGCATTGACCAATCTAAGTTGGTCAATGCGCCGTACACAGCTGCGACTGGCCATATCCTCTACTAAATCTATTAACTTTATTGCCAGCTTAGTTTTTCTTTTTTCTTTTTTTTCCCCCCAGTTGGACACTCGGTTCAACAACAGATTGTGTTCATCATAATCTAAACTGCGTCTACTTTTCGTTTGCAGGACAGTTGTCAACAAACCAGTTGAAACTGCAACATCAGGGTTACATCTCTTTTACTACAACAAAATGACATATTTAAGTTGCACATTTTGTTATTCACCCTGCAAGCTGACAAACAAGAATGTAATGGCATGAAAATATTTTTCATCATAAGAAGTGAGCAGCACAACAGAAGAAAGAGCCAAAGTACAGTGATGTAGTGGTGTACTCTACAGACAAAAACCTAATTTTTTTCCTGTGCATATAGCAAGTTAGACATACATTTAGATTAACCTTTCAGCTTCACAGGAAGGTTTGCACCCAGCTGTGTTTTCAACTCAAAATTAATATGCTAGAAGGCCAGCTTCTAAAGAGAGAAATATCAACCTTGTTGTTTTGTAATTTATATACCTTTTTGTTCAAGTTGTTTTGATAAGGACCTTGCACCAGAAGGCATAGCAACACAAATAATTGTGTTTTTCATCTCTAATCTAAAAGTGAAGGTTGAAAGACGAGAATAAATGGGAAAAAAAACCCTAAGCAACCTAAGGTTAAAAAAACCTAAGCAACAACTAAGCAAACAGCTCATACATCCCCACAACAACTTTTCTCCACTTACTGTAATCCTCTCAGGTAACCTTGACACGGTAGCCAGTATTATTCACAAAACAATGATTGTGGTATTTTTATGAGTCACAAAATCTGAACCAGGATCTGAAAAACAAAAAACTATTTTGTTCAAGTTAGTCCAAACAGAGTCTTTGGTGAGTCTTAAGGAAGTTGCTGGGAACAAGCATCTGAGCTGACTCTATAGCACAATTACAGACTAAAGGAATCTCTGGCATCTCTGTTGGCTGACTTGAAAAGACAAGGCTAATCAAATGTTGCGCACCCCCCCCACCACCCCAGAGGCTTTAGAGGAGCCACACGATAGCAGGACAGGGTTTACCCAGAAAGCTATCACATTAGCTGTTTCTTGATACCTGCAGCTTTGTGTTGAAATAAGATGAAAACGGATATCACAACTGATCTGGCGTCAACATGACAAAAAGAAAATGAGAAGAAAGTAAAAACAAAGAAAACAATGGAACAATGTGACTGTCACTTCCTTTAGTCATATCCAATAGTGGTTTTTCATAAAAAGTGATTCCAGTACAGTCTATAAGGGTGTACTAGAAATCCTGAGATACTTAAAAAATGATTGACAGCGCACCACACCCATTATTGGCAAAACCAATTTCATGGTTTTATTTTAAACCATGAAATTGCTTTTATTTTCTCTCCCCATATTTGTTTTACTTTGTCCAATTTTTTTCTATTAAACATTAAATGTAAGATGGAAACACAAATGGGAGGAAGGGTAAAAGGTGTCAAAGAAAACACCAGCCACAATTCAATTGTTTTAGAATCATTTTTAGCCTTGCACTTTATTTTAGCCTAGCATAATTTTTTTAAGTTTGCTCAAATTTTAAGAGAAAGAGATGCCAAGTACCAGAGAAATGCTGCATTAATGTGGAATTTAAGCAACTTCTAAACAAATGTTATATTAAGGACCTTTTTATATGCTTGAAATAACATGCAACATTATGCAGATGTACTGTCTGGACAGGTAAAGATTCACTCACCTCAGCATGCAAGATGCTCGAAGTGGCCGACACAGCAGACTTGGTCTGTTTTCTGATTAATTTAGCTAATAAGTATATATATAATCCCTTGGGAGTAGCAATTAACTTTGTGAGCCAGGTAAACATTAAGTGTGGAAAAGAAGAAAAATAGATGGTGATGGCATAGCAAGAAGTACCTAAATTTTATCCACCAACTCTAATAAGTGTAGAATATATGTAAGAGGGATGCATCTTCAATAACATGCATTGTAAATGTGCTTAACTTCTCCATGTTTGCACTTAAGCAGAAATCAGTTTTGAACAAGTCAACAAAGCAATATAAAATAAAGCATGACAAGACTTTAAAACCCACATTTATGTATTTGTTTTTGTTTTATAAATTAGTAAAATATCCCAAAATTATTATACTTACAAACTCGACGACTCAACTTTAGTGATGAGTTGAAGTAAATGTGTGTTGATATTGAGGAAAAACTGTGCATCAAAACAAGCTGGTCAAATATTTTAAAATCTGTGAAGTGCACATCTTTGATTTCTTACTATGTTGACCACTACCACCCACACAGACCATATATCTGCATTGTCAACATTCCCTTCCCCTGCGTATTTGCTGTGAGGGAGGACAGAAGTATCCCAGGAATTTGACGAAAAAGATGAATGAGGCAAAGTATCTTAATGGCAGCCTGAAAACATGCAGGCTAGACCAGAATTCAAGGCCTGAATGTTTGGTACTTTAAACTAAACATCTTCTGATGTTCAAAAATATTTTTCCTATACTAAAAAGCTATTCTTTTCCAAACCTAAACTTCTAGACATTTTTCTGCCTTTTATAACTTTCTAGGCATTATTTGTGGATTCCATGAATATTTTAATTGCGGTATAAGACAATTTTGTCACATTTTTTAACATCTAGACTAATTTCCATTTCAAAATCTATAACTTGGACTTCACAAATAAGGATTGGAATATCAGATACATAATGCAGATGCTTTAAAGTTACAGCTTGTGAAATTTGATACTTTAATTTTTTTGTAAAGTCATAAAATTGACTCTTTGCTGATCTGTTTGGCATTCAATCTAAATTTAAAGCTGCCGAGGGACTAATCCTGAGACAATAAAAAGGTGGCCAAAGCCAGTCTTTTGATGATATGGTCAAAGATGCAATGTAGTAAAATCACAAGGTCACAAAAACTATGTGCCATGTCAGGGTATTTTCATTTCATTCAATGTGTGGGCTCAAATTTTTTGCCAAAAAATATCAATAAGGGGAAATTGTTGGTCAAAAAGTATGCAAATAATTTTGAACAAAAACTGTGCATGCTTGAGGGGTGAAATGTCTATGGAGGAAGAGAAGAAATCCAACTCCCTTCCAATCCAATACAAGTTTATCATGTTGACAGATTAATAAACATGTACATTTGCCTTGTAAGAGTAGTTCATTCGTAAGTAAATAGTAAGACACAGAGTTTAGATGATTTTTAGCTTGACTGGGCCGATTTGTGACAAGTTGGTTGGAAACTTGGCCTTTAGTACTGAACCAATGTTTTACGGGTCAGCAAACATAGCTAAGAACTAAGAAGTTACATTAACATGTTTCTGTGAAGAAGCAGTAATTGTGAATGAGGAGCTTAAAATAAATGTAAAAATGAGAATGAAATGTTTAAAAGGTTTCCCTGAAAGCTTATATCATGCTATAATATTATTCCCTCATCAAAAACATACCTGGAGTGTTGATTTTATTCTCTTGTGTATGTTTGAGAAATCCTTCAATCGCCATGGCAATTATTTTGGGTGCATAAAAGCTTGGTCTCACCAAGCACCGCCCTTTCCACTCTGCTCCTTCACACTATGGGCAGCAGCAATGAGCAAACACCTGGTGGAACTGCACATCTGCTGAGCTAATCACACAAACTACTGATCAGTGTGATGCTCCTAAGATCGTTGTTGAAGGCTTAATGGAGAAACCTTGTTGCGATGACGTGCTAAAGACGGAGTGTCGTAAAGAAAAGGAGCTTCTTAAAGTGATAGAGGTCCAATTTCAAGGCACCAAGTCAAAGTTCTTTTAAGTTATGTTTGATATATTCAGTATCTTTATAACAACTGAAAGTATCAGTTACTTGATTGTGCTACAAAAGTTAGAATGGGCATGGAAAACATTTAATTAAAACCCATTTAATTAAAACTGGAATCAGTTGCAATGATCACCGCTTCTCTAGTAGGCAGTTCTGAAGTACCCTAACCACACACCACCTCTATGTTTAGACAAATGGGAATTCATTTAAATAACACTAAAGCTTATAAGACATAAGACATATTTCACTTGTTTTCCATAAAACTACTCAAATCACTGAAGCAAAATAGTGGAAAAAGCCATTATAAAAGTGTGCCAACTGCACAGCTTCAAATCCACAAACCAAAGACTCATCTGAATCTCTGGTCACAGCTCATCCCCACATGACGGTGTTAACAGAGGACAATTAAAGGCCACATAATTACAGTCGGCTCTTCAGCACAGCCAAACCCGTAATGTTTTCTTCCAGGAATTCCAGGGATGGGTGTGACTGTTCACCAAAAGCAGTCGTGGATGGTACACAAAGCAGCAACTATAATTTACAAGTGCTGGCAGTCTCAGAGTTATGGGTCCGGGGTCTGTGAGAAGCTGTGCACAATCATGCTCGTGAGGGCTGTACGCTGCTCTGTATATCTGTTATTGATGTATAAATGCATACTATAGAAACCAAAAATATTACATTAAAGGGCATAGTACCATTCTTTGCTCAAATTGACACAATTTCCTTTATTGAAATGTTAATATTGGCTGAAACGTGCTCCTCTCACTCTAAATAATCACAGAGCATTAGGATAATGTTAGACTTGTGCAATCTGACCCGGACCCTGGTCCGGGTCAGATTCAATTCTAAATATGTTGTTCAATTCTAAATATATGAGGACAAAATATCAGTTCTTCAAAACCTCAGAAATTTTATGTTTCAGCCACAATAAGGCATCGACAAGGCTTTTGAATATTTTAAAAAGTTACTTTCAAAACTGCTAAAAAAAATTCCACAACACCAACCCTATGGCTTAAACTCATTTTAATGGTATGTCAAATAAAATGATGTAGCAACTTGAGCTTTTTTATTATTTTTAAAATCTGGTTGTGTGGAGCCCCCACCTCTGTTTTTTGCTGTGCGTTGCTCTCAAGAGCCTAGACAAGTCTTATCATTTTGAACTGTCAAAGGCTGTGAATTGCTACATCATGTTTTGTTTATGTTCAATATGTCATATTCTGTGCCAAAAGTGTTTAAAATTCATTTAATAAAATGAAAGAAATTTGGTGTCCATGATGGCACTAAAATAGCATTGACCAATGTTGGTCATGTTTTAAAATATATTAGTTTGATAAGGAAAACTGGGCCGATATAGAAAACAGTTTTTCTTTTCCTTCATGTTGTTATTGTTTGTGTTTCTGAAGGGAGATGGGGATTGTAATATGGTATTTGTTTGGTCATGTGACAGTACCAGTAAAGCAAGACTGTGGGGTGTTTAAAGCAGAGAGTCAGTGGAGGGGTTGTTTTTTTTTCACTAAGTTGAAGGTGTAGGAAAATATATTTTTTTACAATATCACAAAGTATTTGTTACACCATTATACCATATTTTATCTCTTCTAGGTTACCATAATCCATGTGTAATCACAATTTTCACCGGCCGATGAAGACTATGCTTTAATAAATAAAAAGGCAAAATTTAAAAATTTTATTATAAGTGTGCAAATCAAAATAATTTTTTAGTCTTGGTGTTTAAAACACCGGTTTAAGACATCATCTCGATTATATATTCACAGCCTTATAGTTAAGTAAAACTTTTGTGTGAGCAGGGCTTTTGATAGTAAAAATGAATTTCAATTTCTGTGCATTTTAGATGTGATCATACTAATACGCTAAAATAACTATGAATTAAATCAAATTTGACAGTACTCAACTTTATCGTAATTTTCCAAAATGCCAATCAGATGTGTGTGAAATTCACTTGTCCAATCTTTTGTCTTGTGTGAGATCTTAGCTGTTTAATCTTTCAAACCAGAGATTCAACCACAAGCCAAGACACAGCCCCATGCTTTGCACATTTACTTCCAGATTGGCACATATTAATACAGACAGCATATGCTGGTATTCTGTTCATGAAGGTATGGAGCTAATAATAAGCAGATATTAGACAGACATCAGCAGGAACTGCTAGTCACGGGGATTCCTTAAACCTTTAGCACTGGGCCACGCAAGTCAGTTTATCTTTTGAACTCTTTGCAGGAGCTCGGCTTCTCTGACTTTTATATTCCCTGATATAAAACATCCCTGGCTTGTGCCCCATGGCCTCACAGCACATACAAACCCCCAACACATGGGCATACTTGTAGTAGTGCCATAACACAAAATGGTTGCCTTGTGCCTATCATAATTTTTAGCTTTTGTACTGCAATACTAAGAGCCTGTAATGCAAATCAATTATAAAAAAAAATTGTGTGTTGGTGATGTAACCTGCAACATTTCCCCCTGACCTTAATTTAATGACACTTTTATTTTATTATGGACATTACTAAAGTGTGTTTCAAGATACAAAACCATGTAGTTTATTAAAATTCCACTTGTTGAACTTTAGAATGTCACTTCAGGCGATTTCCTCCACTTTACAACCTCCACAGCCTATTAATTTGTTGACTTCCAGTAGTATTAAGGGAATTATTATTGTTAACATTGAAACTCAATCATTAAAGCAAATTCAGAGTGCTGGAGAAATGGCTCAATGCAATGAATCTAGAATGGGTTAAAAACTGAAATCAGACCAAAACAGGTGAAGACTTTGGGTTTTTCAAGGAAGAGAAACTTAATAAGTGGCTCCAGAAATCTGTAATGAACCTTAAATGAACTGAGCTGCTAACAATTGCCTATTTACCTACCAAGTGGTGATGCAGAAGGAGTCAAACAAAATAATCATTATCATCAAATGATTGTTGGATCAACCAATATGTAAACTCTGTTTATACATCTTGGACTTTTTGGATAAAATGTATGTTGGTTTTGTAGTCACTGGTTCCAATTAGATTCTGCTCTAAATGTCAGCCTCAGTCCACCATTTTTAACAGCAATAAGGGCTGTTAAAAACAAAAACAAAAAGGGCTTGTTGTTTCTGTGTCATTTCATACTTTGTAGACTGACTTAACACTGTAATGGTGTCATAAAATTCCTAATATTGATTTTTGACTGCGTTTGTTTGTTCATTTCCTTTTGCAGTTACCATTTAAAACTGCATTTAGGATGACAGTGTTTAATTAAGGTGCTTCGCCAGAGTTCTAGAGCCAACATGCCAAATCAGAATCAATCAACTTTTCTGGTACCTCTGACCTACAGGTAAAATTCTTCCAAGCAGTTTCATGTTGGCTAAATAGTCACAAAAGCTATTTTGATTTTAATTCTAAATACCCGCCATTAGCAGGGTTGCAGAAACTTACTGTTTTGATTCTCAGCCATGATTGTTTTGGAGAGCCTTTGTAATTGAGGGGACAGAAGAGGAAGAGTTCTGTGTCTACACAGATACTGTGAAGTTAAGGAGATGAAAATGTCTCAGTTTGCATCAATTTTCACACAAATGAATATCTTTAAACTCCATTTTCATGCAAAGTTATAATCAAATATGAAGAATTTTGATAACCCCAGAGTTTCACTTTAACTGAATTAATTTGCAGTTGTGTTGGTAATTTATGTGTCCTGCCAATCCATTTATATTTACATTACACATATTTGATGCAAAGTTAAAAATTATTGACTCACTTTCTCAGTCCTTTTCTCTCCAATTTTACAAATGAGTTTGTAAAATCTATTCCGGTGCCTATGTCTTACTCAGCAGGAAAAGTGTTTTTCCCATTTGACCACTAAAAGCATTACAAAATTCAAACATTCAAATCTAAAAAAACATGTAAATTACTATGGGCTGGACAATAAATCAATAAAATAACATACATTGTGATAGACATTATCAATATTAATAGATAATACAGCTTATAGAATTTTTCAATAAATTTACTAAATTCTGATATAGTACTGCACAGCATTCTGGGGGATGTAGGCTTGAGGGGGCCATGAAAGCCCCCTCAAGCTTTCATGGCCAGCTAAACAAGGTTGGTGGCATCAACTAAAAGACTCGATGGTTACCTAGCAACCACCTGTCGATTAACTGGCGTAGCAGAAGTTTCAGGTTTCACCACCGTGCCTCTTAAAAGCTTAAAACTAAAAAAATAACGACGTGGAGTGAAACGTCCGGATAAAACTGAAACTGTCACGCACCAGGTTGGTAGTATTTTATCTATTTAAAAAAAAAAGGAAAAAAAAAAGAATCAATAATTATTCAGTCTATACTGTCCAGCCCTAGTTATCAATGACCAGGAATGTAGTATATAGGCTGTGAACATTTACTTTTCTTTTCTATACTAATACAGTTGATGGATGAAGTTCATTGAGTCATCAAGACAACAACCCAGTGACTGAAAAACAAATGTAACGAGTGACATGTTGGGTAAAGTGAGTTAAAGCTTAGCAAGGGTGAGAAACAACTCTGAATAACAAAAAAAAAACTGTCTTGGTTAATGGTAATCCCTTCAAGCAGGGGTTAACAGATGGCAAAAATTCCTTCCAGTAAATCCCAGACCTACTTGGTACTTTAATTATGTGCTTTCATCTCCTCAGACCATACAAACGGCAGGAAAAAAACATCCCCCCATGCTGTTCAATGTGTGAGCATGTGTGCAGGTCTGCTCTGAGGGACAGAGGTAAAGTGAAACAACATGTTTGCTTCCCAGAACGCGAAGACACAGCATCTCTTTAGAAGAAGCGCATGAGTTATGAATGAGACAACCCCAGATTCCCCAAGAAACAAATGAGGGAAGTAAACACAATGGAGCCCCCACCAGCACAGTTGGAAAACTTTCCCACAGATGGAAACTGGCTTTTTAACCTTCTTTTTTTTCCCCCCCTTTTTCAGTTTTATGAACGAGTTTAGGCTAAAGGCATGCCCCTTTATAGAAACACACTGAGAACAGACTTTGCGTTTTTCCCTTCCTTCATTTACTGATCCAATGAAAAACTGAATGCAGGCACGCAGTGAATGGCTGACTCATGTGTCAGCACAGCAGAAGTCTTGCAAGCAAGGCAGACACTTCAACAAAAGATCCCAGATAACATTACTGAAGCTTGATCCATCCATTTTCTCACACCCTTGCCCCTAGTGGGGTCGGGAGGGGTGCTGGTGCCCATCTCCAGTGAGACATTTTGGGCGTCCCTGGACAGGACAAACAACCCTGCACACACACACTCACACCTAAGGAGAATTGAGAGAGACCTATTAACCTAACAGTCATGTTTTTGGAGGAAGCCGGAGAGAGCCCACGCACGCAAAATGAGAACATGCAAACTGACCCAGCAGAAAGACCATGGGGCTGGGAATCGAACCCAGGACCTTCTTGTTGCAAGGCAACAGTGCTACCAACTGTGCCACTGTGCAGCCCCTGATGCTTGATATAGGCCGTTATTACGGTAGAGGAATGAGAGTGACAACATGGTCCACTGTGGAGGTTATGTTTTCTGCTAAAGCTAAACTGTAATTATAATAAAGTCAATATTAGCATTCCAAGTACTTAAAATTGTTAAATTTTCATCATGTTTCTACATTTGATGAAATGACAGAAAGTCTTGGAATAACCAGTTTTCTTCACCTGTATGGAGCAGAGTCATGTAGCACAGCCCATTCCCCACCTGTTGCTGCACACACTGTCGGCAGGCTGAAAGAACGCTCCTTCACTTTCATCTTCAAAACAGTCAAGACAAATTCTATTGCTTGGATATATTTAGTGAAAAATCTACCACAAGCGGCTGGGTTGAAATGATTAATCAAGTAATAGTGAAGAATTACCTATTTAGTAATTGATTAATCATTAACTGGCGTATTCAGACTTAAAAAAGCCATTTGCTGAAAGAACAGCACACTCAGAGCAGCAATTTACCCAAAACTGAAAAAAAAACAATATTTTGCATTTAAAACAAAAACAAACTAAATATGTTCTAACCAAAACTCATTAAGTGGCATAGTTTTAGTTTCACCCATTTCTAATTCTATAGCATCTTTTGCAATCCAACTATAAATCAGTTAAGCTAAAAAAATTTGAAAAATAAAAATAAAACAGATCAGTCCTACGCTGTACTGATGTTGAGCCAAACAGAAAGGGCTGAGCTTTTGACATGTTGATGTTAGAAGTACTTTTTAAGCAGTAGCTGCATCTTTTACTAGAAATGATCGGGCATACACTGAAGAGGGGCTTTGTTATGGCATTTTAGGCAATACAATTTTATTTTTAAAGCAATTTAATTGTTTATTTTCATCTATTAATGTATTTCTAATGAATAAGAATAGCTGCTGCAAACAGTCGACTTTGATAACGTAGAATTTCATGAATTTATCCATTATCAGTTTGAAACAAATGCAAGAGAGGTCATCCTTTAATGTACTGTGTGCCCTTTGAGTCCAATCAGCAGCAGCTTGTGTTGCCGTGTGTTCTGCTTACGTCAGTCATTTTCTGTCTAAGTCACTGGTTCGTACCTCCTGGGCATTAGTTGTATAAACAAACATGATAGATAAATCTCCTGCTTTGCTGTCAAAATGGGTCGTTTACTTATGTTATTCATCTCCACAGATGAATGAGTTTAAAGAACAAAACTACTTCAAGTTAGACTATAGTCTCCCCAACAACGCAGTCCCTGCAGGGAGGGCAGTTGTGTCGATGTCTGTGATAAATTCTGTTTTGTGGCGGCAACTGATAAGCTGTTCACTTCGTCTGGCACGCTGTCTGGTGAGCCGCTTGAGCATCGTCACGTGGTCGTCCTCCTCCTATTTCCTTTTTGTAATATGCTTAAATGGGGAAAAACATAATATGCCATATTTTTCAAGATGACAAAACATATAGATCATCCGCCAAAAGGTCTCATCTGTTCGGACAGGTTTTGGAAAACAGCTGATAAATCTGACCCAGACACTTTATGGTAAATATGGCATAATCATCGGGATTCCCGAGCCTTGGCATGTCTGCAGTTTCAAAAAACAAAAAACAAAAAAAACATTTCACCCAGACACTATGTTAATATTCCTGGCAAGAGGTTGCTCAGAAAATACTGGAGCAGAGGTCCCATGTACAGAAAGCAGTGGATGAAGGGATGATATCCTCTGTTGAACACTCAAAACGTCCACAGAGCTGTTTGGTTCAATCCAGTCCGTAGCTTTTAATTTTATTTTTCTCCAGTGGCATTTAGACTACATATTGAAATGCTAACGTGACATAGCTGCATTTTTTCTGCAGTAGAGTGTTCCAGCATTATTACACTGGATGCATCCCTGCGCAGCTGTTGGACAGACACAATGCCCTTATGAGTGCAAGATCACCTATTCTGGAAGGAGTTTAACAAAGCATTATCAATAAAATAACCAAGTAAAAACTTAGGAGTCTATTATTGAGAAATGATTCAGTGGGGTGTTTGGAAGCCCTAGAAGGCTTAACTTATTTACAAGAAAGATAAATTTTGCTGTTCGGGGCAATTTTTTTTTTAAAGTCACTATGAAAACTAAGGGTGTTTTCACACCCGATAGTCATAGGTTCTGTTCAAATGGGGACCAAAATTGCAACATTTGTTACATTTTCAGCTGGTGCAGTTCGCCTTCACACTGCACTGTGTCAAAAAACCTTTTGAAAAACCTGTTTAGCCCCTTTCCTGTGGTGGCACTGCACAAAGAACTACTGAAGTAAACGACACAAAAACTTCAGAAGAAGACATTGACTGGAACTTTGTTCTTCACAAAATGCTAAAAATGGAGTGGAGTCAAGATTTTAGTTGCAGGATTTCTCTTTTGTCTTTGGTAAAAGACAACAAGTCATTTCTCCTGCCAGCTCTAGAATCTTGCATTTGTTTTAGTTGTATTCACCCAGAATGCCCTACGCTTTATTTTATGTCCCGCTTTTGAAGCAGTCCCCAGTCCTCTTGGCATTCACATATGCAGTCGAATTGCACCAAAATTCACTTCAACTGAACCAAAGTGAACTCCTAAAGGAGCGCAAGCCATCACTCAAAAGGTAACACTGCTTAAAAACTAACTTGAAAGCTACAAGAGGCTAGTCTTCTAAGCATCTGTTGAGCTTATACCACTAGGAATAAAGGCAAAAAATGGTCCAACTCCAGAGTAAGCAAGGTGTGCCGAATAAAGTGTTGACTGTGTATGATGTAGAGGAATCAGGGTGAAATTCACAGGTGTGCAAGACTTGGACAGGTAAAATATGCAAACGTCCACAAAAAGAAAAGACAAATCAAAAGAACTGTTTAGCTGACAAATGAATCATCACTAGTTTATACTTATGCACGTAGCCTTTCCACATTGGAGAAGTAGTATATTGCAGCCCAAATAGATGAGATTAAATAACACAGTACCATCAACAGTTAAATAAAAAACTGTCTATGACTCTAATGTAAGCAAAGAAGTAGTGAGATAACCAACACACCAAATATATTCCACTTTCTTATTTCTTTTTCAGCATGCCCACACTCTGTCACTCCAACAACCCACGACGCAGCCCAGGCGCATGTGGGCCTGTCAAACATTTGCATCTTTGCACCTCGTTCCTTCACACATGAATGTGAATGTACAACCGTCCGTGCTGCGAGTGTGTCTGATGCAGAATTGTGCTGCTGCACATACCTACGTGCCAACTCCAGGCCAGTCCTGCGACAGCTCCATGTCACAAGACAGAAAACATTAACATGCTGAGTCTGCAGCAAGGCACAGTCACCAGGGAAACATTTCAGCCTGACACGCACGCACGCACGCGCGCACACACACGCACGCACACACAGCCAAAACATGTCGCCTTAAAGGCACCAGCAAAACAAGTTATCTAAAACCCCACATACAAAAACACAAAAGGGAGCTTTTAAACTTTATGTACACAGGCAGAATAATTACAATTTTTAAGGCATTTATCAAAGAAAGTGGAATTAATTGGCCCAACCTCGACTTGTCAGTTACAATTAAAGATAACTACACTTAACAAAACATTTCAGCGTGTTAGACAGCTGCTGATATTTGACACGCATACTCTTAAACTGAAGCAACAAAGACATGGGGAGAGGCTAAATTTGCCTAAGCTAATAAGTTTCTTTAGGCTTCTTCTTTGTGTGACCTTAAGTTGGGTAAACATTTGAGAGAAATTGCAGACCCCACAACCTTCAGCTTTTTTTTTTTTTTGCCTCTCTCTCAGCCAAAACACAGGCATTAAAGTGACGAACAGCAGGCCATGACTGCAAATCTGTTTATTAAGCAAAAAATTTGGCATCCACACAAATCAGGTCAAAGGCTGGACTGTCTGCACGATCCTGTTCAAATCCCAGATGACATATTATGTGTCAGAGTCGGCTTACCTTTTTGGCAATGATGGGAATTCCAGCAGCGGTAGTTGTAATTGTTGTTGAACATGGTCTTCTTGCACATGGGATTGTTTTCCATGATGCCTGGACAAACGTCACCGCACTCTTTGGACTGCTTATTGCCTGCGATGTAATTGTTGAACTCTGCATCCATGATGAGGGACCAGTCTATGGAGTCCAGGTAGCAGAGCTCTGGGTTCTTCTCAATGCGAATGGCCCCCCGGGTGATGTTCCTCAGGTTGTACAGGCCGATGTCCTTCAGGCTGGTCATCTCAAAGATTACCAGGGCGTAGTTGTAGAAGAGGTTACGGCCACGGATGACGGAGAGGTTAGGGAAGAGCGTGCTCAGGCTGTCCAGGCCTGAAACTCTGAACAGCAGCAGGTAGTCCGTTATCATGGTCAGCTTGGGGAAGCTGAGGGTGCGGAAGACTTCCTGGTTGAAGTTGTTGTTGCTTTTGTCACCTATGAGGAGGATCTGCAAGTAGCCCTCCACCACTGTGCAGTTCTCCAGTTGTCTGAATTCACTTATGTTGTTGCCGATGTCGATACTGGGAGTGCAGACTGCAAGAGGGAGAAACAAAAAGGAGGTGAGCGGCCACTGGTGCATGCAGACTGAATAAGTAAACAACGCAGAGGTTCTTAAACTGTGGCACAAATAAATACCCACTGATGGTACCTGGGCAACATTTAGAAGTACTCAAGATAAATTTTAGTGTGAATTATTTGCAAAATATGAATAAAATTACTATGATAAAGTGGGCAACAACGAGTCAGAAACTATTCTATTCACCTCTGAAGTCAGAACTTGGGAATGATACTAAACCCAATTCAGCTGTGTTCCCATTCCAAGTTGGAAAACAAATTGGATTTGCTATTTGACACAAGTGGCCAGGCTAACTACTATTAGCAAAAAAAGCAAATAATAATTAGTTTGTCCATATAAGCAGTGTAGAAATGTGTACCAATGGGGGTTGTGTGGTACTGTGTTTAAGAGATTTAATAAATACAAACTGTTGAAAGTGAAAAATACCTTCTATCAGCAGATATAATTAATATGCAAAGCAGCTACCATGGATTTTTAAGGTACGGATTGGTGAAAAACATCTCACTTTCTCGCTTCTATGAAGCTTTCTGATCATCTTTCCAACCTAAAACTTGAAAATTTCCACTTCTAAGAGAACATGAACATATATCCAACCTGTGTCCTTGGATCAATATTGCAGTATCAATGGATACAATTCTTTTTGTCTCAATGTTTTTTTAATTTGTTTCATCAGCCCCAAAAACGATCCTGTCTGGTTTTATATGGTTTAAAATGAATTTCAAGATGGTGGTACTTAGAAAACCTGCTATTTACCAAAGTGGCACTTGATATGAAAAAAACTGAAAGTGCTTGCTCTATTATTTTATTTAATTTTCAGTTTCCTTCTTTCAATTGTATTTACTAAAAGCTTCTCTAGTACACCAGCAAAAACTGCTCTTAGAAATCAAGATATTTCATCATTTATTGGATCACTCTTTCCTGTTAAATGTACATAAAAAAACCCACAAACACTCCATTCCTGCCATTGTCGTGCTCACAAAAAATGTTTATAATATTCACATACTGACAGTACACTTGAGCTGTGCCGTTGTTGGCAGATGTTTGTCTTCCTGTTCTCATTCTTTAAAAGCAACTTCACGTGGTGTGACAAAGTAAACACTTGAATCGGGTTGGATTCATGCTTAGTTTAACAATAAACTTTTGACTTCCCGGCTGTTGCTACTCAAGCATAAGCCTCATAACCCCTTACTGTTTTGTTTCTCAGCTTGCTTTTAACAGGCTTTCATAACATTTTACCAAGGACACCACCAAAAGTCATTTTTCAATTAACATGTACATGTTGTCTGAATACTGTACAGGTTAAACATTACAGTTAAAAACCTTTTCTTTTTTTTTTTTTGCAAGAAAAAGTATATAAATCAGCTGGTCAAAATGTGTCCCTAGCTACATATTAAGATCAGACTGTTTTCTTTACAACTAACAATGACAATACCCTTATGCTTAGAAGGAAAATATATGAACAGCTCAAATTGACTGCAAAGTTTGGTTTTTTTTTCGTTTTTTTTTTTTCATTTATTCAATTTAACTAAGGGTTTTTGGGGCAACTGTACCCCAGTGGTTAGAGATTAAGCTTCTGCCGTGTGATATGTTTTGTAACGTAGCTCAACAATAGTCCAACTGAATAGAGAGCATCTGTGAACAAGAATGTTTAAGTCTAGCCACAGACTGTCAATTAGATTAAGGTCTAAACATGACTAAGCTTTAATCTAAACCAGGGTCCCCAAACTTTTTCCTGTGAGGGCCACATAACTTTTCCCTTTCTGGTGGGGGGCCGGAGTCAGTTTGTAACAGAAAAATTGTGACGATTGCAGGAGAGCCTAAATGTAAAAAAATATTGTTTTCCAGAAAGCACAATCAAATAACCCTCTCTGGGTTCTTCACAGAAAAAATCCAGGAAATAACACTATTTATGAAATAAATCCCAAATTTTCCGGACTATAAGCTGCACCAGACTATAAGCCGTAACCCCAAAGTCTTCTAAAAAAAAAAAAAAAAAAAAGAGAAACCCCACTAAGTATACATATATAAGCCGCACCGGGCTATGAGCCACAGATTCTCTGCCGCTCCAGGTTTTCCGCAATTTTGCAGGGTGAAAGAATCACCTGACTTATTCCAAGAGACGAAAGTTGCAGCAGAGGGGGGTGGACACCCAAAATTTGAGTCATAACAGGTCAATTGACTATCACATTTATTAAGGTTGAAAAGGAAAAAGTTGCCAAGTTTAAATTTAACTGAACTGATTACGGCAGTTTCCGAATGGTAACTATAACAGTAAAAGTGCTGATCCTTCGTGTCTGCTACTAGCATGTGCTAAATGAAAATGGGCAGGGGGCAGGACCAAATGTGGAGGCGGGCCGGATTCGGCCCGCGGGCCGTAGTTTGGGGACCACTGATCTAAACCATTCCATCATTGCTCTGGTTGTATGTTTAGGTCTTTCTCCTGCTGGTAGTTCCAACATCTGCCCCACGATGGGTTTCACTCTGCGTATTAATGCAGATTTATTTTATTTTTTTTGTTTGAGCAATAAAATAGGCAGTAATAATCGTTTTTCACTATGTGGCGATTGTAATAACTTAAAAATGTAATACAAAATAGAAAGTCATCAGATCTTTGGAATTTTTACAAGCTAGTAATTTTCGTCCCAAAATTGTCCAGCTATTTCGGCCGACATCAAAATGTTGACCAATCAACACTGCCAACAGGGCAAAGCTCCAAAATTCAACGCACACACAATAGTTCTTGTCCATATGCTGCCGTCCCACAATAGAAATCTTCCCCTCTAGAAATCTTACAGTTCATGCTCACCGATTAAATTAATTAAAGGAATCCCCTTCAACAGGAATGAAATGTCTTGGCTTTGGACCAAAGGCCACAGAACAAAAGGTGCTAGTTTGACTTTTGATGTGCACAGATTGGAAATAAATGCCTACGAGTGCTTTTGAGGTTTGCTGAGGACCAACAATACTTCACATTATTATTATTTTTTTTGCTTTTAAACTTGCTGAAAATGTGTTTACTTTGATTCCATGTCTACACCAACCTCTATTGTAAACTAACTGCTACAAAAACTAAGATCAAAACACAAGGCTTTGTACAGTGTGTTGCTGAATTACGCAAGCCTGTGTGTGGAAAAGTTTGGTGACTAAAGACAGTAATGACTGTTGATGATAGGTGAAGTGTTTACCTTTCCAGCTCTTACTCCCACCTGGAAGATGGGCTCAAAACAATACTCAGCCCGAAGCCCCAGCAGCACCCACAGCAGCATGGAAGCCATTATCGCACATCACTGCAAGGAGGCTTTACACTTCAAAAGCTGGAGGGCATTGAGTCATGGAAAACTCACATGAAGCAGCAAACAGGTTGTCACACTACCACTTAAATGCTGGTCTATAAAGTTTTACTGTTTGAATGTGAAACAAGGAAAGCTGGTGGATTTCCAGTAAAGACATTGTGTTTTCCTGACGATCCCACCACATGAAAGGGAGCTTTTATACCTTCAAAGTTGTATAAGATGCACCGTTTTCACCATGCCATTGTCGCAAGGCAATACTGCAGGATAGAGGAGTGACTTTCCACCTGTTGTGAATGCATAAACCCAGTCCATGTGGCAAGCAGAGCATCAACGCCTGACAATCAACTGTAGTTAAAAGATTTAAGTGTAAATATTTATAAATGTTCAGATATAATTGTAAAATTACAAAAAGAAATATCCAGGATTTTAAGTCCAATGCAAAGTTATAGGCAGACAAGATGGCCATCTTAATTTATTTTTATTTATTTTAGTTTTATGGCAATAAAAACAGTTAAACTTGATGTGGTTTGGTATAAGTCGACTTGTCTCCGTTCCCTGTCAGCCATCTGAATACCTGTTAATGCAGTCTCAACATTCAGGCCTATAAAAATGCACACTGCCTGGTGATGTTACATCACCACAGCCTGGATGCTTTACCCTCGGTGGCCTCTCTGCAGATCCGGCATGTCCGTCTTTCACAGGGCACTTCTGCTAATTATGCTTGTGTCGATCCTAAGCGGGAGATTCTGATCAAAATATACATGCTTACAGCGACAGAGGGAAAACACCAATGACAGGTGTAGCAGCCTATTAGCTGCCCCCACCCCCTCCCTCTACTTCCGCACTGACAGATTTTGAACAGCTGAGTACACAAGCCTATCTCTGCAGCTTTGATGAGACTCCAGATCGCATATTTACTTTTGATCACCTTTCCGGAACTGGCTGTAGCACCCGGACAATCAGAGGAAATCTACTTGAAGCTCCATAAAACAAGAAATGAAAAGAGGATACACCTCAGCTGCTGCCTCGTCCATCGCCGCTAGGCTGCATCCAGGCTGTTTACTCCTCATTTCCAATGTATTTTTGACAAGCTGCCCGAGAGGGCAGACGTATTCATAAAAAATTATTTTCCACATGAGAAAGAAATTCACCGGAATGCTTCTGCAGAAGCTCAGTCTTGACAGAAAACCCATTTGGTAGATCTGAAAAGCAGCGGAGCTGTCCTTGGCTAAACCAAACCTGCAGGGAGCCCCCTCCGTTCACAACTGAGACAGTAAATCAGAAAGAATGCCCAGAGTCTAGCCACACCAGTCATATTTAGCCAGCCGAACACCGGCGCTGGATTTCAACGAAAGAACCCCTCCACTGCTCCCGGGTTCGTCCTGTAACCACCGGAGGCTTACAGTAAACTCTGTAACACACAGTCCACAAGCTCCTCACTCTTCCCAATCAACAGAACTCAGTCTGTTTGGCTTGTGAATATTCTTTGGTTTGTTCTATTTTAAAACCAGGACTCTGATTCAACCCGGTAAACCTCACCTCCCCAACATGTCAAGATGAATAAGGATGAATCAGGAAGCAGTTTAAAGTTTAGCTGGAAGCATTTCAGGTGGTAATACAAAAAAGACAAATGTTTAAACGGCTGAATAAGCTTCAACTTAATAAAATTTGAAGGTTTACAAGGTGTAAAAAGCTGTGAGGCTTGAATTCTTGACATTTTAGTCACGCAAAAGACTTTACATAATTCCAAGGTCAAAATATCCTTTGGCTTGTTTTACAAAGAGAAATAAATGATAATGTCCCATGGTCTTTGGACAGTTCCTTGGGTTTTTGAATTTTATTTTATGCACATATTATGGCCAGGTTGTGCAGTTTGGTGTCCTTTTTATTTTTTTATAACTTTTTTCAAGTCTTTTATAAGTTTTTAAACTAAAATATTTTTTTTGTACCACTGACTGCCATACAATACATATTTTTACATACTATGTATGTCTATGTATTACTATACAGACTATGTATTTTATGTCTGTCTTGTTTTTGAATCAATTACATTTCAATCCCACCAAAGCCACAGATTTTACCGTTTTCCATGAGGCAAAATTTGTTTTTCAAGTACTATAAATCAACCATTCTGCATAGAGGAAGAAAAATCTCCTAAATTGAAAACTTCTGACTTTGCGCCAATTATAAAAGATGATCAGAATTAATGTTACCACAGATTTTTGATAAACCTAGGCTGGTATCAAATCAACCAAAATGTCCAGTTTGTATACATGATATGGGGTAAACAGGTCATTCAGCTTTTATAAAGTAAAAGGGGGCATTTATTAATAAAACTGGTAAATAAAAAAAAATAATAATTAAATGTTGAAATATTACTGTCAAGGGAAAAATATATTGATCCTTAACCTGAAATAATCTGAATGGCAACTTTACACAAATATGTCAAGATCCAACAAAGCAGAAAAGCTAATAAGACAATAAGTGTTGGATTTTTTTTCTCTATACGTCTGAAGTCTCACCACAGACTGGCAGGTCAAAGTAATATTTCGCTTTTCTGTTTCACCCTGGATACAGACAAAAAATTCAATCTTTACTTCTCATGTTCCATTTCCCTGTCGTTTTACTAATGGGATAACAAACACCTATTACTTCTTTTCCCCCCGTTAATTTCAATTTGCCACACTGCGACAGAGTTGACAGTGTGCTGTGCATGTGTAGCCTGGCTGACTTTCTCTGCTGCATGACTCAGAATGATGGATGCAGAGTGCCAACATATCTGGGTTATGACTGTGGTGTGTTTGTGATTAGAGGTCAAGCGATGTGGGTTTTCTCTATGGCCAAGGCCGATATTTAGAAATGAGCACAGCTGATGGTCAATATTCCAAGACGATTATTTTTATTTGATTTGGAAGATGTGTTTTTTTTTTTTTTTTTTATTTTTTATTTTTAATCTGGAATCAGAAATATGCAAACTAAATAAAGTAGTCCTTTCTTTTTCTTCTGTGACTCCCACATGTTAGGTTTTCTTTTTGGCCTATGGCCTTCTAGGAAATGCCACTGTATAAAATAATAATTATACCATTATAATCTCTTATGGGATGTTATTCACTTTGCTTCAAAGATTAAAAATGCCAGCTGATCTGCTTGATTCTTGTGCCTGTTGTTGATGTCATTAGCCAAAATCAGACACTGATAATTTTCCCCTAGATTGGCTATGATCAATGATCAACAACTAAAACACTGGGGGAAAAAATCTGATTTTTCCCCTTCTGTTTGTTAAATACCTTGTATTTCCTTCATTTTCAGTTTGATTTAAGACCACTAACTCTATCAAAGATCCTCCAGCGCATTTATTTTTAGTGACTGGAGAAGAAAATGGAAAACCATCAATTAATTAACCCTTGTATGGTCCAAACCATTAAAAATTGGAAGCTATTCCAAAAAGTTTTAATTAAAAGGTAAAAACATTAATTTAAGATGCTTTTAGATATTGAATTGTAATATCTGAAGAAATAATTAAAATTCAGCTTTACAACTTTTCACTATCTTGTAAATTAAAATGGGAAACCTAAACTATACCGCAATTTAATCTGCCTTTGTTTTTATCTTACGTGCAAAATATTGGTACTGTTTCAAAGTTTCTTAATGCACTTTAAGGTGAAATAGTTTAACAAATAATTTGTTTGAGGATTCCAAGGATTCCATTCCGGATCCTTGCAAAAAAAAAAAACTGTTTCAGAATTTAAGACTTGTTCAAGCTTTTTCTGGTTTTCTCTTAAAGACTTGATTATTAAAACTTCAGATAAAAGATTAAATCTTTACCCGGTCAGGTCTTGTTATCTACATGCTCCTTAAATCATATTTATCACTTTATCATTTATCACATAATCTACATAAAGTATAATTCAATGCAAAACAATTTTTTGCGATTTTGTGATTTTAAATTACAAAATCTAAAATTGCAAAATCTGGAAAACACACTATATATATACATACACACACACATACTAAATGTATCCTGACGTATCTAGACTTGGAAAATTGTAAGCTCAAATTCCATACTTTTCCTGGCTACATGGGAACCATGTTAACAAGACTGATGGCTATCTATCTACATCACCATGCAACAAGAACAAAACAAAAAAATGTTTTTAATTGACGATTAAAATCAACACTAACACTGCCCCGTTCTTTTATATCTGCACCACAATTCATTGATCTGCAGAGGCCACATTTGCATATAAACATAGGCTTAACAATAAATGCAATGTTTACATCGCCGAGAGAAATCTGCTGGACATAATTCCAACAGATTTTAAAACAACCGTCAAATCACCGTGTTGGTGTTGTTTAATCGAGTGGCCCAGTCTTCCCACATACAGTTTGTGCTGGAGCATGGAAAAACATCGTGTCCCAGTGAGTGTGTTGCTGAGCAGCATTACTTACTCTCTGCGGTGGCGGGCCGAAGGCAGGAGGACAGAGCCAGCATCAGACCCCCAAACAAGGTCAAGCGGCTCCCTTCCATTTGAGACCTCATCCCCGGACACGGAGATTCACCAAACAATCCCGCGGGAAGATGAGTTGCGAAGATGGAAACGTGGGCAAAACCCGGCCACAGCGGTCAAACACCCTTTTTTTTTTTTTTTTAAATCCAGCACCTTGTAGCTGTTAGCCGGCTAATGGAGCTAATAGCTACTACCAGGAGGCTAGCGAGGCTGCTCTCTCACGTTTCCTAACGGGAGTCCAGTCGTGCTCCAAAAATCACCGATTTATCCCGCTGGCCAGACAGCGCGTATTCATAGCTCACTCTATCCCTGCCAAACACAGCGCTGCATTGACGTGTATAATGAAAGCATGGCGGCTAAACTAGCGGCGGGGATTCCTCGGTGATCGTAATCCACATCTTCACACTCCATATCAACAGGGGGAGGGGGGATCTTCGATGTTCTGCTGCTGCAGGGTCTTCGGGAAGCATGAAACGGTTCAGACTAGCCTTAAAATGGGGGTGAAACGAGGTGAAGCGGGGCATCCAAAGGCACGCTGCATTTAAGCACAGCACTGTTATCTGAACGACGCAACGTCTCTGTGGAAATATCCACGACAAAATCTGGTTTCAGACCGAAGCCTCCTTCCTTCTCCTCCACCTCCTTCTCCTCCTCCTCAGCCGGTCATCACACGCTCACACACACCGCCTTGTTGTTGTAGATGTCGTTGATAGCAAAAGTAATATCGGACTGCAAAGCATCTGATTTGGTCAAGATTTTTTGCAACTCGGTGCTTTTCGCCAATATATAGCCAAACGGGCAGCGTGGTTAGACAGATTAATGCACAGGTACACGCACAGTCTCCCTCGGTCAGTCTGCAGTCTGCTGCGTTCGCTGTAAACACGGCGCCGTGCGCACAGATCGTCTCTGTCTGAAAGATGAATCACGCAGCTGTACCAACTTAGAGAGCAAGGAGGGCGTCGTTTCTACTGCAGTTTAGCTTTAGTTACCATGGTAACACTGTCCAGCTTGATGCTAACTAACCTTTTATCAGATAAATTATTAACTGTAACAACAAACTGACTCAAAAGTAGTCAAATTACTTAGTCACTGTCGTTAATAGAGAAGAATTTCTCCAAGTCAAACTTCCTTTAGCATTTCTATAAGTAGGTGCTCCAAGGACCCATAAATTCTCTAGTAAAAATTTTTATTTTCGTCGTTTCTTAAAATGTTCAGGATCAAATACGATCACGATTAACATAGAATTTAAAAAATGACAGAGTGAGACCTCTGTGTCACCAGCCTAAATTGACACAGCCATAACCACTCTTTTTTTTTTCTTTTTTTTTTTTTACATACGGCGTAAAGGAAATCTGGGATGCCGATCCAGGATCGGGTTTGTTTTGCTGTTCAGAAATGCCCGAAGGAGCAACAACCCCCGGCTGCGGATTGCAAGGGCCTTCTCTGACGGGGGAGAGCCATCGTATACAAATAGCATGTATCCTATGCGTGTTATGTGTCTTAAAGACAGCTCTCCTATAATAAAAGATATATTTACATCTAAGAAAGGCTGTTCGTTTTTCATAGAATATATCTCAGCTATTTTTTACATTAAAGTAATGATATCATACGAAATAATTAAAAGAACCCCTATGACATATCCAGGTTTAACTGATTTTCAACGACATTTTAATGTAAATTAGATTGCTAATTGTGATAGTCTTGCAGTTTTTGTGTGCAAATCGTGGAAGAACATGCTTAGGAAGATACAATTCGATTAAAATAAGGTACTGGTATAATAAGGTACTATTTTTCCCCGAAATTGTACAGCCATTTATTTATGAATGTTTTGGTATTAAGCCTAAGTTTCTGAAAAATTCCATTATTTCTTCTGCACAATTGAGTTTTATATATGGTCCTGCAGCAATGGTTGTTAACTTAACCAATTAGAGTGGGCTTTATGCTGCCATCTGGAGGAGAAAGCAAATAATTGTGTATTTTGTGGCAATCCGTCAGAAATAGTTGACATGCAAAGGCATTACCAAAATTATTGACTTTGTTTATCTATTAAAAGCTTGATATTGACTAGACGATGTGTTTGCTCCCCAAGAGCTCTGTCTAATTTATATGTTCATTTGATATTCTTAGTCTTGCGTAACTTAAAACAAAACAATATTTAAAAGTCTTGAACTGTAAAATTGACCTTGAGAGCTGAGGAGATGCCGGTATAGAGTGGATATGAAAAAACCACATAGTCCTGTGAAAATAGTTGGTATTTGTAATGTAAGGAAAAATGTGATGTGTCTGTACTAAACAGCAGGTCGGCAAAATGGAAGTCTGTTCTTAGATTTGAAGAACAAAATGCAAGAAAATAAAAATTACAAGATAAATTTTAATCTCATTATCATGTAAGAAAATAGTCTGATGACATCAAGGTTCAGTATTTTGCCAATAATTACTAAATTAATGTTGGGTTTGAAATTAATGAACTTCACCAAAGAACAGCGTACCCACCACTGTTAAACATTGTAAAAGGAGCATTATGTTGTTTTTTTGTTTGTTTGTTTGTTTTTTTCAATTAGAAATACATTTTTATTCAGGGCTGAGGAACTTAAAATTTGTTATGAATGCCAGTCAGTCAGTGTTGCCACAAAACTATTTATTAAATTATTGAAAGGTGAAGAGGAACTTCATATTTTTCAACACAACAACAATTACTTAATGTATGCATCCAAATCAACAAAATAGTGGAAGAAGATAAAAGTTTTTTAATGACCCAAAGGTACTCCATATTAGAATCTAATTGAGAATCTGCAAAGTGATTTGAATAAAGTTGTGCAAAAGAGATTTGGCAGATTTGAATATTTTGCAAATTGGAGTGGGCAGATATACAATCTGCCACTTAAAACAATATGTTTCATTCTGGTAGACACCAATGCAAAACAACTAGGTGCTAAAATCAATTGAAAAGATGCTTCTAAAACCTATTAATTTAAAGGTGAAATGGCATTTATGCTACCATATTATTTTACTTTTTTCATTTAGTTTTTCATGATCTAGTTGCTTTTCAACTGAGATTGAAAAAGTTTTGAAATATCTTGGTCTCTTTTAAGTTTAAGTGTTCTCCCTGTTCTTCTATGGGTTTTCTCCAAGAACTCTGACTTCCTTCCATTGTCCAATGTCAGCCTACTATAGACATTGAAAGAATGAACAGATGAATGGATGCATTATGCATGGATGGATGGTCTCTATTTTCAACATCACACAAAATTAGCATTTTAGCAGGGATGTGTAGACATTTTATATCAACTGTGCAGATTAGGAATGA
Organism: Poecilia mexicana; assembly: GCF_051168715.1. Taxonomy (NCBI): domain Eukaryota; kingdom Metazoa; phylum Chordata; class Actinopteri; order Cyprinodontiformes; family Poeciliidae; genus Poecilia; species Poecilia mexicana. Next base: position 27,843,551 of record NW_028263372.1, on the reverse strand, counting down.
CCCTCATTGGTAGAAGTGACTTTTAGACAGGTAAAGGTGCTGCAGTCTTTTGAGGTTAGAAGCCCAGGTTGTGGAGGTGGAGAACTAGCTGTCTGTGATGCTTTGAGAGACGCAGACAGTAAACAAAGCCATCCCCAGAGGAGGCTCTGACAGTTTTGATCAACCCATAATTACAGGGTGCTTTCATCACTTTGCAGAGCAGGGCACAGAGGCATTATTTGAACGCCACACATTACTTCAACTCTGGCAGACAGCACTTGGCATCCATTGCATTTTGTCAATTATCATTTGGATGGGGAAGGGGTGCACATTAAAAATTGAAACGAACATCAGTGGCCACCCAAGAGTCCAAATACAGTGAGTCACTCTTTAACAAATGGTTACTGTACCGACATGACCCTACTGTGCCAGAGAATGTTGTGCCTGTCCACTTGCATTTGTTAAGTCCCTATTAAAGTTCTCATCAAGGCACCCGGCAATGCCCACCTACCTCGACTGTCCCGGTGAAATCCATTCTCACATTGCACTCATGTGGAAATAAGCCTGTTTACCACCAGCGGGTCACACATGCTAATGAGCGTCTGTTTGTTTTCCACTGTGCTCACACAGGAGGAAGGGAATTTAGGGGGAAATAATAGATGATATGCAGACAACAACCCAGGTGGCCCTGCAGCACTAATGATGAAAAATGTACCACACAGACATATTGAAAATAGAGGCATAGTTTATACATTTGCTCAAATATTATATGAGGAAACATTACATATATTTGAGCAAATATATATATGTCTAGGTGTTAAGGGTCATTGTCCTGTTAGAAGGTGAACCTCAAACTCAGTCTCAACTCTTTTGTAGCGTCATACAAGTTTTCTTTTAGCTGCATCCATCTTGATGTGTAGCAGTAGTTTTCCACAGCTTTTTACACACTTGGTCTTATGGTTTTCATTAATTCCCTCACTTCTTGGTGATGTTTACCCAGTTTTTAGATTCTGTTTACTAAATAGTTAAAGTTTGAATGGAATGGATTTTTATATAGAAGTGAAGAAGGTGCTGAAGCATGCTGGGATATCTTCTTCCAACATGTTTTGAACCTCTTAATGCCACAACCAGGAGATATTATTGTAACCCTTTATTTGTGTCATTTTTTGGCTGAACTAAATCAGTTTAAGATGTGCAATAAGTTGATGTCTATAGTGAAATGAGTATTGAGCTGGCCTAAGTTAGGAACGTCAATGTCCTGGATGACTGAGAATCTACATCAGCATGCTTCCCATGTGATCAAAAGCTGAATCCTCACTGCTGCCACATTGCATAATTTTCCAGTCTTTGTGACTAATGTACCATCAACTGAGGCTCCATGCATTCCTTTGTCAATAAAACAGAAATATCACAGAATCATTTTATTTAATCTATAATGGCACTGCCTCAATTGGAAATGGATGGATATCTGTTGATTTGGACGGATGGATGGATGGATGGATGGATGGATGGATGGATGGATGGATGGATGGATGGATGGATGGATTGATGGATGGATGGATGGATGGATGGATGGATGGATGGATGGATGGATGGATGGATGGATGGATGGATGGATGGATGGATGGATGGATGACATCCATAAATATGTTTTGTGCCATTGAAAAATTGCCAGTTCACATATTTGAGGAGGACCTTAATTACCTTCATGATTGTGCTTTATGACCATTTGTAAACTACTGTATCCTCAGCCTTAGGTTTCCAACGCTGTCTAGGAAAAGTCTGGAATTTTAATGAAATATTTTTATTGTCTGGAGCAGAAAAAAGGAAAGTAGAATTTGGTAAACCTATGGGATTTCAAAAACTTTAGTTTGTATTCCACTGTTCAAAAGTTCCAGCCACCCACCCATTTGGACTTTTCAGTTTAATCATTTGCTATAAAATATCTCAACAAAAGTCAGTCGATGCTGATTTGGGATGTCATTGTTTGGAGTTTCCAAAGCAGTGAAGCATTCAAAAATGTACAAAGGATGCAGTAATTACATGAATCCTCAGTTGATGGTGCATTAGTCACAAAGACTGCAAAATTATATAATGTGGAAGCAGAGAGGTCTCAACTTGAAAGACAAACTCCAAGGATTTTCTGGTTGTATTCATTTTTATTTGAACAGATTATGAGAACATCCCTGTAAAGAAATCAAAATGGTCACGTAATTTATGTTGACAATTGTCACAATAAGTTTTGCTAGATGATGAATTGTCAGAGAAGTTATTGCTATAGATGGTAAAGAGACCTTTTTCAACTAAAATGGCCTCATTTTAGTTAATGGCTATAGCATAATAATGCAAGAACACATTCTCAAAGAGCAATACATTTTAAAAACCCAACTGAGAAGAAAGCAACTGATGAATGGAGGACCAAAGGGAAGAAGTCCTCTTCATTCACAAACTTTAAATTCTAATGAACATTTAACACTGGAACTGTAAGACATTTAAAATATCCTAAATTAATAAACAAAACTACAAAATAAGAGGAATTATGAAGTCTCTGGTCTCAACTAAACATTTTATTTTTATTATTTAAAAACAATTTTGTTTACAAAGCACCAGAATGAAGACTATTCATCCAATTTTTGGTAGAAATGGAGAAACAAATCATGCAAATGGGAATAAGGACGGGAATGCAACAACAAGACAGGTGCAAGTTCCAAGTCAAACCCTTTAACGACTCAGAATGAAATCACTACTTTTCAAAAACTCACTTTTAAATATTACTTAAACAGCAAAATACCTGCAGCATTCCTTAAGGCAGATTGCTAAGAAAGTTTCAAGTCAAAATGGAGAACAATCAGGAAGCGTCACCTGGGAACCCTTCCAGGGTTTCCTCCAGAAAACCTGCTGAGCCCGGTGGAAGAGCTGCTAAGGTCATCCATCAGCAGTCTGCTGCATTTTTGGGTTAAAAAATATCAAGTTACAGGCATCAAAAGTCAGAAATGACAGCGTGTGAAGCCAACGGACAACTGATGTGACGGCACAATTGTTTCACAACTTCTCAGTAAGTTCAGTGCCTCAACTATAAATCTTTAGCTTAATCTATCTTTACTGTCACTGGTGTAGAAAAATCCCTATTTAAAACAACAACCCATATCCTGGTGGGGGTAAAATAAAGCCTGGTGGCCCGCCAGGCTGATAAAACACTGTGAGAAACTTTGACTTCTGTATATAGCTCTGGCTGTAAAGGGGAACCCTGTCTATATTGGCATATCTGTACAGGAAGACTCTGTGTTAATTTCTAAGCAATCTTTAGGCTGCTCTTGGTCTTATACCTCACCTAGGACTAGACCCGTCCCAAATAGAGGCATGAAGCCTCTGACAGCTCCTAGGATCACTGGGACACTCAAACACCTTAACCACAATAAGATGACAGCCCACAGAGGGGAAAAAAACAAAGCCAGAAACAGTTAACTGATATGGAGAGAGGCCAGAAGGTGGCGCTCTGGTGTTTCTAACAAAACAAGAAATTTAGTTAGAAACTAAACTTATTTTCTCAGTTATTTTTCTCACCACTGAAGCTACACTTGGTCTGACGTTCTGATTAGATGTGGTTGCTTCCTGGAAAAGGTTGTTGGCTAACATGATGCTGTTAGCCAATAACCATCATCTATTCGTTCTCCCTTTCCTTTTCACTTCCACGAACATAGCAGTTGACCTGTTGTTGTGTCTCTGCTCTGTCTTCTCACCTCCAGTCGGTCATGTCAGATGGCTGCTGGTACTGAGCGTGGTTCTGGTTCTGCTGTTGGTTTGTTCCTGTTAAAGGGGAGTTCTTCCTCTCCACTGTCTCAACATGCATGCTCTGTATGAGGGACTGCTAAAAAGTCAGCAACTCAACACAAGCGATTTGCTGTCACCCCCTGCTGGTCAGGAGGAGTGAATGACAATGACTCCATATAATCTGCTGGGTTTTATTTGGTACAAACTTTTTAACTACTTTATAATAATCTGAACCTAATGAATAGGTAACATCAATAGGTGATTAATTTATGCAAATATAAGTCAACAGATCTTAATTAAATATTCAGTTTGGATTTAATTTAAATGTAAATCATGAACTTCTTGTCATTTTGATGTTTTTGTACTAAATAAACTTTATTTATTGATCAGAATCCAGAGCTGTGCAGATCATTAACAACTTCAAGTGTGATCTCTACAGAAACAGACACTTGGCCTTCAGTGAAACCACCAGTCAGATGCGCTTTTCTGTCGAAAAATCCTCTAGTTTCAACCATGTTTATTATCTTTCAAGTATACGGAGGTAGGGCGTATTAATAAGAAATCTGCTGAATAAGATGTATATGACGTAGCATCTATGTGCGCATGCGCATTACCACAAGGTAGGACGGATTAATGGGTAGCACAGAGCATAGACATAATATAAGAGTAAACCCTGCATTGGCCGCTCCGGTGCAGGAAATACGGCGGCCATCTTGGAGCGGTACCCTCCTACTTTGCTCAATCAAAACAGCAGAAGATGCCTCAGCACTGAGGGATTATTGATGTGAGGGCTCCACAGATAACAGACAATATTACTTTACCGTATTTATGTCCACCGGCGAGATACCAGCTAATATTAGCTACAGTGCTTGCTGTAATACGGGTTCAGCCTCGCTATGAAGGCTAACTGAGATTCCGTAAATCTAAAAAAAATTATTATTCTCTAACATTGACTTAGATTATCTGACACAAGGGCCTATATTAAATATGAAACAATATAACACATATTATAAAACTTATATTATGTGTTATAACATTCACCGGCAAAGTTTACACAGGTGGTAAAGACTATTATTTATATTCTTTCACTCTGTCAAAAGGAAGATACATCCTAAATCTTCCGTTTTTGTTTTGAAAGTTTCCTAAAGACACGATGTGAGGAAGAAGTGGGAGATATCTATAAAGAGAGACAGATTCACTGCAGCACGGATGAATCTCGCATCGGATTTTGGACTCGTCGACTGAAAAACATAAACATATATATAACTCACTATTAATCATTATTTGTGCCATTATTAATCTTTATTTATTTGTGTTTGTATAGTTATATAAATATGTATTGATATTACTAAATAATTTATTAAATAAATTATGAACGACTGTGTGCTTTGTAATATGCTCTTCATACATTGATATCAGAATATTCCATTCCTATTCTATTGTTATAGTCACTAAGCTTATTTAAATATGAACTATGTATTAAAAACATACTTAAAAATACAATTGTTTATAAATGTTGCTTTGATAGATGTTTGAATATGGTTTCCAGTAACAAAAAAGTGTGTTATGATCGATTAAATGCGCTGATACGTCATTGTGCCTGCTAAACACATAACCCTGAGTGGAGTGGTGTACCGCTCCAAGATGGCCGCCCTAAATCTTGTCAGCGACAATAGGCGAGAGCGGTCCATGAGGCGCCTATCCTTATATTATGTCTGGCACAGAGAGTTACAACACAGAACAAAAAAATACTGGCGAAGATCGACTGATGCAGCCGGATGTGAGCTAAAGTTACATTTCCGGCCTACGAAAGACCATTTAGCACACAAGCTAACATCTGACAGAAATACTAAATTTTTTGGCACTAGTATTTGGTGACGCCAAATAACAAACATGATAAAAGCTATATTGATTTTTAACAACCACGGGAAGCCGCGCCTGATTCGATTCTATCAATATTTTGTGAGTATTTTTAGATGTTGCTGTTTCAGTTAATTAGCATTTTCCGGCTGTGCTAACCAATGTTAGCTTGTGTATATGTTGAATAACATAGTCTGTTTTAATATTTCAACGAGTTTTATGCGATTTTTCTCTGACAGATCATCACATTTTTGTTCACAATATTTAATTTTCTCTCGTGAACCATATGCTAGTCAACAATTTCACAACAGCCCTATGAACATTATGACTTTGTTGCTGGAATGATCTATTAATTTCTATTCGGGGCCGAAATTTGACCCTTATTCAAAATAATTTTATTTATTTCTCTTATTATTTTATTATTTTTTATTTTTTACACAACATAGTGTATTTATATAGCTAAAACTCATCTTGAAAATAAAGCGCTATTACGTTATCGCACTACTTTCGTATATTGTTTGCGGACTGTATTGTTTTTAAGTTTGAGTTTTCTTCCGATGTTGACTTGCATCTCACGAAAACCCAAACACTAAGTCCTCATAAAATAAGGACATTACTTCAAACCAATAGAAAGGATTACTTATAAAGGAACGTTCTGCTATGGCCTGAGCAGGCTGTGACTGTGACAGGTGTTTATCAGACACACAATGACAACATCTGCACAAGGGCTAAGCTGCAAAACAATCTGGTAGTTTAGAGTTGTTTCAGTCATATGTATTGTGAATAAAGGGGATGTTTAGTGGAGGGAAAAAGGTTGCGAAACAAAGCTCACAAAAAGTTTTAGGGAAGCTCTTGATCTGATTCATTATTGAATTTATGTTCATCTGATTCATTCTTGAGTCAGACGAACATACATTTGGAGATCAAGGTGCTGGTTCCTGAAGTAAGAGTGGAGATGTATAGAGTAATGTTTTGGGGAGCCACACTCTCTATTAGTGTTTATATATATATATATATATATATATATATATATATATATATATATATATATATATATATATATATATATATATACATAATTATTTGAATGCAGTATCTCCGAGGCTTACAAAAAACCAACTAATTGTTAAATGTATTTGTATATTGGACTTTCTGACTTTGAGGCTTTTTAAAATGAGTTTTTAACAACATACATGGAGAAGAAAACAGAAGGCATATTCAGCCTCCAGTAGCCAAAGGGTTGATCTTCAGTGCTACCAAAACATGCCCCTGAAGATGCATCCCACTTTAGTTGATCATCTGTTGTATAAAACCTGTCACCTGCATTAAGTGGAAAAAGTTATAGGAAAACAAATTACCCCCAGAATTTGTAAAGCAGAGAGAAGCTAAACGAGTGCCTGCAGCAATCTGTAAAACACATTAGAAGTACCACCGTTTTGTAGATCTCTGTTTTGTAGATCTCCTAAATCTTGCTGGAATTTATGGAATGATAAAAACCGTGCCTTTTCAGTAAAACAAATGAAAAATTCAAAAGACATTTCTGAAATTGTTTAATACTTTCTCTGTACATTATTTTCTTGCAGTCAGAGGACATGCAGCAGCAGATAATTCGAGAGACTTTCCACTTGGTATCAAAGAGAGACGACAATGTTTGTAACTTCTTGGAGGGTGGAAGGCAAGTTATTTTTCTCTGATGTTCTGTTTTTATACTGAAGAACAAACTCTGTTATGTGTTGTTTTTAAGTTACTGTTTCTGTAAGGTCCTTAGCCACGTTGAAATATTTCCTTTAGTTTTACTCAACAGACGGTCGTCACTTGATGTCTTGTAATAGCTTTTGTAAAACAGAAGATGGCAGCAAAATATAAAGTTTTCTCTTCCCTTTTTCCAAAAATACGTTTATTTGTTTAGCAAAGTAGACCTTTCATCTCAGTTATTTATGATTCTCTGCTGCTGTAAAAGAAACGCTTGTTCTGCATTTTTTTAAAGCCTTTTTTCTTTCAAATCTGCTTTCAGTCTTATTGGAGGCTCAGATTACAAGTTGATTTACCGACACTATGCTACCCTCTACTTTGTCTTCTGTGTGGATTCATCTGAGAGTGAGCTTGGCATTTTGGACTTGATCCAGGTCAGCTGCTGTTTTTTTATTGCGACTCTTTGAGAGTAACTTATGTTTCACTAAAAGGAACTATAAAACCCTTGAATATTTTATCTCAAAAAGGTTTTATCACAACAGATTTAAATGTTTTGTGCTACACAATCTGCTTGTTGTTGGTAAGATTCTGGAAACATAATTTATTATTGGACCATGACCTCATCCCTAGATACTTTTGAATTAAAATCAGAAAGGATTTGATTCTTCTGTCAGGATATTTACCTGTACAGAACAGAAAACTGATCCAACAAAAGTCCACACAGAATCAAAATACAAATATCTCGAAATAATTATCTGTTGTTTTACATTCATTTTAGGTGTTTGTGGAAACGTTGGATAAATGCTTTGAAAACGTTTGTGAATTGGACCTAATATTCCACATGGATAAGGTGAGTGGAGGTGCTTTTGTGACTGAAATATATTTCTCTTAATTTCTTTTCATTTCCAATCATAAATGCAATAATGTTTGAACTTGTTTTTGCGTGGCACAATTTTCCTGCTTACCGATGTTTATTTAGCACGATATTACAATGTGTAAGATTGAGTTGGAGCCCTTTTAATTTTTTTCTTGTTGCGGCTTAAAAGTGTGTAGAAGAACAAACAATATTATAACACTAGATTTCTCTTGTAGGTAGTTGGGCTTACGTTTCACTGCTCGGGAAATTTTCTCCATATGAATATTTAACTAAACGTGGACACGTGTTTAAAGTCCAGATTGGAGAGTTTTACCTTGAATATATCCTGGTAAACTCTGAATCAGCATCCGAACACGTCTGGTAGTTTCTGAACTTCCGATGGTTTCATTCTAGTGAACTTGAAAGCCTCTGGGGGATTTCTTCTGTCATGACACAATCATTCACATGAACCCAGATGAACTCTTTATTTAAGTGATGTAGGTATCTGAGCTTCCGTTTTTCCTTCTTTAAGAAATCCTTTCTTTCAAATGTCTCTAAACCGTCTTTAAGGAAGCTGCCATCTCACAGACATACCTGTGCTTTTCAGCTGGTTTATAGACTTTTATTGATTTTAATTATTAGTCAGTAAATCACTTCTGTTGTGTACACAAAAACTTGTTTAATTTTATAAAGCTATTCCTTAGAAGGCAGATCTGAGTTATTAAGGTTACAGACCTACTTACCTGAAGAAGTGATCAAACACATCTACAGGCATCTTGACTGAATTTTCCCACAGGAATCTGTTGTCATGTGGAGCAGCTAGGTTTGGCCTGAGGAATGTTACCAGCATGCTAATATTCCCCAGCTCTTCACCATCTGCTGGCAGACAGCCTGGACGGCATGTTTACAAATCATTTATTGTTGCATGCCAAGTTCTGGCAATGCAGACACATTTTTGGGTCTTTTTTGGGTCTTTGAAATGTATTAGAATGTAAGGAAGAAGACCGTTTTTGTAAATCCATGAAATGGTTTGACTCTGCAGGAATTTACATACCTATATATTAGAGGGAAGCAGAGCTGTAGGGGGGAGACCTTACTAAGTGTGTTGTGCTTTTTCTGCAGGTTCATTATATCCTGCAGGAGGTGGTGATGGGAGGCATGGTGCTAGAGACCAACATGAATGAGATCGTAGCACAAGTAGAGGTGCAGAACCGCATGGAAAAGTCAGAGGTCAGGACTTCTCTGTTTTTATTTAAAGTGATCGTTACATATACCCCCCGTCCCATAACGCTGACTGAGATTCAGCAATTATTTTATCTAATTTGAATGGGCAAAATGTTCTTATTTGCTAAACTGGTAGAGAAACTGGTGATTCATGTTTTAAAAGGAACAATTGATGTATAATGGCAATAATAGCTATTTTTAAATAAATTTACAGTCTTTCATTAGGTCTTAGTAATGTTTGTATAAAATCTAACAATTCCCACAGAATCAGTATGACCATCGAAAGCTGACACTGTTTCATCTGTAAGGCACATTCTCTGTCAGGTCACATGTCAAACTTATCTTATCAGCTCACCGTTGTAAATGCAGCACTTGTTGTCAGGTGGGAATAAAATGGAGAGGTTATGTTATTCCAACCTGACCTGAGAGTGTGAGACACTCCTGTGCGCTCAAACTGAGCTGTCCACTCCCAAAGATATTTTCAGACTTGTCTTCAGAAAACTTTGAGATAAAAGTTGGATTTTATCTCAGGTTTTATTAAGGGAGGAAAAATATGCTTGGCCTTGAAATATCCAATTAGCAAAATGGATATTTTACTTGGTCTAAAATTTAAGATTTCTTTTTTTTTTTTTTTTTTTTTTTTTTTTTAGCTGCTTTGACTTATTATTTCTCTCTTTATATATTCTCAGTTGGTTGTTCAAATCCTGGGATTTTGTTTTATAACTTAACCCTGCTGTAAACCTCTCCACTACCTTATCCCTGACCTCTCTGCTGTGCTCCGTAGCCGTCACAATGCTGTTTGTTCTCTAGCAAACCCTTCAAAGGCCTACAAAGAACAGCTGTATTTATACAGAGAATAAATTACAAACATAGGCACATAGTTGGCTTCTGAAGGCAATTTGTTGCTCTGGATATTATTTAGGGGTTTTAGAGTAAAATGGAACCTGATAATTGCGCAAATCCCTATTAAGAACAGCAAAGTTTGTGGTTGAACAAAATATTGGAAAGTTTAAGGTGCATGAAGACGTCCAGGCACCATAACAGAACATCCCTTTTTTAGCTGCTTTTATGTTTTTCTCCGCAACCTTTGTTTTCTGCTTTCAAAAGAAAGCATGTGAGAATATTTTCAAGAACATTTGTTCCTGTATAAATGTGGAAGGACAAACTCTTTTATGGTAAGAAGACATAAACTTGTTTGGCTTGTTGCTTTTCACGTGCAGGGAGGTCTGTCCGCAGCTCCAGCTCGTGCCGTCTCCGCCGTGAAGAACATGAACCTGCCGGAGATCCCCCGGAACATCAACATCGGAGACATCAACATCAAAGTGCCGAGCCTCTCCCCTTTCTGAAGAGCAATCCAGCCAAACTTTGTAGGGCCACAGAACGGGACCACTGATGCAGCCCGACAGCAACACCCAGCTCTGCAACTAATGTAGACAACACTGGTTTTTATTCCTATAATGAAGAACCACAGCAGCTTGCTTTTTCTGTTCATCCCAGTTTTGCTATGTGTATGTAAGAGGAATTCTGAACTCAGTTTAATCCTGCATTTGCAGATTAACCCAATTAAAAAAAAATTGCACAACACTTGAGAAGTTCTACAAAGCATCTGTATCTTTGAGTCTTAATTTCTGCAGTGAGCTACTTAATCTTTTCAAATTAAATAGCTTCTCTTTGCTCAATGGGACTTTTCAGCACCTCCAAGCTTCAGCTGTTTATTAGCAGGAATTTGAACCAAGCTAAAGAAAAAAAATATTACTCTTTTTTTTTTTTTCCCTGAGTTTTACTGGACCTCATCCAGTCCATGTGAAAAATTATACTTTGACTTCTGTGCTTGTCTATAATAATTTAAAAAAAACTCTTGGTTTTTGCGGGGAGATCAGTTTCCCCTCTGTAATTTATTATGTCTTTGGCATCCTCATAATTTTTGATGAATGTTGCTCCTGGGAGCGGATTGCGTCCGGCTCTGGAGATGTAAATGCTGCTTGGTTCCAGCCAACCTTCAGTGTGACGTCAGAAGGTCTTGACAACATCTGTTAGGGAGACAGAAGACATTTTTTTCCCCCTCCGATAGTTTGTGTCTCTGTAAATGTTTTTGTGTGTGATTTGTTGAATTCAGCTGTCGGAAATCGTTACGCTCTGTTGGTAGAGTTTTACTATGAGATGAAGTGATCTGTAACGGAAAGTAGGCATGTCATGGTGTCAAAGACATTCCTTTGCCAAGGTAAATTAATTAAACTAATAACTGTTTGATCATTTGAGTCATTCTCCTCTCATTTAAGTTTGCAGAACATTTTCTCCTTTTTTCCTCGAACATATTGAGCTTGTAGTATTGCTGAGCCTGCAGTTCTGCAGTTTTCCACCACATTCTTTCTCTCCCCTGGTCCAATAATAGAGTTTTTTTTTTTTTTTTGTTAAATCTGAGAAGGTTGTACCCTCCCTACGTTCCCAGGAAGACCTGTGCTAGCTCCCACCGCCAGGCGCACAGATGCTGACCACAAGTCTCTCATCAGCCAAGGATCAGGATCACTCCAGCTGAACCTCCACATCTCATCAGGCTCAAAGCAGGACATAAAGACAACATCAAGTGGTATGTACTGGATTCTCCTTGCAGGTCGCTGTAAATCTGCCCACATGCTGGACTAGAGGCTGTTCTTTGATGTATTTCTGAATAATCTAGATGGAAAGGTTTTCTAGCTGTGTTAAAGGTGGAGGTTTCTCAGGGCTGGAGACGGAGAAGCAAAAAAAAAAAAAAAAAAAGGCTGTTGCTCAACTTTTTACGAGTAGTGCATGAATACATCATACATTTTCATTATTGAAGCACTTCAATAATATAGTCAGTTGCTTTTTCTACCTTCTGAAATAATCTTGGTTGAATTTGGCCAAATAGAAAAGCAAACCAGCTTTGTCTTGAGTTCAAATTGAGACAATCCTTTCATATTTGTGGTGAAGAGCGATACCTGGTGGTTTGAACTTTCTTTTGTTAAAAGTTTGACTTTGTGGTTATGCTGCGTGTCTCCTGTTTAAGGAGCCAGCTTCTGGCTGTAAATCCTGCAGCTCCAGCAGATGCTAGTCACTTCTACATTTAGATTCTGTAGGGAAACACTTAGGAGATGATAATGAGGTCAATGCAAAACACTACCTACTTTTCCTTGATGTTACTGGTCCTTTCACTTGTAAAAAGAAGTTTTTATTTATTTTACTGAAACAGATTCACATGACTCCTTATGATAGCCGTGTGTCTGCTCACAGTACATGTAACCGTGTCACGGCTCTATTGTTGTAAATTTTTTACGCTGTGAAAATATGTGACTTTGGGCCCCCAAGAAAAACATTCCCCCTCGACAGGATTATCCTGCTCTCTGTTGGCAAGGTAGACAGTCAGTGGCCCGTTTAGCTGATATTTGATATTAACTTGGTGCTGAAGGACACGGTGGAAACGCTGGAGGAAAAACATGCAACACACTGCAAATTAGTTGGATTAGTTTGTAATTAGTTATTACAAATCTATAGTAATAGTTTTTTTTTTTCTGTGAAAACCTCTAAGGTTGTGTTTAATGTAATGTAACGTCATGTGTTAAAAAAAAGTGTGTAAACGAACCTTATTGTTTATTTCCACACAGGCAAATTCCATCCCAAACCAAAATGATTCGAAAAATATACAAAACTTCTTATCACTACCAAAAGTGAGAGAAAAATAAATATTGGTCTGTTCAGAATATTAGCAGTTTTTTCACATTCCTATGAAAAACTCAAACATTTACTAGAGAAACAGAATAAAAATGGCATTCCTGTGAATCACAGAGCTAACACTTATTCTGTAAATAGTGAGAACTGTTTGACATTTCTGCTGTATGGAGTTGACCAACTTCTATCACCTGAGAATCAGCCCAGAACACTTCTAAAAAAAAATTGATGTCGTAGTTCTTGTGAAGCACTTTAGACAGCTGACGTTGCTGTAAATGCGCAATATAAATGAACTTTGACTTGACTTGACATGAAATCCCATAGTTCCTCTGCATTTCTTTGTTTTGTTTCAGAAATGACGTCGAACTCGCCATTTCTAGCATTCTTAAATTGTAGCTAAGGATTTGCCACGTGGAAATATAATAATTATGTAAAACTGAGACTGATCTGGTTGAACACATCAGCCTCAGTTTTTAATGTTAAAACATTTATTAAAAATGATGTGGATTGTATTAACAAACACACAACAAATTAAATAAAGTTCTACATGTTGCATGTTTGAAAACCAAGAAAAGCATTTTTCAACAGATTGTTGTGTTGCTTTTTACTCTAAGCGCTGTTTGCCAACTCTAGACTAATAGCTGTATTTTTGATAGATGGCCAAAGTAATTACAGTCTGGGCTGTTTTTATAGGAACCTAAATCAAGTTGTGACTTGGCACAAAATTGATGGACAGAGATGCACCCTCTAACTCTATACAGGGCACATTTAGGGTTATGAGATTACATCTGAAGCCTGATTACATTAGTGAAATACACTGCCTTGCAAAAATATTCCTTCCTCTTAAAGCGTTTTGTCTCGTTTCACCCAAAGACATCAATGTATTTTATTGGAATTTTATGCAATAAACCAGCACAAATGAAAAAACAAAAAACAAAACATGTGAATTGAGGAGCTAATTATAAACAGTTTTGAGATTCCAGAGTTTCTTTTGAGAGTGTTCACAAAGACTTACTTTGACGTTTGTCTAACCTGATGATAATGGCAAGCAGATGGGAATAATTTAGCAGTGCACTAACGATCAATTCCCTTTGTGTCAAAGTGTTTATGATTAAGTGTCATTCTCCTTGAACTTATCAGCATATTATCCATCTTAAGCTAATAAAATCTACAGATAATACTGATAAAAATGTGCCCTTTTACTCATCACATTGCCTTGTTTGCTAAACAAGTTATCAAATGTTATTCAATAAACTCCTTAGTTGGCACATTTACTTAAATGTCAGGCTGAAATCCAAACTACAAGTGTTTGGATGTTAATGGAAAAAGTAACTATATTCTGCCAGCCTACTGTAAACTGTCTCAGAAGCTCTTCACTAAATCAGAATGGTTTATCTTAGCAAAATGGGATTTCTTTTATTTAAACTGACATTTGAAGGATTTTTATTGACGGCTAATCACAAACTATGACACATGTAACTCTCTATTAATCATTTCTAGCTAGATGACAATGTTTTTTTGTTTTTTTTAAATAAAGGTTAATAATTACCTGAAACGTGAATCTTTCACTTCATCAGCAGATTCAGTCGGCTGAGTTGTCGACGCAGATTTAGTCAAGTTTTAAGTAATTCATTGATTTTTTTTTATTACGCGTGTGTGAGGATATGATCTGAGCTTTATACTGAAAAATTCAAGTGTTTTTTTTTTATATAAATCAACATTTTTAAATGTTTCAGATTTCAATATGTCCTGTTTTTAAGGTGTGCTGTATCTTTAAATATGAAATGAAGAAATTTATTTGACTATTAATCTGTTTTGCAACATTGATTCCAATTTGAAAGTTTTTATGTGACATATTAAGCAGTGAAATATGATAAGGATTTTACTACTATAATTTCATTGTTACATGTAAAAATAATTATATTTACACAAAACCTCTAAAAAGAAACGATAGGCTTCAAATCTTTGCCCTTTTCCTGTGTGGACATTTCATGTCCTTCCTTTGCATGTTTGGGTTTACTTGCATTTTCTTTGTTTCCTCGTCATGCAGGTTAAGTTAAGATGTTTCTGTAACCTGTCCAGGTTTTACCCTTCTAAAACTATGGGAGTATTTAGGTGATAAGGCAGTACATGTTGCTCAGTACAGAGGAAGGAAAGAGCATTGACCTGGAAAGGATGAGCTGAATTTTTTGCCGCAGATGACACAAGCAAATGGTGTGCTCTGTCTCTAAAACTTGTCAGATTTTCAGTAATCAGTTTTTACTAGTTAATAATGTAAAATATATTTTTTAAATTGAGCTTGAGAAAAATCATGAAACTTCATAAACTTCAAAATGATTTTATTTATTTATTTTTTATTTTTTGCAGATCTGACCAGCAAGACTTGAGATGTTTTTCTAGAATTTGTACCAAATGTGTTTTTTATTTTATTTTTATTTTTATTGTTCATAGAACAGCAGGAATGAGTATTCTGGACCTACATGAATACTTGAAACACTTTCAACATCTGTACACTCAGGGGATGAAAACAGCAAACTGCTGACAGTTTTTTTTATTTAAAGGTTTAATGAATAACAATTTACTCACTTAACTTTGTAACTAATGATTAATTGACTGAGCATTAATGTTTTAGCCCATGAGATAAGACTCCAGGGTGATGTCAAACCGAAAGCATGCTTACATATCATTTATTTTACATTTTATCATATGAAAACCATAAACTTTTATTCTATGGGTGTTTAAAGTAAAAAAAAAATGGTTTTCACATTTTATTTTCTTACAAAGCAAAATCAAACGAGTGTGGCATACATTTGTATTCAATCACCATTACTCACGAGGTAATTGTGGTCAATTCCCCTGAATAAGATGTGAACAACCACTTGTTTTTCAGAAGACTGAATATGTGTAGTTTAATCTTTCAAACTAACAGCTTAAGCTGTTGGAAGGAAAAGCCTAATATGTGAATAAATTATATCTTGATAAAAGGTCCAGAGAACTTATTTTAAAGCAAACATAAAGAGAAAAATTGTGATCAGATTCCACTGTGACCAATAGTTTATCATAATGCCGAACTGTATGTTCTAAGAACAGAATCACTTGTACTAAGGATTTAAAGCAAACATGTTTGCTCTTCATGTGAATTAAAACTTTGTAAGACAAATCAGTTTGTTAAAAAGCAGTCAAAGTAAAATGGAAAACTTTTGAAGACCATCAGAAAACCTGAAGAAATGTTGATGTAGATTACCTAAAGAGATTGTAGGTAGTCTAATAAGGGATGTTACGAAACTTATTGAATACAAAACAAAAGTTCCAATCTGTGGACATGCTGGTTTGCAAGCTGAATGTTCATCTGAATCTCCAAGGATGTCCAGATGAACTGAATGTCTTTGCTATGGAAGCTGTGCTATCTGGACGTCCTATCATATTGAACATTTTCACAATGAGTATCCGTGATGTTCTTTTACTCAAACTAATGGGTGTGTAATTTCTTTGGTCAGCTCAAAACATACACCAGAGCATAACAATGTGCTGCCAGATTCACCGTACAGACATTACAAACTTTCTAAAGATAACTTCTGACAATTTAGAATGTTATTTGTAAGACTCATTTATTTTAGGAACTTTATCAGTAAGTGGAACACATTATATAGATTGACTATACTAAAATGAATGTTTGAAAGCCTTTTTTTCCCTCTTAATTGTAATTAATTTTAATTTACTTCTGATGAAAACATGACATTTAAAATTAGAATATTTCCTCAGACCAATAAAAAAAGAACTATTTTTAAAAACAGAAACGTGGACTTAATAAAACACGTTTATTACCTGCTTAATTGTTATATTTTTTAAAATGTACTTTAAATTTGACAGAAGAGACTCATTGGGAAGTATGATTTATTGAATATCACTGCATACTGAGATTAAATTACAGAGATAGACTCTATTATTTTGGTGACCTCTAAAGTCAGGTGGTTGCACTGGATTTCATTTGGTGGTTTTGGAGAAAAATGAGACAAATACCAACCCACACCACACTTTTCAAAAATATTTACACTCGTATATCCCTTCTCCTTGCTTTCACTACTATGTGTAGCTTTGTGCTGGTGAAGCACATAGATAAAAAAAAAAAATATGCACTGAAGTTTATGATGTGAAAAACTGGAATAGATAAAACATGTTTAAATGATTTAACAAATGATTGAATTCTTCTCTACTTTTTTTCTTTAGGTGTTCCGTAAAGATCTTCTTGCCATGTTTAATACCTCAACCATTAACAGAGAAGAGCTCCAGTGTCTTGGGTAAACAGTGACTGAGGACCCTCAGAGTTGAACCAAGAGTCAGATATGGGAAAAGTCTACAATATCAGTAAAAATGTGGGCCTTGGACTTCTGGTACTCGGAGTCAGCGCCGCGGTTACAATAATTGCTTTATCTATTGCTTATGATAAGCAAAGGGCCAAGACTCAAGGTAAGCCTGGAGATGAAGCTGATACGGGTAGCACATCTATACCGCCGACGACCCCCTTCACCCCAAGGGAACCCTGGGATTACTATAGACTTCCAGACTCTCTTGTCCCTCTGACCTACAATGTGACTCTATGGCCCAGACTGAAGCCCGACGCAGACAACATGTACATCTTCACTGGACATTCTTCTGTGGTCTTTAGGTGTAAAAAAGAAACAGATCTCATACTTATCCATGCCAACAAGCTGAACTTCACCATGTACGGTGGCAACCATGCGAAGCTGAGTGGCCAGGGTGAAGCTGCTGCGCCTGCCATACGGAGCACTTGGCTTGTGGTGAGGACGCAGTATCTTGTTGTTCAGCTGAGCAGCAAACTAGCCGTGGGAAAATCCTATGAGCTTTACACAGAATTTAGAGGAGAGCTGGCAGATGACCTGGAGGGTTTCTACAGGAGTGAGTACATGGATGACGGTGTAAAGAAGTAAGAAGTGATGGATCATTTTGCGCCATATTCACACTTTTGACTAAGAAGGCTTTGTTGTTCTATTTACCATCCTGCTGTCTGTTTTGTGGTTACGTTTAACTTGAACATTTCTCAGAGTTCTCGCCACCTCTCAGATGCAAGCAACGTATGCCAGAAAAGCGTTTCCCTGCTTTGATGAACCAGCCATGAAAGCAAATTTCAGTGTCACCATTATTCATGAGCGAGGCACCGTTGCTCTCTCTAACGGCAAGGAAATAGGTTGGTTTCAAATATATATATATTTTTACACTTTGTTCAAAATAAATATGCTAACACTTTAGCGAACAAAATAAATATGCTCAAGTGTTGTGTTTGAAGACAGACTGACATCACACTGTCATGAAGATGTCTTCATGGATATTTGTGACTGTTATTAAGTGTGATTTGGTAAAAGTTTTAATAAAATGTTGATATTTTTTTAAATGTCTTTCTTGTGACAGCTTGACATTAACCAAGAATCATCATCTGTCATAAATATAATGGGTATTAAATATCAAACTTTAACAAGTTATGTATCTGTGTATTAATACACACCCTATTTGTTGTTAGACCATGACAATTGTGTCCTTAATATTTTTTCCTTATCAATCAAACGTGCTACCACTGTGTTTGATTGTTGGTATGAAGTTCGTTGTCTAAAATGTTCTCTTAGCTTCACTCCAGAAGTAACGGCATGCACATTTTCTAAAAAGTCTGTAGCTCTCCAATGGATGAAATTTTTGCCCAGGCTCTTTCGTGAATACTGATTTTAACTGAGTCAAGTGAGGCCTGCACTGCTTTAGATGTTGCTCTGGATTCTTCTTTGACCTCATAAATGAGTCGTCAATAAGGCCCTGAAGTGTTTCATATAATGGCCACTCATGGGAAGGTTCATCATTGCTCTGTATTTTTATGTCTGTCGATGATGGATCTCACTGTGATTCCCTAATATCCTTTGCGTTAGAAATAGCTTCATAACCAGGTACATGCTGATAGATGGCAAAGTCATCTGTACTTGAATTTTTTTTTTTTTTTTATATTTGTCATATGTTGCTTTTAGAAAACAGTTCATGTGTCAGAGAGGTCCCGTTAAGGGATTTCTAGCAGGAATCAAGCCTGGGTGCAGTTTGGGAAATTGAAATCAGCTCATTAAAAAAGTTTGCTTAATCAAAACTAATTCATGATTTAACAAGTGCTAAGTTATTTTTCCAGAAAGATTCAGGCTAGCACATGTTCTGTGTCTAATGTAAAAAAAATAATTTTATGAACTGAAATATTTAAGTGTGATTAAAAAAAGTAAGAAATGTGTAAGGTGAAATGCGTTTTCACATTCCTTTATTGGAAGATTCATTGCTTTGAAATTCTTTAAGGTGACATTTCTGTTGTTACTATCAAACTGTAGATAATAAATGACTTGAACAATTTGTAAGAAAATCTGTAATGTTTCACTGTCAATGCCAACAGAGTGTCAAAGTGTGGCTTTTTGTTTTTGTCTTTGCACAGATTCTTCAGACTCCATCCGTGATAATGTTCAAGTCACAGTTACTACATTTGAACCCACTCAGAAAATGTCCACCTACATATTAGCATTTGTCGTCTGTGAATTTGGCTACATTCAGTCAAACGACAGCAATTTGTTGGTGAGAATAAATGTCCTTGTTCTTGATGTTCATTTAAATATTCAGGGATAACCTCACGCTACTTAATTTGTGCACAAAATTTTCCTTAAAACAGCCAACCCACACCATTTCACCTAATTTGATTGTAATTTTCTTTACAGATTCGAATATGGGCTCGAAAAAAAGCCTTAAATGATGGGCAGGGCAATTATGCTCTTAATGTTACAGGACCGATCCTTCAGTTCTATGAGAGATACTACAACGCAACTTACCCGCTCTCTAAATCAGGTAGGTTACATGTAAAATAAATATTTTGTTACAAAGTAGTTGTGGGATGGAAATTTGTCTTCTTAAGTGCCTTTGGGACAATGGAGTAAAATAAAGAAGATGGTGTATTTATACACCATCTTAGCATCCTTAAATATATGGACGCTAAGGCTAAAACTGAGGGCAGAGGTGTAGAAACCTTTCAGAATACTAACAGCCCAGCAAGATGAAGCTTTCATTTATATCTAAATAACCTTTTACAAATTAGTGTCCGTCCAGTGAAGTTTGAATGCTCTGTGAGATCCTGAGTGAAATCAGCTTAAGCAAGAGTTAATTGACAAAATAAGAATGCTAATGCTATGGATAACCAAAACTCAAACTAAAAACAAGACGATGCTGAATGATTATGAGAGCAAAGTCTTTTTCTGTTTTTATTATTAGTATATTTCCTTAGTTATTCACTGTAATCTTGTGTGACATCTTCTCTAGTCAGGATGAAGCAAAACGAACCTATACTATGTGAAATGCTGTCTGCTTGGTTTTATAAAACAGTTTCCCTTGGTCTCTGTAGATCAGATCGCTCTTCCTGATTTCAATGCTGGAGCCATGGAAAACTGGGGTCTGGTGACATACCGGGAAACAGCCCTGCTCTATGACTCCAACCTTTCCTCCACAGGAAACAAAGAGAGGGTCGCAACTGTCATCTCTCATGAGCTCGCTCACATGGTATGCCATTCTTTTCTTCACAAACACCTTACTAACATGTCAGAGGTGTTGAGTATCTCAAGTACAGAAGGATCTTTCTGTTAAATCCGCTTCCTCTTTTTTCAAGTGGCTTTTAGGTTAGACCTATACCAGGCCTGTGTTGACCAGAATCAATCTATTAAGTCATTTTTGCTTTAAAGTGCTAACTGAGATTTCATCATGACAAAATATTTGATTTTATTTTTTTTTTCCTAGTGGTTTGGAAACTTGGTGACTTTGCAGTGGTGGAATGACCTGTGGCTAAATGAAGGCTTTGCTTCATACGTGGAATACCTTGGAGTTGATTTCGTTGAACCCACCTGGAACATCGTAAGATTAAAAACAATGAAAAGCTCTCAAAGCCTTCCCAGTGAATATGGCTGCAGAAAGTTTTGTCCTGACTCCTTTCTGCTTCAATCCAGAAAGACTACATCATTCTGTACGATGTTCAGAAAGTGTTTGCCATAGACGCCCTGGCCTCTTCTCACCCATTGTCCCGCAAAGAAGAGGAGGTTAATACGCCTGCCGAGATTAGTGAGATGTTCAACACCATCTCTTACAACAAGGTTGGATTTTTTTTAGGAAGTGGCAGCATTTACATACTTGCTTAGAAGAATGAAAGTTGTGATAATCACAGTCAGGGATTTATGTAGCTGTCCCTACATGATCTTGGCCCTGTAATTTGAGCCACTAATCCAACACAGTGTGTTTCGCCATTGTTCTGAATCAACAGTGTTTTCTTCATATGAAGTTCAAACTTCTTGAATTCTTGTGGTTTAGAAGTTTGTTCTTTTCAGGGTGCAGCGGTGCTTAGGATGCTGTCAGAGTTTCTCAGCGAGCCTGTGTTTGCCAAAGGACTCAGTGTGGGTAACAGCAACACCAAGAAACATTATTTCCATCTTCTTTGTGGTTCGATATCCTGCTAAATTCAATTTAAAAACAAAAGTGTTCATTTTATTTATTTTTATGAAGTTGCAACAACATTTGAAAGTGTGTACATGCTTTGACTAATACTTTCCAGAAACACCTTTTTTGGTTTAATGTTAACATCCAGTCATTTTAGGTTGATCTTCTATAATTTCCAGTGAATTTAATTAACCTGACATAGTTCACATAGTTTTTTAAAAGACACTGATCCCACCATTTCACTGGTGCTGTCACTTGTGAGTTTTTTTTTTTTTTTTTTTTTAGCATAGTGATGATTGACAGTTATTTAGTTGGTAGGTTTAGGACACACACACACAAAACAACGAAGGTTGAACAAGATTTTTCTTTCACATTGTCATGGACATGTTTGTCATAATGATTTATTAAATGCTTTACATGTTATTTCTTCCTGTTTTGTTTTCCTTATAGTCTTACCTCAATGAATTTGCCTATAGCAACACAGTACATACAGATCTGTGGGGTCATCTCCAACAGGTTTGTCAAAGTTCAAAGCTGACAGATGTGCTGTGCTTAATTTCATTGGATTATCCAGAAAAAATATAAAATACTATTCTTCTTTTCCCCCCCCCTTTTTTTCTCCAGGCAGTTGCTGACACACCAGATTTGCATATTCCCTGCTCTGTACGTGACATTATGAACCGCTGGACTCTCCAAATGGGCTTCCCAGTGGTCACCATTAACACCACAACAGGAGGAATCAGCCAGAAACACTTTTTGTTGGATCCAGATTCGAAAGTGGACAGGCCGTCCCAGTTCAAGTACAAATGAGTTTTCCTTTATTATTCTTCTTCAATTTGATAATGAACAATAAATTGGAGTTATTGAAGATGGCACACAAAATGAATAGCTTAAAACCTGGGCTGCTGCAACCTACACTGTTAACTTAGGTTAGTTAGAGTTACTTACAGCTACTAAAACCCAGAATTAAAGTTAGGAGAAAATATAAAAGTTACACAAGACCAATAAAAAGAAAAAATATATTACAGAAAACTTGACCTGTTAACAAGGTTGTCCATGTTTTTTCTGGACTTTGTAAATTGCACTTAATACTGGGCTCCTTGTATCAATGCAATGTGACATGGAGGCAATCAGCTTGTCGCTTTACTGAGATATAAAGGAAACTTGCTGTAAACCTTCATATATATTTTTTTAATTCAACAATTGAGTTTGTGCTAATGCTGGAGTCATGAGATTTCCCAGCAGTTAATGATTTGGATCAGGTTCAAAAGCCGCCACTTTCTAAATCTGAAAGTTGTACTTTGTTAGTCCCAGTGGGTAATTTATTTGTAGCCTTTCAGTCCTGCGATTACCATTTGTGTCTGGGCTGAAACTGTAACTTTTAAGGCTTTTTTCTTGAAATTACATATTCGGTAGCAGAGCTAATGAGAGTGATCTAAATGCAGCCACTATGCTATATTTTTTACACTGTTAAACAGAAATGACATTCTAGCACAACACAAAACAGTCTGGATAAATTACACATCAAACCACTCTTCATAATTTACATTATGCATTTCATGATATCGTAAAAAAATAAATAAGACGTAAAGGTAAATAAATAAATAAATAAATAAATAAATAAATAAATAAAGAATTTAATCTATTTAGAATTAGGGCTCAACCTGCATGATTTACAGAAGTAACCTTTGGAGCCAATAATGCAAAGTGAGTTTCCTTGCGAGATTCTGTAAGATTTAAAGAAACTTAGGCTTGAAATATTTCACTCCATGTATGATATACATGTAGAGTGAAATATGTTTCAAATTCATTAAAATACAACTGCAGGTCTCCAAATATCATTTTTATAGGAATCCTGAAAAACATTTTATTATCAGAGTTAGACATAGTAAATGCAACAAGCTGAATATTGTTTAGAAATATTAATAAACATATTGACATTAAGATTGTATCTTTTTATTTTTCTGTTTAGTTATACATGGTTTGTTCCAATAAAATGGATGAAAAATGGAGTGGATCAGCAACAATACTGGCTTCTGAATAAAACAGGTACGTTCACAGCGACATGCGCAGCAATGTCAGAAGTGTGAGAGCTCTGGAACAACATCTTTGACTTTTAACTCAGGGGTGAAACTAAATGCATGTTAATGTTCCTTAATACAATGCAAATCCTCCAAGACACCCATGCTCAGATGAGAGTTTCTGGACAGGAATGGGTACTAGCAAACACAAACGTGTCTGGCTACTTCAGGATTAACTATGATGCTGACAACTGGGATCGTCTCCTCTCTCAGCTCGACACCAGTCACCAGGTAGGCAATGTACTATTTTCACTGACATTATTCTGTGTACACAAACGGGTCGGATAAACTGGTGTCTGCATCAAAATGCAAACCTCTCCATGAGTTTTATTAAAGTAAAGCCTCTTCACTTATTTGCATTGGCTTCTTTTCTTCTGTCAGGCTTTATCTGTCATGAACCGAGCTCAGATCATCGATGATGCATTTAATCTGGCAAGGTGAAAAAAAAAGTCATGAAAAAAATTCCACAATGTTTTTTTTTTTTTTTTTTTGCAAGCATATAAAATACTTCTTTCTTTCATTTAGGGCAAAACTGATCCCCACGACATTGGCTCTGAGAACTACTCAATACCTGTCAAAAGAGAGAGACTATATCCCCTGGGCGTCGGCCCTGAGAAACCTTCGGTACTATATCCTCATGTTTGATCGCACCGAAGTCTACGGACCTTTGCAGGTTGATTTTATTTTGTGCTAAAAAGGACAAGCTCTTAGAGATAAAATGAAATTTCTAACCCCAAATATTCATTGTTACATTTCTGTTTTAGGCATACCTCAAGAAACAAATCGAACCACTTTTTGAATACTTTGAAACAGTCACAACAAACTGGACCAAAACACCAATAGAACACTCAGACCAGTAAGCAATAAGCGTGCACATAACATCTCTGACAGATACATTTTAACTTGAACTCCTCATAGTTTTAGATGCTTCTTTTCAGATATAATCAGATCAATGCTGTTTGGATGGCGTGTAGTATGGGTGTGGAGTCCTGCAGGAAACAAGTCAGCAGCTGGTTTAGACTGTGGATGGGCAACCCAGATCACAACCCGTGAGTATGAAGGAAATATTTGTGCTTAAAAACATCCTATTTTTCCTCACAGAAATTACTGTGGAGAGCGTGTTTACCTAAGTAATGACCTTCACCTTCATTGACTATATTTCTCCAGTTCACCTCATAATGTACTTCCTAGATTTTTAGGTCCCAAATGAGGGATTTAACGAGTACGAAGGAATGTGTTGTTTGAATGCCCGCCAATAAAGTTATCTCATATGAATGTTTCTTTTGTGGTTCTAAAATTCATAAATATCTCGTTAGTTTATTTAACATAGACTGGGAACCTGTCCAGCAATTTGAAGGAATGATTACATGTTTAAATCTTTGACTGTAAAATCACCTCCAGTCACAAAAATATATATTTTATGTCTGTCTCCAGTTTAAGAAACCTTTAAAAAAAAATAAAAAAGTCTGTTATTTGTGGTGTAACGTCCAGTGATGATTAGTCAATCATCACTGACTGACTAATTAGTCCCTGTGGCGTCTCCTCTTCTCTCAGACAGTCTCTTGGTGAGTTGTGACTCTGAGTCAGTATGAAATGCAGTAAATGTTTTTTTTTTCTACTTCTTTCATTTGAATTTTATGGGAAATTCCTGCAAAGATATTTTTGTGTGGTTTTGTTTTCCGCCATATCTTGGATACACGTTGTACGTCACTTTGTATTTCTAAATACTTTCACCATCATATCCAAATTGGTTCCAAATGCATAGTCAGAAGCCACCAAGACGACAGAAACACCTTTGTTAAAAGCAAACACCCTTCTGGTCTGATTAACCTTCTGACCGAAGTAACAGCTGTTTGTGCCAGTATTTCCCCCGCCAGCCAAACCTCGAGGCAGGACTGTGGGAACTGCATGAGCAAAAGGGCCCAGTAAGATTTGTGAGTGAGACAACAGACCAATTTAGGAACGCCATTTAGTAGCAGTTCTGGTGTTGAAATTTGTCGAGTAAAGTAGTTAAGAGAATTCCAGCTCCTTTTGTCTTCTTTCTTCTCTCAAATTGACATAGAGATTAAAATCCAAATTAGGCAGCAGCACTTATTTCTATAGGCTCTTGGGAGCTGGATAAACTCTTAGCTTAGATAAGAATCTTTTGAATTTTCTGTTTATAAAACTTTCCCTGTTTAGATATTGTGTATACAGTAGAAATGTTGCAGTCTCCTTGCACCTCAGATTTGGCTTTTTTTTTGAGGGAGGTGGAGTGGAGACATGAAGCAAACGTCCTGAGGTCAGGATTCAAACAGGGTACATCACTTAGTATGAGGCATCCTCTCTATCTGTGCTCCTCACAATGCCCCTTATTTCTTTTTGCTTACTAAAATCATTAGTGCTTAAATCTTCTTGTGATCATTGATAAGATACATATTCAATTATGTTGATTACCAGTACCCTTCATTATATTTTACTGACATTACTGAAATTGTTAGATGTGCAGAAAGATAATTCATTCTTCTGATCTCTTATTCATTCTACTGACCAGGATTCCTTCCGACTTGAAAGCCACAGTTTACTGCAGCGCTATTGGCTTTGGTGGTGCTGAAGAATGGGACTTTGCCTGGAAGATGTTTCAGAACGCGTCTCTGGCATCGGAAGCTTCCAGACTCAGGTCGGCTCTGGCCTGCACCAAAACACCGTGGCTCTTGAACAGGTGGGTGCTGCTTTTGCATCCTGTGCTTTCCCAGCAGCATTATCATGGCTAGCTGCTTATTAAAGACGTTAAAGTGTTTAATCACAAAGTTAAATTCAATTTCACTTATTTCCTCCCAGTTTTTTTTCACCATTAATCTTACGTTTCTAGGGGCTATGGTCCCAGTTGCTTCTGTGGAGTAGGTGGAAGTTTTTATAAATGAATAATTCGGAGCTGATTTTGCAAATACTCTTTCAATTAGAAATATTTTCATGTGTAACTTAGTAGGATCTTTAAGAATTTGATAAATAAAATAAAAATCTGATGTTTAATCGACATTATGTCAAAACAACAAATAGAAATTTGCTAAATGATCCAGTTTGATGTATGGTGATCTGTTATGAAAAGTTTATACATTTTTATCTACTTACTAATTATGTAGAACATTTAGACAAACTTTAGCAAATTTGCAGTCAGTTTAATCATCAATATACTTCAAGTATACTTGAAGATCACCATATACGTTAAAGGCCATTACTTTCACATTAGATACATTTTCTGTTAGTATAATGGCCTAAAAATCTAAATACATCTTAAATGCATTAATTGGATTGGTCAGTAGAGAACAGCTGGTGAGAACTGTTGATGTATCTTCTTCTTCCTGAAGGGAGTGTCATCTGTCAGCGGAATATGTCAACAACTTCTGTTCCTGAGTGAAGTTCAAATACGGAAGGGTAGCTCAGGAGATAAGATCAAGCAAGACGTGATTTGCAAATGACCTTAACCATTGTCATCGCTTAAAAGCTACAGACATCATTCAGTTTTAGATATGATGAGAAAGCTGCAAATTTGAGTGAGGTTGCATAAAACCCTAGAGCAGTGGTTCCCAAACTTTTTCTTCCCCTAGGGGGCGCGCCCCACAGTTTGGGAACCTCTGCCCTAGACCAAGATGAGTGTTAGCAGTAGCTCTCAAAGTCTCTGGCAAAAGGGTTCGAGATGTAATTATTGTTGTTTTTTTCTTCCTGCTGGAAGTAACCATCCAAATTCTGCCTCCTAATTTTATATACTTCTTCTATTTGGTGACTCTGTTTCGAGGCAGGTATCTGGAATATACCCTCGATCCGAACAAGATACGCAAGCAAGATGTCACCTCCACCATCCAGTCCATCGCAAATAATGTCATAGGAATGCCACTGGCTTGGAACTTTGTCAGAGCAAAATGGAGTTACATCTTCCAACAGTAAGAGGACGCTTCAATAAAAACAAAAAGCACATTACAGCATCACAGTCCAGAGGTTTTTGGGGAAGATTTCATGTGATTTATAAATACAAAGTAGTGCATAAATGTGAAGACAAAGAAAGGGGATACATGGTTTCAAATTCAACCCACTTTTAATCTAATACCGCTGAATAAAATTTGTTTAGATTAAACTTTTTACTTATGTTAGATAGCCAAGTCCAGAGCTGAATCCAGATGAGAATTTATGATCAAATAGCTCTCCCTCCTGTCAGAGTGAGCGTGGCAAAAAAGAACAAACTAGTACTTCAGGCAAATCTGGTAAAGACAAACCCCTAAAAACTTGCAGCAAAAGAATGCTGAAGCTTTCTGAGGAAAAAGAAAAACAAAACAGAATGTCTCTTTAAAATCACACACTGTGAGTTTTAACTGACTCGTGTTGCCAAGCAAAATAAGTTTTCTGCAGATATAATCATACCTTCTTTCAACAGTTATTCACAATCACGTCATAATATACCAGAATCCTATTTCTAGTGCACATTATTTTTGAGCTGGTTTTGGGATATTACACAAGTCACACATCTACTAGTTCATTTTTGTGTGTGTGCAATTTTAGCTCTTTGGTTCAAT
This sequence comes from Poecilia mexicana, assembly GCF_051168715.1. Taxonomy (NCBI): domain Eukaryota; kingdom Metazoa; phylum Chordata; class Actinopteri; order Cyprinodontiformes; family Poeciliidae; genus Poecilia; species Poecilia mexicana. Next base: position 27,815,355 of record NW_028263372.1, on the reverse strand, counting down.
GCTATTTTTTGTCGAAGGTACGGAAGAGGATCTTTTTCCTTCTCTAATCTCATCAGTGGAATCACACTGAGGTTTTCCACAGAATTTGAGTTGCAGGAGGTATGCAGCCCACACAGCCACAAGCACACTAAACTACACCCGGGATTTTCCTGAGGCTATTTAAAGGAAAATAAATGCAATATATGCAGAGGTTCAGCTGTTTGTTTTCTTCTTCTTCTTCTCTCTCCCAGCTGAAGAAATTCAAAGAAGAGAACCTCCATGTTGGTTTTGGCTCAGCTACCATGGCACTTGAGCAAGCCATCGAAAAGACGACAGCCAACATAAAATGGGTGACAGAAAATAAAGCTGACGTGCTCAGTTGGTTTACTGAGCAGACTGTGAAATGAAATTTCAGACGACATGCAGCTTTTGTATTTTCTGGGATTTATAATTGAGAAAAACAATAATGTAAATGAAAAATACAGCAAAATCTGCACAAAGACGTTCAGTTGTGATACATTAATAGTGTCAGAAGCAGAAACAGTCTTCACTTTTTTCTATGATATCCTCACACTATATTTTAAAGATAATGATGTATGCAGAGTGTGATTTACTCTATATTCAATAAAGACGACATGCTGATCTGGTATGAGGCAGAAGCTGAGATCATTAACTATGACTGATTTAATGCAGATTCTGATAAGTGTCATGCAAACTTCACACTGTGAATCAAATTTGTTTCCTTAAAATATCACCATTAAATAAATTAATAAAAAAACAACTTTCTTGCTTTCTGTGTTTGAGTACTGATCTAAAACATTTCACAACTAGATACTGTTGTAAAGCTTAACAATAAAGAAAATGGCATAAAAAATATATCCCAAAAGTTTTTGATTGTAGCATCAGTTGTACCTAACGCCTTAAAATGTTCAAACAAAGATTATATCAGTGTCAATATTCTAGATTATACAAAGAACTGTTTAAATTTTCAGGGAACACCATCTGATGTGCAGTCAGCTGTCATCTGGTGTTTCAACACATCCACATTATAACAGATTAGAGTAATAGTTGTGTTATTTGTGTGGTGCACAATTAATCAAACAGGTACAACATGAAGGAGAAATTAACAGTTGTATGGTGAGTATGTGGCAGAACCTCAAATCAAATTCTGCTTAAGGGCCCCATAAATCTTTGGGTGAGCTCTGTCTGCAGGCTGAAACCTGCTGCCAGAGGAGATATGTTATTTTGTCTATGCAGTGCTTTGCAAAACCAGACTTTTTTTGATGATAAACTGATGTAAAGTTGTGCTTAAGCGTGATCTGATCTCAGTATAACTATAGTTGTTCTATGAAGAACTGTTTAAGTTGTAGATGGTTGATAGAAAACCTTAGTGAACACATAAGACAGGTCAGAGATACATTAAATAAAGGCTAAGTTGTGAAATAAAGTACTGTGTTTGTACTTTTCATCTTCATCTTTCTTGCTGTAAGACTTGTCTTCATCCAGGCTCTTCCTGATTGCCTTCACTTTCTGCTCCTCTTCCTCTTTTTTACATAATATATAGATATTACCTTTATAGATAAATAGATATATTTTGTCTTGTTTTAAAAGAAGATAAATATAAATATGTGTGAATGTGTTTTGTCTTTCAAAACTTCTAAACATGCATTGTGTTTTTCACTCTGCATAGGGAAACGCAATGCAGTCAACAATTTTACTATACAAATAAAACTAACAAACAAAAAAAAATCACCTTAAATTTGAGCAAAGAAACTAAACTGTTTTATTGAAACAACACTGGTGTTATGAGAGCCTTCAGAGATATTTTGCATGAAAATAAAATTAAATAAAAATAACCACTATATTTTTAATTTGCAACCAAACGTTGTTTATGGTGATATAATGAGATGAAACTCTGCTAACCAGTTTCTCCATAGTTCCTTATTAAGCTGAGTGAGGGATGTTTCAGGGGGGACAGGACTTCACAGCAGGGGGGATGGCTGTGTGAGGATTCTCTCTCTGAGGCCAGATTATGCTGCAGTAAAATAACGCTCTAGTAGAGGAAGTCTTAAAAAAAACATCTCAATTTTATATTTTCTCCAAAACTTTTTAGCTATGTTACTTCATTGGTTTCACCAGATACTCAATAACTTAAAGCTCAATAAAACTTATTCCAGATTCTTCTAATAGTACAAACACTAGAATTACTACTAGATGCTTTAAGGTGCTTCTAAGAGTTAGTAAAATAGATTTACAGCTAATTCATGAGTTTTAAGAGAAATCTTGTTTAAACCTTACCACATATGGAAACATAGTTTTCCATGAACATGATCAGAAAGACGTCACATCCAGTTACACCACTTCCCACATTGACACATGCTGTTATGTCACTTCCCACATTGACACATGCTGTTATGTCAATTCCCACATTGACACATGCCATTATGTCACTTCCTTGTGGGAGGAGGGGGCGTGATTACTCCATATTTGGAGTGGGACTTTCACTCCCATCCCAACCCCACCCCATGTTAAAAAGGGTGGGGTTCTGAGGGAAGGATTAGCATCATGGTACCCGTCTTGTCTTGATTTATGGGTGTGTCATCTGTCAAATTTGAATTTTACAAAAGGATGCCCTGTAAGTTTTTTTTTTCCATGTCTGAAATGACATTTTCATCGTCCCCCACCAAATTATACATTCTTCCCTCACAAAGGGAGATCTTTTGGCTCTGTAAGTGGCATACTGCTGTGACAGATACAATCTAATCAACAAGAGTGTTCCGTTAGTATTTTAACACACCTGGCTTACTTTTCTTCATCTGAATGATCTTTATAAGGTCAGATTCTTCTCTGATGTCTCTTTTGAGAAAATTAACTTCTGTGGCAGTGCGATATTTCATTAATAAACCAAAATAAAACCTATGTAGTTGGTTAGAGATCACAATCAGAGTCATCTGAAGTTGAGGTATTTCTTATCTGTGTTTCGTCGCAGAAATACATAAACCTATGCTATTCTGGAAAAAGCTCAGCATCTGTTCTGGTTTAAAACAAATGATGGATGGCCTACTGAGGAAACCTCCCTTGTTTTTACTTGTCTGAAATGCTCGGCGTAGCACAGTTCAAGGTGATGACATGGGCTGATAACAAACGTTGCTCAACGGGCATGATAATGAGATACTCGAGCAAGAGTCTTTTTTTGATTGGAGTAATAAGCTAATGAGGTGTAGAGAGACATCCTGACATTTAAAAGTTCACTAGACTATTAAAAAGGAGGCTGATAAGTCATTGAAACCGGTTACTACAGTCATAACCATGTTGAACTTATTATTATTGGGGTTCAGCCATGTTGGATCTTGTCCAGTAAAAATTACAAACACCTGAGGATATGGGAGTGAAACTGGAGACACAGCTACATCAATCCAGCATCATTGTATTCTCTCCTCATTGTTTCAGTTTGACATGAATAATCAGAAGAAGACAAGTGAAAAAAAGTACAAAATCACGTGTGTTTACACTTGAACAAAAACCTTCCTGTGTGAGGTGTTGAGGTTTTCTGTTACATTAATGCATTCCAGAAAGTACGGTATCACTTGAATTCACTCCAAGCATCACATTTTCCTGAAAGGGGGCGTATTTATGGCTAGACTTTGTATAATAAAACAGTATAAGAAATTTATATTTGTTAGAATTAAATAGAGTCCCACCTTTGTGATGAAAAGATGCCAGTATCATCAATGCCTTCAACACAGAAAATCTTCTAGGCACAGTCAGAGTGTAAGGAAGTAAACTAGCACCTTTCACAAGTCAAAACCCCCCAAAGTGCTTCACAATAATAACAAGCATGAAAAAACACAGAGATGCATGTGATAACATGCATTGAAAAATGTCAATAGACGTGATGGAACAAGTTCCAAAATGAGTGCCAGTAAATGTTTTGTCCGTGTTCAATTATGGGGAAAAGTTTCCCCATATGGCACTGACAGGCAGAGCACTTCTAAGGACTTTGTAAGGTAAGTTAGAAAAGTGGCTGAATCCACTGAGAAAAGCCTTAAATTGAGAAATGATGGAATAGTTTAGTTTCCTGTTGCTTTATATGTCTTTCCGCGCACATAATTCAGGTACTCTTTCAGACAGGACACTGTCGTTTTTTTTAACTCTCACCATGCGCTCACACGGAAATCCGCTTTGAGGATTATGTCAGAAGGGTTGCTTTGCTGTGACAGGAGGAACCGGCATTTTACCTTAAAAAAAGTATCTCTTTCAAGCTGCCAATGAGAGTTAATTACTGCTTTTGCATTCCTCTGTGATTACATAGATTTTTCTTCTGGGAGTTGAACATCCCTTTTGGAAAGAGCAAAAATCAAAACAGATTCATCTGAGAAGCAAAGATGATGTTCATCCTTTCAGTGAAAACCTTTTCAGTTTTTCCTGTGTTTCAAACTCACCTTGCTTATTAAGACAAAAAATACAATAGTAAACTTCAAAAAATACTTTTATTGGCTTTACTCTTTGCAGTATTTTGGCACCTAAAATTATTTTATCCTACCTCTGTAAAATTTGATGTTGTTGCATTTAATTACACAGGTGTAATTCTAATTGCCCTAAAAAATAATTTAAGATAATCAACTAAAATCAAGCATCTCTCAGGCTTTACTTGTTAATCATCTGTGAATCTCTTAGACTCTGAAGTGATCATAATTAAATGTTGAAGTATAAACTCAGTGCCTCTTCATAAGTTACAAAATCTGTATTCACTCTAACATGATCATTTGTAATAGATTTTTTAATGTTAGTAGGGGAAAAGTTCCTGCCTAGTAGTTCACACTTCCACTCTAAGGCTTGGTTTTAAAAACTCAGTGGCAGCTTTACAGTTTCACTGAAAATGGACTCCATCTAAATGGAGCAACTTTGTGGTTGATCCTCCAGGAAGAGTTACCCTCTCAGTGCCTGCAAACATTAAAGAATCTGATCGGTCCCATTTTGTGAGCTCCACAGCTGAAACAAAATGCATATATAATAATAAATATTTTTAAATTTAGTCCAACATCGCGCCATGTAAATATTTTATTTGACAACCAGAGTTAAGAATGTACCACCATTCATTGGCACCTTCTGTGTTTAGGCTTAGAAGCTTCCTTGCTCACAACTTTAGAATTAGCACTATCAACTTTGGCATGATCTAATTTGCTGATATAAACTTTAATTATTTCTTCTACACAGAAATTTTATTAGTCGCATGTTTTATGAGCTTTGCAAAGTTTCAGTTGATCTTTTATGTTCATTCATGAAAGGTCCGATATGAACATGTAAGCCTAACTGTTTTCCAGATGACGGCAGATTCTTTGGGCGTGATTTCCCATCAAAATTAATCTGTTAACATAAAGAAATACATATACAATATTAAAAGATATAGCCACCTTCTATCCCATGGAACTTATGTTTGCTAATGATTAGTTGTCTATTTATTTCACTTAACTAACAGGTGGTAAGAAGGAATAGTTGTTATTATTAGCAAAATAGTAACACTCCATCATTCATGTTGCATTTTGCATTTGAGCCAGATTCCAGTCGTTTAGCACTCCCAGTGGAGAGACTGCATGAAAAAGTCTTTACTGACAGCAAAAAAAAAAAAACACATCAAAAAACAGTTATTTCCAGGAATAAGGCGTAACTCTTGGATTGTTTCACAGAGAACATACTAAGGCAGTCAATCCAGTCTCGATGGGCGTATCATTGCTCAGTGTATGACTGAATAAAGCAGGGCCTCAGGGAGAACACCTACAGTTCATTCACACTTAATATCTATTAATGATAGACTGTTTATTTATGTGCCTGGAAGTGTCAGTGCAGTGAAACAATCCCACATTAACCAAATTTTGCTGACAGAAATAAACTCCCTCTCTCTCTCTGCAGCCAGCAGAGTTGTATGTTTTGAGTTTGTTCCATGTTGGTTCGTTGAAAAAATGTGATAGAAAAGTAGCAAACAACATCCTTCATTTTTCTTGAAGGTTATAGAAAACATGCAATTAAGCTGACATGAGTAAAACAGAAAGATAATCAAAAATATAAAGCCACTTTGGAAACCATAAGAATAATCAATGAAATTAAAAAATCCGGTAACACTTTATTTGAAGGGGGGTGAATAAGACTGTCATGACACTTTCATAAACATGACATAACACCTGTCATGAACATGAATAAGCCTTCATGAATATTTATGACTGTTGTCATAAAGTGTCATTCGGTAAATTATGACACTTTTAATACAAAGTTGACTTTATTCAAAATGTCTTTGTTATGACAACTTGACATTAACTAAGAAATAATTACTGTTTAAACTTTATCTTTAATAACATAAAGTTACCTGATTTTTAAAGTGCAATCAATAATACTTTTATAACAAATTTATGTCAGTAATGATTTCTTGGTTAATGTCAAGTTGTCATATCAAAGACATTTTGAATAATGTCAACTTTGTATTAAAAGTGTCATAATTTACTGAATGAAGTTTATGACAACAGTCATAAATATTCATGAAGGCTTATTCATGTTTATGACAGTGTCATATCAGTCTTATCCAACCCCCTTCAAATAAAGTGTTACCAAAAATCCTGCCAGATCCTGATTGTTGAACCCAATCTTTATGAGTTTGAATGATTCTACAAGTATATGAGTATTCCAGATTAATGAATTATCTTCTCTTCTATTCCCGACATTTAGTCATTTTACAACCACAAACTTCAGTAAAAGTCATAAAGTAACAAAAAGTAGTTTCCTGGGTTTCACGTTGTATAAAAGTCTCTTCAGATTGTCTTTTGATTGTGATGATAGTTGTGCAGCTCCAGGTGGCAGCATGCTGGAGTCGCTCGGTTCTATTCTTTCTGATTTATTCACTTAAAAATATTTCAGTCTTCTTTTTTTCTATTAGAGGCATGTTTTTTTTTTGATGATTATTCCATCTGATTTACATTCAGGCAGTTATGATGCGTAACTATAACACCAGCTGGAGCACATGATTAGCATCTCAAGGGTACAAAAAGTACTTGAACCCCAAATCCAAGAGGAGTTAAGAGGGAGGTTTTGTGACTGCAGAGCAGCACCAAAAAAAAAAAAGATAGAAAAGGGAAGTTCAAACCATCCCTTCCATCAATCACAGTTGGCAAGGATCAAATCGCTGACTCTAACGTCTCTTAGATTAGCTTTCTAACCATGTGGCCAGACAGAGATTTAATGAGGAGCAGCAAGAGCAAAAGAGGCAGAGAAGCAGAGCTTGCCAGCATCTAATGGTGTCTTCCAGGACACCATCGTCTCTGCTGCTCAAACATTGAGCTGGTATGTTATGACCAGTCACGAGACTGTCATGCAGAGACTGAGGCCTCTTCAGATTTCTTTCAAGGCTGACCGGAGATCCTTCTTACCCACAGCCTCACCATGTTATGTTGTGATCCAACGTATATAGAGAGTGTTTCCACCTCCAGTTGGACTCTCTTTCACTGGGCAGGTGGGGTTAAACCCAAATGGATAATGATTTTCAATGATAGGCAGCTTTCACAGTGCCTTATCACCCAGAGAATCAAGGCAATTGAAAGCAGTAGCATTAATAGACTGACTGTTGGAGCCTTTTCATACACTGAATTTGCTTTGTACACATCTCTCTTTCAAAATGAGATTAAAGCTGAGTGACAAAAAACATAAAAGTTTAGACTCTTTTAACTTGATTTTACTATCCTCTGTGATGCCGCTCCAGCCCTCTTAACGATTAAACAGCCACATCTAGGCACACCGGAAACATAAAAGCTGTGTTCATACATACCAGGACAGACAGAGATCTGCTGCAAATGATCCACCACAGAACTCACGATGGAGCATAAACAGGAATTTAACCAGTGCATCTTTATAGTCCAGCTTTTAAAACTTTATTTACCACTATCTTAAGCCTCTGTTCGGGAAGTTTACAGTCCGGACAGGACTTTACTCTTATCATTAGAACATTTCGAATCTCAATGTTTTTGCACTTTCAGCAGAGTCTCCTGCCCACGGTATCAATGATTAACTCTTTTGGGTTGGATTCTAAAAGGCAGGACATAAATAGAGTAACTGTCATCCTTCTGTGTTGTTCCTCATCTGTGCTGGAGACATGGCGGGTGGATTCTACATCAGCAAAACGGTGGCAGCAGTCTGTCTGGTTGGAGCTGCTGGAGCTTTAGCAGTCATCATTGGCCTCTCAGTGTTGTATGCTCAGGAGAAGTCGAAGAATGTTGAGTTACTTCCAACCACTGCTGGACCCAGTACAACCACACCATCTGGACCCAAAGAGCCCTGGGACTACTACAGACTTCCGAAAACCCTCTCTCCTGTCCACTATAACATCACCTTGCGGCCGCGGCTGACGCCCAACACTGATGGTCTGTACGTCTTCACCGGACACTCCCAGGTTCTTTTCAGATGTGTGATCGAGACTGATCTCATCCTCATCCACGCCAACAAGCTGGACTTTACTAAGTTTGATGGATTTCTTGCCAAACTGTCCATGGATGGAGATACAGCACCCACCCTGAAAAAAACCTGGCTGGAGGCTCCCACCCAGTACCTGGTGATTCAGCTCAACGAGCCGCTGCAGCCCGGCAAATTTTACAAGCTCTACACAGAGTTTGTTGGAGAGTTGTCAGATGACTTGGGAGGCTTCTACAGGAGCGAATACTTTGAAGACAACGTGAAAAAGTAGGAGGTTTTATGATTTTCCTTTTACTTGGTCAGATTTAAGACTCAGTGCTTTAAAAGAGATTTTCAGACAAATGCATTTAAGCGTAGCATTATGTGTCACAACAGGTTTGATACAACTGAAGTCATATTATTTTCTTTTAAGTCAATATGTTGACTGTGCTGGGATTTACAATGATGGGTGTCAAATAGATACAAGTATGTCTTAATAAATTAGGGTATCCTTAAAAATGTTTATTTATGTACTATTTAGGCCTTTATTTCTATTAACGTGGATAGCTAACACAGCTAAGAGTTCAGCTTGTGACTGGTAAGGTGTTAAAGAAGTCAGATTGCTCCATTAGCAGCCTCCAGTTAGTCTACCCTGTTGGGTCTATCTATCGCTCATCTTCCTGTTGACAGTACTTCCTTCTGAGGTTTAGATGAAGCAAGTTGTCCAGTTAAACCAGGTATTAGTGCTTTAGGTAGTTTGGGCAGGTGCCAAGTCCAGCTGGAAAAGGGAAGCAGCATCTCCATGAAACTTGAAGCATAAGGATACCTGAGGTGGTCTAAAGCCGGCTGCAGCTACAGTCCAGTCCTTGTAAACTTCCCCCAAATTTGGATTCAGCACTCTGTCGACAGCCTGTCTCTTTCCCATTTACCTTTTACGGCTTTCACTTCTTCTGGAGGGTGTCAGTGACTGTTGACCACGTAGCTGTCAGGTCAGCAGTCTTGTATTAGTCACATCATAAGACTTCTGTATTAAACATCCTTCTCTTTTTGGTCTTACATAACATTCTATTTTTTTTACTGAGAAACTGGATATTGGAGTTTCTATTTGCTGTAAGCCATAATCATCAAAATGGGCAGAAATGAATACTTGAAATACTCTTTTTGTAAAATCTCTACCAGTCTCATTTTTTGAATAAAATGAATGAAAATATTCTATTACTGATAGTTTAGTTGATTGAGATGCATCTGTATGTGTTTAGTAAAAACACAGGATAAACCTAGCTTAGCTGAACACCTTCACAGCTCTTCATGGACCATGTAAATACAATATAGTCAATAGTTAAACAGAAGTTACAAATTCACATATGGCCATTTACATTTCCTTTCAGGTATGGAAAGACTGTGTTCTGTGTCCAAAGATACAAAAATAAGTTTTTTTATTTAATCATTTATTTGTTTTGTATACCTGCTCAACCCTGGATGGAGGGCGTGGTACCTTTCTCCAACCAATAATTCGGTTGGAGAAATGGAGTGCATACTGGTCAGTGCTTCAGAAAAAATGGGATTTCTTGCTGGATGGCAACAGCTTGAGGTATCATGTATTCTGGAAAGTGAGATGAAGATCCTTTACATGTCATTGAAACTTGCGTGAAAAAGTGCACCTTGCTTTTTCTTCTTGATAATTTAAAGTGGTCATTCCAAGACGAAAAATCAGTAATCTACACTGGATACAACATCAACTACCTGGGGCTTAAACGTCTTAGGAAACCCTTAATTTGATGCAGTGCGCGCACAGATTCCTCAACGTATAATACACATTTAACAATTTAATGATCTTCAGGAAATTCCAATGGAATTATGTATAAAATCGGTTTTATACACACATTTTGTTCAGCTGTATGTTAGATTAATGACTGGGTTTCCTGCTTTATCAGAATTGTAGCAACAACTCAAATGCAGCCAACAGATGCCAGAAAAGCTTTCCCCTGCTTCGATGAGCCAGCAATGAAAGCCGTCTTCCACATGACCTTGATTCATCCTCAGGGGACTGTGGCTTTGTCTAACTCCATCAACTACGGTAAGTGTGTGCCCATTTTATCTGGAAATGACTGTTTTTGTACATGTCATTAAGATAAATTAACTTGCTCTCTTCTTTCTGGTTCATTGTAGACAGCGACTTGCTTAACAACTACACCAATGTATTAACAGTTGGTTCCTGTTGTTACATGTGGAAACACATGATTGTGAACCTGCTGTTGTTTTTGATCCTTCATAGATCCTGTCAACATCACTGTGAATGGAGAGAGCTTAATTGAGACCAGCTTCGAACCTACTGAGATCATGTCAACATACTTGTTGGCTTTCGTTGTATGTGATTTTGCATACATTGGGACGAATCCGGATGCAGGTGTCTTGGTAATTATAAAAAAAGAAAAAAAAAAAACAACACAGCCAGAATCGTAAACATAACTATTCTAATATAATTCCTTGATTTTATTTAATGGGTGAAACTTATATATATGTATTGAAATCTCAACAGGCTTTGGCTTGTTAACATTAATGTTAATGAAGCTTGGTAACTTTCCTTTTAAATTTGTACAATGAAACGGTCTCTTATGAGCTCTGAAGGCGGAAAATAATGAGAAAAACATAATTAAGCTGGTATGTAAGTGAATTATTGCTAAAACAACATGGATGTAAAGCAATAAACATCAGTTAAATATTACACTCAGATCTCCTTTGAACCCTGATCTTTAATAAAACAGATTGATGCAGGATCATAACAATAACCAGGGCAGGACACCATGAAATAACACATTAAAAGAATTTAAATGCAGAATTTTTTATGTTAGGGCACATTTATCCAGCAGACAGTCAATGACACCCTCCACAAGGAGCGCTGGATCCAAGCGGATCAGTGGAAACTTGATCAGATGAGTGAAGAAGGATAGAAAAAGGTGCATAGGCAACAGTGATAACTGCAGCCTTGAAGAAATTGTGAAGCAGAGCCAGTCGAAATATTTTGAGGGTGATTATGAAGGTGTGGACTGCAGCTGGAGGAGTCAAACTTTCAAGAACCATCAACACAAAGATGCCCATAACATAAACTATAAGTGCTGTATTCTTTGTTAATGTTATCCTTGAACACGCAAAACATTAGTAGAAGCAAAATGATTGAACTTAATGAAATACAACGAGGGATACAGTTGTGCTGCCCTCTGCTGGACTCAAACATCAGATCACATCATCAGCGTTTTGTGATGGTGCTGAAGTTCTGTTTTCCACCTGTCTTAGATCAGGATCTGGGCTCGCAGGAAGGCCATTGAAGAAGGCCAGGGGAACTATGCACTGGCGAAGACTGGACCCATATTGGCATTTTTTGAGAACTACTACAACTCTTCCTACCCTCTCAAAAAGTCAGGTAGAGGTCCAAAGAAACTACTCAATCTGCTTGCATTACCTGATTATGTTCCTATGGCTCAGATGTTTGCGAGGAATAAAACATGACCTGCTCTGAATTCTGTTATTGCTTTTAGACCAGATTGCTCTTCCTGACTTTAGCGCTGGAGCGATGGAGAACTGGGGTTTGATCACATACAGAGAGACAGCTCTCCTGTACAATCCTGGAGTGTCGTCTAATGGAGACAAAGAGTGGGTGGCAACTGTCATCTCTCATGAGCTAGCTCATATGGTAATGTATTGCTTGCCCTTTGTAAGCGAAATATATTAAACTGTATATGTATTTATTGTAGATTTCTCCTCTCAGTGGTTTGGGAACTTGGTGACCATGAGGTGGTGGAACGACTTGTGGCTCAATGAAGGGTTCGCCACCTATGTGTCTTATCTAGGAGCTGATTACGCTGAGCCTGACTGGAATATGGTGAGCTTGGGTGTTTCGATGAGAAAACTTGAAGGTCTTGAAGGGAAGAAATCTGTCTTGACATCTATTTGTTTCCTTCACAGAAAGATTTAATTGTTCTTAATGAAATTGTCGGTGTGATGAGGGTGGATGCCTCAGCTTACTCCCACCCCCTCTCTTCCAAAGAGGAGGAAGTCCTGAAACCAGATCAGATTAATCAACTGTTTGACTCCATCACATACAGCAAGGTAAACCATATCATCTCTGATCCAAACAGACTCTATCGCAGTGTTAATGTCACTGCGTTTTATGAAGATACATTGAGGACTCCGTCATCACGGCTCTCCAACTAAAATCTTTGTTTTTTCATTGCAGGGTGCAGCAGTCCTCAGAATGCTCTCAGACTTTATTACAGAAACAGTCTTTTCTAAAGGACTTCACGTGAGTAGCGGCTATAAGAGATAAAAGCATTAATAATTTCAATATTGTGTTAATAATAACAGAGATCTATCTGCAGACATATTTAGAGGAGTTTGCGTATAACACCACATCCTACAAAGACCTCTGGAAGCACCTACAAATGGTAAGACATCAATATGTATCTGCACAGCTTTCTTGGAAATAAAGCTTTGACTTAAAAGTTTGGGAAATACTTAAGCAAATACAAAGCACATTTTGTAAACAACCAGTCAGAGCTAAAAAAAAATAAAAAAAATAAAAGTGAAATATCATTTTCCACAAACCCCGTGTAACAGGAAATTGGAAAAGAATAAAAAGTGAAGGGGTTAAATCACCATGCCCCATGTAAAAAACTTGATAAGTTATCTTTTTTTAAAGGTTAAGAAGAAAAACATAATTTTCAGGCTTGAACAGCTGCTCTCAAACAAATTTCAACTCTTTTTTTTTTCATTGAATGTTTCTTTTTATTAGGCAGTAGATAAAGCTGGTGTAGAACTGCCTCATTCTGTGGAGGTCATTATGAACCGATGGATCCTACAAATGGGCTTCCCAGTGGTCACCATCAACACCCAGACTGGAAAAATCACACAGCAACACTTTCTGCTGGATCCAGACTCTGTTGTGGACACACCTTCACAGTTCAAGTAGGATTCAGCGTCTTATGGAGGATTCACGCATACCTAACAATGCGCTATGCAAAACTTAATTTGCTGTTTGTTTTCAATTGTGTGTGTGATTTTATGAAATTGGCTCCAGCTACGAATGGTTTGTCCCTGTTACCTGGATTAAGACTGGCGGTTCTGAACAGCAGTACTGGCTTCTTAACAAGGAAGGTAAGAATCATTTCAAGCCAACAAATATTATGAGCCACTCATAGAAAGATTACGGTGGTGATACCAATTGTTATTAAACTAATAATTATTGATAATATATATATATATATTTTTTCATTTAGACACAAACACAGACCTGGTTCTTGGTGCCTCTGATTGGTTGGTGGCCAACGTAAACATGACTGGTTTCTATAGAGTCAACTACGACGAAACAAACTGGGAGCGTCTTATTGCCAAGCTGACCTTAAACCATCAAGTACAACTCGTGTAGTGCCGCTACTTTATTTCTGTTATTAATGTCTGAATATGCTGCTCATGACAGTTTCTTTGTTTCTAGGAAATTCCTGTGATCAATAGGGCTCAGATTATTGATGATGCCTTTAATCTTGCAAAGTGAGATCACACTTTTGGAAAAATATTGGAGTTGAGTTTCTGTAAAGAAACAAACGGAAAAAAAAACAAGGAGTTTAATTTCTTTTTATTTTCAGGGCAAACATAATTGAGACAACTCTGGCTCTGAGGATGACTACATTCCTGAATAAAGAAGTTGAATATATGCCCTGGGAGACAGCCAGGCGTAACCTGAATTACTTCTTTCTTATGTTTGACCGCAGTGAGTTGTATGGACCCATGCAGGTTTGTTCAATATTGTGAAGTTAAAGATATTAGACAACATAGGTGGAAAATTAAATGTAAATGCCTCATATCATCACAGAACAAAAATAATTATGTCAAAATCTTTATGTTTTGTCTTTATCCCTCAGGCCTACATGAAAAAACAGGTCACCCCCTTGTTTCATTACTTCCGAGATCTCACTGTGAATTGGACAAAGATCCCAGAAAAGCACACAGATCAGTAAGGATGCTTTGTATTTATTTATTTATTTATTTATTTATTTATTTATTTATTTATTTATTTATTTATTTATTTATTTTACCATGAAGACCTTGCTCTTTTGTCACATACAGTGCACATACATTGCATGTCTTTACCACTCAACCCAGTGGTGAAGACATGCAAAAAGCTTAATATAAATGTATCTTTAATTTATGTTACAAATCTCACACTGAAATAATTAAAGACGTCCAAATTTTAATTGGAATTTCAGGCAGAAAATGAATCCCATGTTAGGAAATGTTTTTTTATTTATTTTTTATAATAGATCAAGTTATTGGAACCCTTGAAAGAGTCAGATAAAATAAATGTAGCAAAAGTATTTTTGGTATCTGTCCTTGACATTTTAGGTTGATCACAGTCTCTGGGAATATTCAGTTCACAATGCATGATCTCTAGTGTTCTTGAGGTGAAAAGTATCAAAGGGACACATTTACACAGTTACTTTTCAAATTGGGAATGACAAGAGAACATGCCATTTAAGTAAGACATATGTATTCCCATTCACCTTGTCTGTATCTACAATGTGCTTTCATAAACACATAACATTCTTCAAACATTATATGTTCTACTTCAAAGAACAGTGTATGCTCTTCAGGATATACAAGTGAGACACACTCACTGTTATACCCTCCCTCCCATTCTGCTCCCAGGAAAAAGAAAAAAGTGAGACGAATAAGGAGGAAGTCAGTAAGATGAATACCAGACGTTTCCCAACTTGCACTTTTTAATTTTAATTGCATACATGGTATCGCTCATCCTAAGCTTACCCCCTTAGTGACTTCATCTCAGTACCGCGTGTTCTCTTAATTGCTCTTCATACCTAAGATTTTCTCTGAATCAAAAATGTATCCATTATATCACAGCTGTGACACCTCTGTTACTGAAATGTGTCAGTATGTTTGTGTTAGTGTGTGTCAGTATGTGAAATGTGTTATATTTGAAGAGACATAAAGTAATTGTCCAACAGCTAAAGGAACCGTGGGAATTTACTGCATACACACTCAATGAGTTTTATTGGAAAATTACAAATTATAGTTTTCACTGTGCTGCTTAGGTTTAGGTTTGGCCTCCTTCTTGCTTTTTTTGGACTCTGATGAACTCTCCTAAATCCAGAGTAACAGGATGTTCCAGCCGAGCCATTTATCCATATTTAACTGCTGTTGCTTCTGCGGGTTCTTGTGTTGCGACCTTTGTCTGTGTCTTCTCTCTCTCCGTGTCTCTTTTGATTGCGGAGCATTAGAGCCTTGCACAGCACTGATGCCACTTGTTCTCATCATTTCCACATGCAGTTTTTGTTTGTTACTTTTTTGCTCTGGATGAAAAAAACTTAGATTATTTTTCATTTGGGTCATTCCAGACATGTTTTTACTGGGGCACAGTGTATGTGTCTGGCGAGTAATTGATACCTATCATCTGGTAAATAAAATATGAAATGTTTCCACGTACCCATTGTAATGTGCTCTTGTACCACTGGTTGGGAATCACTGCATTAAACCATTATAATGTCTCTCGCTGTGCTTCTCTGTCCAGATACAATCAGATCAATGCGATCTCCCTGGCCTGCAGCTCAGGAGTGGAAAGCTGCAGAGAACTTACATCTGGCTGGTTTAAAGAGTGGATGAACAACCCTGCTGTCAACAGGTAAAGTCTTTTCAGAAAGTGGAGCTCTTGTAATATTTCCAGCATGTTTCTTCCAATTCATTGAGTTCTTGGTATTTCCCTTTGGACCTTCCTTATTCATAAGCATTTTTACAGAATTGTTTTGGTTTGTTTTTACTAAACCTTACAGCATCGATGCCAACCTGAAGTCCACAGTGTACTGCAATGCGATTGCAGCTGGAGGAAAAGCACAATGGGACTTTGCATGGGAGATGTACAAGAACGCCACGATTGCCTCAGAGGCAGAAAAACTTATGTATGCTCTGTCCTGCACCCAAGAGCCCTGGCTGTTAAACAGGTTGGTCTCTCTCTCTCTCTCTCTCTCTCTCTCTCTCTCTCTCACTCTGTCACACACACACACACACATACACACACACATGGTCAATGCTTATTGTGTGATTTTGAAATGGTTTGAGAGACTTCTGTGTTTTTAGTTTGACTCTCATAACAACAAAACTATTTTGTTCAGGTATCTACAGTACTGCCTGGATCCAGAGAAGATCCGGAAGCAGGATGTATCTTATACTTTTATTTACATTGGACGTAACCCAGTCGGCCAACCTCTGGCTTGGGATTTTATTAGAGCCAACTGGCTCTACATATTAAACGAGTGAGTTTTCGCAGTATTCAAAGATTTTGCAAGTTGCTTGTGTTTCCTAACCATCTCGTTTGGATGGGGTTAGTCATGTGCTGTTGCAGCAAGTAAATCAGCAAAATACATAATAATAAAAACATTTGTATTAAAGTGTCCCTCAAAGCAGCTTTGTTTGCTAACTTGAATGTTAGTCCAAGAAATGACACCATTCTGTTTGTTTTTTTTCTCTTTCTTCAGATATGGCAGAGGAACAATTTCCATTGGAAGTATTATTAATGGACTGACGGAACGATTCTCTACTGAGTATGAATACAAACAGGTACGGATTTAATAATTAAACTCTTAAATTCCTTATAACTGAATTAAAGGTGGTGACGCTGTTTCTTAAAAAAAAAAAAATCCTTTTTTGATGGTACGTGGAAATGATTTTGGTTTTCCCACCCTCTCTTCTATAGTTGGAGCTTTTCAAAAAAGAGGTTGAAGCAAAGCTTGGCTCAGCAGCTGGGATATTTGATCCAGTGCTGGAGAGAACCAAGGCCAACATGAAATGGGTGGCCCTAAACAAGAAACCACTGTCTGATTGGTTGAGCAGTCAAACATCTGGAATGTAGTGTACAGAGGATAAATCATGCAACAGATTTTTCTACAAATCTTTTTTTTTTTCTTTTGCCTGAAAGCAGCCATGTATTTAAACTTTGTGGATATTTTTTGATCAAATATTTTTAATGAAGCGTTTGGTAAAAAAAAATATTTTATTAAATAAATTTATTTGATTATATGTGTGCTTTTTATCAGGGGGGGGAGAAAGCCTGATTTTTTTACGTGTCCTTGACAACATTTGTTTTTTCTCTAATATCTTACCTGAAGCATATTTCACCTCATTACATGTTTAGGCTGAAATTTACAATGTTCTGAAACAGATTCTATTTATGCATCATCATATTATTTTTCTTTGGAATGAAATGCGTGGTTGAAAGTTTCACAACACTTTCAGAAATTAAACCCCAGCCAAATGTCTGCCTCTGTTCTGACATATTTGCACACACTGATATATAATGTTGCTTCTAATATTAAAAATACTAAAATTAATAGGAATAAAAAAATAAAACAGAAGATTTAAGAAAAAAAAAAACTTTTAGAAAATACCACTAGGAATACGTTAGAAAAATAAAAATCTGTTCCACATAAATCCATAGCTCAGATGGGAGAATTTTTAGGCAAGATAATTATTTACTCTGGAATAGAAACAAAAAAATCTGGCCTTTATCAACGATTTAAAAAAAAGAAAGTCTTACACAATGCCTTGCATTGGATGGCTCTATAAAACCGAATATCGTCCTAAACACACCGTCCTCCATGGTGACACAGGTTGTGGAACGCTTCAGTAAAGAGAGAAGCAAAATTGTCAGACTTCACAGGAACACGGACAGAGATAAAAACAGGAAAATCCTTGTATAAGGACTGAAAAAGGCTTGAAACTGGGAGGTTTAATAAAACAGTGATCCTAAACTTAGAGTTGCATTTTAATAGTTTGGATCACAATATTTAAATGTGTTTGTCAAAGGTCAAATGATCCCTATGTAATACTTTCTTTTTTTTTTTTTTTTTTTGCAAAGAAGAATTAGCAAACATTTAAGTTTTATGTGTGCAAAGCAGAGGACTGTGTGCTAACTGCAACTCAGGAATGCATGTCTACAGAAGTAAGTCATGATTTAACACCTTAGCTGAGGTGTGAGGAAAGCATTGAGTGTCGGCATTTGTGCAACTCTGTCCTATGACAAACTATATACCTCTGTTTACATTTGGTGAAGTGTAACATCTGCCAAGTGAATATAATGACTGTAGTACATTAAAAGCTTCATTTTAAATCGTTAAAAGCAGGATGAGAAACATGGCGGTTAACTGGCTCTAGATCAGCTGTCACCTCTCTCAGTGGGACTCTTTCCTGAAAAGCTTTAGAGGGGAAGTGTTACCTGTTTAACACATCCTACAGACAGCTGCTACGTTTGTGTGAATCAGAGGCCAAACACTGAGTGTGAGTGCTGCGTGTGTAGCTGAACATTTGGGCTTGGAGTAATTAAAGCAACAAGGGATTTTATGATAAATAATGTTTATTTTCTTCACAGCGTGGACACTTAATAAATACACACGTCTATGTACAAAAAAGTAGGTAAACCACAGAAAATGATTTGTTCAAAATTAGAAGCTTGAGAAGTTCAGTCCATATATTAGTTTACTTTTTGCAACAAATCTCATTGAGGATAACATTTCAATTCTGTCCACTGAATGCCAAAGCTTTTGATTGTTCATGGTGATTCCAGGACTCCTCGCTGGCGAAGTAACCTGCACTTAAATCCTGAAAACAAACGACAAAGAAATATATTTTAACTGTAGATAAATAGAGAGGTGTCTTTATTTATATAAAAAGAAACTGTAACTGTACCTGATATGAATGGTGCAGAGAGGACAGCTGCTCTGTGCTCATGGCTGTTGGTTGATCCAGGAACTGGCTGAGTGTTTGGGCCGGCTCCACAAAGCCTGAGGATCTCCTCTGCTCCAGCACCCCCTGGCGGAGCCCCAGCTGCTCCGACAGATAAGAAATGTATCGAATGGCGAGGCGCAGCGTCTCGATCTTGGTCAGCTGTCCAGCTGGCGCCATGGAGGGAGGAAGGTATGTCCTGAGGTGATGCAAAGCTTTGGTCAGGTCCCTCATCCTCAGCTTCTCCCTCTCGCTTGCAGTCTGCCGCTTTTTACTTGGATACTTGGACCTGGAGTTCTTCATGGGGACGGTAGCTGAAGAGGAAGGCCTGGAGCTGAGGACGGTCTCCGACTGTTGGGATGGTTGAGGCTCCAATGTGCTGCTGAAGAGGAAGCAGTTCAAGGCATGTTGCTCCTTTCCTAAGGCCTGAAGGGAGACTGGGGAAAAGCAAAACGTTTCCACAGAGGAGGTAGGAGAGAGGCTGCTGCCTGCACTGACATAGCCAGGATCTGAGGATGGATCACAAGCTGGAGACTTTTCTAGAAGAAGATCATAATCAAAGAACAAGGAGTTCTCCTGAAGATGGAGAGCAGAACAGTAGGACATTTCCATAGTCGCTGCTGAAGTATCACTGGTCCCGTTGTGGGTTGACGCTGTGGTGCTGGCCTGTCAGTGGGTTTCTGCTGAAGGATGCTCTGGATATTGAGAAGAGAGAAGGAGGCTGCTCAATATATGTGGTGAGGGGTGCGAAGCGTCACCTTTTGGGAGCCACTGAGGAGCTCTGGGAGCAGGGATGACACCTTGGCCAGGGGGTCCCATGGGAAACTGGCATGCTCCAGAACAAGGTGTGATGTGGCTCTTCTAGTGTGAGCATCATGCTTCTGCAGGTGTTTGAAAATAACACTATCATGTAGGGGCCACATGCCTGGCCTTAAGCCTGAGATTAATGTTAGAACTTCAGCGATTCATTGAAGCCCTGGAATGATTTGCAACAAAAAAAGTTGATATCTTTTTAAAGAAAGATATCTTTCTTTTTAAAGATATCTTTAAAAAGAAAGATATCTTTCTTTTTAAAGTTCCTCTGAATCATTGTATGCTGAGTAAATGCTTGTCTGAATGAAATATTAAGCTTGTAGGCCCATTATCTGTCGCGTATAAATGTTGTTAAGGAAAAACTTGCTTTATATTTCTTAATGAATGCTTTGGTCTTGGTCTTTCCTGTCATTTTACTCCTTTTAGAGCGGGTCAGAATAAGTGTGCCGTGTCAGCTGGGAGGTGTGAATGATTAGCACCTTTAGCTATTTGGCCAGCAGCTGGCCTCAGGCCTCAGAACCTGGATGGAAAAGATGCAACAAGTCTTCAGACAAATATTCAATTTAAAGCCTCAATATGCAACACCATGAAAACACTGGCTAATCTCAGGTATTTCATTGCTGTTTAATTGCCGGTAAATATCCACAAAGTATGAAATGCCAGTCTCCAAAAGAAAGTACCGACCCCAGTTGCAGTTCATACTTTGTAAATCTTTCTCTAACTCTTGAACTGAACCTTGCATCCCTGCTATGCTTTAACAACCAGTTTTTCCAGGAAGTCATATATTGAATCCCTTTGTTATCCAAACCCTAAAATAACCCCTAAGATAAGGTTTATGTAGCTTCAGTGTAATTTTATTTGATTTTTGTAGAAGCAAAGTTTTGGATTTTCGTTATTTCTGTGCCATTGTCATCCAAATCAACAGAAATTAACCCTTGCAATAAATCAGTTTGTCTCTAACATCTTAATGATATATGAAACATTGAAACAAAACGGTAAAGCAGTCACTGTGAACTTAGCATCATGAATTTAAAGAGTCTGCAAACTCCAGTTCAAATCGTCATTTTCTGCAACATATAAAATAAACACAAAATCTTTCAAAAACTTTAGCCACATTTAATGTGACATGCATCCCGAACAGATCAAGAGAAAAACAATCATTTTAATTGGAATGAACAAATGCTGCAGTACAGATGGGAAAAGATTAGAGATGAGCTTTACAAATGCTCGACAAACACTTTGTGTCCAGCGATGTCCTTTTGACGGGATTTGTTTTCACTTCTTCTGTGGAGCTGAGTCCCAAGTTGCTTTCCCACAAACTGCTGTGTTACATTTGTCTCCTGGTAAGAGGTGTGAACTGGTGCTGCACCGCTTTACACCGCCACACTGACACAAGAAAAACAGACATTTAAATGCAAATGAACATTTAAAGGAAAAAGAGGACTCGATAAAACGTAACGTTCGGGAATCTTGGTTAGTTTGTCTTATTAAACATTGAATTAAGTGTCAAGTTTAACCTCTTGTAGGACTTCAAAGCAGGGGTAAGTTATGAAACAATATCAGAAGCATCTCCTGAAACTGTTCAATCCTTGATTCAAAAATAAAAAAAAATTTTATGGCAATACTACACATCACACATTTCAGATTTTTGTGGCTGTGCAATAAAATGTGAAACATTTCAGTGGGTGTAAAAACATTCAGAAGGGTATTCTTTGTAGATTAATTATTTACTCTGTTAGTCATAGGTTATCTGAAAAAAATCAACAACCTGAAACTAAAAAAAAAAACAAAAAAAAACATCAGCAATAAACCTGCTTTCAATTTCAGAATAATTACAACTATCTTTCTTTTTGTCTTCTCAGATGGAGGATTCCAAGTCTCCTAATCTACATTATGCCTGACATTGTTTACTTTGAGCAGAGAGTTTATTAGCTTTGCTGTGATGACAGACTTAAGTGTGTATGTTAGTCTTTTGGTGGGTTGCTCGCAAGTCAAATGAGCCGTGTGTACGTGGCAAATCAAACACCGGGGCTAATTCTCCCGGGCTGATATGCAGATCCACTCTCTTGATGAATATTAAAGACCCCTCTGGTTTTAGCGAGCGATCGAGGCGGGAGGTCAGAGAAGGGAGAGAGAATTTGAGTCTAGACTTAGCGGAGCCAAGGATCTCGCTGTTTGCAATGCCTCATTAACAAAGCAACCCTAAATAAACTAGATAAACACTAACAGCAATCACTCTGTTCTGCAAATTTCTTTACATTCCCTTTAGAAGGAGGACTTCTAGAATCTAAATAGAAACACTAACTTAATTATGCATTTCTGAATCAGGCAGATCGTATTTTTGGAAAAATCCTTCAAAGGTAGCAAGAGCAAGAATCACTACACACAGAGTAATATGTGGCTTACGTATTTATTTCTTTTAGTTTTGGTGTTTCTGAGCCAAACCTAATTAAAATCTAAAAATCTACCTCAGAAATTCAAATATTTTAGTAATATACCCATGATAAAATAGGATTTTAGTGATAGATCATGTCATGGCGAACACCGTCTTTGGTCATGTAGCAGAGTGCAGCACAGCACTGAAAAGATTTGAAGTACTTTTTAAGTTATTGGCCAGAGTAATTAGTTGTATGTTGACCTATAAATCCTTCAGGAGTAAGAAAGAATCATAAACTTTAGGGATGAACCCTTGTTCATCCCTAAATTAGCTCAGTAATCTGAAATTAGCTCAGTAATCTGAAATTAGCTCAGTAATCGCCTTTATCCACAAAGATGCAGTTTTCTTTTTGTGGTAGTTCTTCTGAGTTTGTTATTTTTGTGCTTGGTGTGACAGGAGGAAATAAAAGGGTTTAAGAATGTAATTCTTAAACTTGCTTCATTCAAATCTTTGTGTTGGTGAAACGTGTTATGAAAAACACACATCTTTGTGTTTTTCATAGACAAAATATAGAAAGTTCTGTACTTTCCTTAACACATGTAAGGAAAGCACAGTTTAGCAGCACAAAGGAAACATTTATTTTAATATTTTGTTGCTGTGGGATGCAGTAAATTGACTTAAAACAGGAGTTTAGTGCATCATTTTACAATTACTTATGACCTTAAACTGCCATCTAGTGGCCAAATGGGGAATAAATATTCAAGCATCTTGACATGAGGTTTCCCCAAAGATGGGAAAGTCACAACTTTCATATGTTGTGACTTTCACAATTCTGTTCCTCACAGATGACTGACAAGACAATATCAGTCATCTACTCAGGAGCTGAGTCCCGAGATAGAAAAATAAATCAAAGAAGTCCTCTTTGCAGTTGGACTCAAATTATGTAAGAGAAACAAAAGGAAAATCAACATTTTAGGATATGAGCTAAACACTTTGGGTATCAGAAAGCTAACACCGCTGAACTGAATGCCATCTGAATAGCGAAACATGGTGAAGGCTGCATAATTATATGGTGATGTTTTTTTTTTGTTTTGTTTTTTTTTCAGTTGTGATTGTGAAGCAGGTTAAAGTTGATAGGAAGATAGATGGAGCAAAAATAAAATGATATTCTGAAAGAAAACCAGTTGAAGCCTGCAGAAGTTTTTAATTTTATAGGTAGCCACAGTTGAACTTTGAAATGTGCCTTTGCTTCACCTGAAGTAAATAATTATATTATCAGCAGGAACATGATTGCATGCTGAGGATGAGTCACTTGTGGGCCGCTGGAAGGTAAACCAACTCAAACGCAGGTCTTCAGTGCACATTAGATCCAACTAGAGGCCGCCTTGCTGCGACTGGAACTCAGCCGACGACCTTCTGGGTCGAAGATGGAGAGAACATGAGCCAGATGGACAGATAAGTGAGGTGGATAGTGTTTTTTTAACTGGAGTAGAAGAGTTTGAGACCTCTGGATTACAACAAAACATAATTCTACAATGGCCCATTCAAAGTTCATACCTAAATAGAATTGAAAATCTGTTGCAAGACTTGAAGACTGACAAGCAGATAATCTAACCAACCTGATCTTGTCTCAGCAACTAACACGGCAGTTTTTCTTTTTGTTTAATAATCAAATGCTGTATGCTAACTTATGGAGGGTTCTGCTGTCAATTATGCTGAATTTTACTCTAGTCCAGCATTATTTTTGTGTTATTTTATGCATGGGTATCCGAAGTGCAACCAAGGAGCCATTTGTAGACCCTTAATTGTTTTTTCTATGGCTCCCAGCTGTAATTAGAGTAAAGATCTACGTTAGATTTGGACCCATATCTGAATTTAATTTTAAACTTGTCCAAATACAGCAGGTGTTTTCAGAGAAAAATGACCCAAATCCTGTTCATGTGCTGAACAGGATTTGGATCCTGTTCTCCAGGATGAGCTAGATAGCAAATGAACTGGACACAACATGGAGCTACATAAACATTTTCATTTTACAACATATATATATATATATATATATATATATATATATATATATATATATATATATATATATATATATATATATATATATATATATATATATATGATTTTGGCCCATGTGACAAAAGTTTGGACAACCCTGAGTTACGTGGCTTTTATCTTAGTTTAGTGATGCCAAGTGTTCTCTTCGGTCCAACCTGTATACCAGAAATTGAGAAAGATGACAATGTATTTCAACTGTTTATTATAAATAGAGACATAGGGAAATATAAAAAAAATAGCTGTTAGTCATATATTTACAAGGTATATTTACTAGGACAAAATAAATAAAATGTAGAAAAGCGTATATTCAAAATAAGTTACTGGATTCGCAATGACGCAATGAAATCACCGAAGGGATTTAGGTCTGTGGTCACTGAGAGGTCAGCCCCAGTAGTCTCTTGGAACAAGTGGGATGCAGAAGTCTTTACCACACATCTGCTTGAAAAAAGGACAAGGAGTGAATGTGTTAGGATGAACAAAACATGTTGTTGCGTTAAACCAAACGGTGATGTGAATGAGTAAATGTTGACAAACCTGACAAGAGGGTTGGGATGCTGGAGGTGACCGCAGAGCTGCATCCACGCTCACGTCTCCCTGAGGGCCTTCAGCGTACTGCGTTCTCAGCTGATTCACTCCAAAACTACAGTGCCCAGGATGCAGTGGTCTGTTCTGGCTGTGACACAGGCCTTGGAACGGGTTCTGGCTCTGCACGTGTTCTCCTCCTGCGGAGGAGTTTTGAAAGTAGCTAATGAGGTCAGGAGAGGACGTGCCGCTGGCTGAGGTGTCCACTTGTTCCCTCCTCTGAAATAGCACCTCCTCACTCAGGCCCAGCTGTGCTGACAGGTGGGAGATGTAGCGGATGGTGAGACGGAGCGTCTCTATCTTTGTCAGGGTCTGCCCGACAGGTGCGACTGAAGGCGGGAGGTAGGACCTGAGGTGGTGGAGAGCTTTGGTCAGATCCCTCATCCTCAGCTTCTCTTTCTCACTGGCGCTCTCCCTCTGCTTGCTGCGAATCCGGGTGCCCCGACCCGTTTTCCG
Organism: Poecilia mexicana; assembly: GCF_051168715.1. Classification (NCBI taxonomy): domain Eukaryota; kingdom Metazoa; phylum Chordata; class Actinopteri; order Cyprinodontiformes; family Poeciliidae; genus Poecilia; species Poecilia mexicana. The sequence goes on along the minus strand of NW_028263372.1, from coordinate 27,789,872 downwards.
GCCTCGTCCAGGTGGGGAGCAAGGTGAGGACTTGAGGCACTTGGCTGCTTTGGGAGTGGACTGTGGAGGCTGCTGGTAGTTAGGGGAGAAGCTGGAGTCCATGGACAGGACAGGTGAGAGGGTCTCTGGTGACGAAATGCTGGAAAGGTCCGTGTCAGAGGACCACTGGTACTGCAGTTTGTAGTCGAGCAGAGGGACAGAGGAGGTATCCATGTTGTTAAAGTGGTCTGACTGGAAGAACTGGGAAGCTGTGAGTGCTGCTCCGCTCTCCTCCACTGGTTTATAAGTCCGGGCCAGGCCGCAGAGGTGTGAAGTGACACCTCTGCAGATTCTGACTACTTGCTGTCTAAGGCAGAGGCCACTGCCCCTGAGCACACACACACACACACACACGCTCCAGCAGTGGGATCCTCTCACAGTGCCTCACCTTCAGCTCCAGTCTCTCTCTCTCTCTGCTCTGGGAAAGTCCAGCTCCAGGAGTGGAAGTGTGAATTTTGACTCCTGCTGAAAACAACAAACATTTTTACTTTTTCTGGGTTTTGTCTCACCAGGCCACCCGATGCATTCTGCACATGTTCAGCGGCTTGTTTGTGAATCATCTTCTACTTTGTTCATTTTAGAACAGTTGAGGTCAGCTGCAAAGAAGTAAAACCACAGAAAAAACATTTTTCCTGAGTACATTGCCTTGCAAACATATTGATATGTCTTACACTTTTCACGTTTTGTGCTTTTATGTTTTCCAGTTCAGCATTTAGTTAGTTTAGAGCACAAAACACAAATGTGACGTGGGGGAAAAAAGGATGAATAGTTTTCAGTTCTTTTTAAAAATCTGTGGTATTTATTCATATTCAGCCATTTATTTTGTACAGTTGTCTTTCAGTGCAGCTCTGCAAGTTTTTGATGCATGATGCTGCCGGTGTTGCACATCTAGAAACTATGATTCATCTTCATTGCGAAACAGCTCATGACAAGTCAGACTGCATGGAAAATACTTATGAAAAGTTTTTAAGTTTTTCCACAAATCTTTATATCAACTTCAATCTGGACTTCAATTGTAACACAGATGGATTTGCAAGCAATTCTCTAAAAAAAAGTTAACAAAACAAAACTGGTGATCTGAGCTTGTAGCATCACCAAGATCCCATTTGGCTTCAGATGTTGCTATGTTTCCATGCAAAGAAGTTAGCTTCTGTGTTCCCAGCATGAGCTAGAGAGCAAATGAACTGGACACAACATGGAGCTACATAAACATTTTCATTTTACAAAAGGTTTGAGGCAGAATCTGCAGAAAACAGATGCTGCACTTGTTAAAAGCATCCAGAAGGTAAAACGTTTAAGCTAAAGTGATGATGCACATGCAGATTTATTCACCTCCAGCTGATTAAAGTTAAACAGATTTCGAGCACATTTGCTTTAATTCTTTTCTTGCGATCGTCACTTGCGGCTACAACAGAGACCATGCTACGTTAACGAATAAAGTAAAGCACATATTCCTCACAAGCTGTAAATTTAAATCTGCCAGCATGCTGGGGAGATAAAAGGTCAACATTTCCCTGCCTTTGACCTCCCAAATTTGATCCTGACACCATCTCCTTAATCTGATGATCTTCTGCAATTTACATCCCACCATTTTTTTTTTTTACCAGCAGTAGCAACAGCATCAGCATCATCATCGTCAGTGCAACACTGATATGAGCTCAAAAATGAAGGTGAACCTCACACTTCTGACCTCCTGTTTTGTCCTTCTTGGCTTTAAATGGATGCAATAAATGATTGAAAATGTAAATACAAATATGATGAGGGTTAATGAAGCCTAAAATGATCTAATTAAGGCAAAGGTGTGAAGGTTTCACACTGCTGAGAACTGATGAGTCTGGAGGCGTCACTTCACACCTTAGTGGTGAGAAGCAGGAGCTCTGGACTGGTAACCCTGCTCTGTCCCCGTCTTCCCACTCGTCTTGACTGAGATAAGCTCCTAGTAGGATTACATTTTTATTAATAGAAGACACACCAGTAGTAACTTTAACTTTGAATCGTTGCAACAGTTGTGTTGAAGCACAGTTGAAGCAAAACAAAAGCTCTGAAATGAGATGTCTGTCTGTAAAGGGAGTGACAAGGTTTTTTTTTTTGGGTTTTTTTTTCAAAAGAAATGCCCATATTTTTAGGTGGTATGCAAATTTCTAGAAAAACTGAATATTTTAATGAATCTCCACTTCTGAAAGCACAGTCCTTTCATTTGCTGTTTAACCTTTTTAAAATAAATCTGCCGAGATTAACTCTTTTTGACAATTTACTGAGAACTGAAGTCCTGGTTTGGATTTATGCGCATGCATAAATCCATAAATATCAGTATCTTTGGCTGCCCCAGAGGTCTCAAAATACAAGAATTAAAATGAATAGTGGGAGGTTTCATACTACCATACCATGTACCATAACAGACTTAGAGTTGTATGCACACTGTGTCACACTGAGGGCAGAGTGAACCAGAGCTGAACCCGCAGCTCGACCCTGCTAGGCATCCTGACCGAGGTGAGGCTGTGGGAGCCGGGCTGGGAGTTTGGCACCTCCGGGTGGACGCCCACCCACAGCAGCCTCACAGGCTGGGCTACTTGCCACCTGTCTGGGCCTCCTTGATACCGTCAACCCCACTTTGACCTCTAAGATTTGAGTGTAATTGTGTCATTCACTGTAAATCTGATTCTGCATTTATATCTCAGAAATTTTGCAACTTCTACAATGCCGTTTAACAACTCACTATCAAAACTCACTGAAATTCTACTATATGACCGGTTTATAGCGAGGGTAGGTTATAAAACGATATTTCCAGTTCTAAGCATTTTGCAGAGCATCAATCAGTCATTCCATGACCGAAAAATGAAAGGAGTATGGCACAGCTGCAAAGCCACCAAGGTGTGACCATCCAACTAAACTGACAGGATTACATTTTTATAAATAGAAGACACACCAGTAGTAACTTTAACTTTGAATCGTTGCAGCAGTTGTGTTGAAGCACAGTTGAAGCAAAACAAAAGCTCTGAAATGAGATGTGCATAAATCCAAATGAAAGAACATAAAAATATTTAGAATATTCCCAAAAATGGTAAGGAGAAAACCCTTTTCAGTTTGTCACAAGGAGACACAGAAATCATGTGAACGAAGGTAAGACCTGGATGAAAACTGAAAATGTTTTGATAACACCCTTCACATGTTGTGACATGGCAGCAACATTATGCTAATGTGAAGCTTTTCTTCAATGGGGACATCAGAGTTGGAGTGGACATGGATGCAGTGACATTCTGTACAACCCTGGAAGAAAACCTGGTAGAAGCTGCAATAGTCTAGAGACTGGTGTGGAGGTTTACACATCAGAAGGACTCTACGCATGCAGATGGTGTGGCTTAGGTCGAGGCATGTGCAGCTTTTAGGAACATACTCCAGAATACTATTCACTGACAAACAGGAAAATGTTGAAAAAGTATGAAAACTTTTCCAAGACGAATTTGGCCAGTTTTTCTTATGTGCCAAGAATTTATTGAGACAAACTTGAGCGCTACTGTCACTATAAGCTGTGTCTGACTGTAAATGGTGAGGTTTCTTATATATATTTTTTTTTATTGAAGAAATGTTTCTTTGGTCTGCTGTTTCAGTTAAAAACTGCAGCATTACTACACTGAAATGTTCTGGAAATGGACTAGCTTCATTTTTTGCAGCCAGCTGTAGTTAACATCTCTGTTATGGTAGTTAATTTTATGTTATGTTGTGTTCACATTTCGGTAAGGTTTCACAACTTTGAAGTTATCACAAAACAAGTCAACTAAGACATTTATAAAATGTAATCAGTGATGTTGGGGTATTTCTGTCAGCTTCATTGCGTTGTTGTGACTGTTTTTGTGTGTGTACATTTTTCAGTGGGTGGGGAGGCAGCTCTGGGGGACACATTTTGCACCCTTGGTGTGAAACATTGCTGGGACTGGAAGGGTCAGCCAGGGGTGGACAGTAAATTTCAACCTGGTGTAAAACTGCAAGAAAAAAAAAAAACCTGAACAAATAACTCGAGGAATTAAGCAAAATTGTTTTCTTGGAGTAATATAGTCCAAATATGATTTTAGTAAAATCATGATTTTCAACAGTTGTAAATGTTTCTTCATATCCATCTGTGATAAACTGATGACTGACAAAACTTACTCAAACCTAATGTCCAATAAGACAGCACCAATGTCAAATTTAAGTCCAAGACTATATGGGTAGTTATATTTTAACTTAATTGAGAACATTGCAGTCCTTAGAACGCGTGATAAGCTTGTTGGACAGATGAGCTGGGTGTTTTTCACACCTCAGGCAGAGTAAACACGTCTTCCTACTACCAGTACTTGCTCACACTTTTGTGCTGCCATGTTTTTACAAGTTCTCCAGTCACACAGCTGCCTCTGACATGGGAATGAACATGTTCAGCTCCCTGTGACCTGTCTTAAAAAAAATGATTGGGCTTCAAGGAAATACTTGAATCTTCTAGCAAAAACTAAAATTTAAAGCCTTTAAACAGCCCCTTCCCTCTTCCAAACACAAGAAAAAAATACTTCAGCATTCCAGTCAGGGTTTCATTATTTGAATTTTATGACACTGCTCCTTGGTTTTAACATTGAAAATATCAATAAGCCTACCTGTATAATAAAGGTAATGTTTCAAAAATAATTTTCTATAATCCTGTTAAAAGTATGACCAGTCATGGTGCTGAAACGTCCAGTCAATCTATTTTAACAATTAAAAAATATTCAATGAAATGTTTTGACAGCCAGTGCAAACAAAAAAAGTTACCAAAAAATCTTAAAATTGTTTGCTTCCTAAATTTAAATTTTTAGTCAAATGAAACTGCAAACCCTCTTCTGATTTTACCAGAATGTCTAAAGATAGGCTTTTTAATTTAACTTCACAGGAAATCAAACAAAAATATTTTAAAAGGCACCCATTTCCCAAAAAGAATAAGACTGATGTGCAAAATCTGTATTTATCTGTAGACTAGAGACATGAAATGACCAAGTATGTCCTGAAATAAAAATAGTAGTTAAGAAGTGAAAAACATGAAATTAAATATACAAAAAATAATAATAATAATTAAAGGCTCCTTCTGAGAATTTTAATAAACAGCTTTGGCACCTTTAATCTCAAAACAGTTTGTGTTCCCAGCTCAATATGACAGACAAGCCATGTTTGGTTACTTTTTGTTCTTTGCATGACAAACAAAAACATACAAATCAAGCAGTTGAAACTAGACAAACATTTAAATACAATTAATAAGCATCACAACAACATAAAAAACAATACATCTAAAAGACAATGTGACATCATCTCAAAGCTTGTTACAACACTGAACACAAATAGATAAGGGTGCACCGATAAATTGGCCTTAATTTCTTGCATTTTGGTTGCGAAACCAATCTTATCAACCTCTGCAAACGTCTGAAAATCAACTCCTGTCTTGTTTTGCTCTGTCATGAGACAGGACTGACAGACCTGTCCATCAGATCACACCTGCACATGTGTGACTGGTAGCAGTCACCCTACTGTTGCCAACTTAGAGACTTGCTATCTTTAGTGATTTATCAGACAAAAAAATAAATAAAAAAATCTGAATCATCAGGCCAGGCTTTGGAAATATCAGTGATTTGGCCAGAAAACTGCAATAGGTGCACCCCGACAAAATTAAGATCACAGATTAAAACAATCACTACTGACATTCACAATCTTTCTTTGGTTTTTATTCATTTTCCACGTTTTTAACAGAATCTGGCTGCGGGGTGAAACTTTGACAATAATCATGTCTCACTTCTATTAAAAGACAACATAAGAACTATACTTTAAAAAAACTACTGTGGTAATTTTTTGCTTGTTAACAAAAAGTTATTCAAGTTTGAGGATTGTATTTGAGCAGTCAGGAAAAAAAAAAAAAAAAAAAAAAAAAACTATTGAATCCAGTTAACAGGAAAAAATCCTACTTTATGTGCTTATGGCCAAATGCAAGCTGGCACTTGAAAAATGTTCATGCCCATGGAAGATCAAGATGACTATTAAGTGGTGGCTGCCACAGAGCCCTTTCTCTCACTAAAGAAGCTCTTTAGAAGCATCACTTGACCAACACCGATGACGAACAATAGAACAGTTTCTCCGATTGACCAGTACGTCACCCGCTCAAACAGGTGCTCTGCCTTTGTGCGGTCCTGGGCTTCTCTTAGCCTGTACCATGTCTGCGAGTCAGCCACCACCTTCAAGACTTCATGAATGGCAACACAGGACGACTCCAACTGAAAGCAAGACATGGACATAAGGATCAGAATAAAAGCAATACATTCACTATAGGAAATTGCTTACACAGCAATATTAAGGCAATTTCTAAAACTCTTAAGATATATGTTCCTGCAATGGAGGAAAACAAAAAAAGACTGGTCTCTGACTAAAAATAAGAATATCAATTCTTACTCTTAAGATTTGAGAAATCTAAACTTAAGTCAAAGCCAGCAGAAATGACACCCAATGATTTCCAAATTTGATACTGGATATTTTCTCCCTAAATAAAGAACTTACAAATGCAGCCCTTTTGGGTGCTTCTATTGTTAAATAATGATGCCCAAGTCTTTATGAGACCTGCAAAGATTTAACACTCAAAGTTGTACAAAACTACTCGGTTTCTACTAATTTGTTGGAGTGTTTTGAAATAATAACAAGCTCCTTAAACAGTACAACATCACCATATAAGCAGTGGAAGAAAGTGTTAAAATACTACTGAAACGCATCGAAATAACTCTGTCTCCACCTAGTGGAGTTCTTCTAAAGTGTCCCACTGCTGAACCCAGTCCGTTTTAACCCAGTCCGTTTTAACCCAGCTGCTGCATAAGCCATCAAATCATAGTCGATCAAAGTGTTTTGAACAGTAGTCACAGTGTTTAACATGAAACTGAACAGATTGTTAATAGAGCAAATGGAGACCTCATGTGTGTAACATATTTTGAAAAATGTATATTGTGTAAATTGTGTAAGGTAAATGTAATAATATTTATTCATTTTGTGTCCATTAAATTGACTCTTATTTTTTCTGACCCCAGTGATCTCTGACTCAGTCCTATTAAAAATGTAAATATTAGTCTTCTAGGACAGTTTCCAAGCACCAAGAACCCCAGACCTACCTGAGTCAACGCTGTACTCCCGCTCATTTTATCCAGGAGAGGTTGCTCCTCTCCGTGCCGGAAGTCCATGTACACAATTTTGTGCGTGAAAGTGGAAAACTCATTGCTGAAGCAGACCTTGTAGACTCCCTCCATGGCCGTGGTGTGAGAGAAGCTGTCATACTGCTTTTTCCTTTCATTGTACAGGACGTTGTCGTGGGGATCAGTGACAAAGCAGTCCACGTCATAGTTCCCCCCTGAAATAACCTGAAACATGTAAACAATGGTTTACAAAACCTGTCAACAATAACATATTTACAGTGCTGCCAGTCCCAGTTCACTCGGGTACATCAACTAGAATAGTTTTCTGCTATGGCAATCGTTTCCCCTTCAAATTCCAACAAAATGCTGTGGCCATTAAGCAGCAAAGCTCCATGAGGGCCCATTCGTTTGATTCAGGTGTGAACCAGGGAAACAAAACAAAAAACACACATGACACCAGTTCTTCAGGAATGAGTCTGGCCTATTTTTCCCATTTTAAAAGATAATCCAAAAGTCTGTTATTTGGAAGTAAAATACAAGGAAAGACAGCATGTGAAGAGCGAGGATCGTGAAGCCAGTAAAAGCTTACAACATTTAGGAAATGTTCAAAAATACATGCCCAAACTTGGAAGATCAAAGTTTATGTAGAGAATTTTACGTCTAGACTTTTTAATTGAATGCCCCGTTTACAGTTCATGTTAGAAACGCCTCTGCCTATAACATATGTTTGTAGCACTCAACAATACTTTAAGTAATGCAGATAAGATTTTAATACTTTTTTTTTCACTTTTAAAAAACGACTTTTTAAAATACAAGAAGCTCGGGAGGTAACTCACTTGGAAGTCTATGTCAAACTTCACATCTTTGTATAACTCCTCATAGAAGCACTGCTTATCGTTGTCAGGGAGTTCAAACGTGAGCTCCGTCCCAAAAACCAAAGCCACATGCAGCAGAAAGCAGCTTAGTCCCAGCCGGAGCATGGCGAAAATTAAATTAAAGCGCAGAAGACTAAAGAAGTGCTGTTTGCAAATGACGGCGACAGAGGAAAAGCTCTGACGTGGCGCCACCTCGAAGAACTTCCGGGAACCGGTTTGCTTATTTACTTATATTTGTTGTTGCTTGTTTGTTTGTTTGTTTGTTTGTTTTTTAAAAATAACGTTATTAAGTAATTCTTAGCAAAACTTTATAAAGAATAAATCTTTTCAGAGATAAATTAAAGCCTTTGGTCCACAAGACAACTCCCAAATTTGACTGCATTTTCACGACTCACCTTTCAAAATAAAAGCACAACATGGCCCGATTGAACTCTTTTCTAAATTATTAAATTCAAACAAACATTAAACTTATATTGGCGCAATTGTTTGTAATTCGATCATATAATTGGAATCCAGTGATAAGCAACAATACTTAAAATAAAAAAGTGATTTGAGTTTATTTTTACTATAATCTTTTAGTTTAGTTTGTTTAGCTTACTTTACTTATTTCAAACATTCACATTCAAACACACTGATACTTGTTTGAAAAGGAGAAGTAGAAACTCTTTTGATCCTACCTCATTTTTTTACGTCTGTTATTTTCTAATTGCGCAACAGCAATAGCAAATGGTTTGATTTTCTGTTATTTAAAACGTCAACTCACTAGCAGAGAGTAGCGAAAGTAACGAAAACTCTATGTCTCCATGGATACAGCGCGTCAGAAAAATGACGTACTGTTCGCTTCAGCTTTGCCACCCAGAACATCTTTGAGGGATGAGAGCAGAAACAGCGCCTCCTACAGTCACGCGATGATGTTGGTCCAAGAATTAGATTCCTGTCCAGGAATACAGAGGAAAAAAAATCCACTACATCAGATGTGAAAAACAACAACAAAAAAAGAAGTTATTTATTGTTTATTTCAAAATACAAAATGTGAAATTTAAATATGTGTCATTTGTTGCTTAAAAACCGAGGAAATTTTTCAGCTTGATTATATTTTTGCTTAATATTTAATGTTTAAAAACACAAAATCTCTTGCTTGGAGAAACAAAAAAAAATGTCCATATTTTAAGATCCAATTCTGCTGCCATTATAATCTGTCAAAGTGAGGTTTGATTCAATAATTCCAATTTATTAACAGCTTTTCAGCTTTTCTGACAGAAAACACACAAAAAAGTTTGGATTTGTTTTGTGCAAATTGATACTTCTCCAAAGCAAGATATGCTCTGGGCAAATCAGATCAATCTTATTTTCCTCTTATCTGAATATAGTCCCCTTGCTCAGAAACAATGGTTTCAGAACTTCAACCACAAGGAACATTTTAGCCGAAGTGAGATGATAGAACTCTTTAAAGTTTCACACAGTTCATGAAATATAAGGCTAGTAGTATTTTTGTCTTCCTCTGCTACTTCAAAGCTGCAAGGCATAAATACTTTTGCACCAAAAATGTGTCCATATTATTTGGTGTCTTATTCTGAAAATCCCATCCAAACGCCCTCAGCGCCCTTTTTCCCGTTCATAAGTACTCATTACGTAATACCCTATAGTTCAACGCGAAGTAAGAGCACTGTGATAAAGAACGGGAAACCGCAACTTTTTTCATGGTTTGACATAATTCGCTTCCAGAGAATTTAAAGTTAATGTTAAGAAATTGTTTTAAGTTCAATTTTGCATCAGTTATAATTTTCCACAGCTTTTAGTTTCCTATAGGTTCTTGAAATATGCAGAATTACGCAGATGTTCTGAAGGACTTCGTGGAGAAGCACAGTACGGGTCTCACAGTCGCTGCTGTTGCAGGTAAGTCTTTTGCATATGCTTTTTTTGGACGTGTTTTGAAACATTTGGTGATTTCTGAAATGTTTAAAGCAGAAAGGGCATCTTTCAGAATGCACACTAGGAGGTTTAATGTCAAAGTAAACTGTACTTTGGACCCACAACAGTTCATGCCCCTCTATTCTGTCATGACAGAGACAATCATTGTAATCTTACTACAGTTGTTATCAAAGAAGTCAAATATCTACTAGGATGAGTGTAGTAATTTATCACTAATTAAGACATACCAAACCACATGCAGACTCTACAGAGTCTTTTGTTAACACTTTTCCCCCTTCTGATAGGAATAGGGATTCTAGGTTTGCGAAGATGGATGGCAGGAGGGGTTTGTCGGAGCAAGGCCAGGCTGGATGGCAAGACAGTCCTGATTACAGGAGCAAACACTGGGATTGGGAAAGTGACAGCCATGGATATGGCTCAGAGAGGTGAGATGTTCTGTGGAGAGGAGGAAGGGTTTTTGGGTTTATTTGATTTCTTTGACGACACACCAAAGCATAGATGGAAATCACAATACTTTTGGTGGGGTTACAGAGTTAGTTAATATCTTATCTGCAGTAATAACTTACTTGGCCTCTTGATTTCATAGAATTTCAGCTCAGCTGGACTCAGACTAAAGATAACAGTAAATCTGGGAGGGTCTAGGACTCCACCTAATCTCAAAAAGCATCATAAGAGATTATTCAAATGCTATTTTATGATCCTTTAAGCTGTACTCACATCTATATTGGATAGGTATTTGGACAGAAAACATATACTGAGAAAATATCATGAAGCAATAAGAGTAGCTTTCTGACATAAAAGTAAAGATGCATAAACTGAAAATATGTCTATATTGTCATATACTATTAGATTAATAGAATAAAGAATCCCAGTGCCTCCTACCTCCATTCATGCAGCTGATCATCAGCTTCTCTGGAACCATCCGATGCAAATGTAAGGGTGGTCTCTGACTGTAGTCTTTGAGTTGCGCAACCTTGAAATGGGCCCCTTCTGTAACAGACCTAAATCAAATGGCTGACTTATCTTTTTAGCCTGTCATCAATTTCTGTGGAGGAGGAGCAACAAGTCATTTATTTGGATCAGATTCAGCTTCACAGTCTCAAAAAAGAGTAATAGACATGGTTTTCTTTTCAGCCAGGATTATTTCTTCATGTGTATAAGGAAACAGTGTAGTACTCTTGTTCAGCCAGCTGGATAGCAGCACAGAGTCACAGGTGGGGAAGGGCCAGCATTGCATCATTCTAGACTCCATCCACACAGTATATTCTGGTTAGTCTAGCAATTTGTTTAGCATCTCACTGGAGAGCCTTTAAACTACTGACAAATACACAGAAGTTTTGAAATCAACCAACTGATTAAAATCTTTGATATACTTTCTCATTAGTAACCATCATATCAGGTAACACTCATAATCCTGCAAAAAGTAGTGGCAGTGCAAGCACACAGACCTATCTACAGCTGAGTGTTGCTATTAAATAATTTTATTATGTTTTTTGACAAGGTGCCAGAGTGATCATGGCCTGCAGAGACATTCCCAAAGCCTACAGTGCAGCAGATGAAATTCGTCAAAAGACTGGGAACAACAACCTTTTGGTAAAGAAGCTGGACCTTGCTTCACTGAAGTCTGTCAGGGAGCTCGCTAAGTACGTCCAAGAGAATGAGGAACGTCTGGACATCCTCATTAACAATGCAGGTCTGTGGCACTTCTTCCTTTGTTCTTCCTTCAGCAGACTGGTAGTTTAGTTCCATAAATTTCATTGTTGTTTTCCTTATCATCAAGGTATTATGATGTGTCCTAAGTGGCAGACGGAAGATGGTTTTGAAATGCAGATCGGTGTCAACCACTTGGGGCATTTTCTCCTCACCAATTCTCTTCTTGACCTGTTGAAGAAATCAGCTCCAAGTCGTGTTGTTGTTGTTTCAAGCGTTGCACACGTTACAGGTAAAATGGAGCTACTACGGAGTTTTACTGACCTATTTTCTGCATATACTATAATTCATTGAACCAAAAAAACTTGTATATTGCAGGTCGCATTCACTTCGATGACATTAACCTAGACAGAAACTACGATAATTTGGTAAGCTATCGGCAAAGCAAGCTGGCAAACATTCTCTTTGCCAGGGAATTGGCTGCAAGACTGAAAGGTACACATTCAGTGCGCCCCTGTTTTCGCATCGTGAAAACACACTAATTGTTTTTTCATGTTGTGACTAAAACTTTATATGACGGGTTCTTTTTAGGCACCGGTGTGACAGTGTACAGTCTTCACCCTGGACTGATTCGCACTGAGTTAGGTCGCCACCTGTTCCCTCACTGGTCTTGGTGGAAGAGGACGATGGCCTCAGTCCTGATGATGTTTGTTAAAAGTCCCTGGGAAGGAGCCCAAACCAGCATCTACTGTGCTGTGGAGGAGAGTCTGGCAAACGAGAGCGGCCTCTACTATAGGCAAGTGCAAGTGAACACGGATTTTGATTATCAGTAACTTTTGGGGAAATCTGCTCTAACTTAGTTGAATATCTTTGTAGCAACACCTTTTGTTTCTGTCTTTTTGCACTGTAAAAAAAAAGGATAAAATTCTGCTGACATTTTCTTGAATTTTTTTTTCTTTATGTTTTTTTCCCTCTGTACAGCGACTGTGCTCGCAAAAAGCCTGCAGCTCCAGCTCTAGATGACGCTGCTGCCAAAAGGTTGTGGGACCTCAGTGCCTCCATGGTTGGTCTTTCCTAAACATGGCCTCCTCACTTCAGCAACCATTTCCTTCCAGTGGAGTTGGTAACCCTGTTTACACGGGAGTACAAAGAGCTTCAATTTAATATAATTTTTTAATCACAAATGGGTATTTCATTAATTAAGACTTTTCACATGCTTGTATTTCAAAGCACTTAAATGTTTTCAGCACAATTATTTGCACTATATACTCTTATTCCAGTGAAGTAACACTTGCTATAAAGAGGTGCTAAGCTTTATTTTTATATCGCAAACAATTTATATAAGCATGATTTTTTTTTTCTTTAATTGTACTAGAGGTGTAAGAATACACGTGTTCTTGCCAAACAGTGACAGTCTGATGTTTGCGCTCAGATTAATCAGTTGCAGGCCATCACAGGTCTTGTGGACAAGAGGATGGACATAAGGCTTTTTTTTACAATCTGTTTAATACCAAAAGAAAACATTAGTCAATGAAAAATGTTAGTTAAAGCAGTTCAAGTGTTAGACATGTGGCTGTTTCAATCAAACATCCATCAAATTTAGGCTCCTCAAACGGCTGTAGGCGACAAATTAAAACAGCAAAAAAGTATGAAAACTTTAGAAAAATCAACCATTGTTCCACAGATTAGAGATGGATAGTTCTGTGAACTACTTCAGAAGAGTTTGTAAGGTAGTAAATTGTCATCACCGGATTTCTTCCTTCTAGTCGCTGGAGAGTCCTGCAGCAACAAAGCAAAGCTCAGCTAGCTTTTCCACTCCACAAATATCCACGGTACTCACCTGTTTTGCTAATGTTATCATATCACGTCAAAAAGAAACCGTTGCACACATTAAAGCTGTTTGATTAACAAGATAAGGGTGTGTAAGTAAAGGACACTGATGTAGTTTAAGAAGCAAAAGATTTTAACAAGACAGAAGCTTGGAGACTTATTTTATGTAATCAAAAATATTTTATTCTGTTGTGATAAAGCAACAGTGAGCAGCAAGTGGTTCATTTATGGAAACTCAGACAGCCATTTATGAATATATGAATGAAGAACTTTACCCAGTATTTTAGGGTATTTATCATGATGACTCTAAAAAGCATTTGAAAATGTGTCAGCCTGAAATCTTGCATAATCACCTGATATCAAAAATGCCACTTTACTCCACAAATTTCACTAAATCCTGCTACTATGATGCTACAGTGCATGACATTTGCACATTTTAAGATAAATGCATGATTTAGTTATGCCTCTGTAGAAATATCAGCGGAAAATAACTTCAAATAGTGACAGCCATGTGTTTGCAAAATAAAGCTATCAGTTATGCCTTATCTTTCCATGTACTTTTACACCCCTATTTATCACTTAATCTTCTAATTAACCCATTATATAGATGATTGTGGATGATTTCACAAAGCAATATTTTTAACAATGTAAATTCACAGCAAAGCCACAGATTTTCAAGAATGCACAAGAAACAATTAAGGCTTAAAAACGTTTATTGATGATATTTTACGAAAGAAGACAACTTTTATTTTCATATTCAGTTCTATGCCAGCTCAAGAAGTAAAAAAAAAAAAAAGTGAAACAAGAGGTTTTCTGTAAAGGAAATGGCTCTTGACCCGTGACGACAGCTCTTGGAGGATTGTTGCACTTTTAGAAGAGATGAGATCCTGAGAATGTAAACGCCTCTGGGGCGCAGAACAGATTGGAAGAAGAAATGCAACCAAGAGGATTGCACAGCTCACCCTAACACGAGATAATGTTTGTGATGCTAAGACAAGGCTGTTTTTTTTTTTTTTTATTCCTTTAATCTAAAGATTTTCTGTGTATGATAGTGGTAACTGAACTCACAAGGTGCCAAGTGTACAATATGAAGCGACCAGCAGTGTAATATTCTCACTAATAAAAGTCCAAAGAAAAGAGGCATTTTTGTGTCAGTTTGTAGATCACAAATGCAAAGACATTCTCAGTTTTTGTCAAAATCGTGTATTTGAATCAGGCTATTCTAATTTTGTTTTATGTTTTTTAAGCTGGATCCTAAACTATATCATATATATTTGGGTATTTAAACAAAGGAAAATTAAGTTCAAATGATCAATGAAAATGAAAGAAATGTTTGGAATTATTACTGATCTGATAACTAATGCTTTAATTTGAAAGTAATGGTTTTTCTGACTCAAATTTGCAGTTAAATTAGCCAACGGCATATTTATATGTTGCTACTGTTCATACATAACAATTACTATAAAGCAGGTTTATTTGTATGTGATCTCTTCCTCTCTTTGTGTATCGGTTTTAATTCTACTGTAACTTAAATATGGAAATCACACATGTTGGCCAATTGGTGTCAATGCAACAATGCAGTATAATTACTCACCTAATCATGCATTCCACTTTCTGCTTATGATTTCCGTGACAAAGAGTTGTGTCGGCCATGCTGTATCATGTCAGGCTGTTTGCTTTCTGGCTTGGGAATTTCATGCTCAGAAATCTATCAGTTGAGCTCCTTAAATCATTTCGAAAAGTTTCCCAAAGACTGATTTAGACACAAAGGGTTTTAATGTGTAAACATTTAAATTAACTGTAAAGGTTAGCATGTTGATTTGCCTTTATTCATTACGTAGCAGTTTTAAGTGAATAATCCACAAATGGCTCCACAAGCTAAGACGGCTGTCCAGAACCAGCAACCTGTAGTGAATGTCAGGCACATGCCCTTATCAGTTCTCCGTCCAACGGATACAGAATATATAGCTGGGCTGGAAAAGTGATAAGGAGATGTGAGTGACCACAGCACAACAACAGCATCTGTTTCTCTATGTCATAGTGACATGAAGGGTCTGTTGTCTCTAGGATGAAAGGAGTTAAAACTTCAAAGTTTTCAGTAGTCCGACCACAGGTTTTCCAAAATCCACCTTCCCTGTCGTCCGAGCCCCAACCTTGAGAGGGGTATTTCTTCAGAGTAGATGAGAGATGGTGTGCTGCTTCCACGTTTCAGCCAATAGAGACGGAAACCGTCCCTGCCAGTCCCTCAGATCCTCGCATGACTAAGAACTGGCTCATCTCTAACCGGTCAAAGTTGCGTCCAACCGCAGCAGCCCTTCTGTTTGCCTGCTGACAAACTTTGGAGACACACCCCATTGATGAGTTTTATTTCCCCAGAGCCCCGCCTGGGTCCCAGACATCTCTCTGCTGTCATTGGTTCCCGGTTAGAACTCACCATACCTGCCCCCCGGCATTTGTGCACTTGAGCCAAAATGTTCTCACATCTGTCAGTCACGGGGTAGAGCAGCCAGTGGGATGTGAGAGACCAGGTTCAGTGGGTGTGTTTCCCACAGGTGTGGCTGAGCAGCACATTCCAGTGTGAACATACCTGTCACCTCCACTAGTGTTCAGATGATCCTGGAAAGTAAGGCT
The DNA here is from genome assembly GCF_051168715.1 of Poecilia mexicana. Taxonomy (NCBI): domain Eukaryota; kingdom Metazoa; phylum Chordata; class Actinopteri; order Cyprinodontiformes; family Poeciliidae; genus Poecilia; species Poecilia mexicana. The sequence continues at coordinate 27,773,755 of NW_028263372.1, read as the reverse complement.
CGCTGTTGACCGTTTGCTCTCCTCTTTCCTTGCTCTTGGGGCGTGCACAGAAGCGAGAGGAGGAAATTACTCCAAGTTCACCTGCACACATAGGCACTCTTTTCAATTCCCTCCTGCTACCTTTTTTTTTTTTTTTTAATCGTTACGCAATTCCAACATGTTCGTTGGGGGATAAAAGAAACACGTCTCATATAAACACAATGTTTTCTGTGTTCCCAGGAATTTGATTTGGAGATAATAAGAACCATGTTTCAGCTTTTACAGGTGTGCCAATGTAAGTGCATAGGACGCTTGTGGGTTTCTAGGAAATCTCGTTGAATCTGTGTATCCACCCTGACATGTGGCGTCAGTTAGCACAGGTGCAGGCAGTGGCATGTGCTACCCTCTCCCGCCCCCCCACAGCAGAGAACTTTAGATTATCTTTGCCTGCTTTCTGTCTCTGGAGTTCATAAAGTCGTACAGAGAATGTGTATGATGTGAAGATTTGTGTAGTCTGCCCCTCTGGTATGCAGGTGTCTGTCTTGACCTCCCTAATCCAGTTGATTTTTTTTTTCCTGTCTTTTTCTCGCTCCGCCGTTTTCGCCCCTCCATGTCTGAGTTTGTCTCTTTTTTCTGACCGAGTACAGACGTGAACAGTGTTTGCCGCAGGCAGGTGTGGGAATGCAGGTTTGCTGCCTTCGTTGAATTTAAGAGGAACAGAGTGCGTAAGCCCAATGCCGTGACTACCTGTGGACGAGTCTGTGCCTGCGTTGAGCTGAGTCAGAACAACCACAGTGACGAAGGCGCTAAGTTCACTACAGCTATTCGCTCTGTACAGCTGAATTGTAAAAAAAAAAAGTATTTGCTCTCTTTCAGATTTCTTCAGTTGTCAATTTGTTTGTCACACTTTATTGTTTCGGACAATAAAAGTATTTTAATATCAGACAAAAATAACCTGAGTGGATATAAAATATATATTTTTCAATCATAAATTAATTGCCTTATATCTATAATAACAGTCTGTTCCACCCTTAGGAGCAGCAGCTAACATAATTTTTTTTTTATTAACTATAATATGGTGTTGAAGCAGTCCCAGACTATCCCACTGCAACCACCATGTTTGATTTTCAGCACAATATTGGTTTTTTTTCTTCTATTGTGCTGTGCTACTTTTATGCCATGTAACCGGATGCATAACTCCTAAAAAGGTCCTCTTTAGTATGTAAACAACATGCCATGATATACGAGATAGTATGAGATAGATAATCTGTGAAAAAAAGATGAATGTATGAAGCAGCAGCTTATTTAGATTTAAAGTGACAAGAGGCCTTAAAACAGCTTCTTCTGAAAAGAGCTCAAATAAGCATATCTGAGCAGACTAAAATTTAATCATCTAGGAATGATTTTATGATAATGAATATGTTTTGTATAGCCCATAGACATATCCTGCCCTTTTCAAGGGAGCACACCAGGTGACCTTTAAGAAATATTTTAAATCCTAAATAATTTATGCATTTAACCTTAAGAATTAATTGTGAAATTATGAGACTGATTAATTTCTTACTTTGGTAAAGTCTAGTGGAACTGTCTCCATCTATAAGCATTTGTTTTGTTACTGTAGGATTAAAAAAACCAGCAGGAATCACATTAACTGTGCCAAACAAATGCAACAAAACATGACACTCTGCTGTCAGCACAACGGGGATATCGGCAGTAGATACATTAAGTTTGTTATGCAATACAAATAAGAGGGAACTCAGGAGTGGTCCCAGTGGAACACCTTTGGATGCGTTAAGATAAATTTCTTGACATGCTCAATTTTCTTGGAACGATGTTATACAACCATCCAGCAGCACGTTCTGAGGCCGTGATACTGATAAGCACTGGCTTTTACTTTACACAGTCCACTGTGTCAAAGGCCAGGCAACGGTCAGTCAAAAGGGCTGAGCTGTGCCGCCTGTTATCTAGAGCCTCAATAAAATTCTTTATTACATTTAAATTTGATGTTGTTGTACTCTGCCCTTTGCCAAAAGCAAAGTGACATTTTGATAAGAAGAGTCTCGTACTCATTTGTGCCCTAAAACCATAACGAGGGCAAGCATTTTGGATCTGTAGTGAAAGTCATTTCTTGAAATAATGGTAGAACAAAAGAAGATTTCAGTGTAAAAGGCTAATGAAAGACTAACAATTTGCAGGTGTTGAAACGAAAACTAATTTCAACTGGCTCCAAGTTGTCGGGACAAGCAGGGTTTTTATCTAGTAATTTGTCTTCAATTAAAACTGAAAGAGCTTGTCACAGAAAAATCATCAAAGCATCAAGAGTTGGAGTCATCAAATTTAATAAAAAAAAAAAGAAAATGAATTAATAAAGTGCTCTTTAAAACAACAAAGCATTTGAGACATTAAGAAATGTTGATATGTCTTTAATGATGCAAAAGATAAACACCATTGCATTTTATATTATGCGTATTTGTTGGAGAATCGCCATAAATAGTTGATTTATGATTTATTTTTGGCTGTAGCCAAGATCAGATAAAATTAAGTAATGCAGTGTTTCATTTTGAAAATAGTCTTTAAAGAAAGTTTGGCAATTGGTCCATCAAAGCTAGAGTTTTCTAAAATAATGTCATGTTTTAATATAATAATGTCATGTAACATTAAGCTTCTGAGAAGGTTGTTAACATGTTTTTTGTTTCATATTTTATATCAGTTTCAGTTCACTATAGGAAACAATTTCAAATAATTATTTTGCCTTTAATTTGTAACTTGTTTTATGATTATGAGTTGTTTATTTATTTGGGATTATGCTTCTTAGGTTGCATAGCTTTAAATCATAACTCGCACTCCAAAAATCTGATCTACCCCTTCAAAAATATATTTATTGTCCTCAAATGAATGAATTTTTTTTCTTTTTTTTTTGATTGGATTAATTTATTTACACAATAGTCATGTCCAGTGAGATGAAAGTAATACAAATATACAGCTTTGGACATATAACATAGACCTTCATTTATAATCTGTATTTCTGTAACAAAACCCCACTTTCAAATTCTCTGCAAAGGATATATTTACAGTTAGCAAAAAAATATTTATTTATTTTAAGAAAAAGCACTCTGAAACCCAGAAAAAAAAAATAACAACACATTTTACCAAATCTTTTAACCAATAACACAGATCTTATTGGATCATTTGATCATTTTGGGCTATCATTTTGATCACTTAGTTTTTTTAGTAGTATTCTTTGTCCTAAAGAAATAACCTCAGATGTGTGACTTTAGTGGATCAGGTTGTATTTTTTGAGCAATTTTCAAGTAGTTGGAAAAAAAAAAGAGCCACATAACAAGGATCAGGAGTGTCTAGAGGAAATTTAAGGCCAGGGTTGGGCAGGCATTTACCGGAGGACCCTGAGGCTATTTTCTGTCAGGGTCTATAGCGCCACTGTTGAGTGAGCATATACAAAGCAAGGGAGGTGTTAAGTCAGCTGTCTCCCTGGATTAGCTCACGCTGTGCTGCTCTGGACATTTTGACACGTAGTTCCCAGGATTTTTAACACTCATAGACATTAATGATTTTGTAATAAAGCTTAAAAAAAAAAAAAAACACATGAAATGCTTAACTTCACTTTCCAGGTAAAGCTAGTATACAATAGAAAAAGATTAAAGACACTTAAAAAAACAAAAAAACTTTTTTAAAGCTGAAAATTTCCCCAAAAATAAAGTAAATAGCATATAAAAATGGATTTACAACTTAATTTCAATTGGAAATCTGTTTAGTCATGAAACCATACATGTGAAAACTAACTGAATTTGTAAATTATGTCCAGCGGTTTAGGTAATCAAAGCGTTAGTACACTGAGTAACGTGTAACAAGTTATTTGGTGTGGAGCTGTAAAACTGAACAATTACATTTTTAATTTAAAATGGTTTCCTGTTGATTTTTAAAAAAAAAATATATATGAAACCTTCATTTATCTCCAGCTATATTCTTCCACTGCATAAAGTGAATCGCTTTTTCTGCATGGTTTGACATTCTGCCGTTGATACTTTGTGATGACTTAACAAACCGCTGGGCGAGGAGGGCCTGAATCCTCCTCTCCTGGCTTTGTTGTCAATTATTTAGCTGAGTTCCTCTCATCAGTGTGAAAGTCTAGAGCAAAGCAAACAGCCACCGGCTCCTCTTTTTCTTTTTCCGGGGGTTATGCGGGAACATTGGACACCAGGGCTGCTGATGTGGACCAAAGGAGATCTGCTAAAACATCTTCTGTCCTTTACTGGGATTAGCACGGACACATTCCTGGCCCTCTGCGCCGAAGCTCCCACCATCCAGCTCCACGTTGTTCGCACTTGTACCTATGCCTTCATTTTAGAACATATTATTTTGACATATAAGTGTGCTACAACATTTATTCTGTTGTGATAAAACATGGTAGAATAACAAATGTCAGTATTTTAACCAAACTGATGAGAAACCAACAGTTTGACATCAGCAGTAGCTATTCATCCCTATAATATCATCTTCCTCCATATTAATATCAATGTTATAGCAAAAAATGTTGTCCACGTTTCACATGCAATGTTTGTTGTAGCTTGGCAGCGGGGGAGAACGTACCGCCCGGAGCTTCAAATCTTCTTTCAGACTCCTGTGGAATGTCTTCGCATACTTCCTTCGGCTGTCCGGAAGGTTTTTCCCACCTGTGGAGATTCCTGTGGCACACCTTACTGATCCCGTAATTTAATGTACTATTAAACTGTTTCTATAAATCTTGTGTGGGAAGAAATGGCTCAAGTTAATTTTCCTAAATGCTGCTGCTTATTTCCAAACCTATCAGGCCTTTTTTAGTGTCAACACATTGCTTTGTCATACCAGGAATGCATGGCCTTCCAGTAGGTTACACTGTGTGTTGTCCTTCCTGGTTTACAGTTGTGCAGAAATATGGTATAAATAAATCAAAATGTCTGCTGTGAGAATTACATTTAATGGTTGAAGTTTGGAAATCAATACCATGAGGGACCAACAACGTCTTGTGAACTGAAAAGTCACAGAAAGTTTACTGGGGTAATTTTGGGTCTTAAATATTAAATTTCACATTTTGCTACTAATTTGAAATTAAGCAAAAATATTCAAGCCCCCCCCCCTTGAATTTTTAAATTCAAAGGACAATCTATGGGGATGTTCTGCTTTTTCTGTCTTATTCGATATTAAGGAAAACTTGGGAATAATATTTTTTTAAATGAAAAAAAAAAATCTAAAAAATGTGCGATCAAAACAATGTATAATTTTGGTATAAAGGGGAATAAAAACTATTTTCAACTGAATATCAAGTACAGTTGTCCTTTGGGCAGTTAGTATTTATAAACCGATGGCTTTTAGCAGCAGGGAGGCCAACATGAAATGCAACAACTATTTGCCAGATTTGACAGCAAACAAACAAGCAACACCTAAAAATAACAGCATTTCTACCTGATCTAAGACCATATCCTGGAAATGTAGCAAATATTTTTAAAAGTTAAATGTGAAGCTATTTAAACGAATATATTACTGCGCATACAAAGTTAAAATGTCTTCTTTTTTGCATAAAATAATTTTTTCCACATCTTGTCGCAAACTCCTAGTAGCTTACCCACGGTAGCTAGTAGCCACAGCTCAGGTAGGATATTTTGTTGACCTGCCAACTATTAAATCAGCTGTTTATGGAGAAGCAGAAAGAAGAAATTTATTTTGGAAAGTCATAAAAACACAGTTACAGTCTGCAACAAGCCATGTGTTATAATTTTGTTGAGCATGCAAAACATTACGTTTGGATGGAAAGTAACATGCAAATCACCCTCAACACTTCATTCATCCATGGTGACACAGTACATAGTTGAGTCTGCATTTTGCTGTGGAGACAGGAGCTGCAAAAAAATAAAAAATGAAATAAAAAGGTTTACCTTTAAGCAACAAGCATAAATACATGGCAAGAAGAATGGGGGACATTTATTTATATAATTTATTCAGTTATTCATCAGTCACTAAAAGTAATGAACTCTATCAGCCAGTCATTTTTAAATCTACCTTCTAGAGAGTCATCTTTAGCTAAATGAGAGCTCGTCAACTTTCCCACAGTCTTAGCAGACTGGAAGCAACACTGTAAAGCCTTCAGAGCTGCTGTTGCTGTTGCTCTGCTGCACTGCTGTTGCTCACTGGAGGATGAAATGTAATCATGGAGAGCTGCCAGCGCACATCAGGACCTGGCAGCTGAAACTGCAAACCCAGAAAACTGCAACCCATCCACTCTCTGTTATCACTGACAAGTTCCTAACGCCAGAGGGCGAACTTTGCACTTAGTTTGGCAATAAAAGGCACAAACCTATGTGCCTGTATACAAAATGCGCACAGTAAGTTGAGGGGCGCTTTTTGATTCTCAAAGAAAGGTATGCTTCTTTTAAATTGTGTAAACAAATCTGGTGTGTAGCGCTGCAGCTGAGCTTGCAGAGGGAAATGCTTCAGACATGTAACGTAAACACACTCGATCACCATGCAACAGAGAGAACTATTTAAAAACATGAATGTTGCTCACACTTGGAGCAAAAAAGCAAATTTACAAGCAAGCTTAACAAGGCCAGGATGCTATAAAACAGCTGGATGTAAATGTAGCAGAAACCCAAATCCAGTTTAACTGCATTCAAGCCTTTTTCAGAATTCTTGTAAGTAATGAGAAACCACTGTGGCAGGATTTTTTACTATAGGAAAAAAATGATTCTAACTGTATTTGATAACATGTGTACTATAATTATTAAAGGTTGTCTAATTTGGAATTCTCCTTAGCGTGGTAAAAATAACTACAATTTCTTATATGTTTATGAATGACTGTGTAGTTTGGAGGAAAAATAAAACAAAACTTATTTACTATCTGTGCAAATAATATATTGAACAAGACATAAGCAAACATAAAGCAGCAATTTCAGAATATTTTAGTTAAGTAGAATAAACGCTATCAATTATCACCCTCAGCGAGCTCAAATCCCTGTTTGAACAGCGACCTCTAGTGGTTGCGCAATTATATTCTCTTGAGGAACTTGGACAAACTACAAATTTCAAATCAAAGTCAAACAACATCCGGTTCAAGGCTTATTTAAGTTATTGTAGATGAAACCAAATTTATTATTTTATTATTTCTATTTCAAATTGTGTTTCAATTATACACAATTTAACTCTTTATTTATGTTCTGCAACTGACAAAAAGCCAACTGTTATGTAGTGAAGAGGCACATCATGCATTGTTCTTCAAAAGCTTACATTTGCACAAATTGGCATGCAATATAAATGAAAAAGAGGATGAAGGAGAAGAAATTGTTTTAATATGGCTTCTGTTCTGACCCATATCATTAATATTTTTTATTAAAATGCCAAATAATAATATTCTTAGCATTAGGTCGTATGACTTTAGATGCTTATGAGATCTATTTAACTGTTATTCTATTGTGAGAAAAACTAATATTTTCTCCCAATAGAGCTAAGCAAGAAAATAAAATCTATTTAGGTTTGACGTAATCTTTTAATTTGACCAAGTTCCTCTTCTGACTTCAAGTAATATTAGTGTTTTGAATTGGCCTGGGAAGAGACCTGAGTTGAGTCCAGCCTCATGAAGTAAGTAAAGATTAGGGTGATGGTAAGGAGGAGCCATTGAGCTTCTGATGATTATCAAAATACCAGTGAAAACATGCAGCCCAGCAACTAAAAGCAAGCTTGTTTGTAATTCCAAAAGAACATTCCTCTGATTAGAAGGGATGCATCTTGGATGTGCCATTTTAAAACTGAAATGTCAACAACAACAGATCATTTTTTATTTAGATGCTCTATTGAAAGAAGTGATGCTCTTTTTCAATAGTTTTATCTTTTGAGAGGTGCCTGTCTCATTTCCTGTGACAAACAAGCCTTTTCATTGAATTAAAATCATTTTAAACTAAAATTTTCCTGGGGTATATATAATATTATGTGAAAAAATCTGAACATTCAGCTCTTTATTGATAAATGCTCACATACTGTATGACTGTCTTCAGCGAGATGATTCTCACCACCCTACCAGTCTCTAACATTAGTCTGAGGAACTTTCATCTCTCCTTGGTTGTTTCAGGTAATTTTAGTTTCCCCAGAGTGTCTCACTAAATCAAGGGCTTTGACTTTTCTCAGGACTTGTGATTTCTTAAATTTCAGTCAGTCCTTGATAGATTTATAGGTATGTTTTGGCTTATTGTCACATTTGCATCAAGTTTGCTTCTCCCTTCATCTCAATTATTTTTAAAGCTACTTTCACGTTATCCTTAAGCATTCTTTGATACATGGTAAAATCAATGGTGGCCAGATTCCTCCTCACCAAAGCAACCCTAAAGCGTAACAGTTGGTATGAGGATTTTTTCAGCAGTGCTGTATTTGGTTTGTGCCAAACATGCTCTCTGTACTGCTGTCCAAACGATTACATTTTACACTCATCTGGCCAATAAGATTTATTCTAGAGTCTCATCACATAAACTGTGAAGGAGGATTTTATTTATTTTTTGTTTTTTTTGCATTACGATGTGGACAAGCCCCTCCTTCTGTTGTGTCTTTGAATACTGTGGTGTTGTAGTTGGCCATAGCAGCCTTCTGTTGACCCTGTTCCCCTACTTTCATATGCTTAAAAGCATAAATTATACTTCTCATTTAGTTGACGTGAACTAAGAAGACAGCTGAAGAACGGAGGGTCCAGAAAAACCCTTCACATATTAATATGATCAAAAATATGAATATCCGCAGGTGCTTCCTCGCTGACTGCATTATAATAATGAACACATGTCTTCATGAGTCAGCCTCCGTCACCAACTGCCGGGACTATGCATGCGCCTGTATTAATGCAGTACTGCACAGGGTATGTAAGGGATGTTTTTTAGCAAATTCCTTCTTCATGCATGTGTCCTCGGATCCACGTGTCAAGCCAACATGTTGTCTTAGACGATGTGCTGTTCGCTGACCCCTGCTAACATTTGAGGATGAGGCAGCGAGCCTGTCAAGGACTAAGAGCTCCCCTTGTCTGATTATGATGCGTTGTCTTTCATTAATATGCCTCACCTTCAGAGCAGCAATATTGCATTTGCATGCCATTAGCATATATCCGTGGAGCAACCATTTGTGGCTGCGCTGTGGTGGAAATGGCACCTGTTAGAAAGCAGATGCCTCTCTGGTGGGGTTTTTAGGGAAGCTCAGGGTTTAAGACCTGGGGAGTCCCCCGGCTCGTGAAGTCATCTCATCAGCTGCATTAGTGTAGCTAAATGTTTTCATATTAAGATAGAGAGGCTCACTTTGTAATGCTCCGCTGCTTTCTGTTTTTATGTTTTAATGATCTCAAAATTGAAATGGTTTAGATGGAGATTTCTTTGCTTGGTGCCACATAAAGTAGCGTGGAAGGACGTAAAGGTCTATAGCAACACACAACCTGCTTTTGTTACAGCTGCATCTACAAGAGTTGAAGTGTGTCAAGCAGCTTTGCATGTCTAGACACTTAAATGTTTGCTTATTTCTCTATACAACAGCTCAAGTTCAAGTAGAGATGGAAAGTTTATGCATTAAACCCCAGCCCTTGTGCTAATAATAAAAATTAAAAAAACAACCTAGTGAAATAAATTGCTTTTAATGTTCTCTGTGGAGGTGGCAGAAAACCTTGCACTGATCCTTTAACCCAGCATTGATTTACCTAAAATGGGATCATTGAGCACCTTCTCAGCAATGTTAAAGATGGAAAAAAAAAAAACATTGAAGATTAACAACAATGGCAGGTGAAATGTATTTTGTCTGTAAAATCGGTGGTTGTGTTTTTCCCCTGTCTAAAATCCATGCTTCCTATCCATAATGGCTCTGCAGAGCAGGAGGAAGCAGCAGACAGGTGGTGACCCTGCATGCAGTACCTGGCACACAGTGTGAGTGTGTCGAGCTGCAGCCAAAGCCCAGAGCTGGCGACAAGAATCAGCTTGCCATCGGGGAGGGCAAGAAGCGAAACAAAATATAAATCACAGGATGTACAGTGTATTAGATTTCATACTGTGAACAAATATTCTGTTTTAGGTTTTTTTTGTAGTTGTGTTTTTGTTTTTTCATTGTATGGAGACACATTGAAATGTTTTTGTCACTGCTTGATATTAAATCAGATTAAAGTTTTCCTGTAAAAGGCAAAATAATTTTCATTTGCTAAATGCTAGAATAATTATCATATTACGGCTTTGCAATTTTCAGTAGGTTTATTTACAACATGTGAGTTACCATTTTAAGGAAACCCCTCAAACATGCTTGTTTGTGTGACATTGTGGGAAAATCAAAAGTAATGAATCAAAATACAGAGGACAAAAATTCTGGACCTTTGGAAAATGGATACAATTTCTTTTATTCTTCACTTAAACTTCAACTTTGGGATTGTCAGCTAAAATATGATTTAAAACTAAATGTAACAATAGGAGCTAACTATTATTACATTAAAAGTCAAAACTTCGATCTTATATTTTTGTCATCTTTTAGATTGCCAAACTTTCCCCGGTCTAAGCTAAACCTGATCCAGCACTGCCTATTTTAACTCATTAGCACATCTAATGCAGGGGTTCAGTGTTTTGCAGATATTTCATCCCATGACCTTAAAAGATCTCCTGATGAGCAGATGGTTGGTTTTATCTGTTCCCAGAGATATGACTGCGACTGTATCTGAATGAGGAGTCATGCAGCTGTCTTCAGTATGTTTAAGGCTTTTTATACATAACACCTGGGGGATTCTTTAAATATTTTCCTCTGCAGAGGCTAAAAATATCATCCAGCTTTAATAAACAATTTGATTATCAACATTTTCCATTAAACCCGTTTTTATCCCTTGTCTCTTTGTTGATGAAAAACTCTGGCTTGACATACTGAAGCAACCCAGAAACCCAGAAAGGACACCTTAAAATCCTGTTGCACAATAGGCCTAAAATCACCCCCCATCCCCCACCTACCCATCCTGCAAAGACATCCTCTGATTGGCCACAGTTTCATGGGCTTGAATCCACTTTTGTGACCTTTCCCAAAATGTCATCTCTGCACCGTCTCGACCATGTTCTGCATCACTTTCCATTTTTACATTGCCTATAATAGGAAACCATAAAAATAATCTTTACTATCAGTGCCGGTCATGGAACAGAATCGCCGCCTCATTACCACTCTTGTCTGGGGGACTGATTATTGGATGAGTGGCAAGGAGCTCTGCAACTGAGCCTGGGGCATCATGGGAGACCCAGCGCTTTTAATGCCTCCGTGGAGCTAAACTGCAGCTCCAGCATCTTCTTCGCATCCCTTCCACTCTCCGCTGCACCTGATACCAAAGGGAAGGAAAAACAAGACACTTAAAAGTGGAGGGCACACTCTTATTTTAAATGAAAAGAGCAGCGACGAGTGTAGTCGAATCTCACTCAATTATACCCTGTTACCTCCCTGGATCATTTTAATGATCCCGCACAGACAGAGCGCTGTGATCCCACCCTGTGATGAAACAAACCATTGTGTGTGTCCTCGCCCCAATATGCTAATCCAGGATTAATTATGGACCAACCCTAATGAGTGTCTCTCTGGCCCTCTTAGATATGTAAATGTACCAGCAGTGGACAGCGCTGAGAGGCTTTTGTTAACTCTCTGTGCTGCAGAAAAAAAGGGGACGAATAGGACAAGGACAAAGATTCGACAGTAATAGGTGATTTTAAAATATATCAGCATAGTTCAATTTAATTTATTTCCATTGCAAGAAATGTAATTTTATTGCATTATATAAAAGCATGGTGAAATCTCCTAATGTACAATGAAATTCAACTGAACTCTTAAATTCTGTGCAGCTAAATGTAAATGTACATATAATCAACTTTATTTTATGCAGCAAGATGTAACATTTATTTAGTTAGTTTATTTTTTTTAAAATGAGTTTTAAAAAGTGTCTAAGTAAGTAATCTAAGTAATTGCACTGAGTTGTTGTCACATAGGATATTGATTATTAAATCTAATCTAATAAATCTAAAAAGAGGATGAGATATGGACAAGAGCTTAATAAATATTACTTAAAAAGCTATCAAAATGTTAGATAGGGAGTCGGTCATTAAAAAATAAACTAATATGTATTTTATACTAATGCAAAGGAACCAAATCATACAAATTTTTTATGTATAAATATATAAAATATGACATAGATTTGTACTCAGACCCCTCATTCTACTGAACTTACAGCTGGAAGTGTTTTAGGGCTTGCTTTTACCAGCCTTAGACATTTAGAAAGTTAAATTGTAGCTCGAACTCTGTCAGCTTGGATGGCGAACGAAGGTCACTTAAGTTTTGCCACTTAGTCTTGATTAGAGTCCAGCTTGGACTTTGACTGAACCATTGCAAGACCATTTAGCCTCTTCAAGCTGAGCAACTGCTCACTGCAAGTGAAATGAATGCTCTTGCCAGGCACTTTGCAACAAAAAAAGAAGAAGAAAGAAGCTCTATTGAGTTTTCTGGCGATTCAGCACATCAGTTTTTGCTTTCTGATTTGTATTTCTATGTTTTTGCAATGCTCTAAAAAACTAATCAAGAGAAGAAAAGTACAGTGGGGCTACAAATCTGTGCATCTAATTTCTGTCCAAGGTGCTGAAATCCGCTGCCCCGGGCACGGATCACATGACTGCGCTTCCTCCTGCTTTCTGAGGGCAGGATGCTAAGTGTGTGCGCGCGCGCTCTCGTGCACGCGGGCAGCTCAGTGCCTCATCATGAGCGCTCGGCAGGGCTGTTCTGACACGGCGTCGGGTCCTCCGTAGTATGCCCGCAGCGTGGAGAGCTTCGAGCGGTTTGGATGCGCCTCTGTCACTCTGAGCGCGCATCAGTTTCTCTCCTGTTCCCCCACTTCAGCGCCACAGTTTTTGGGGGAAAGGAGCGATGAGGGGAACTCGGGAGCGGGCTGAAGGTGCCCACCAAGTCTGACTGTGCTTCGGAGGTGCAGAGTCTGAAGAAAGATGTAAGAATCCGCAGGCGAGCCTCACGGATTCCCAGCCAAAATGCAGAAAGGGATGAGACTCAATGATGGCCACATCACCTATTTGGCCCTTTTGGCGAAGAAGGACGGGACGAGGCGAGGCTTCTTGAGTAAGAAAAGCTCAGACAACACAAAATGGCACTCGAAGTGGTTCGCCCTGTTGCAGAATATGATGTTTTATTTCGAGAACGAGTCCAGCTCACGTCCCTCCGGACTGTACCTGTTGGAGGGATGCGTCTGCGACCGGGCTCCGTCACCGAAACCGTCTCTGTCAGCGAAGGAATGCTTAGAGAAGCAGGTAGGAGACTGATCGGAGGAATAAGAGTTTGGATGGGTTTGTTTTGTTACCGTTAAACTTTTTTTTTCTTTTTTTTTTTTTTATCAAATAATTTCAGCAGTTCCAAAGACTAAACCGCAAACACCGTTGTATTTATTATTATACAAACAGTATCACGTAAGCAATTGCAATTTTGGCTCACTTGACGTGGGTTTACGTAACTGCGTCATCCAGACAGATTGTTTGTGTCAATTCTGCACTAAAACAATCTGTTCAAGCAGCAATTTGTTTAAACTTAGCAGTGATGACTCAAACATCCAAGTTGGATGTACATTTCTTTCCAGTTGCATCGTTATCTTTTGCATAATTTTCGTCTTTAAAGCATTCCGAAACACGCAAAAAAAAAAAAAAAAAAAAAAAAACATCTTTAGGAAAATCAACTGTAGTATGAAATGAAAACTTAAGTTGCGTCCAAACGCAACTTAAGTTTTCTCGTCCGGCTTGCGGACTCATTATCATGAGGTGCTAACGACAGCAGGGGACGACAGCCTAACCATGTCGCATTAGGCTCCCTGTTTGCCTCTCAACATGCCCACTTTGAGTTGTTATATTTTCTTCGATTTTTTTTAAATTTTTTTTTTGGAAACAAGTTTCGAAACATTTTTGTTTCATTCAATGGAATCTGACTGTTGATGGAGGAATTAAACACCGGCATCCAATAGAGAAGTGACAAACCTGCTATGCTACGTCAGCAATCACCTGAAATCCAGCTGCGGTCTCTTTAGTTTTCATGTAAAACAGAAGATAAAGACATTAAAAAATATATGTATTTTTCTATTTTCATGTTGTTCGAGGAAATAAGTGATATTTTTCCCATTGCAATGATATATGCACTTTAATTTTTTGCTAACGCGCTCATAATTATATGTGCGTGCTTATAAATAGCTTAGTCAGTCTGCATTTTTAAACACTTCTTACATTAAACGAGCGCAATACAAAGTGCTTTACTTGAGATCAAAAGAAGATAATGAAAAAAATGTTAAAAAAAAGCTAATGCACCAAAGAAGGCATTAATTTGTATTTAAATTTAAGTACAAATTTACAGAAATTTGTACTTAAAACTGAAAAACTAGGAGATACATTAGTAGGTGTATTCATGGACTAGATAGTTTTGGTGTTCTGTCTGCTCCACTTTCACATCAGCTTCAAGGTTTTCAGGTCTTCTCCACTGAAATTTGAAATGATACCTGTTCAGAAAAAATGAAAACTTCCTTGCATCCATTGCAAACTGACTCAAACTGTTTTAGTAAACCAAAACCCAAAGATGGTGGTGTTATGCAGCCTCTTAAAGTTTGCTTTTGTTCTGATTCTCTTGGGGTTGAGGATTAAGTTCATGTTTGTGGAATATCGTGCTCAATATTTAAATATACATAGGTTTTTATTGGCATTTTCCAATTCTACAGTCGTTCTATTCTTTACATGAAAAGCTGTGAAAATCCAGATCATTAATTTAAGAAAACTCTCCTTAATTGACCTTAATATATACACAGAAGTAGAGACAAAAATTTTTCATATGCAGAAGTATGTGTGTCAAAAGTGATGGCTTATGGGTATTTGGATTACACTTTAGAGATATCATAAAACCCTCAAACCATCACTGCCACACACACACACACACAGTTCTGCATAATGGAAACATGAACAAGAACAGTAACTGGAGGAGTCGTGAGTTTTTGTTTCTGTCCGTGGTGCTGAACATCACGTCCTCTTGCTCCTTCTTTCTGATTTATGTCAAATTTGACGTAATGATCCATATGAGCAGTCAGAAGTTGCTACTAAAGAAATATTAGTAGTCTTTTGAGATTATAAATATCTGCAGATAAGCACGTGTTGGCTGTTTGTTGAATATTATTTTTGGCCAAGCATAGCCTGTTGTCATGCATGAAATGTGTACCGAGTGACGTCTATGACAACAACCTTTCATGCAGACTGCTGCAGCGAATTTATTTCAGCATTAGATTAACTCATTTGGAAAGCCTTCAGTTAGCATAACGCAGTTCAGCTTGTGTTTCCTTATATGTTATGTTGGGAATAAATGTACTTCTTTTTGTTTTTTTGGTTTTCTTTCCATCGTGTATTGACAAATCATCCGATCTCATGCAAACATCTTGAAGTCTCTTTGTATAGTACTGCATGTACCAGGGTCAATCTATAAAGCCCACCAGCTCCATGGAACAGGTGAAACAAGGACACAAAAAGACTAATCGATGTTCCATGTGTGCTTGAGCATACAGATTCCCTTTTCCTTTTCCACCTCTGATAAAAACAGAGGGTGACAGAGGAGTCGATGAGCAGACTGCAGAGGTCATCGGAGGGGACGCTACTGTACCCCTCCTGACATTAAACCTGTTAAAGATTAAAGCAGGTTTCACCTTTTTTTTTTTTTTCTTTTGTAGTAAGCCTTGTGTCCACGTATTGTGTGTGCGTGCGTGTCGAAGCTGCAGGAGGGATAGCCGGGAGGGTTGCTGGATCTTATCTGTGTGTGTCAGGGAGAGTGACAATGCAGCGGATAGATGCCAAGCCAACTGCCACTTCGCAGGGCTACGCTGCTTTTTATAGCCCAGCACTCCTTATAAAAGGCAAAATGATCTCTCCCTCCCTCCCTTCCTAGCCGTCTGTCTCTGCGTTCTCATTGTATTCTTTGGAGTGTTCTACTTTTTAAATGTTCTTATTCCTCATTTAGAAGGCGAGCTACGTTTAAGCCCACAGTTACCATGGCAACCTGTATTTGCATCTGAAAAAGTGCATTTGAAGGGGACCAACGAAATGTGCAACAATATTTCTTAGCATTGTGCTCCATTTAGTGAGCATAGAAAACACCGGGGTATGAAAAATAAGATTCAGGTCACCTTCGTTGCTCAAATGGTGGGTTATGTTTTTTTTTTGTTTTTTTTAAACCAATATGTTTACTCTAGATCTTAATGAATATCGTATCATTTATCCCCACCCTCCACCGTCTAATGAACAATCAATCATTTAAATTTTACTTTGACACTTTTCATCAAAGAATATGCTCTCTCGAATTAGAAAAAGTGCTACTGAAGTTTGTGCCTTGTGAACAAGAACTGCTTTGTGCAACAAACAAAACAAGCACAATTTATTTCGAAATAGTACAAAAAATAAACAGATCTGAGTATTCCAAGACGTTTTTCTTTCTTTCTTAGAAAATTCTAACTTTCTATGAGCATTTTCAATAAATACTTCCTTCTTTCAACGTTGTCTCATTTTACCACAACAAACAATAATTTAGCAATGTATAGTTAAATTTATCCACCTAAAAGGTTTGACGCACCAGCTCACAGGAGGCGAGATGGGAAGCGCATTATTGACGAGGGCCTGTTCTGCTGCTCATCAGGAAATATGGAACATTACTTCCCTTCACCAATGAGTGCTCTCTCACATTTTAAAGGGAATGAAAAAAAAACAAAAAACGAAAACAAATCCAATATATTGGATTTGTGGGGGTCTGTTTACGATGCATCACTGTTATATAATTTGATGCTTTTTTGACGCTTTTTGACTCCAGATAGCCTATTTCTAATATTTGTGCTATGACCACCACTTTATCCCATGAGCCTTTTAGAAAACAGTTCAACATAATGCACATTAAAATAATTGCTGTAAGTGAACCTACAAGGTTGCAAATTGCAGTGAAGGATAGTGAGTGTTTATGTCACTGGCAAATCAATAGAACAAACAAAACAAAATGGCTAAAGCCTGAAGGCTGTTAATTCAGAGGTGAGGCTACACAAACAGTACACACATATTTTATTGTGAACCTCCTGTGACCTTTTCCACCTTCTGTTCATTCACACAAACACACACACACATACACACACAGAGGTGGAGGCAAAGTTTGCTAAAAACTTGTATAAAGACTTAAAAGGAATTCAGATTTTAAATGCATATTTATTGTTTTTTTTTTTTTCTTTTTTTGAAATCCAATGTTTAGTTTGAGTAACTTTACTTCAAATCCAATGTTAGGACTTAATGATTTTTAACAAAAGCAATTGCTGCCCTCTTGTTGATACCCGTAACAATCTCTTTGTAACAAATTTAACTGCAGCTTCTTTTTAAAAAAAATTATGCTTAATCTTTTTAAATTGGTCAGTTTTTTTAGGAGCTGTTATTTCATAATAACTGCTTTACTGAACCGAGGCTAGATGTAAATTGCAAAGGAGGTACAAAACATTAAAAAAGAATCATGGCATCATCAGTTCTCCATAACAGAAATCTTATGCAATTTACAGGCCAAGCAGTTGTTTCAGAGGCATGTCAAGAAAACAAAGACATTTTTCTGCCCTACCATCACAAATGTAAAAGTGTGATTTTGAAATATTGAAGCATTCATTAAATGCTTCAAGAATTGTGCTTGTTTCCCAGAGAGCCTGGGAACTTTTCTGGATCACATGAGATTATTAAATCAAAAATTATTTTTTATTCAACGTCTCATTGTGTCTGCCATAATACTGAAAATGAGTCAAGAAAAATCCAAGAAAAATTATCCAACACAATCAGTGAGACAATGATGGAAATGACTTTCCAAACAGAATCAAACATTGTTAGATGTGGGTATTTTACCCACTAAATAAATCTTTTCATCTTGAAAGTTAACTGTTCTCCATTTCAGTAAGTTTCACCGGAGAATAGTTGAATGCAGCTTACTGTTTTTTCATTTTTGCAAGCTAACTTTTTAGCTTTCTGCCATCCTTCGTATTTTCCAGTTCTACTTCACCGTCACTTTCAGTCATGAGAACCAGAAGCCTTTGGAGTTGCGCACAGAAGATGTCAAAGACTGCGACGAATGGGTGGCTGCCATCACACAAGCCAGGTAAGTTACACACACCACCCATCCACCTGTATCAGCAACTTTGAATAAATTACAACAAAACTGAACTCATATGTCGGTGTGTGAAGTTGTGGTCCATCGCTATTTTAGACTCAAAACTGATTGCCAGGAACCTTTCACGTTCTCACATGTCATTTTAAGAGAAAGTGTCTTCCAGTTTGGACAAGTTTGCCAGGAAGAAAACCTTTTCACAAACAACATATGGAATGACTTAAACTTAAAATATTCTGTACCTGCTATAGATAAGTACAAGTGATGAATGTAAACAGTAACCAAATTAAATTGACCACCTTATGCCCTTGTTCTGTAAACCCCAAACCTAAAATATATTTACAAATGAACTTGTCTGCTATTTACCCTCATTTTGGATTACAATTAATTTTTTTTTTACCAGAAATCCTGTGGTGTGTGTCAGGTAAATATTAGTTCAGCTGAACTGTGTATATTTTATGAGCATAGTGCCGAAGGTGCAATACTATTGATGAAGCAATGTAATGAGAGAAACAGCTTTGAATTAGGAACAGCAGTGTAATGAAAGCAGTCCTCAAATGTTGACAGGTAGCATTTGCTGAGCAAAAGGTCAATGGATTGGACTCAGTCAAGATTATATTGATTAGTGGTCAGTGATGCAGCAGCAGTGACTGTAAAGGGGCAAGCTGACCTGTAGTAATATAGTAAACATCAGGGAGAGGAACAAGTGTTTAGTGTAAAAATCTATATCTATATAATTACTGCTTCGGTGTATTCTTTAAAAGATTAATAACTTGTTCTGTGAAAGTGATAAAAAAATTTATGAAGATATAAACCAGTTTTCCTAAATGCAACATCTTCATTTTTCTTTCACATGAAATATAGCATGTAATACATCCTTCTTTGTGTTTGACACTTCTCAGAACATACTATATACTCCCTGTAGCTCGGGTTATGGAGAACCCCCACATATTCCACTAAAGGTTTGCTGATGCTCTCAGCATGACCAACGTCCATTAAGGTCAAAAAAGTAAATAGCATTAACGTATGTAATATTTTACATTGAAATTCTACCACTAGTTAAGTGTGTTTTCCAGGAACATGTGGTCAGAAAGAAACTCGGATTGAGCCAATCAGCTACTCCTCCCACAGAGTCACAGTCACTCCCAGAAGTGTGAACAACACATCACATTTCATCCCAGCTTGATACAGAGACGGCAAAAGTTTATGGTTTTGTTCTTAAATATGCAGGTTTCAACTTACATTCATTTGAATTTGGGTTTTATTTATGTAGCACTTTTAAAACATGAATGCCACTCACCCAATTAGACACAAAAGTAAACCAGAGTGAAGTCAGAGTGAAGAGATACTACTAAAATCAATTCCAAATCTGTGAAATTCAAAAACATTAGGTTCTTTAAATCAGGACTGGAAATGTCACCGTTTACAGCCTCGTTCTCGTAAACAACAAAAGTTTCTGCTTTTGTCTTCAGGAGTATTTAAAAAAATTCCAGTGCAAAATGCATTAATGGCTGGATGTGTGTGCTTTTACAGTTACAGAAATCTGGCCACAGAGCATGAGACCCTCATGCAGAAGTATCTTCATCTGCTCCAGATAGTGGAAACAGAGAAAACTGTAGCCAAGCAACTTCGACAACAGATAGAGGACGGGGAAATCGAGATAGAAAGGCTGAAATCTGAGGTAAGCTGCCTCCTAATTTCATTTGTCAAACGTATGCTTGTGTATGTCTCTATTTGTTTAATTGCACGGTACACAGTGGGCAGAGTGAGAGTAACAATGCGACTAAAAGTAATGAGGCAGAGAGCACAACGTGTTCACAGGACAAAGGTCCTGACACAGATTTCAAACCATAGTGTTATGAATTCATGATGAGTGGTAGCTTGCAGTGCCCCCTAGAGACTCTATTATACTGTTGAATGTTTTGTATCCTCATTATTCAGCCTAAACTAGATCAAATGTGTCTCTCTTTAAAGTGCTAATGGAGGTTTCAATTGAATCCAGCGTTTTCAATATGCATGAGTCAGCTTTTGTTGTTCATGATACTACAGGGTGCACTACAAAATAAAAATCTGCTTTCTCCCTTTTCATGGCCACAGTATTCACCAGTAATGGATGTTGCTTATTATGAGTTCTTTATCAAAAGTTTTCATATTCATATGCTGAGTGCTGAAAGGGTGAATGTAGCAAGCCTAAATAACGTATGCCAAGCGTTATATTTATGCAGTATTTGCATTCCGTAGGCCTCTAAATTAAATAATAAACCAAAACAAAGTTAATCAAAGTTCATTTTGCAGGACAAAAAAAAAATAAAATAATTTTCCCAAATAGTTAGAACATTTTGTATGATTGAAATAAAAACTCACATTCCTTGGGGAAAAAAAAAAAAAAAAAAAAACTTCCCTGGAAATATTTTATTATTTTGGAATAAATTGTTGTATTAAAACCTGACTTTGCTTTTCGACATTTTTATTTTTTTTTCCAGATTATCAAAAGAAATGCAGTATCAGACAAATAACCTGAATAAAAAACAAAAAACCTGAATAATAAAAATGCAAATGGTAAATGGCTTGTTCTTGTTTTGGACTTTATCAATTCCTGAGGACTTCAGAGCAGTCATTCACCCATTCACACTCATTCATTCATCTTGAGGATCTGAAAAGCTCCAGTTGGACAAAAATACAGTCAGAAGAAATCTGTAAAGGCAAAACTACAAAGCAATGTAACTGAGGTTTAGCTTCTTAAAAATGAAGTCAAGAGGTGGCTGCTGATTTTAAAAAGTTAAATAAGTTGAAGTATTTACAAAAAAAGAAAAAAAGCTGCCTTACCCACATTTTTGTAACCATGTCAGAAATGTGGAACAGGACATAAAACATAGACTTCTTCCCAACCTTTTTAAATGAGTTAATGTCTCCCTTAATTTTTAGATTTCTGGGATTCTGAGGGATAATGAGAAGATCCAGTCAAACCCAGAGGTGCCCCCCAGCGAGGATGACACAGAGATCAAGAAGATCAAGAAGGTAACATGCAGCTGTTCAGTGATACATTTTTTAAGGCTGAAGAAGATTCATAGTTAATTCATAGATTCAACTTATAACTAAAGTAAAAATGTGAATTTATATATACCAGTGTATCATGTATTTGAAGTTCCATGCCAATCAACCCTTATGCAATACTTTTCCCCCACAGGTGCAGAGTTTTTTGCGAGGCTGGATTTGCCGCAGGAAGTGGAAAACCATCATCCAGGACTACATCCGTTCCCCCCACGCCGAAAGCATGCGGAAGAGAAACCAGGTGGTGTTCAGCATGCTGGAGGCAGAAGCCGAGTACGTCCAGCAGCTCCACATCTTGGTCAACAACTTCCTGCGGCCGCTCCGCATGGCAGCCAGCTCCAAGAAGCCCCCCATCACCCACGACGATGTCAGCAGCATCTTCCTCAACAGGTTGCTCCTAATTCTCTTTTAGTTATTTCTTCACCAAGAGAAAGTGAAATGAAAAGTGGTTTACTTAATAAGCATTTACCTGTTTGCCTGCATCTTTTCTTAGTGAGACCATCATGTTCCTCCACCAGATCTTCTACCAGGGCCTGAAGGCCAGGATAGCCAGCTGGCCAACACTGGTCCTGGGTAAGACACTGAGAGACTCTATGACTCTTTACCTCTATATGGATGTATGCAGATGTATTCTGTCAGTGTTTTTCTTGCCCATTCTTTTAATTTAAGCAGACAGCAACCTGTTGGTTGCAGATGCATCATTGTCTTTCCATATTCAATTTCACTGAAGAGTCTTCAGTGAAATTTTCGAAGCTTATTGTATACTCATCCTAATGCTGCTGTTAATTCTCCGCAACTTTATCTTTAAACTATCTCCTTTGTTCCTAAGTCTTCATAGTGCTCTCTTAGTTAGAGAGTGTATTTATATTGAGATTAAATTAAGAAGTTACTTCTAAGTTATCTTCTGAAGGTAACTGTTTGCACTGGTCTTTATTTATGGGTATCAGAGTGAAGGGAACTGGATAAATAGTGCATGTGTGTGAGATGTGACAAAAAAGTGCTAAAGTTTTAGCAATCTTTGGAACTTCTATTTCCATGTTTTCATTTTCAGCTGACCTGTTTGACATCCTGCTGCCCATGCTGAACATCTATCAAGAGTTTGTGAGGAACCATCAGTACAGTTTGCAGATCCTGGCCCACTGCAAGCAGAACAGAGACTTTGATAAACTGCTGAAGCAGTACGAGTCCAAGCCTGACTGTGAGGAAAGGACGCTGGAGACATTCCTCACTTACCCCATGTTCCAGGTAAAATTCACAATTGCAGCATGAGGGGGGAAAACACGTAAAAAAAAAAAAAAAAAATCCACACAATTTTAAAAAGACTTCAATTGAGTATTAGTGGCAAATTAGATTAATTTTGAAATTAAACACTTGTTGTGTACCCGTTGGAAGACACTAAAAACACAGATCGAGCATTTTCCTGATATTTTGTGCGGTCTACCACAGTTCAAGCAACCAACAGAGCCGTGTAAAAAACCCCCCAAAAAAACCACATCTTTCCTTTTTAATCTGTGACTGTATGCCAGTATGTTAAAAATTAGTGAAGAGATGTTTTCAAACTTCATCACAAGCACATCAATCATTCTGAGATGTACTTTTTTATACACTTGATGGCTGCTTACTTTTTTAAAGCTGGTTAAACTGAGTTACTTGTACTTGAATTGATAGAATGTTTAAATTCAAGGAACATGCTAAAAGTCAGACTAAACTGAAACATTTTTCCTTCGTCTTTTCAGATCCCTCGCTACATCTTGACATTGCATGAGTTACTGGCTCATACTCCTCATGAGCATGTGGAAAGAAACAGTTTAGACTATGCCAAGTCAAAACTGGAAGAATTGTCAAGGTAGAGTTATTTGCTGTCCATCTTCTTTTAAGAAAATCCACAATTCAAATAATAACTGACTCCAGGTGACTACAGATTCATTGAGACAATTCAAAGATGTACAGCGTGTAGACTAAGGTGCCTGTTTTCTAGTTATACCTCGCTAAGTCATATTTTTTACTTAATGAGATGCAACTGGTTTGGGCGCCATGCCAAGGAGGTCAAAGTCACTTAAAAACTCTTTCAATGAGTTTTTGTCACAATCCTTTCAAAGCTGCAACAACCTAATGTTGCTTGTGTATTTTTTCATTTCACTTTTTCCTTCCACTGAATGTTCAGCAGTCTGAACTTAAATAAACAATAGCCTGTGAACAACAATATTCTCCAGCAATAACTTTTTGTGGCTAAGCCTCCTTGTGAAGGGTGTCAATGAATCTGCTGGACAAAATGTCAAGTCAGTCGTTGTCCAAGCCACAATATGGCCATTTTATTACAATTAACATAAATCAATTCCTGTAAAATATCAGTCTTTGTATAATCAATATAATATATGGTGTGAATTTCATTTTTATAAATTTAATTTCTGAAATAAATTAGATTTGGATATTGCAATTCAATGAGATGCATGAGTATTTGTTGTTCCTTTTAGAATCATGCATGATGAGGTGAGTGAAACAGAGAACATCAGGAAGAACCTGGCCATCGAGCGCATGATTGTCGAGGGTTGTGAAGTGTTGCTTGACACCAGCCAAACATTTGTGAGACAAGGTAAGGGAGGTTTGATTGCTAGCTTGAAGCACTGATTCTGATTAATTAATAAATAATCCAAAATAGAAAACATACATACTGCACACAACAACTTGAAACACAGAAAAAAAAAATTTGAAAGCCCGCTAAATCAAATAATAATGAATGAATCGTATCTAATGTAGAAAATGTTAGAATATTTGCATGTTAATGTTGCATAACTTGATGTGTGTGTATGTTTGGACAGGTTCTCTAATTCAGGTGCCAATGAGTGAAAAAGGGAAAATCACAAGAGGCCGCCTGGGTTCTCTGTCTCTGAAGAAGGAAGGGGAGAGGCAGTGCTTCCTGTTCTCCAAACATCTCATCATTTGTACCCGAGGATCAGGAGGAAAACTTCACATCACAAAGGTAAAACATGGTTTGGACTTATAAAGGTCTAAAAATAGAGAAACAAAATGCAGATTAAGTAAGTCTGGCATTGATTTAAAACAAATTTGGAGGTTAAAAAGTGGCTTCCATGTGTTTATAGCACATAGTATAGACCAAAATCTGTTAATGCTGTCAATCAAATTAAGTACTAATTTTAGTACTAATCTTCAGAAAAAGTTAAAAAAATTATGAAAAACTTTTACCTGTGGCCTGTCAATCCTATCTTAGAATGGAGTGGTGTCTCTCATAGACTCTACCCTAATGGAGGAGCCCGAGGGAACAGACGATGAGTGTAAGTTACTATTTCTGGTTTATCCAATCGTATTTTTTTAAGCAAGGTAATCACAATGAACATGCATGGGGAAAACACACAGATGCTATAATTTCCATAAAATCTGTAAATTTTTGGGGCTGCAACGTGACAAAATATGAACAAATTTAAAGTTTAAGTTTATTTCTACAAGAGCTTGCATGTCTATAGTAGAATTGTGCTTATTGCATGCAGGTTTATTCTACATAGTGAAAGCTGAGGGTGCACTAGAAACAAACTATTTTGTGAATTTTAATAGTAGAACATCATGTTCGTCACAACACTTCAGGAGGTTTTTCAAATGTATTGTTCTCTAGCCAAGTTCTAATAGATCAAGTGAGTCATAAAGAGAACAGTCAGTAATTATCCATTGTTGGGACACGCTTAGTTTTCAGGTTAAACCTTTTGCAGCAATAGTTGCCATTGCAAGGTTTCTAACATTTTTTGACCTGCTGGTTTGTTGAACTGCAGCCAAAGGGGAGCGAAGCGGCCAGGATGCAGAGCATCTGGACTTTAAAGTTATGGTGGAGCCCAAGGAAGGCCAGCCTTACACTATCATCCTTGTAGCGTCATCACGACAGGAGAAGTCAGCATGGACAAGTGACATAAGTCAGGTAGGTTTCTCCTCAAGGTCCATAAATATTAATCAACCCAGGGGGGCTAAACAAGGAGAGAGAACAGTTTGCCTGTTCGTGGGCATGTTTAATCAGCATCATCAAAACTCTTTGTTTATGGAGACTAGAAAGTCAAACACAAGGATGCAATCAAGGGAAACAAAGTCCATCATACAACTCGTTTGCATCGTTGGTCAAGAGGAAGCAAAGAGACCTGCAGCATCAAAACGTTTCTGTATTTCTGTCCCTCCTGCATCTTCATGTTGACAGACAGCAACTTTCTGTTTACTTTCTGTCTTGCAGTGCATCGACAACATTCGCTGCAACGGTCTAATGATGAACGCCTTTGAGGAAAACAGTAAAGTCACAGTGCCGCAGATGATTAAGTAAGAGTCATGTGCATGACAATGCACATATATGGTACAAACACAAAGTCAAAGACTGACATTAGGGTTAGATAAAAAATGACCAAAGCACAAATAATTTAACTAGGAGTGCAAAAACTGAACTGCATCAACGGCTGTAAATCACCGTATTTTGAAAATATTCATGTATCTGTTCTTTCATGTTTAATGTCGTCGTACTTTTCTTGGTCAAAAAAACAAATATGACATAAAACTTTATTGTTTCCCAGTTGAACTTTCTAGTTTTCAAGCGCATGCATATATAAATATACAGTAAGTACAATGTTTTTAATTTTTTAAGAGTATATCTTTTTTTTTTTTAATTAAGAGAATTAGCTGGTTCACTTAGGTTTTTCACCAAAGCAATTATATTTTCTCTACGGCTATAAAAGACCTTTATGGTTAAGATGAATTTCATTCGATATCACTTAAGACCTAGGTGCGTTTGTCTTGACTATTACCAATTCATCTTATGCTGTCCAATTTTAACTTAAAGCCCTAAAGTCAAGCATTAAATCAAATACACATACAACAAGAAAATTAAGCTAAATAAAGCACCCCTGCATTTTCCAGAAGCCTTCGGTGATTAAGGTTGTACTTTTAACCAATTAAAATCGTGTTAATTTCTGGTAGAATAAACAGGTAAAAGATCAGTTTTTTCTAAAACTTTAGTAGAAAATGCAGTCTGCTTTTGCATTGTATACAGCAGTGAAATCGCTCTCTCCTTTTTGGGGAAATAAACATCTATGAATAAAAATAGATGTTTATTTCCCCAAATAAACATCTTCTAGATCCTACATGGATCTAGAAGCTCTCCCAAAAATTGGGTAGCATTAATGCAGGGAACGTGAGCCAAGAGAGCAACATTTCCACCCTCTAATAATATCTAATGCTCTATAGGTCAGATACCAGCTTGTACTGTGATGATGTCGACATTCGCTTCAGCAAGATGATGAACTCATGCAAGGTACTGCAGATCCGCTACGCCAGTGTGGAGCGCCTGTTGGAGAGGCTGATCGACTTACGCTTTCTCTCCATTGACTTCCTCAATACCTTCCTTCACTCATACCGCGTCTTCACCAGTGCGGACATAGTCCTGGACAAGCTCATCACCATCTACAAGAAACCAATCAGTGCCATCCCTGCACGGTATGTGGGATTAATCCAAAGTACATTTTAAGTTACTGGCAAAGGTTCTATCATCTTTGCCAGATAATAGAATCTCAGTTTGTGTGTTCACTGCTCAGCTTTAAAGGTACTTAATACATAAAAAAACGGGGAGGCATTGGTTGTGGGTTTCAGGGAACATCAGTGTCTCTGGTGGCCATTTTATAAACAATTTTTAGCAGGTGGCAGGGAGTGCAGCTTACATTGTTACTAAACATAGATTTCTGGGTTGAATCTTTGCTTGGACTTTGAACAATTTGTTCTCTTGGATTTTCCAGAGAATAATTGTGTGTTTTCTGTGTTCCTCAGTGTACGCAAAGTCCACAATACACTAAAACATATTGTAGTGATTATTTGTGTTTCATGTAGAATAAACATTTGACACTAGTGTTCTTTCATCTTCTAGTAATGTGTATCAATACGTGTTTGGTAGAGGAATGCCCAATTGCACCTTTTATAAAAAGTTTGTAACTGACTTTTAGTGTAGCCTCTTAACAATTTTACATATTTTAAATAGATTAAAGAAAAATCTATTGAAGACTATTTCCACTTTCCTCACCCAGCCGACTTTTTTTTTTTTTTTTTTTTTTACCTAAGGAGACTAGTAAAATTTATCCTGGGATTATTTGAGTGAAAGCTACAAGATCAGAGTAATGAAAGTTTCACAAGGAGTGGCACGTTAAACTGGGCGGCAGCAATAAGGAAGGCATAGCCGCAGCTCCCTTTGCCAGACCCCACACCACCCCCTACTGTACATCATTATTAACTTCACAAGATGAATTTCTATTTATCTTATAATCAGGGCAAATAAATCAGACTCAAACTTCACTGCACACTTTTGCATTGTTTGGATTTTTGCATCAGCTTTATACGCGTCGTCTTTTATTTGGTCGAACTTGGAGAAAGTGTACGGTTTGGCTATCTTGAACTCTTACTTGGTTTATTGCTGCCCTTGTTCAACACCGTTTGAGATTCCCTTACTTTTCCACCTGAGGATGCAGTAGCGGCGCTGTAATGCTGCAGTGAAGAGGTGGGACTTCCCCAGTGACTGAATTAGTCTTTCCTCTCTCATGGACTGTCTGTGAGAAACCTCATCATGCTACCATGCCCAGTGAGGAGGGACTGAGGAGGAGGCAGTGAGAGGTCACGGCAGCACACCTTCTCTCCGCCATCACAGTTAATTGGATGCTGTGTCTTCCCGGTTCTTCCCTCTCCTTTCTCCCATTCCTCGTCTTACCCTTTGCTGTTCTCTTGCTTTTATTTTTCTTTCCGTGAGTCTGACCATCCCTCTCACTGCAGCGCTGTCACCATGGCAACCTTCTACTCTGCTGCAGGACCCCACCCTCTCCCCCTCTCTCCTGTCTTCCCCATCATCTGCAACAGCTCCATGGTATTAAATATTGATGTTGGTGTTTTGCACCCTGCTCTCTTCTTCTCCTCCTCCTCTTTCTTCCTTTTTGTCATATTCCCCCTCTTGTTTTCTGGTCAAAAAGCATGCAATCTTTGCCTCGTTTTGCACTCTTTTACGCTCTTGACTTTTTAGTTTTATTTCATCTTCTTTTCAGTTCACCTCTCTCTCACCTTTCCTCTACCCCACTCGGTCTCATTGTTTCAAATGCTTTCTCCTCTAACCTCCTCGTTGAAGTGTTTCTTAAATTTCGACACGGAGACACGCTATGACTGCAGCTAGCATCATACAGAGCTGGAGACTTCCCATTCGCCCACTCGCAGCCAGCAACCTGAGCTGTGGTGGAATCCATATCAACTATGTTGCTCCTCTCTGGTGCCCTCCCTCTCTGTTTTCAGCCTTGCTTGTCTTGTGTTATTACTGAAGCCCAGTCTCTTCCTCTCTCTTTTCCTCTTTGTTTATTTGGCTACCCTTTCTCTCCGCTTCTCTATCCCCATGTCTCTGTGGGCCTCCCCTGGGCTGGTTGCTGTTGGCAGCACCCGTGCCTCCCACACTGTCACTTGACATGCTATTTATAGGCCTTCAAGGGGGTGGCTCTCAGAGCAAGGAGGATGCTGTCTTAAACAAAGTAGCTTAAATAAAAGAGGCAGGAGCTCCCAAGGAGCCTCGCGGTTCCTTGTCTTCTGACACCCAGTCCCGCCCCATTATAGCCATTGTTGTTTCACTCTCCTACTGACATCAACTTGTATTCAAACCGAAGTTTAAAATCTAACAATTCACCCTTTGTCTGTGGTCACTTGTCTCTGCCTCTCCCCGTTTCCTGCAGCTCGTTGGAGCTCTTCTTTGCCAGCAGCCAGAACAGCAAACTCCTTTACGGTGAGCCACCCACGTCGCCACGTGCCAGCCGCAAGTTCTCCTCGCCGCCTCCTCTCTCCATCACCAAGAATTCCTCTCCGAACCGCCGACGCAAACTTTCACTCAACATCCCCATCATCACTGGGGGCAAGGCCCTGGACCTTGCAGCACTCAGCTGCTCTCCCAATGGCTATGCAAGCATGCACACAACCATGTCACCCTTCAGCAAGACCACACTTGACATTAACAAGCTCTACGTGTCCAGCACAATGGCCAGCAAAATCCCTGATGAGGGAGAGCCCAAATCTGAGGGCAAAGCTGAAGAGTCCGCCCCTGGCAAGCAAGGTCAGAACTGCTGCCGGATTCAGTTTTTTGAATGTAGTTTCCCATTTGGGCTGTTTAAGTTCAGGGAGGATTGTTTTTAGATAAATATCAACAGAGTTGTTCAAGGTCATTTTAGTTGTGATTTTATCGTGTTATTTTATTTTCCTCTCTTCACATTTTGTGCTCTTCCTTTTATTTGTACTCCCCTTTGAATTCTGGATCCAGATCGGTCTGTCAGAGAGGAATGCGATGAAGAGCAGAGTCAGAGTGATGAGGCAGAATCAGAAATGTCTCCTCCCAAGTCACCGTCGACACCCAAGAATGTCAAGTCAAAAAACTCAGGTAGACTCATCACTCATCACCGTGTAGCTGTTCCTATTCTTGAGCTTGCCTGACTTTGAAGTCAACCAGTTCAAAAACCAGTTCAGCAGTTCAAAAAGAAAAAAAAAAAAAACAAGATTTCCAAAAATAATGGAGCTGGGAAATTGCTGAGGCTTAGGGATGAATGCGAGTGGCATGTCGCGCTTTACAGTGGTGCTTGTTGACACATGTCTTAAACAACATTCAAGAACGTCAGATTAGATTAACTTGGTAGTAAATGCAAATAATACATGGCTATTTGAAAAAACAAATAGCCATGTAAAAAAAACAGTTGGGATGATACCGAAAGGCACCTGAACTTCAAATTTCTTGATTGTTTGATAATTAAATGCACCTCAACAGAAATATTTTTCTAAAACCATTAATCATTAATTAGATTTGTCTTTACAATGTCCACATATATAGAGAGAACATATAGAAAACTACTCTTCAGCAGATACCTAATTATCAGTCAGATTGGAAATATTGCCACAATTTCTCAATTTTATTTAAGCGTGGGCTTTGACTGGACCATTCTAACACACAAATATGCTTTGATTTACTGTAGAAATACACCAATATCTCAAGTTCTTTGAAGGCGCTAATAGATTTTCTTCCAGAGTAGCCCTAGCTCAGTCCATCTTCCAATTAATTTCTCCTGTGAAGAAAAGTGTTCCCACAGCATGATGTTGCCACCACCCTGTTTCACCGTGGGAATGGTGTTAAATTGTTCTCTCATTTGTCCAGAGAACTTTCTTCCACATGTTTGCAGTATCTCCTGCATGGCTTTTGGCAAACTTTAAAAGATACTTGAGTAGAAGACTAGAAAATTTCAAGGATATAACTGCTTCTGCAAGATAATTTAACTGCAATGTGCAACAGTAAAGGGCTGATTTTTTTCAAAATCTGAGTAAAAAAGTTGAATCAGATTCAGGTAATGCCTCAAGTTTCAGGTTCCTGATTTGATGCACAGTGTAAAAAGTCTCATTTTAATGTCATCTAATGCGACAAGACTAAAAAGGCAACACCACTTTTTCTTGCTGCGCAAAGTAAATAAAGATAGCATCAGCAAACTTAGAACAAACTTCTTTTTGTTTTGGAGAAAGAGAAAGACAGGTACAGCCAAATAAGGCCTTGATAAAAACCACCCACGGCATCCTGGCCCTCCCCATGTCATATAGCGAGGGAGCATCCACCCCGTAGGTAGTCAAGCACAATCCATCCCCAGTGTGTTCTCTTCCCACGTTACTGGATATAAGGGAAGCCAGTGCCTTGTGTGAGTAGGTGGAAGGAAACCTTGTACCTTAGCAACGATGTGCGTGTTCTTCTACACCGCCCCCGGCTGAACGGAGGAAGGCAGAAGGGGGAAGATGTGAGTAATGGAGGGAGGCAGAGAGGCAGGCACAGTGGAGCGTTCACCGTCATTGCCGTGAGATGCAGGACACACTGTTCTACATCAGTTTCAGCTCGTGGTTGCCCTCCAACGGTCAACAGTTTGATTATACAGCCTAAAATTAACGGGGCTAATGTGGAAAAAATTCTCTCCTTAGAGAAAACCTTCTTTGGTGTAATATATTTGTCTCTGTGTGTGTTTTTTTTTATTAATTAAATGTTTGTAATTTTAATGTTTCCATATTTAGAGTTTTCCCTGTTTTCCTTCAACAATGGCATGGTGGTATCATCTTGCCGGGAGCTTGAGAATAACCGCAGTGCCCTATCCGCTGCCTCTGCCTTTGCCATCGCCACAGCTGGTGCCAATGAAGGAACGCCAACCAAGGAAAAGTACCGCCGTATGTCCCTCGCCAGCACAGGTCAGTAACATACCATAATTGGCTGGCAGAGCTGCTTCTACAACACTGTCTGAAGCACTTGGATACTGAAAACGATGCTGGGTGCTGACCAAGAACAAAACCCCCTCTTCTTAAATTTAACAAGAAGCACTTTGGGTAGTCCCACTGAAGAAAAGTTCTATGGTAAAATAAGACAAATATTTTTTAAAACACTAAAAATATTGTATCCTCTTGGTGGTGGTGGTATGATGGTTGGGGCTTTCTTGTTGTCATGGCAACTGGTGCATTGCAAAAAGACAGAAGAGCGACTACCTTCAACTTCTGCACAAACCAACAACTACATGGTTGAACATAAGTGGCATCAAAGCAGTGATTCCAAATAATGGAAAAACAGGTAGAAATTGAGCAATAATGCACAATAAATGTAGTAATTTTACAGAGATGAATACTTTGGTAGAATTATTCCAACAATGTGTAGAATAGCAGACCACAACTTCCTGAAAGACATTTGACTAAATTTAAGAGGAAAATATCTATCAATTTGAGCTCATATGTATAATTTTAACCTGTGTGGAAAAGGCTGAGTCCAGTATATCAAAAATGTTGCAGCTGCTTCTGCTTTTATTTAGAAATAAAACAATATATACTTTATAAAATAAGTGGTTGAGACCCTAAAGTGAATTTTGACACTAAGGTTCATGTTATTGGGGAGTGTGTGAATATCAACTTCTGAGCACAACAAGGAAATTAATTAAATAAATACTGCTGGATTGTTTTGTGAACATTTAAAATCTTTATTTATTTCCAACTATTTTACTTGTAGGGAAACATTTTTCATCTGTTTCACGGTTGTTTTTATTTTCAGTTTCTATGACATTTGGGGTGAATAAATGTATCTGACTTTATTACATTCTTACATTTTGGGAGGTTCAAAAAGTTTGAACCAAAACAATGTTTATATTTCTTGTCCTACAGTTTTCTAGCTGCAGCAGAAGCAAATTAGTGAGGGATTAGTGCAGGAGCAGGCTATTTAAGAAAAATAAATCCAACTGTATTAACCCGGATTCCAGGTTTTCCTACAGATCAGAGGAACGGAGACAAAGAGTTTGTTATTCGCAGAGCTGCTACAAATAGAGTCCTGAATGTGCTGCGTCACTGGGTGTCCAAACACTCACAGGTGAACTTTGACCCCTTTCTTTTCTTTTTTTTTCCCTTCTGTTTTTGAAGCAGTACAATAAGACCTGTGTAATAACACTGTGGTCGTTCTTGTGTGTTTCCACAGGACTTTGAGCTGAACACAGAGCTGAAGATGCGGGTAATTGGCTTCCTGGAGGAGGTGATGCATGACCCAGAGCTCCTGACACAGGAAAGAAAAGCAGCTGCCAACATTATCAGGTTGGTTTTCCTTTCTTCACTGCATGATCAGTTACATAGTCGTATGTGATGCATCTCTGTGAAAGAACGGTGTAGAAAAGAACATTTTTGAAAAACCATAGAAAGATTTGATCACCTAATGAATAGCCTAGTTGGAAATCATGGGTAAAATGTTCCTGGATAGTAACACAGAGAGGAGAAAAAAAGGCAAACCCCATTCTGAAAAAAAGGACAGTGTTAACGAACTGACGGGGTAAAGTCAGTCTTGTTGTTGTGGTGTGACTAAAGCTTTTAACATGCAGGAATGCTGAGTAGCTCTTAAGTTGTTGTATAAAAACTAAATCCTCTTTGAAGAAATCGCTGAAGCAGGCGCCACTTCTATTTGCATGCAGGACTCTCACTCAGGAGGATCCTGGAGACACCCAGGCCAGCATTGAGGAGCTCACCCAGATGGTAGGCGTGAGAAATCTCTTTGAATCCGCCAGACGGTTGTTTAGCTATGATTACTGCTTTAGGATTAATAATGACTTGGTTGTGTGTGTGCGTGTGTGTGCGCGCGTGTGTGTGTGTGTGTGTTTAGGCTATGGAAGAAAGTAAGACTGAACCATTTGAGAACCATTCTGCCTTGGAGATTGCTGAGCAACTCACAATGCTGGACCACCTGGTCTTTAAAGTTATCCCTTATGAGTGAGTAGCCTACATGTAAACCTTTGAATAGAAACAAGACAAGAACTACTTTTAGCAAAGGGAGATTGAAGAACACACAGAGTTCACTTGATGCTGAACAAATATTGTGTTTCAATATTCTTTTTGTGACACGTGTTTCTTTTTCTATAGGGAGTTCTTTGGACAAGGCTGGATGAAGAACGACAAAAATGAGAGAACACCATACATAATGAAAACAACCAAGCATTTTAATGATGTATGTGATAACGTCCTTCTTTATAGATTTATAAGTGATCTTATTAAATTAGAATGTCATTAAAATATGTATTTATGCTAGTAATTTGATTACAAAAAAATAATTACATTATTTAGATTCTGCCACCGCCTTCACAACTACAACTGCCGTGGTGTTAAAAATGCCAAGGTTACTTTAATAGCATCCTTAAGTTTATCTGCAGTTTTGCATATGGTTTATTTTGTCTTTCTCTTAACAATAATCCCTAAATTCTCTACGGGTTTAGGGCAGGTGAGTTCGCTGGTCAATAATACCTTGGTTATTAAAGTAGGCATTAGCACTTTTGGTTGTGTAAGCGGGTGCCAGGAACTGCTAGAATCTGAAATCAGGCTCTCCAGAAAGCTTATCAGCAGCAGATCGAGGCATGAACTTCTCTAAAATTTGAACATCAAGTAACTCAGATTCTGTGCCTCTCCACAGTCACTTCAGACTCACATTTTGATTTCCACTGACTCTGGCCACAGTCTACAATCTTGTGTGTCTTTTCTTTCACAATCCTGTCAAGACTGTGTGATCACTGTGGCTTGTGCATTTGTGTAATATATTATTTACAATATAAAATTTTTCTGAGACACTGAATTTGCTAATTTCGTTACCCATTAGCCAGAATCAAAAGTATTACTAGATGTGTATGTGTGTGTTTCTTTTTTAGATCAGTAACAGGATCGCCTCAGAGATCCTTCACTGGGATGATGTCAACCTGAGGGTGGCTGTGATTGAGAAGTGGGTGGCTGTGGCGGACATTTGCCGCTGCCTTCACAACTACAATGCCGTTCTGGAGATCACATCCTCGCTCAACCGGAGCTCCATCTTCCGCCTCAAGAGGACCTGGCTAAAAGTGTCCAAACAGGTACAACATGTGTCTCTGTTCAGTATCTTTTGCCTTTTCTTAGTTTTTGGAGACTTTCTGATTCATATCTGATTGTTGTCAGGGGTTCCTCCTAACTTTAGCATATGAATTATTTAAGCTGAAAAATATTCCTCAACTCAGGGAACAAATTAATGTAGTTTTTAATACATCAAGACTTGGCAAGAAGAAAACTTCCAGAAAGAAAACAGTGTAATAAACAGATACAGCATATTAAAAATCATCTCATAAAATAACATTAAAAATATGAGTTCAAAGAGATTTTACAGGTGGCAACAAGTTAACTGTGATTCACTTTCTAGACGAAAACTGTGATCGACAAGCTGCAGAAGCTGGTGTCATCAGAGGGCCGCTTCAAAAACCTAAGGGAGGCTTTGAAAAAGTAAGTATTTGTCTAATTTTTATCACTTTCTTGAACTTTTTTATTTTTTTTTTTTTGGTTTTGTTTTACACCCATCTCTTTCTGTGACTCTTTTCAGCTGTGACCCTCCATGTGTTCCTTACCTGGGAATGTACCTGACTGACTTGGCCTTCATTGAAGAGGGAACACCAAACTACACAGAGGACAACCTGGTCAACTTCTCCAAGATGAGAATGGTAGACAAAAATTGTCATATCATTTACATTTGAGGCGGAGCCCTTTAATTTTACAATAACAGTTCGCTATAAAATGGTTCAATATGACACAAAACTGTTCCATTTGCCTCCAGATTTCGCACATCATCAGAGAGATCCGACAATTTCAGCAAACAGCTTACAAGATAGATTTTCAGCCTAAGGTGAGAAAACTGAAAAATTAAACATAACATTTATCATTATCATTTATCTCTTTTTTTTTTTTTATATTCACCTGAATGACAAAAAAGTAACTGTCACTATTAGGCAGACAATAATTAAAATCATCTAGGCATAAACATTTGTAAGAAACATAGTAACAAAACATAAGTAACAATTTAACAAGTGAAGAAGATAATATGTAAATACATTTTCATATTTAGACTTAATTCTTAAAATATATTTTCAAATATATTTTTACCTGTTTAACTAAGTTTTAAGTTTGCATTTAAACTATTTCTTTAAATATATATATATTCTCTAAAATGGCAACTTTTTCTTCATGTTAATCTTCTTTCTCCTCATCCTTTGACTTTAATCTCAAAATGGGACATCAACATTTTGACACAAATGACACAAATGACTCTACTACTACATTATATAATTCAATGTATGATCATTTCTTCACAAGAAAATTTCAAAGAAATGTTTACTTATAAGCATTTGTCTTCCTAAAGGACTCCTGACATAGATAAGAAAATGCTACCCTTTAGTTTTAGTTTGTGTGACCTTCTGATGCAACTGTCCAAACAGTTGCAAAGAAAAGTGCTTTCTCAATCACAATTATTCTTTCATCAAATGTCCCTTCCAAAGGAAGAGCCTAAAAGTTAAACAAATTCCTTTCAGTGTACTATGTATGTGCTTTTTGTTGCTGCAGGTGGCAAAGTACCTGCTGGACAACAGCACAGTGATGGACGAGGAGAGCCTATATGAAGCTTCTCTGAGAATTGAGCCCAAAACTTCATCGTGAAGAGAAATGATGTCATGATCAGATATAGACTGCAGAGAAGGTTTCAACGTGTACATTTATCATTATTTGTATTAGACACAATAGGCTGTGCCCTCCTTGTATTTGCTTCCTAATGAATTCTGTGTATTATTGTTATTAGAGACTGAATAGAAGCCCACAGAGGTTTTATTTCTATAGTTATAAAGTATTTATATGTTCTATATTGTCTTAAATGCTCATTTATGACCTGTTTATTTTGCACTAGAGAGCAGATAGAAAGGAGAGTTTACAGACTTTATATTTTAGTATATCTAAATGGGCAACTGGAGTGTAACACAAATTTCTCATTAATGAGAAAACGGCACTTTGTAGGAAATCAAGAGTCTGCGGGAACTAGGCTTCAGGAAAGTTCCTGTTACAAAATTATTCAACTTGTCAAAAATCACACAAATGTGATTTTCAAGTGGCTGTACAATCACAGATTGTACATGGATTTTTAAGATAGCAGTCTACGTTGAACGTGACATTGCATAGCAGTCAACAAAGTATCAAACTTAGAGGTTACTTTCCCAGAACTTAAAGATTCATTTTCCAAACTCAATAAACACTTTGTTGGAACTTTGGTCAAACATTATACTGACTTTCCTAAAACTGACCAGGTGCTTTCTAGGACCTTACTACTTACTAAGCCTGAGCTCAAAGGTCACTTTGTGGAAAATACAAGAGGCTTTCCTAGAACTTTGAGGTTACTTCCCTGCAAATACTAGGTACTTTCTCAGAACTTGGCAGTTACTGTCCTTCAGCTTCTTAGAAATTAGAAGCTACTTCCCAGAAATATGTTTCTTGTAACTTAGTAGTTACATTCCTGGGACTTACCAGGCACTTTTCATAGGTTTTTATGAAACTTTCTGGTTATTTCGCCAAAGTTACCACATACTTTCTGGACGATAACTCAAAAGTAATACATATCGTTATAAACACATGATTAATATCAATAGGTAGTACGTCCAATTCAGTGTTCGCTAATTTCACTGCACAGCATTCTGGGGTATGTATGTGGAGGAAAGGCTTTAACTGCTGAACATTTCACTTCCAGCTAAACAAGTTGAGTGGCATCAACTAACTCACTCACTCTTTGGTTACCTAGTAGCAACTCATTCACTTTTTGGTTACCTAGCAACTACCTGTTGTGCAGCAGCAGTTTATGGTTTCACCAATGTTTAAAAGTTCTTAAAAATAACGAAAGACATAAAAAAGGGCATGCCACCAGTTAGGGAGTATTTCACAGACTTAAAACAATAACAAAAAAAACAATCTAATCATTAATTATCAATATTGACTGATGTGAAACTTTCATATTGTGATACATTTTTCAGCCATATTGTCCAACTCTACTTTATGGACATAGACAGGAGTTTCCAAATTTTAAATTTTACCTTCCAGAACATACTTGGTACCTTACTGGAGGTTTTTTGGAACAAACTAATTACTTTCCTTGAACTTTCAAAGTGCTTTCTTGGAACCTCCTTGGAATTTACTGGAAAAAAAAAACTAAAGATTCTGGGTACTTTTCAGAAACTACCAGGTTCATTTTGGGATTTAGACAGTTTACTTTCTGAAACTTACAAGATTTCTTCCTGGAATGTTCATGGAAATTCCAAAGTACTGGATTTTCCCACTTACTTCTTGAAACTTTGGTTACTTTACTAAAGTTCTAGAAAGTTTCTGGTAAGCTTAGGAAAATAATGTTTAGGTACTGGGAAAGGGTTTCTGAGTTCTTGGAAAGTATGTGATGTATTATGTAGTATTAAAACTACTAATGCATGACTGTTAATTTATATTAATTTTGAAACGTTTTAAAGCTGTTGTTCTCAGCTGATTAGAGGGAAAAGTGGGACTAAGGTAGTAGCAAAAGTTGAATCACAATTTGTTTTATGTAACCACTGGCTGTTTAACATGTAAGAAAAGATTACAGAGAAACAGAAAGTTTCTTTATAGTTTTGGATTTTTTTTTTAATGCTTTGCTTACTTTATTCCCCTGGTGGGCAGCGTCATGTATATACAGTATAAGCACCAGGCAATGTATGTAGCAAATGTAACAGATTTTGAGCCACTTACAGAAGTTAAAATTCTCAGCTTCAATATTCAGACACAGAAAGTGCAGTCTTTCTGGTAAAATCCTCTTTTGTTAGTGCATTATGATTTTTGCCTTAATCATGAAATGGATTATATTCCACTAAAGTATTTAAACTTCTTTGTTCTACAATTTGCCAATGAAATAAACTGACTGCATACGATATAATGTACAGACTGATGCATTTCCTAACATGCAATGTGTTCAAAGACACATCCCTGGAAATGTATTATCTTTATGATTGTTAAAAGCTATAATTACTCTCCTGTCTACGCCACTTTGAAACAAATGTTTAAGGCAACATTAGTGTACTACATTCTATTCCAATGTGTTAGCAGGAGCTACACAGTAGTATTATTGTGCTTCTTGAAATATTTATATGTATTTTTTACAGGCTTTATATAGAGAGACACCTAAAGCTTAAGTGGCAGGCATGTACCACTTTTATGTGTTCACATCAAATCTATATATATCTACAGAATGGTATGTGTATTGTATTTAAACCCTACCTTTGCACCCTTCAATCCGCATCCTCCAACAGGAACACCAGATGTTTGCAGTGAGCAATACCCAGTGACATGAGAATTATCTTTCAGTCTATTTCAACAGCTTGAGTAGTATTTCCAGTTTTGTATAAAAGTGTACTCTTTCCTGATTACCTCTTGTTAATAAATCTGTTTTTTCTCAGGGGGCGAAATGTCTCTGGGCTTCTGTTTGTGCATTTAAATTTGACCTCGACATTTGAACTGAACAATAATGTTTTACTTTAGTACACTCACTGGGGGAGTTTGAAAATAGGGTCTATATACTGGAAGCTGGTTTGAGTTTGCATTGTGGTTATTTATCTACAATTAACATAGTTAAAGACAAAATTTGTTACCTTTAAAATGACTGCAGCAGGGAAATGTGCATACAAAAGTGTTTATACTACAAACATTTTATTGTGGCTATAACAATTTGTCATTTTACACCCATAAACTGTAATGTTTATTGGTATAACATGCAATAGCAGAGACGACTAACTTTCTGTCGCACAATTAAAAAGCATTAAAGGCCTAAGATCCAAAATTGATCATTCTTTGATAAGTCAATTGTTTGTTGGGAACATTCCTTTTTTTATTCAATAAGACAGACTCCTAGAAATGGCATACTTTTCTCTGTTACACCTGGATGATGTATATTAATGTATTATTGTATTTTACTCATTTCCTCTGTAATAATGTTTGATA
Organism: Poecilia mexicana; assembly: GCF_051168715.1. Classification (NCBI taxonomy): domain Eukaryota; kingdom Metazoa; phylum Chordata; class Actinopteri; order Cyprinodontiformes; family Poeciliidae; genus Poecilia; species Poecilia mexicana. The sequence goes on along the minus strand of NW_028263372.1, from coordinate 27,734,158 downwards.
TTGTGTCACATTTTTAGCTGTTTTAATCTCAGACTTAGAAAAACAATCTATGTATTATTTGAGTTAATTTCATATCAGAGAGTGAAAAAAAAATATTTGTGAGGAAATTAATGTAAAATAATAATAAAAGTACCCCCGCTGTTAATCAATGTTGTAAAAACCCCATTTCACTTTAGGACAGTTCTTAGCTACAAAAAAATAAATAAAAAAATTCAAAAGATTGTATCATTCGGAGACAGGCATTTTTCCACAATATGTTTTTCCTGTGTAGTGTCTCTTACATATACTTTTTCACATTTCCGAGGATTTTTTTAATTCATGTTTAGTTGAAATTGTGGAGTGTAAGTTAATTTTGGCAGAGAAAGTCCATTGATAAATGCTTACTAACTGTCCCTTTGCTAGCTAATTAAGACTTCATTAAAAGGACACTGAAAAAACAGTACCTCAGCGCTTAACAGAACAAACAAAACTGACAGCGAGATTTAGGCCGAGTCTTCTTCACCCTCCTCATCATATTCTCCCTCCTCAGCAGTGAAATCCTGTTGCTGCTGGTCAGACACCTAATCATTCATTCTCCACTTCAGTGAACTCCATCTCATCCACACCCTCACCAGCGTATCGTCGGATGAAAACTTTGTGCCTGAACATAGCACTGAACGTCTCAGAGATATGCTTGAACAGCTCTTGGAAGGCCACACTGTTGCCAATAAATGTGGCAGCCATCTTGAGCACGAGAAAAGGAATGCCACGACTTCAGTCTTGAAGTTGTCTGGGATCCAGACAAGAAACACAGTCCCTTGAGTTGCTGTTGTCTTTCTCAGTGCCATTCAACACCATCTTCTAAAAGTCAGCTGAACAGTGCACTCACCTCGAAGTTTGGGATGAACTTTGACAGGTTCTGCATCATACTGGAAAACCTTATCAGTGATGCTTTATCCTGTGGGTTTTGGCATTTCTGCAATAGTTATGATCTTTTCTTTGTGTAGCTTTGGGCCTTCTATGCTGAGAGTATGACCAATATACTGAATTTAAGCTATTCCAGTCTTGAATTTGTCTTTGTTAAGCTTGAGGTTGATTGTTCTTATCCTAAGAGCTGTCTCATTCTTTTGCCATGTTGTTTTCTGTCTTTTTCCCACTACAGAATATTGTCCATGATGTTCACAACTCCTTTGAGTTCCTCAGGTCTTTGAGCAATGCACTTCTGAAAAATGTAGTTACTAATGAGATTCCAAAAGGCAGTGTTTTGAGTCTGCATTGACCAGTGTTAAATGTGCACAATTCAGAAATCTCTTCACAGTTGAATTAGTCAAAATCCATGGTTTAGGTCCAACACTGAAAAACTCCTTTCATTTTGCATCTTTGCAATGATGTATTTCACTGCTCAAAGTGGGAGGTCTTACCTCTATGTCTTTCAAAGGGAATAAATAGAAATCCCTTTGTTTTTGTCTTTTATAAGGCTACCACACTGTCAGGCTCTGTTTGTTTTTTAACAAGTGCCTCCATTATTTTCTGTTCAGCTTTGATGTTTTTCTTAATGCTAAATGCTTTCATGGGTGGATGCACTACTGGAGTGACTGTGCGATCAATCTGAATGTGATGTCTTCCAGTACACAGCCTAATCCCAAAAACACATCTAGTTACTCTTGCAGGACATTTGTTTCTCCTTTAAAGTTCACTTTAAATATTATCACTATCAGTCCATAAGTATTCATGAATTTCCTCCCAATATAGCAGGTAGGCTGGCTTCTATCATCTGAAAGTCCAACTCATGTTCTTTACTGTTGTAGTGACATTTCAACTTTACAATGTGCAATAGCACCATCTTGTGACAAGACTATGTCAGAAACCTAAAGCTAGATGATACATTATCTTTAGTTTCTTTTATCAAAATTGTACCAGGGAGAACATTGCGGTCTGTCCTAGTAGCAAGTCTGAAGATTAAATATATTGGCAAACATACAGGAAGATGTGCAAAAAATATAGCAGGTCAGATATAGCAGATTCCTCAGTAGTGATCAGTGCAGACCTGCTGAGAGGTTTTGGAGTGCAGGAGTCGCTTCTGAATACCTTTTTTTGATTCGCTGGTGGCATTTGTCATATTTTATGATTTAGTAAGTAAATTGAAGTAGCAGCCTATCTACAGGTGAGAGGAAACGGTTAGATGAGCTAATCAGGAAGACCATCTCTGTCATATGATGCTGCCTTGATCTATTGCAGGTGGTGGAAGACAGAAGAACTCTTGATAAAGTACTGAATGTCTTCCACTTCATCCATAAATTTGTTACAGAACTGAAGAGCTCCATCAGATAGTTTCAGCATGTTTTTTTTTTTTTTTCACTTAATGTAAATAGTCTGTTGTTTTGAACTTTTATGGTACTAATGACTTTGTATACAGCTCTCTAAAGGACTGCACAATATTATTTTTCTTGTATATTTGTCCTAACTGTATTCTCTTATTCTTCTTTTTGTTTCCCTGTTTTGTGAATATGGACGCTCCCACTGACGTTATATTAACTTGGTGCTGTGACTCTGGAATTTCTCCACTGTGGGACAATAAAGGATATTTCCATTCCATGCAAAAGTCTAATAGTCCCAGAAGAACAAAAGAACAGAACTAATAAAAAAGCCGTTTAAGAAAGTTTCTGTAGATGTGTGGTATTAGATTGTTTTTTTAAATTGTGTTATTTTTCCGAGTTATTCGATGTTAACTAGATTTCAGAATATAGTGTTTCTTTTTAGCTTGCATGCGCTGATTCCTATTCTTAACCGGTAGGTGGTGGTATTGCGTCAAATTGTTGTTTGCTAACACGGCCATTGCAAAGCAAGAAGAAGCAGGCTACTACTCCTCCTCCTCTTGTTGCACAAGAGAAATGGGAGGGATTTGTTACAAAACTTATACACCGTGTGGCGGCAAACAGTTTGCGTCTCCGTCTAGTGTGAATGTTAAAGTCCACAGCTGTGCAATCAGCTTTAACAGCTGGGATTTATTCACCCAATTTACTGAGTGTAAGGACATGTCTACCAGACAAACAAAACGTGAAGCTACTATGAAGGTACAGTAACTGTCTGTTTCTCTTTCTTTGTGACTCTTTTTATGTGATGAACTTTTGTGTAACACATTTCTCTGCTCACCGGTGAACAGCACTTGACTCCAGATACCAATGCAACAGTCCGACGGTCATCTCGGAGGGCTGTCGCCCCTAAACGGCTCGACTTTTCTCCAGACATGGCAGATGAAACGGTGGCGAAAAAAGTAAGTTCAGGCAGGGAATGGTTTAGTCAGTTATGTTGGAAATCTGTTCGGTAATAGGTCCGCATTTTGTCTCGATAGAAAGCAAAAACCAAAAAGGAAATGCCAGAGAAGAAGAGGATAAAGGACGAAGATGAATTGGACCAGACGGTAAGTACACCAAACTTTTTACGTTTATATCAGATGTAATGGTGGACGTATATTCTGTGTGTGAATGTACGGATGATGTCAATATGGTGTCTTTGCATAACAGAATGATGGAGGGCTGTCTGCATACGAACTGGAGCGCCTTGAGAACATCAAGAAGAACCAGGCTTTTCTGTCCTCCATCAACTTACTCCAGGTAGATCGACTGGTTTGTTACTGTCTTGTGATAACATTTCCTCTGTTAAATCATAACGTTCACAAGCAAGCTACTGGGTAATAAAAAGATAAAATTTGAATTTTAAACCTCAAGTGCATCTAAGCCAGATGAAACATGATGCATTACTTTTGAATTCATATCGGTAGTTAAAATGCATAAAATCAAAGGTATTCTTATAGCAAAATAAAGGCATTTATTGTTGGTAAATATGCAACTCTGGTCCAACATGTCTTTAATATTGAACCCCTGAATCAAGGTGCTTTTCATCTTTTATTGAAGATGTCAACAACTTGCTTGCAGCTTTATTTCAGATTTGTTTCACTGTGACAGTTGTAGAGATTGTTCCAGATGTTCTTTTTGACTAGAAATAAAACTGGTGTTTTATTTTTTTCATAAGGCCAGAGAGGATTTGCATCAGACCACACGACCAAAGCCATCGCAGCGAGGTTTGAGGTATGGTCAGCTAAAACTCTGACTGCTCATTTCAGAATTCAACTTTAAATTATTTTCTGGTTGAAAGAAATTTGGGTACATTTTGGTTCAGTCAGCAATGGTTGCTAAAATGCAAACTTTGTTAAATGGCATGATTTGCCAAAGTTCCATGGCCTTTCAAAGTACTATTCATTTATTTATTTTTTTTGATGTAAAAATATTCTCTGGCAAGCTTTTGCATTACGTTTTACCAGTCCTAGCTCTTTTTTTTTTTTTTTTTTTTTACATTTTTAATTTTAACATTTATTTGCAGGCCTCAGTCAGCTGTTAAGGAGGCACTTCCCCCTCGTAAATCCCTACGCCTTCAGAATAAACCAGCAGAGAAGTTGACTCTTCCCAAAGAACCTATTGATTCGCTTCACCCTGATCTGGTATCATGTGATAAATGTTTACTACTGAAATCCCTTCAGTAGTTGTGTATTGCATTCTGGATTTTCTCTTACTTATTTAGTTTTTTCTTGTTCTTCCACTAAAGGCCAGGGTATTAAAGAAGCCCAGTGGCGCTCTTCACATGAATCCCATAAATCAGGAAGGGGGTTTCAAGCTGCCACCAGAGCTTCGACAGCTCTGCTTGGAGGTAAGAATTACATACGTTTCCTTCTTATTGTTCTGATTTAACCTTTTTTGGAATAGAATTATATGTTTTACTCTGATATCAAAACTTTTCTCTTGATTTTCTTTTAAAACTTAAGAAGCAAATGATTTCAGCTTGATATAAAATCTGAAAAGAAAAGTTTTGTCTTGGTTTTTGGTTTGAAACAGTGACTTTTTTTTAACAGGACTCAAAGGAGGAGCAGAGGAAGCTTGATTTAAAAGAGTGAGATTATGTTTAGTTTTTGTTATTTTAAATGTTTAGTGCATTTTTGACAATTTCTCGGGTGACAAAGATGTTCTGCTCCTGGCAGGAAATGATAAATGACTGTAATGTCTGAACACAGGTACATTTCTGCTCTGAAAAGCCTTAAGATGAGGGAGGACGATGTGGTCAAAGTGGTGAAAGATCGCATCTTCTCTGCAGCCTTCCATCCTTGCAGCAGCAGCCTGTTGCTCGCTGCTGGAGGCAAGTGGGGAAAAATAGGACTGTGGAATATGGTAAGTTGCCCTTTTGCCTTGGTAAGATGAAGATTTGCAAATGTTTTCTCACCCCTTTAACATTTTATGTGTCATAATTTGAAATAAAAGCTGGACTTGCAGCTTTCTTTTAACAACAATTTTCTTCTTGCCAATTTCCCACAAAATCCAGACTTACTACTTGCAGGACTAATTTTAGTACCTACAGATTCTCCCAGCTTAGTGTTGATCATTGCAGCTCCCTATGATTTACCTGAGGTCCTTTGGCTACTTGTTTTTTTTTTTTAGCACTTTAAGAGAATGCATTAATTTATTTAATTATTTTAAACCATTTAAAACAATCATAAGCCACTCCCTACCGTGGATCAACAGATTTTTATTTTTACTTTTTTAGAAACTGTACTGCGGCTTTGGGAGATATCTTTCAGGCTTAATTTATTAAATATGTGTGCATATTTGAAACTCCCTCTGACCTTGAAATGATCTATAATTCACTTTCACGGGAAGCATAGCAGAGGGATGTAATTGTTATTAAATCTTGATTTAGTATTCTCGTGACAATGTTTTTTTTTTTAAGATATTTTAACTTCTTCATGTAGTTCACATACACTGAATTAATTTTTTTTTTCTCACTGCTTGAAGTTTAATCAGATCAAACTTCTCTTGTTTTTTGGATCAGTTAGAATTACAACATTTTTATCTATTTGCTAAGTGCCACAATAACAAGAGAAGGAAAATGTGAAGCATTTCTTATCTTCAAATCCAGAAGTTTATTCTTCAGTGTAGCATTGCCTTTGAACTCTGACTTGGGTCAAACCTTCTGGGTTTCCTTCTACAAGCAAAATAAAGATGTGTCCTTTTTGACACATTCATGCATCGCATACAGTCCCAGCTCATACTGTACGTCTTCAGCATAATCCCAACCACACTCTACTCTCTTTATTTCCAGGCCAATATTTAAACAATTTTCTTCATACATGTTTGATGTAATTATTCATTTTTCTGCGCATCAGGGTGCTGAATGGGGCGATGACGGTGTTCTGCTCTTTGAGCCCCACTCTAGACCGGTGGGCAGCATGGCGTTCTCCAGGTGTCACCCTAACCAGCTGCTGAGCGCCAGCTACGACGGATCCTTGCGCTGCATGGATGTAGAGAAGGCCGTATTTGATGATGTACGTACAGTTATAAACCGTCAAGCACATTTGTTCAAAAATATAATGTTGATTCTGAAGTTATCCATCCCTCTGGTAACTCTACCCTCCTTCTGTTGCTAAGATATTCAGACCTTATGTGAAAGGGTTTTTGTTCCAGGTATATGACATTGATGATGGCCTGAAAACGTTTGCCTTCATGTCACATGACTGCTCAACCCTTCTGGTAGGGAACTGGTTTGGAGAGGTTGCCATCGTCGACAGGCGAACTCCAGGGTAAGGCTTCATTGTTCACAATAAGTGTTCATGTTTGTTTCTCTTTTTTATTTACTGTTTTACTCTTGAACATTGTAATTTTTCTCAGTAAATCGTCTTTATAACAACTTCATTGTCCTTGAAGAAACTCCCATGAGTCTCTTCACTCCCTAAACACCAAGGCTGTTCGCTGTGTAGACGTCCATCCTCTCCAGATGCAGTACTTTGTTGCAGCAGAAAGCAGGTAATTATTGCATCACTGATTTCTTCCATCGTTTTGAGTTTCCATTTTGCTTTTTCACATGATCAGATTGTTTTCTTTTTAAACTTTTTTTTTTTGTTTTTTTTGTCTACAGGACAGTAGGTATCTATGACTGCAGATACTTGAAGAAGACCCAAAGCAAGGCAGTGGCTCACCTGAATGGGCACGCTCTAACCATCACCAGTGCTTATTTCTCACCTTGCACTGGAAACCGAGTTCTCACCTCATGTCTGGACAACCACATAAGGTGAAGCAAACAAGCTGTTAAAGCACTGAGGGTTTTCACATCTTCTGTTACAACCACAAACCTCAATGAATTTTTTTGGGTTTTATGTGATGGACCGACACAATTTGGAGCACTTTTGTAATGTGGAAGAAAAAGAATATCTGCTTTTCAAATGTAGTAAAAAATCTGGAAAGCTACTAGTTTGTAGAGCCACGTTTCACTGCAATCACAGCTTTATGTCTTTTGGGTTGGGCATTCCACATTTAGAGAGTGGAGCTTTTACTTATTGTTTTTTTTTTGTTTTACCTGATGGCTCAAACTCAGTCTGATTGAATGGAGAATGTCTGCAAAAAGCAGTTAAGTCTTGACTGATTCTGCCACCACCGTGCTCCAACATAGAGTGGGTGTGTTCAAGGTAACGTGTAGTGTATGTTTTCTCTGAGGTGGTGAAAACTTATTTTTTGTGGAGCCTACCCTAGTTTAGTCTTTGCCACTGAAATGTTTGGTTTGTCACTTGGTCTTTATGCTAATTGATGTCAAATTTCTGAGGCCTTCACAGAACAACTGTACAATATGCACAAATTATTTACCACACTGTTAAACTTTAATAATTCAGGACTTGTCAAGGCTATTGGATACTCTGATTTTCTGGGTTATATTTCTTTAAAACTGAAGGCAGCGTAACATTTTCTTTCTACTTAACATTTTTATTTGGTCTGATGACAGAAAAATCTCTCAAACAATAAAATGCATTGGGGCTATGGGTTGTAACATGCCAGGAAAATGAAGACGTTTAAGGGGTATAAATACTTAAAATATTCCAGAAACTGTCTTTTATATTATTGTGTTCTTATTAAATTTATAGGATATACGACACATCTTCGTTGACTGCTGAAACTCCCTTGATTAAATCAATCAGGTATGTTCAGGATTTATTTGCATTTTAAATATTTTCCTGTATTTCATGTTGGGTCCTGATCTAACTATGCAGCATGTTTCTACCTCTTGGATTTGCAGTCATGACATGCAGACGGGCCGCTGGCTGTCGAAACTCTCGGCAGTGTGGGACCCCAAGCAGGAGGACTGCTTTGTGGTAGGAAGTATGAAAAGACCCCGGCGGGTGGAGGTGTTCCACGAAAGCGGGCGACTACTGCACTCCTTCATGGATGAGAACCTTGGCACGGTGCTGTCCGTCACCGCCTTTCATCCCACAAGAAATGCTCTGCTGGGGGGAAATTCATCAGGACGCATGCACGTCTTCCACAGTTGGAACGAAGGCCAGTGAGTTTTCAACCATGATCCCTGGATGAGATGAGTAATGTAGGAAAGATGCTGCCAAAAATAATTAGAAGGGTCCTAAAATGGGCCAATTTAACAAATAGTATCTATATTCTGTACTTGGTCCATTCCAGATGTGTTGCACCTTTTTAAAAAAACAAGCTTTTTTTTCTTTTCTTTTTTTTTAGATTGTTGCTCAGACTTTCATAGTCTGACTTCTCAGGGTCTTTTTACCCTTTTGTTCACAGTTCACTGAGTTGCCAATGCAACTGCCTGTGTCCTGCTTCTATGCATCTCATACATGGATTCTTGGTGTTAATATATTAATTCCTTTATTGTTCTCTTCAGAACTTTTTTTTAATGTTGTATCCTCTATAAAGAAGATGACTTCCTCATTCTTTGAAACCTGTCTTGTTGATTTAAGGCTTATTTTGGAGGGAGATTTGACCACATGCCTTCTTAGTTTTACAGAAATGTGACTATTGTGGTTTATTTGTTACTTTGAACAAGACCACCATGTACTTCAGCATATTTAAACAAAAAATTTTGCACTTTTTTTTTTAAGTTACGGAAGTTTGAAAATGCAGTAAGTCAGCTGTTTTGTTTGTGGAACTGTTTTGTCTTTTAATGTTTATATCTTTGACGTTTACATAAAAGCAATAAAGTTATGCAGTGAACATAACTGCTGAAGATAATTGTATTCCCAAATTCTGTGTCACTTCAAGGGTGCAGCAGCTTGACAAATTTTAAACAAAAATTTTCTTATGTGGTTGACCTGAATTATTTATTATAAGTTGGTAATCAATGTTTTTATTCAGTTCTCCATGTTCTTGAATGTTTTATTTGTAAAATTTAAACTGCATTTAAATCAACTACGAGATTTAAAGTATGAATATTGTTTATTCACAGATTACACTAGTCTTCAGTCAAAAATAGGAAAAAGCAATCTTGTTTAGAGGAACTGAATGCAGAACATAATGCTTACAGAGACAATGGCGTGTGCTGGACTTCAATACAAGAAGAAAGATTACAGTAGGAACGTGTTTGACACCTAAATCCTGTCGACATGTTTCAGTGAGAAGAAAGCTAGTAGCTTGATAGCTGAACTGATACTCCAGGTAATGTGCCAGCTCAAGTTTGAAACATTCAATTATCCATTTTAACTTCCTGGACAAATCAAACTGCATTGTACAAGTGGACACAGTAATTTTTTTTTTTTTTTTTTGCAATAAAATATATAAAATTTGTACTAAAGGCAAGTGAGAATTCAATGGGTTCTCCTTTTGAACTCTTGAAAACAGACTTTCACAAAAAAAACATTTTGCATTTAATCAAATTGCATAAATGAATCCGATTTATAGAGAAGACAAAGAACAAAAGTGGATTTTACGTTAAAAGGTTTTTCCAAGAACAGGGACCAAAATCTGTTCCAAACATGCCTCTACAGTATTCTTTGATGCACCGTAAATGTTTAGCAAGCCTTGAAGGCAAATATTTGCATTTAACAAGTCGGACATTTTTACTACAGAATCTGAAACATTTAGTCCTGTTTTGTTATAGGACAGGGGTGTCCAAATTTAGTCGCTTACTTTTAAATGCATTCTTTCTCCAACTCAATTTGCTTGACTAGAGAACTAGACTTGGGCACCCCTGATTTAGCACATTTTATTACACATAAACACAAATGTAAGCAAAAAGCAAATGTTCCTGCTTGATTGGCCATTTCTTTGTTTTTATAATCCTGTTTGGTCCAAACTGAATTAAAGCTTCAATACGAGTAGCCTACTGAAATGTGCAGTTGAAACCAGATGTATACATGGACTGTGTAAAAAAAAAAAAACAAAAAAAAAAAAACAGAATAAATCTTTCCTAAAGGCCAGAATGAGATCATTTTCTCACTTTAACTTTCTTCACAGTCAGAAGAACCTTAAAATGTGGTTACATTGCTTTTAAACTGACATGTTTTCCACAAGCTGTAAGCAGCTTGCTGGGATTTTGGCCCATTCCCCCTGATATAATTGGAGCTACTGAGTCGATCTGTAATTCTCAAACATTGGCTTTGTTTTTTCTCCGGTGGGAACAATTGTCATTATGGCCAAACGGTTCAATTTCAGTTTCATCACAGGACATTTTTTTTATACAAATATGGATATTTGCAAGATCCAAACTAGCTCTCTAATGTTGCTTTTTGAGTAAGGTCTTTTCCCTTGCAGAGTGGCCTTTCAGTCCATCGTGGTGCATGACTTGTTTCACTGTGGATATAAACACTCATCAGCTTCAGAGAAGATCCACACAGGAGCTTTAGGTTTTCATCTGACTGCATGTCAGACAAAATTAAAAGTTTTTTTTTATTTTATTTAGTGTATGTAAACATGGTTTCAACTGCACAAATATCACTGTAAGTATGTTACTGAAACTCTCTAGAGCTACAAAGTAAAAAGCAGCAATTTGTTAATATATATATTTTTTAACCATGTAAAAGCAATAAAATTCATACCGCTGTCCCTAGGAAAGGTTGATTTTTCATTTGGAAAAAATGTAAATTACACAGTAACCATCGATCCTATTTACCTGTATATATCTAGAATTTCTCAAACAATAAAATCATATCGTGTCTCTTTTTAAAGCATAATGTTCCACATCTGCTAATACACTTCACTGGCACGCAGCATTTATGTTTTGCTTTTTTTTTTTTTCATCCTGAGGACAAACACTTGACTGTGAACACTGACTTTTGGAGTTTGTTTTTTTTTTGTTTGTTTTTTGGAAAATAAAGACACATTTTAGGTTTGCTTGCAAAAAATCAGAGTAATAAGGCTGAAGACAGTCAGCAGACTAGAAGAGCGTTCATCTGTTGATGCAAACAGGCTGTGAAACAACAGAGGTTTCTTTGGTAGGTGTGGCGATGAACAACGTGTTGGATATAAACAATGACTGCTTTCTAATGAGTGCCTTAAAAACATTTTTTGTTGTAAAAACATGTCGCAGCCACTGTGAGGAGGCGTCCATAGGTTAAACTGACGGCAATTTGTACAAAAATAAACACGATTTAAATGTACTAAACCTTAAAATAAATGCATGATTTTAGGAACAGCAGGGTAACACAAACTTAAATGACTCACTTCTGTAGGGTTCTGACATAAAACTATCTCTTAACACTGTGGGAAAATAGCACAAAGTTTTCAAATTTTACAAAGTCAAATTTCCTTAGGTAGAAAGTATTTTGGATTTGTAACATTATTGCACATCAAAATGAACTTTCTACAGATTTTGAGAGGAGAACTAACCAAAAAACCTGACTACCACAACATTAGTTTTTCCTTCAAACTACAGCAAAGTGGCACCAACTCTTCACACGGAAACTGATTGTGTTATTTGGCTCCTATTTAATAAGCAGTAAACTTATAACTTGGATATCTTATATGTATTCTTATGAAAAGCTTATTTTATTTTGTAGACTTTGATGGTCCAGTATGGTTTGGACTAAAATGATCATGTGAGAACATCTGACGAACACCTGAACATGGACACAGTTAAACTGACAAACATTGTTCAAACCAGCTCACAGGGTAGCACCCGCATCACTCTGAATCATAAAGTGATGATGAATAACTGTATGTAGTTGTTTTAACTGAGTATAAACAGATTATCTGGTTCAAAACTTGTTTAATTAATCACTTTATGATGTTTCTCACCCCTGCACATGTCTTCTACTGGCAGCCTAAACACCACCGTCAACTTTTATGGGGACTGTTGGTAAAAATGCACAAAAAGCCCTGAAACAAATTTATCTTTTAAGTAGCATAATTTCACACTGAATACGTTAGAAAATCATTTTAATTTGAGGACCTGGAAACTATTGATTATAAATTATAGTTTCCAAAACATTAACCAAAAAAAAAAAAAATCTAAAAGTGCTTCTATTACATTTATATTTTGTAGGGATTATGAGAATTGACAATAAGTTTGGCACAGCTGATTTTACAAAAAATAAAAAATAAAACCAAGTACATATTACAAATGAATTTGTTTTACACTGCTAAAAAAGTGAATTAAAACTCGATTAAACGTCTGATCATGTATAAAATTATGCTAATGCAGTGAAAGATTCAAGGCTTTTTGCACATTTTTATGAAGGATTACCAATAATTATCGAGGTGATTATCATTCAGGTCATTATTGGTTTGATCAAACTAATCACCTGTTCTATTTTTTTTAATCTCTCTTCATAACCATTCCTTAAGTCTCAGGTCATCCTCTCTCACAGTAATGATATGAAGTATAAATTAATAGAAAAATAAAGGCAACTATCTCTGGCTGAACAAGCGAAGCCTGAACGACTTTGATCAAAGCTTTGATTCACCCTGCTTTTGTGACTTTGTGTAAAAATAAAATACCTTAAAATGACCTGGATTTCTAAAATAAAGTGTGATTTTTTTTTTCCTACGTATGTAGTGATAGTCATACATTATAATCACGGCAGTCTGTGGCTTGTGACTGGAACTCCTTCCTGGGAGAAGCAGAGCCGATATAAACAAAGCTGTCGCATTCCTCTTATTTTCTCCTGTACTGCCCCGTCTCTGTCCCCGGAGGTCTGTGTTAAGTCATGGACTCTCCTCCGTCACTTCACCTCATTTGCTAACAAGAAAACCGCCCATCCATCGTAGCTTACAGGCGAACCAGCGCCGGAGAGGACAGAAATACTCGAAGTGAAACTGCTGGAACTCTGGTGTCTTGCGGATGTCCCTCAGGAAGGCTATGTCCAGGTCGGACTCGGTCAGCATGATGAGCAGCAGCAACAGGGCGAACAGCAGTCCGATGGTGACCAGGAACAGGCGCAGCACGCTTAACACGAACTTGTTAAGATCCTCTACATCAGCGCCTTGTGAAGGCCTGCTACGGACCGTGCGCGGTGCTTTCCTGCCGGGCCTGAACTCCCCCCCCCGCCCCTCCTTCAGAGCCCTCGCCTCCGACTCCTTCTCCTCGTCGATGCTGCAGGGTGCGCCATTGAGATGGCGAGCTGAAGGAAGCTCCACGCCGTCCTCTGCTACAGGAGTGGGCAGCACGCTGTCCGAGGGGCTGTAGGTCTCGTCGGAGATCACTCCTGACGTGCTGGCCTCGCTCCCGTCCTCCAGGTGGCCCCGGCTGGACATGAAGGAGTCACCATGGGAGACGGAGCGCACCGGCGTGGAGTGGGCGCTGTCTCGAAGAGACTCTAATCCTGAAAACACGGATTCAGAGATTATCCAATTAAACTCGGTGGTGAGATTTCAATCAAGGATGTAAAGTCAAAATTTCTAACCCTCCTATTTGTTTTTAATTCTTTCACTATGTCCATTAAGAACGGCATAAGATCTGCCATTGCACCACCATTGATGCACCAAATTCTAGCCATGCCGTTTACATGAAAGCTCAAATTAATACCCATCAGACAAGCAAAACTTTTCCAATAGTGCTGGTATGTTTTTGGCTGATTCACTATTTAATAAGAAATTAAACAAATGTATCACATAAAGTTCCTGATAAGTGTACACATGTAGTCTTCTTTTAGTGGTAACTAAAATGAAAAGAAAACACAAAAAGTTGGGTGATTGTTATTTTAGATGATCATGTATGTGGTAATAATGGACTGGTTCTATTGTTTTGCTGATGTGACAAATTTTGATGGCTTAGAAATGCAAAGGAAGTGTTTTATTAACACTTTGGTGTAATTAAAAAGTTATCAACCTGATAATTACAGTGTAATTAATAAAAACAAGGCAAGACAAGGTTGACTTCAACGCTCTGATTTCTTGTAAGTTAGAACATTTTAGCCAGCCTGCAGAGAAACTAATTGCTCATTACAAACCGCTGACAATATTTCCCTTATGAATATGATTACACTTTTTTGTATATTTCTGTGAACATATTCCATCGGTATATAAGTGACATTCTTCTAAAGCACTGATTTTCATCGTTTGTTTAATTTCCGATATTGAATCAAGTGACTTGCTGCAGTTATTGTAAAATATGACTGTAAATGTATTAGAAGGGTTTATTAGCATTTGATAAAAATCACATTTGTATTAGGTGGTTAAATTTTTTCACTGCCTTTAAACTCAACTGCTGCTTTGCACATGGATGATTTCAGATGTGCAGCAGTCCTTTGTCATGACACCAAGTCTGAATCAGATTTGCTTTAGAGCTATAATTAGGCAGTTTTCAGACATGTTTATATTTGCCATTTAAAAACTTGAATGCTCTTATTGTTGGAATAATTGGTCATTTAAAAGATACCAATCTAAACTCTTCCTTTTGGCCTTTTCCTTGTCTGTGGGGAGTTATTTCTTTTTGTAGAAACCCGTTTATCCAAGCAATTTAAAGTTTAAAGTAGCCCCATGGTAACAACTGACTCTGCTGTGTGGCTTTAACACTCCTTTATGGTTACCCTTGACTCCTTTCCCTCCTCTATAATTAATCTTTTTTGCGGTTGCAGTTTTGGCCCAATGTCCTTTTGTGACAGGTTTGTTGTGGTTTCATTTTTCACTTTCTAATGACTTTGATGAAACTCTAGGCATAGGCATTGTGCTTTATTATAACGTATTATTTTTTGTCAAATTAACAGTTTGCCGAGCCTCTTGCTCTTCATGTTATGTCTTTCATATTTCTCATTTTGTTTTTTTAGACAGTGTTGGTATTTAAATTCAGACAGTTGAGATGGAGAATAACCTTATGCATTTGGATCCAAACAGCCTTCAGTTTTTGATTTTTTTCTTAATTTATTTGTCTGTTTATTCTTGTAAATGCTTTGCAGATTATTTGATTTTCTGTCTGAGAAAATCAAATACTGTCTGTCGTGTAATTTAGAGCATTTGAAATTGCGATACAAATACATTTCTGGTTTCATCACAACGTAACATAGTATCTTACAAGGTTTTGAATATTTTAGCTAGATTTTTTTTTTTGAAGAAGAAAATACATCTTTTTAAGCCAACTGCTTATTTGAGATACAAATAACAGGACATTTTTGTCACATCTAGAGTCAGTAGTAAACATACATTTCTGTAGCTTCTAAAGTTCATTTTTTGTCACTCTCCAGGACCAGTTGTATTTTTGGAAACTCCCATTTTCTTTTTTAAATGTTACTGTTCTTCTATACATTCTCCAATAATTAATAACTATTTTCACAGTGCAGTTAATTCTGTGTCTTTTTTTGTAATCTGTTTCCTGATACATGAAATAGATTTATTATAATTTTACTGAAAACATTTCACATCAAATTAGAAAAAAAAATGCAATTTTAAAGTGGGTGTATTTACTTTAAACAGCATCACCAGCATCAGCAACAGTTTTGACTGTTCTTTGTGCATTTGGATTCTAAGATGAGTGTGTTCCCTCAGTTTTTAGTTTCTTTCTGTCTTTGTGTTTATTATTCAGCTCGCTTCAGGCCGCCTGTTTGCTCTCTGCCGCTGCTGTTCTCAGTCCTCTGATCGGCTCAGCTGCATCCAGTGTCATTCTCCATTTTTTTTGTCCCCAGTGGAAAAAGTTTGGACACCACTGCATTGTGCAAAACTTATTTTTCCCTCATTTTAATTTTTGACATGATCAGATCAATCACTGAATTAGTCTTCTTTCATCAGAAAAAAACAATCCATAGAAAACACAACCAGCTGGGTTTTTACCTGCAGCGTTGGCTTGTGGCTGACTGTAGCCATGAAAGGAGGGTGGGACAGCTAGCCTGGACGGAGATTTGGAGTTATGTCCTGACCCAGAACCAGACCCTGAGGTGGAAGATCCTCCAGGGAGGGCTGGGAAGAGTGGCAGCACCCCCAGAGCTTTGCCCAGGAGTCTGGGTCCCATAGAGAGCACACGCACCTTAACTTCCCGATAACAATGGTTGATCATACGCAGGTGAACGTTCACCTTGGTCTTGATCTGGATAAGACACTTCACCATGATTTTACTCAAAGAAAGAACCTCAGTGCAGCTCCTCAGGCCTTCTTTTAACCTTGTCTTTCTTCTTGTTGCCTCTGCTGATTTTATCCTCCTGCAGTCAGACTGTACCTCCGAGTGTAGATGGGAAAGTGAACAGCCTTCCCCCGTCTCTGCTCGGTTGGTCACACAAATTGCCCAGCAAGCTGGGAGAGATAGACGAATCGTAGAGCGGTCAGATAGTGACAGACAAGGCCAAGGAATGCTCCCCGCTTGTTCCACAGTCCCCCTTCCCTCCTCCCTGCTGTCAGCTGGGACATAGACAGCATGACCCCTGACAGCAGGAGCTATTTTCAAGTTGTGATATTATTACCAGCTGAAATACCAGAGCAACAAAACACAGGCGGGTCATTGTAGGAATATTTAGGTGATTGGTGAAACCCTGTAGTCTCTGACAAGAGGAAGGCTTGTTTGATAAAAGACTCAGCACTGCAAATAGACTTAGCTAAAAGTTTATTAACCTGAACAAGCTGATCAACAAACGGAAAACTCTCAATGGAAGCATTAACCAAAGGTTAATAGCCAGTTGGATGGGAGAGGGGGCAGTAAATGGCCTTTATAAAGTGACTGCAAGAGTTTCTCATGGCAAAAACAATGCTTGAGGGAGTAGGTTGATCGGTGCCATTCAGGGTTTTTTTTATGTTTCAGAATGTATTCACAGAGAAAGAATACACACCATGTGTGTGTGGTTTAAAAGGTTGTGTTAAAAAGACCCTATGCTTGATGTAGACGTGTATTACCAAAAGCATTCATCACAAAAGAAGCCAAGAGGCCCAGAGTAACTATGGCGGAGATGCATAAATTAACAGCTCAGGTGAGAGGTTCTGTCAACATTGCCACTATTAGTTGGGTCAGTCCATAAATGGAAGAGCAGTGGGAGGAATGCCATTGCTAAAAGAAACCCAATATTAGTCCTATTTAAAGGCTTATTACAAGCCTTGTGAGGGAAACACTAAACATGCAGAAGAAGGTGACATGAGGAGGATGAAATTTGGCCATCACACATTACGCTGCTTGAGAAAACCAACACTTCGCATCGTCCTGAACACACCAGACCCATGCTTTTCTTCAGCAACAGCAGGGAAGCTGGAGACTATTCAGAAGACAAATTAAGCTAGAAATTTATTTAGCATGTCAACGGGCCTCATCAGTATATACAGCCTCAGCTACAACACAATGAGTTCAGTCAAAGACTACCTATGTGGTCTAGTCTAAAATCTGTGGCAAGACCTGAAAATTGCTGTGCACAGGTGATCTTCATCCAATGTGACCTCAAACTGTTTTGTGAAGAACACTGTGAAAAGTAGTTACAAGTATTAATCAGGCAAACATGATGTTGAAGATTTTAACACAGTAACCAATAGAACTAAACTATCCCTCACATGTTCAATCCTGTTGTTGTGATGCTGTCTGAAGTGTCACTAACTAGTCTATAACCTTTGTAATACTTTAAGTGGTGACTCCTTTTATTTCGTACCACTGCTATGTTTTCCCTCTAGCCTCATGCATGCATGTGTGTGTGTGTGTGTGTGTGTGCGTGTGCGTGTGCGTGTAATTACCTTCCATGATGGAGATGTGTACAGCTCTCCTTCGGGTTCGGGGCACACTGGTCAGACGAGGACCGTGAGTGATAGATGGACAGCTCCTGCTGGGAACCATACCAGCCCTGAGGTCAAAAACAAGCAAACAAAACAATAAATACATACACATAAATATACAAAATCCCATTTACACAAACACAATTAAAGCAACAATACAAATAAAAATGTGACCTGTGGATCTCAGGGGGGTCCCTCTTGATTCTGGCACTTTGTTCCATCACTTCTTTTGCAACCTTTCCACTACAAACAGAGATTAAAATATTGGTTCCATATTATCCTCTCCAGACAGTCAAATGCATGGAGAAGATAATATGCTAATGTAATTATGCTTTTTATGAGTATTTTATTCATAATTACTGTGTGTTTACCTGTATCTAAAGCGACTACCCTTGAAGAAGAGATTGCTACTGGACACAGTACGAACTTGACTTGACTTCTCCAACCTGTGAGCCAATGGAAAAAATGAATCCAATATACAGAGCTCTACAAATGTATTCACACCACTTCCACAGTTTTTTCATATCCAGACAAAATATAATTTTTTTCATATCTTGTCTGGTTGTAACCAGATCAAAGTGCAACATAATTATGCCAGGGAAGAAACAGGATATCTGGTATTTCTTACAAATCGTATTGTAGTGATTCAATAAGATGTGGGGTGCACAATCACCAATTGGTCTGTCGTTAAATTCTCTAAACTGAGGTGTTAATGTCTGCAGCTCCTCCAGAGTTGGTTCCATGGCCTGTTTTGCTAGTTTAAGAGAATAAGTATGTTTGCAGTTGTACTTCTTTCCATCTTTGAATGGTGGGTTGAACAGTGCTCAGTGAGATGTTGAAAGTTTGAAATATTATTTTGTAACCTAACTAACCTCTTTAATGTCTGTCAAGAACTTGTTTCCGTAAGGTTTTTGAAAACAGGGGACTATTTTACTTTACATTTCACAACCGTGTGCTACTTTGTATTGGGCTGTATTATTTAATCTTTCTGCATTATCTTACATGTCTATAACTTGTCACTTACTTATAGAAGGCCTGGTTCTCCACTCCACACTTCCACAGATGCTTGCAGGCTTCTGGTGTGGGTGCGAAGTACGTAAGTATAATCTTTCTGTCCTGTAGCAAAACAAAATTACAATATTTTCCTTCATATCTGTATTTTTAAAGGAAGCACAAGTGAGAAGGGGTGTTTTTAAAAATCTAACTCATTTGACTTTCGGTGTTGCACAGATTGTGTGGATACATTTTCATGGAGAATTTTCATACCTCATTCTGAGTTGCATATATATGGAATGTCTTTGCTTCAAATTTAAGTTTGGTTACCTCCTCCCTGAGGTAGAGACAGAATAAATAAGGGATGAATGGGTAGATAAATAAAGAATAGCAAATTAGGAAGAGCAGACAAAAGCTGAAATGTCAGGGAATAACAGTAACTGTTAAAAGCAACTTTGACGCATGCTACTTTTATTTGACTCCTTATTTATTTGTTGCCTTTTTCTTCTTGAAAAAGGCAACAGTGTAATGCAGCTGAGGAATATAAACTGATTCAAAGTCAGAGTCTAAATGCAATAGTTTCTGTTCGCAGAATTTTAAATAGTGGCTCAGCTGTACTCACCATTTCAGAAAATGGACCCTCCTGTTTCCTTGTAGCACAGTGAATCCAAACGGAGTGAAAGCCAGAAAAGCAGGATTCCCAGACACATCCTGAGGGGAAAACAATCCGTGGTTTAGTTTAAGCAAGAAAACAGAGTGACCGAACCAGTATGAGAGTAAAGAAGAACACAATTTTGAGAAGGAAGCCTGAATAGTTTCATATTTCATCTTTTTTTTTTCTGTAAAGATTACTTTGCATGGATGAGGGTCTACTCCATACGTCTCAAGAGTCTGGGCTTTTTGCAAGAAGTTGAGCTCTGATGTTTCAGGAGTCTGACCTCTGAGAAAAACAAACCACAAAAAAGGGGAAAAGCATGTATGGATGCAATCATGATACTTTTACCAGGACTGATCCTCATAGTAGATACTAGACTATAACCAGCACAGCTAGCAACAAACCACATAAACAACCCTAAATATACCAAAGCTATACATTTAAGTTATAAATAAGCTATATTTTTACTGAACAAGTCTGTTTAAATGTTTACAGTACAGTTTGTGTTCACATTTTGTGTATATTCACCGTCTCTACTTCATTGCTGCTGATGGATGCTGATAGTAGAATCAACTTGGGTTATATTATAAAAATAAAAATAAAAAAACACTCAAATGTCACAACTACTGTATATACTTGAGGAAAAAGAAATAAGGCTTAACCTGCTGCCTTGGAGGTTTCACCTTTGATTTTAGTCTGCTTATTTTGAATCTTGGCAAAATAACACTGAGGAGATTGATGAGACTGTAGGCCTTGTTTTTCCATTTTATGCATCGCTTTTGCTTGAATAGTCATCCGTATATGTTTTTTCCACAATTGTGTTTACAAAGGCAACCAAGGGAAAATGCATTTTATTAATGAACGAAAACTGCAACCATAAATGATCAATAGAGGGCAGCGTAGGACTAAATCCATACCCAGTATTTGTATTCGTCCCCTGGGATAAGCATACTGCATACGGTGTAGTGTGAGTACAGGACTGTGCAAAGCTTTGGACAGCTTAATGCCGTCAGCAGGTGCAGAATGAAACTTATTCCAGAAATATGAACAAATTCAGAATGCTATTTTGGAATGAGGCAATCAGTCCTAAAAGAGTTATATTATAACCAAGTCTTTGTAGAAAAATCTGCCAGTTTCAACTTGTAAGATTAGGAGATTTACATATACAATATAATAAAATGAAACTGTAACATTTCTAAGAATATGTTTCTTTGGGCTTTTAGAGCAATGGGAGGTCATGCAATTTTAGTACATTAATGTCTACCAATATGTAATTGCAGCAGCAAACATTAAAGTGAAGAAATAATAGATAAGGAATTGGTCAGGTGGAAGCTGTGAACTCTGGGTCCCCATGTGATTTCTCTTTTGTGATACAGAGAAGAGAAAGTGGGAACCCAGGTGCACAGGGATCTCGACTGGTGTCACCTTACATCAGCTCAGTCTTGTGAATCTCAGCAATTCGCCGCTCTAATTTCTCCGAGTGCTTGGGGAAGAACTGGAACTTGGAGCTATAGCCTTCAGGGTGTTTCCCAGGATCGTAATCACCGATTTCAGCTGAAGAAAATAAGAAAGGTAATGATAATAACTGTGAACATGCAGCTAATTTATTTTATTTTGAGACACTTAGGTAATATGTTATATCTAACATTATCAATATTAGCTATGTGGTAACTATGTAATTATATTTTGTAAAATCTAACTTGTGTAAAATCAGTCAGCTATCAGAAGTCATTTCAACTATGAAAAAAAAATCTGTATCTCTTCTAAATATTTTCCTTTTTCCTGTGCAATTGTTATGTTCACAGCTGTTTACAGTCAGCTGAAATTAACTGGCACCTTTTGGAAAAATGATGGTGATAATTTGACTTTTTTTTTTTTTTACTATGAGCCAGCTTCAGTTATTAAAAGAGTGCTGAAGCTCTACTGATAATCTACATCTATATCAGTCATGGGCATAAAAGACAGTGAAAGTTGATCCAGATGCCAAAACTAAGATTGGAAAACACAGTTTAATTTTTTCATAAGATGTTGCACCTTATAAAATGTCACTTTGTAACTGTCCTTTGCAATTGTGAAACTGCACATACTGACTTAATATACTGTGGAGCTTTACCTCAAACAATTAAAAATTCAGACCTGAAATATGGCAAGTTAAGGAAAAACAACAAAAGACCCAATGTAGGATGCCACTGTAATGGTAAAAGATTCAGAAAATTGTTCTAATATTTAAAATCTTAATTACTTATACAACTGACATCAAATATCAAATGGTCTCATGCGTTAAAAGCAGTACTAAGATTCAGAAACAATAAAACATATGTTTATTAATACATATTTTGTTTTGTCTTTCCCATTTTTGCTCAGCTGAAAGGCCTGGTAAATAATAATTTGCCTTTGCTACCTAAAATATGTGGGACTACTGGCTGGTAACTTCAGCTGCATTGACACATCTTGAGCTAGCTGCTAAATATGGACACAATGGAAGCGTTCGAGTTGGAGAGAGGCTGAGAGATAAAATCCTGACAGGACAGTTAGTTAGTGAGTGACTATTTCTAAATGTATTCTGACTGTCTGCATTTTAATAACTATGTGCTACATCAGCAAACTACCCTAGTCAGTTCTTTGGGGGTTTTTTGGTGAGTGAATCTTGGGTCTTTATTAAATTTTTTTTCCAGGATGATATTTTTATGTAACTATAAATTAAAAAATGCTGTTTTTTTTAGCAAGTTCACCATAAAACTAAGCAGAGGAAATTCAACACATTTACATATATATTCATTTTATATATGCATGGAGAATTTAGCAATGTAAGATTTTCAAGTAAAAATAAACTGGCTTTATGACAGTTCTACCAATTTATCACACCTTGTAATATGTAGGCAGCTAGCAGAGCCGCATCTGATGTCTTGCAAAGTAGGCGGCCGTGGTAGAGGTCCCGCTTAACCTGCAGGAAGACTAGATATCTGCGGGGCAAAATGAAAACACACATGACTAGATTTATGTTGTCATAGATGCAAAATCTGCTGCAGACACTAAATGTTTATAACTTCAAATGAAAATATTGTTAGGGAGTTTCAAGACGGGAAATTCTGAGGAAAATAGTCTCCATATTGTTTCTGTAACATTCAAGCAAAGCATATGTGTCAATGGTGATTTCTAATTAGGTTGGGTGATTATCTGTTTTTAGATTCAATCTGCAACATATTTTAATGTTTATCTTTTTCCTGGCAAAGATTAATTTATACACCTGAGATTCATCGTCTCTTAAGGCCAAAGCAATAAAACGTGGAGCCGTGAAAATGTAACTGGAAAGGAGCCGGTGTCCCCTGTGGGTTTTAAGAATCTTTAATTCCTGAATATCTATGATGCAACTTGAGGTAATTACCTGCTACAAGGTAATGTGTGTGTATCACCCAAGGAGCTTACCTCAACGCATACCTGACATGCCGAGTAAGTTATAAATGTCAATATAAAACTGGCCGTGGCTGGTATTGTAGATGTCTTTAAAAGCGAACAAAAACAGCTGTAAAATTTAAAGTGGCATTTATCTGCTTCGTGATCCTACGTCGTTGAGAGCCTCCAGTCAGAACAGATGGGTGGAGAAAAAGTGGGGATGTCGCTCTTGCCAGCCTTCTGCTCCATCAAGAAGAGCTCAACTGTGAGGGAGAGATTTTATTGCGTGGCAACGAGTCGAGGGATGTGCTTTTGCGGGGATCTGTGCGCTCGGTATTGCTCTGGCTCACTCCTCACAGCAGTTTGCTTAGCTGTCAGAGATGCCACACGGTGCAACAGCGAAAAGGAGCTCCATCACTACGCAACGTAAAGACTTTAAATCCACTGCACACAGGCTCACTTTGCTGTTCTTAGGACATTCTTAGGATCTAATTTTATACATCTGTAATAAATGTGAGAGTTTTTGCACTTTTAACTCACTACTTAGTAAATAATAATGCCCAAAATTACATCATAATGTAGTCACAGCCTACAATTCTGCCCAGGTGTATGCAAAACAGCCATGCATTATTTATTATTACTCTGCTGACATGCAGGGCTTTTTGATCTCTAAAGTGGGCAAAAATAAGCAACAAATTACCGTCCTGCTTATCACGATGTTCTTGAACAAAGATCCTGCCAGCAGTTAAAGCAGTAGCTTCAGATATGGTCAACCATGAAGCCTTAAGGTGATCTCTAACATGGGCAATAAAAGCAGGGCGATATGTGGCAATGTTAACATATTTATACCCTTTGTAGGTTTTTCTTTGTGACGGATCAACACAAAGTAGTGAATACCTATCTAAGGGAAATGCATGACCTTCAGTATTTATTTCCAAATAAATTCTGGAAAGAGTGACATCAGCTGTTTGAACGTTCAAATACTTTAATCTAAGTCAGTTCAATTTTCTGACCAGAGTTTCTGCAGTTTTCTCTTCATGACTTGTGACAAACTAGAAACAGAGATTTTTTGTGGCTTTTCTCCCAACAATCACTTCCTTCTGATCATTTCTTTATGAGCACCAAATTTGTAAACTGCTCAACTAATAGCTGTCCTGTCAGCCAATTTTCCCACCTGAGCTGTGAGCATCTTCGCTAGAGTATTGATTAAGGCTCTCCTTACCCAATCCATGCGTGTAGACGGATGACCGAGTGTTGCTTGTTTATGCTTCACTATGCTCTTTCCTCCATCAGATGATGGATTAAACATCATCTGATGAATGAATATTTTTGAATGAATATTTTTATAACCTAAACCTGCTTTTAACTCAGCATCAACCGATTCAACTAAGCAAGCCACACTTTTCAAATAATGTAATGCTTGGTTTCCTTTTAGTTCACTTTTGTACTGCAGTCTGTTGGTCCGTCACATGAAACAACAATAAAATACATTGAAGTTTGTGGTTGTAATAACACAAACTGTCAAAGATTTTAATCTAAATGAGCACTCTTGAAATATACTCTATATTTCTATCTGCTTATATATTAAGAAAACCTGCAATGGATCAGTTTCAATGGGTTTCAATGGGTCACAATGCCACACCAGTAATGTGAAAAGCTATATGGACAATCTTTTATTTTCAAAACCTTTTTTCACCTTTTATTCCCCCATGTTTGGTGCTCCTCTGAAGTCCAAATGGACAAGTTTGTGGCGTGGGAGGATATGAGGTCTTTGAAGATTTGTTTTGATCTTTAAGCCTTTCTCTCTCTACTTTTAAATTTATTAAGCTGCAGTCGGCATCAGTCAGGGTCTTAATTTGGGTTGAAGATCTGCCTGTGTCTTCTGGCACCCCGCTAGACCCTTCAGCTCTACACAGGCCACATCATTTCTGGTCTTCCACTTGACTTTCTTGTTCTGGCGCCTTCAGGATCTTTTAACTAATTTTAAATGACTGTCCTGATGTGCCCAAACTTAGCAGCAATGAAGAACTCTCAAAATTCCTTGCAAAGTTCAAAGACAGAAAGCCTTTTTTTATTTTGCCATCAGGGAGTCTTGAGTGTGAATGTTGGATAGAAAACGACACCAAAGCCAGATGTGTGAGCACATTTTGACTTTTTAAGACCAGTGGTCTTAAAAATGTGATGAACAGCCTTTTAAAAAGAAATGAATTACAGTCAAGGCAATAATTGTCTTATAATTTCCTTAATTTTTGAAATTTCTTACTACATCTTGAATTGAAAACGTGTGTATTTTTTTTCGTTTCATGATCAAACGCCTCCTCCAGATAGGCAAAAACCTTTGTAATTGATTTTGTGTATCAACATGTAAACATCACAGATGAACTAACCTCACTGCCCCCTAATTGTTGCACAGCAAGCCGTGCTAGATCCTACCTGGTGATTTCCTCTTTCAGAGCAGCGGGGTCTGGTGGATAAAACTTCACACGCAAACACATGGTGAAAGGTGGCTGGGCTGAAAGAACAGGCCAAAAATAATCTACCGTTACCTCAACATCTGTTTTCTGCATGGACGAATGATAAATTATTACTCTCATCAGTCCTTATTCAGTTTTTTTTTTCCCCCATGGTGGTAAAAATAAAACATGAGAACGCAAACATGAATAAAATACTCACACTTCATTTGTTTGGCAATAGACTTTGTAAACTCCAACCAGTGCTGCAAAGATAGAGAGAAAAAATATAAAAACAGAGTAAACATAGAGTTTAACTGCCTAACTTTCTTTCTTTACATTACATTGCTCAGCAGTCGATTGTGATTTTTATGCCAGCTGGAAGCTACATCAAAATTACTTTTAGTTCCCTGCCTTCTGTTTATGAAGACCTCCTAAAACACCAGCCTGTATGCAGACAGCAGGTCATTCAGAGAAAGCTATCTAAAAAGTAATTAGATGAGCAAGTCTTTTCACACTGCTGAGCCTAATGAGTTGGTAATCAGTAGGGCATTGCGTCGTGAGGTTATTTTCAAAAAACAAACATGCTATATCTTTTACTAGCATTCTACTGATAGTCTTTTTTTTCTTTAAATCTCTGCTGGCTGATGTTCAAACAGGTGAAAGAGAAGCCTCAGAGCGCAAATAGTTCAAGCTCTTACGATCTATTCACATTTCAACAGTAAAGAATAAACTGATAATCAGCAACCCTGCAATTTTATATGAGTCTGTTTATTTTTCTGACTGATTTGTCTATCAGTCAAAGGAGATGACCTTTCTCTGCCATCGAAAATTAACCTGCAGATCTGCCAGCCTGCCCTGCATGTTTATGTGGTGGAAAAATTGTCATTAAACCACTGAAAGCAAGCTGTTAGAGTAATTTATTTATTTATTTATTTTTAGAAGGGACCATTTCTACAGCCAAAACAGACACTATGCGGCTACTTCAGAACATGATATTTTAAAGGAATTTCAAATGCAGGGAATAAAAATAAAGATAAAGAAAAAATAGAAATCGAATTGCCATAGTAGTGTAATGACAACACACCTCTTAAATTTGAGTCGAAAGGGAAAAAAGGCAGAAGACACACAAATTCTTCAATTTATTTTAACTCAGCATACAAAAGAGTCGATATGAAAGAGTTAAAAAGAAAAAATAGCGGGGAGGAAAAAAATAATTGACCATAAGCACACAACTCAGCCAAATGTTATGTAATTTGCATCAACATAGGCAAAATTATACAAGAAAAAAATAATAACACACACCCGCATAAACAAAGACTCTTAATATTTTTCATAAAATAACAGTCCAAAATGAGCCAGGTATGTCTTTTCACTGCATGTGTAGCAATGTGATTGAACTGACAACTAGACTGAATCTGACATCCACAAATTAAACAGCATTTTTTTGTCGTTTGGATCCGGTTTTTATTTAAGATTATGTACCAATCTTTTTAACATTTAGCATCAACAGATGTTTCTCAGAGTAACTTGCATCTCTGCACCGAGACAGATCAGACCATGCACAGGATGGAACACAGTTAGAGGTCTGCACCAGAGTGCTGACATAGGAAATGAAAATTTTTTTTTTTAATGCAAAAAACTAATTTTTCAAAATACAAGCAGCTCTCTTCCAATTTGCACACAGAAATAACACTTTTTAATTGACAACAAACAGACTTTGTAGATGAAGATGTTTCCAAAAAATATGTTTTCTGTTTACATGTTAGCAGGAGGCTTTTTAAAAATCATTTTTAGCCTTTCAATTGAAAAAAAAGCACAAAAATAGAAAAGTACTTACTCTTTGTTTGTCTGGATCGACATATCTGATGCCAAAGTAATCTTTCTCCAGGAGGTTGAGGTGGTGGCAGATGAGGTCAAACAGGTACTGTCCTTTGGCGTCTCGCTGAAAAGAAACATTTCAAGAAATTCATACACTGTTCTTACAAGGGTGCTGTCAAAGAAGCAAAGGCTGATCAATATTATCGAGCTATGTCAACATTTTAAAAAGTTACATTTTCAGACACAGTAAAACTCTGTGAGTCACTATTTCAGCTGTTCAAAGTCTTTTTACTCAAACACCAAAACATGGTTACCAGAGTTTTCCCTAAGCATAGTGTAACAAAGTGCAGCCCTTCCCCCACCTATTGCTGTGTGGTGCCAGTCGACCTGGAATAGACATGGCTTATTGTTGCCAAAATTGCAGAGTCCTTGGGTGGAAAGGAAAGGAGTGCCATGTTTGGCTCTTGTTTTGGTAACACTGTTTTAAAACTACAGTTGGCATGCTAACTATAGCTACCCCCCAAAAATGGTCACATATTTACTTAGATTTTATTTATTATTTATTATCTATTCATGTTATTCTAACTAATTAAACAGCTAATGCCACATTGTTATACTCGTGTCCCTCTATTAAGAGCAAAATGGTAAACATCATCTGACTGCCTCATCTGAGCCCCGTCTACACTCATGCAATTTTACACATTCAGAGAAAATTGAAAATGCTTCAAGAACACAAGTAAATCCATTTCGACATTTTTTCATATCTCAGTGTGATGTCTAATTATTTTGTTATTTATCTTGAATGCCTCAGAAATCTAAATGGCCACCAGAAAGCGCTTTAATATTTCACAGCCCTCAAGGGAGATATATAAGGGCCATCAAATATTCATATCAAGGCTGCAGCCATCTGCGAAGGCTCGAAGAAATTTCTGCTCCAGTAAAGGACCTGGAAAACACTGAGACAAGGTGGAGGCAGGCGGATGAGAAGAGGAAGTGCTTGTAATGCAATGAATGCAGCGCAGTCATCTGACCTTTGTGCTATCTGGTTATTCTTTGACCTTAAAAACTCTGTGGAAGCAGAAGCGGATAATAATGGTGTCAGCCATTTAAAATAAAATCTGAAAGAAAAATAGGCATTTTTTTCACCTATATTTATTTTGCAAGCTTGGACAAAAGCTCCTTTTTAGACATGACCTCAGAAAGTCAACTTGCCTTAACTGAAGGCTACTTCTATTTGAATTCTGCTTTCAAATAGAAGATCCAGACCTTGAGTTTTTGACTTTTAGCCCCATTGTATTTTGGTTCTACATGGGACAAAGATCTATAATACATCTGATTCTGAATGACTCAAAAAACAACATAAAATGGTGCTGTCATGATGTGTGTTTTGATGGTGGTCCCAAATGCAAACTTACAAAAATCACAAGGAGCCAGAGCAGAACAAAAAATCATAAATTCAATGAAAAAGTCAGAAGGGAACATAGGGAAGAAACAGAGAAAATAGCAGGGAATAAAAGGAGTAATCAACAAGGAGTGTGAGCAGAAGAAGGATTTAAAAACTGTTAGAAAAAAGCCTGGGCTGATGAGCTAACGAATTGCAGGCTGATGTTATTTTTATTTATCTATTTTTTTTACGAAGTTGGTACGTCTTCAGTTTCAGCAAAGGCAAAGGACATTCGGTAATGTCCCATTTTGCCCTTTGAAAGAGACAGTGGGTTCTCATAAGTGAAACTGCACAGTCAGAAAAACTGGAAACTGATACGTGAGAATGAGAAAATTAAAAAGATGACTGAGGAAAAACAACAGTGTACAACTATTGTGAGGCACTGACCATTATGCTTCACTGCAGAATGGCACAGAACTACATTTAGAAATACTGTTTTTTTTACTGAGGAAGCATCGAATAATGAATAATTTAAAACGGTGACAAAATCTGGTTTTACTTCAGATCTGAACAGAAATTCTTCTGATGACGAGCTTTAACATCGTCAGGGCAGTTGAGACATGAGCTACTGCCCCGTCATGCTGACAACATCAAATTGCAGTTATTGATATTCACAGGAGTCTCACCATCAAGAGCTAACACTCTTAAAAGGCAAACGCAGTCGTGTTCAATAAATTAGAATGTTAATTAAAAGTTAATTTAATAAGTGAAACACATTATATTATATATCTGAGCCTCTTGGTGGCTTGAGTCATAGATCCTCCTGAACAAATGAACCACATTATCTATGCAGAGCTCTGCTTCAAACTCCCCTTTTTCAGTTATTCAGCTCTGTTCTCTTTTCTGTTTTGTATTATTTTTCCCGGATTATTATAAATTACATTCATGAAGTGTAACTCCAGGACATGCTGGAATCTATCACACTGGTTGAAATATGCGTAATCCGTTCTTGTTGAATTATGCCACCCTCTTAAACTGTTTTGGTTTACTCTGCAGTCACTTTGCCTCTAACATTTCCTTCCTTCCAGTCAGTTCCCAGCCTGTCTTTCTCAGAACATCAAAATTTCCTCTCTGGCACTGAATTTGCGGTTTACATGACATTCTTGTAAAAAGCTATGAAAACAGATGACAGTTCTGGCGCCTTGCAGCGAGGGAGCTTTTTAACGACCTTAGCAAAGTTAGTCCTGCTTATAGATTTGACTACCAATGGTGTGCAGATAAAGGGGATTCCTAAAGTGCTCCTTGTACTACCCAAAAATAAAAATAAAGACTTTGATAGCCCTTTACTAGAGAAGCTTTTTTTTTTACAGATCCTTCATATTTGTAAAAGCCTGCTTTTCAAAGCAGACATAAGTTTGATTTGAACAATCTGTCATCTTTTCGTTATAAAGATTTTTAACATTCTACGCTGACACCATTATATTGCTGTTTTATGATTAGATCATTTTCATTTCTCCAAATTAGACAGAGCAAGCATACACAGCACACAATTCAAACCAACATCAGGCAGTAGATAAAAGCTTGTTATAGCCGTGGCAGTGTGGGGGCACACACAGTGTTATCCAAAGTGAAACAAACCTTGAAAAAGAAATATTTCAAAATGTGTTAACAAATTAATACATATATTACAAACATCACATTTACAGCACAAAAAAGGTCTAGTAATTATACACTCATAAAAAATTACTAAAGTAAATACTAACAGAAACTGGATACAGATGGACTCACAATGTCTTTAAGTCTTCTAGGTTAATTTGCAAGAAATATCAATGGTCAATTTGCAACTGATCACAAGTGAGGTTAATATATTGGAGCAGCTACATGCACCAAAGTATCATTCTCACCAGGACACCTCCAGCATCCCATTGCATTATTTATTACACAGCTGGGTAAAACAAAAGTTTGACATTCTGTATGGTGCAGTTCATCACGTGACATCTGGCCCCATGACTTTGCTGTACATCCTCTATATATCTCTGCATGACACTGATGAACGGGCTGGAGTTTGACCGCCACAACCCCGTCTGAACTGATCATGCTTGGTTTTGCCAAGCTGTGCACTGAGCAGACTGCTCCCAGGATGCAGTGGGCTGACCCTCTATCTCCTCCGTCAGTGTGTCTATATGTCACTGTCACGACATCCACCCTGACTCACCAGGACGGGCCTGCTGACCAGCCCGGCAGCAGAAATAGACACGCACACGCTGCATTCTCTCACTGACTGTCTATGATACACACATAAAGTAGCTTAGATTCTTCTTTTTTTTTTTTTTTTTTTGTCATAAAGGTCAGTCGTACACCTGTGAAACTGTCACATAAAGAACCTTGTCACGCTTTAAGTCTCCTGTTTTCTCTTTCTGTTTTGCATCACAAGCATCCCTTATTACTCAGTGTTACACAAATGAATGTGTGTCTGGACTTTCTGGGGCAAGTGAGGAGGAGAATTATTAATGACCCACATCCGTGTTGGTAGTTCTGAAACAACAACAAAGATCCAGGGTGATTCTTCTTTGTTTAGCACATTAGCAAAAAAAAAAAACAAAAAAAAACACAGGGGTATAAAATGCATTTGGAAAATCCATCCATGAAGACTAACAAACTTGTGAGCACAGATTTCCTCTCACATAAATGATTTGCAAAGTCACAGTTACTGTTTGTGATTGATTGAGCAGCCCTTATGTTAGATTTGAAAGAAGACTCAAGAACAAGCTTCTGATTTCGGCTCTGCAGTTCAACGTTTGTACTGACCTTCTTGATCTCAGTAATTTAACCGAAAAGTGAAGGATACTTTGGTGCAGTTTGTAACAAAAGGAATGAATCACATTTTTTATCTTGACTTGATAGCAGTAGCACAAAGCAGCAAGGCACCCTGCTGCTTGGTGTCTTGCATACTAATGAGGCACAGTGAACATCAGTGAGCTGACCAGGCACCACTGGGACACAAAGGCAGGATCAGAGGCAGAAACACTATTGATCTGTGGATAAGTGTTCTTCAACATCCTTATGAACTTTAATCTTAGATCCGAGCTGCAAGATACCGGTGGTTACAGGGAGGAAAACTAAACGCTGCCACTTAAAGCACAGCTTTGTTATTTTAGAGTAGATAAACTATAGATCTTCAATGTGATTTGAAGTCATGTGAAAACCTCAAAAAGTCCTGGGTTAATGCAACATCTCGATGTGGATTGGTTCTTGAAACTGTTTTCTCTCTCTTGGGGTTTTATTGCTTTTTGGAAATGATTAGTTCTGTGCTGTTTTAGGATAAAAATCCAATTTATTGCCAAAGGATCATAAAAATCCTTTGGCAATAAATGGGACATTAAAACAAATGTCTCCTTTCAAGCATTTACGTAAAGCAAATTGTGAAGCTGGACTACGTGCACCATAAGGCCTTACACTGGCAGCAAATTATTAAAACTGCAAAGTTCTAAAAAGCCCTTAAGGTCTGCTGGAATTGATCTTTAAAGCATAAATGATGAGGTGAGTTTTAATCAGCAAAGTACAATACATCGTATAAACTTGGGTATTTGTTTAAGTTAGTAAAATATTTATATGTCGCAAGGCAAAGCTTCAGTAAATATAATAATGTTCTTACTCACTTCATTCACAATTTGTTTTATTCTGATAAGGATTTTTTTCAGGATTCAGAATCAAAAATTATTACACTCCAACAAATATTAAGAAAGATAAAATCAAGTAGTGCAATAAAGCAATTCATTTATTGTTAATAAATTAAGATATACTCAACTTTTGCAATTAAAATGAAAAACACAAAGAAACAAAATTCAGTTTTACAACCTACTCTTCTCTACTGGTACATACTAAAAGCGACTGAATGTTCAACATTGTTCTATTTAAACTGACAGAAGATATTAGGTAAGTATTCATCAGTCTCTCAGGAGTCTAAAGACTGACAGGCTTACTAGTAGGAGTAATAAGAGAGATATGTCATGTGAGACATCCAAACACAAATAAACATCAAGTTGTTTAAACAGTACTTTTAAAAAAAGCAAAACATTATCCTTCCACCAAATAAAAAGCCTGGTTTTCATAAAAGGATCAACACTTTTTATGTGCAAATAAGTATTGAATTTTAGATTTGAATGACAATTCAAATCTACATCTGATTTAGAATCGATTCAAAGCTTTTAGAGTGTCTAGATTAGCAAAATATAATTCATAAACTAGTATCTGAACAACCTATCAACAGACATTCAAAGTTTTTTTTAAGTATAATTCTTGAAAAGTTGTATACCTCAAATAAAATCTGGAGACATCAACTGAATGAGGTTATTTTAATTTATTTACTCCAGCATTTTGAAGGGATCTTAATTGAAAAGCAGTTTTCAATTAAGGGTCAAATCCAAGATGTTTGGGCAACCTTCAAAGTTAAAAGAGCTAATTGCTTCAGATATCCATTACAAAGGTTTTCCACTGTTGCAAGTTGTAAATCAACAAACTACACAGAAAATAGCAATAGCAATAGCTGCAAAACTTGATTAAAATGTAGAAGATGCCCCCTATAGTTGAACTGTGGCAAAAGGGACAAATGGCGAAAAGGAAGCTGAGTTTGTAAAATTTCTCACAGAAGAACCAGCATCGATTTTCAGCCTGAAATTGTTCTGTGCGCATCTCTTCTGTACAAATGTTCTTTGTAAAGTAAAAGTAGTAGTACTGACATTAGTGAGTGTGCGAGGGGCAGCAGCGATATTAGCCACACTGACTCAGGGGTTAATGAGATTATTGTAGGCCTGTCAGAGGGAGAGGAATGTATTAAACAAGCGGAGCCCCATAAGCGCTTCATGGAAGCAGGCGCAGTGTTTCATCATGGCTGTAATAAAAGTGATAAACGGGGAGATGGAAATAACCCAGACCTCGGCCAAATGATCACTGTGGTCCTTAGCAAAGCGGCAGCACGCCACGCTCTCTCAGCCTTGCCAGGCTTTGCGTTGGATAAATTATTGAGAGGGTTTCCATATCAGCTTGGGAAACACCACATCAATAAATGATGGTGTCATTTTAAGCTAGAGAATGAAAATTGCAACAACTGAGCAAATGCTCTTAAACGGCTACAGGTATAAAGTCATAACAGTTTTGTTTAATTATGATTGATATATGTACATATATATATATATTTTAGTGTTGTGGTTGCACATCACACAGCTCTAAGCATCTCTCTCCCATGTAATTTAGTGGAAAAAATATGTTGGTGGGCTTAACATTGAGTTGGTGGGATATCTCGATGCTCCACTGGATGATCTCTATGCTGATTTTCACCATTCTTAACGTTGATGCCTAAAGGCTGTTTGCAGAAAATCCTGTAAATGGTTTACTACAATCCTATGATATGGTAATGTGTCTTTTTCACATTCTGGATACACAAATTGAAAGAGTGAAACATTGATGTTTCTCTCACTGTGTTGCATTTTTGGATTATTAAGTGTATTTGCTAAGCAGACTTACCATGAAAGTAAGGGAAGCAATAAAACAAATATATGATAATTTATGTGGAGAACAAATTTTCTTCATAGAGAAACAGTTTGAAGGTAATAAAACTGTCTGTGCACGAAAAATATGCTCTTCTTTTCAGGATCATAGAACAAATAAACTGTCATGGTGTTGTAATTAACTATTTTTAGAATAACATCCATTATCCAAACAGATTACGATGAATTTATCTCATAACCCACGAGTGAACTCAAGGTGAAAGTCTTGCATTTTTTATATGAGCCTTTTTTTCAGCACCTTCTTCCAAATGCATAAAATTATTCCTTAAACTATGCACAAAAATGTATCAAATTCCCAGAAACAGTAAAGACATGTTCTAATACCGTATGATTACACTGGTTCCGGATTGAAAAAAAAAAGTAAATTAATGAGACTGAAAATCCCTGAAAAACTCTGCATTCGGTACCTTTTTATGGTTTATAGTCAGAATATAACATCCATATGCTCAAGTGTAACTGCAGTGAGAGACGTAAAAAGTATATATAAGTATAAATTTGTTATAAAAGTATTACTGATTGCACTTTAAAAATTAGGTAATTTTATGTTATTAAAGGTAAAGTTTAAACAGTAATGATTTCCTGGTTAATGTCAAGTTGTCATAACAAAGACATTTTGAATAATGTCAACTTTGTATGAAAAGTGTCAATTTACCGAATGATGCTTTATGACAACAGTCATAAATATTCATGAAGACTTATTCATGTTCATGACATGTTATGTCATGTTTATGACGGTATCATGACAGTCTTATTCACCCCCCTTCAAATAAAGTGTTACCAAAGTCTCCATCAAATAGTGCTGCATGAAAACAGAAGGAGCAGGATCTGAACTATTTGTCGAGTGAGCTATACTTCCAGAGGCTGATGAGTGTGCTCAGTGATTGAATCGTCTTCTTGTTTATTGATGAGCGATTTGTCGTGCTGATAAAATGCAGCAGTAACCTCTGAGTTTCCATGAATATGCAAAATAAATAAATAAATAAAAATTGGATGAGTATTTCTTGATTGTAATGATGCTTCCTGGCAAGCAGTCAAACTGTTGTAAAGGCTATTTATTTTTACCTTCAATAAATGTTACAAGAAATATAAGGGAAAGTCATTTGTGGGTTGAGTAACAGAGTCCAGTGTGTGGGCTGCACCCATGAAAAACCTTTTAGTTCCTCACTGTCACTGCCAAAAAGCTTATTCCATAGTGGAAATCTTGCATTTTTTTTATTATTATTTTTTTTACATTTATTGGGTTGAATGATTGAAGACATAGTGGAAATCTAACAATCTATTCACTTTACAAAAGGACGTTTCAGTAGTGTTTGGCAGAACCACAATAGACTGAAACCTCTTTCAGAGCAGAGGTATGGGATTGCTGATTCTGATTTTCTTTTATAAGTCTTGTTTTTTATGTTAAAGTCTCCCTACACCAGAGGTTCCCAAACTGTTTCTAATATTGTCCAGGAGTGTTTATGCATGGCTAATAGTATGTTGTTTTAACTTGAAAGCACAACCATCTCTTCAGACAAAAGCATAGTCATTAGTGATGACATTGTTTTGACTAAATGCAACACACTCCCTTTACTGTCGTTTTAGATCTCCTCATAAAACATACATTTGCTGCAAGACAGAAAGAAAGTGATCCTTTTAAGTGCATTTTTGTGGTAAGCCGTCATTTTGCTGCCCTTAAGGTGGCCCAGGGAGATTCAGCAATGTTGGGATTATTCTTACAATCTGTGTTTAGTTCAGTAAATACTCTGTCATTCATGCAGAGTTTCAGGCTTTAGGGGTTTCCACAACTGATGCTCCAGTGGAGCTGTCCCGAGATCAGGCACCTGCAGAGGTTTTAGCAGCAACTGTGAGCGTTTACCACTGTTTAAAACAAAGAGACAATAAAATGCATAGAAATATGGCTTTTGAGGTATAGGACAAATGCCTTGTTTCTTTTAAACTTCCTGTTTAAAAGAAACAGAAAGTTCTCCAAACTGAAAGGTTTCTCAGATTATCTGTCAGAAAGAGAGCATTAAACCTCTGTCTGAAAGGTTATACTGGCCGTAAATCATCCAGGTAAAACCAGCCAGCTGACATGATAGAGACAGATGTTTCACCCCTCAGGTGATCGTCTACTTTACACCAATTTTTCAATCAAAATATCTTTGGATCTCACTTTTCAGGCACTAAAATACTATATTAGATCTGTTAAATCATATTATTGGACATTTTTAATTGATCAAATTAAATTTTATTTCCATAGCACATTTCAGTTATAAAGCAGTTTGAAGATTATGCAATTATCACTGCAATAAATCTGGAGTTTTCAAAAAAAAAAGATACATTTATAGTTCAGAAATTATTTTTTTATGAAATTGTCTGTTATGTGTACATAAAAGATATACAGTCCCCAAAATTGATTAAAATAACTAAAACTAACTAAAAGAACAAGTGTTTGAGAAGTTATGGATGATTTAGGATTTTTGCACATGAATGTAATGCAGTCCATAAATAATTTTAAAAAGTGTGGACTGAGCTCCACTTATCCAACTGCAGAAAACAATGCAGCCTTAAAAGAAAAAAGTAACTTAAACATCATTTGTCTCACATCACATCTAAAGCTGAGACTTTCTCTTTTTTTTCTTCAAAACTAAAGGAGCACTCTAAATTAGATGTCTAAAACTGTGACAGAAATGTGTAACATTGCTCCTCATCGCAGGGGAGTTTCTGCAAATAGAAAAGCAATGTCCTCCACACTTCATTCATTTCTAGTTCAGACAGGAACGACTGGGGTCAAGCACAGTCGCTGTGTAGAAGAGATTTCTGATTAAACTGCAGTTCATAGTTCTGTGTTGTGTAACAAGCCTATGCTGAAGCACAACAAGAACAAATACTTATTCTCATCTAAACTCATTTTGAATTATGATGCAGATTGCTAAATTCTGTCAACTCTTGTGCAAAACAGTAAAGGTTGTCTGAGTTGGGAAATTTTGGATCTGTTGGAATATCAGCAAAAAACAAGCTCATTTTTCATCTTGAAACTTGTTCTTTCAGAAATGATCCGTGTTTATCTGTAATCTACAGGACAGGGTCAGAATGTAGATGGACTGGTAAGCTGAGAGTTTGGCATTCGAGCTCATCTCTTCTTTTCACCACAGCTGGCTGGAGCAGTGGATTACTGCAGAAGAAGAACCACTCTATCTATGTGCTTCATTTCC
Organism: Poecilia mexicana; assembly: GCF_051168715.1. Taxonomy (NCBI): domain Eukaryota; kingdom Metazoa; phylum Chordata; class Actinopteri; order Cyprinodontiformes; family Poeciliidae; genus Poecilia; species Poecilia mexicana. The sequence goes on along the minus strand of NW_028263372.1, from coordinate 27,696,780 downwards.
AATGGCTGATACAGAAACATATAGAACCTAAAAACGAAACCTAGTAACAAAATTAGGTGAAATATTAGACACAAAAATATTCCCCACAAAAAAGGGAAACATATGATTGTTAAGCACAAAAAAATGATAAGGATATTTATTTATGTTGAGGATTTGCTTGTGCGTTGGCAGTCCGTCAGAGCCTCTAGCTCAGTTCAGGTAAAATTTTAGGGGTCTAGAATTTATCTTGCTCAAATCGTTCCAGAACCTTTTAAGCATTTTTAAATGACTGTTTTGCTGCATCTAATCTCTGCAGTGATAGAAAATGACATGAAAGCTAGATTTCTCCACTGATTTTGACTTTTTGAGGTTAATGTCTGAAAGTTTTGATCTAATAACCAGTTTGAATTAAATGAGTTTTCAGTAAATTGTCTTTTCAAAACACAGAGTTCCTTTAAAAACCCACCTGTTTAGAGTTGTCTTTGATGAATAATAACTGGAACATTAACCAATATATTTGATGATGACTGTTTTTGGTGATTTTGATGCTGGCATTTGACAAAATGTAACGTTTGTTACCGTTTTATGTTTTCAGTCACGTAAAACACTTTGAACTGCCTTGTAGTTGAAATGTCCTCTGAAAATGAACGCGACTTTCACCGAAACAAAACTTTTGGCACTTTGAAGCTCTATTTAGAAACTGTTTATGATCCAGCAGCCCAAATTCAGTTTGTATCGTTCTCCCCCAGTCTTATGATTTTGATCAGGAGTGTTTCCTTTCAAAAGTGACACCACTTTCTCAGACATTGGAAGTGACCGAGGAACAACCAGAAGTCAGAACTTGTTTCATCTGATCGGATGTGTCGACTGTTTGGATGTCTGGTTTATTTCTATCAAACAGAGAATATCCCATGTGACACTTGATATGTAACAGCTGTGTGAAACCACGAACCTTTGAGAGTAATTTACAGAGGCAGAGAAGCTCTATGTGGAGATTTATTTATTTCAGAGTAATTGGATTGCTAAAAATGTATTTGCAAACGAATATCTCAGTAAACTAACAAGGAATGCATAGTTTTTGATTTGCTCTCCAGAGCAGATAATTTAAGAGTTTAATTTTTGCAAACTGGCAGGAGTTAAACGTTTGACTAACCAGAGTAAATACCCAGGGGGTCACTTTTCCCAACAATTACGATGCGTTTTCAACCCCATCGTGGCAGGTTATTTAAGAGGACAGGGAGCATGCAAATATACAGACGTTATTACCTGGATGATTGAGCATCAGTGGGAAAATCTAAATTATGAGCTTCACAGCATGAAAAGGTCGTGCAGTTCTGCACCTAACGGATGCATCACTATAACTACTAAACATCAAGCATGCTGGGTATAAACGAGACGAGACGTCAGCATATAGCTTTATATTTAGCAATTTTACTCGTATATCTCCCTGAGAAGACCTTGACTGCTCTGAGCAGCACACACGCTGGCAGGGCTGTAAGAGAACGCCTGTGCATTGACACCATGTTTGTTCTTTAGAGAGAGAACAGAGCTGATCCTGTTGCCCTGACCGAGCAGTCAGCAGGTCAAACGTGTTACTGATCATTGCCATGATAGAAGGAGGCGCCCTGAATCTGCTGCGCCTGCATCCGCACAAGGATTCAAGATGACAATGAGTGTTTCAGAGCTCACATGCAGGCACAAACCCTGGGCACATCAGCTATCCTAAAAGTGATGTACAGGTAAGGAAATCCATGTAAATGTACTGTGGTTACACTTTTCTTATCAAGATGGTAAAAAGGCACAGTGAAGCATCAGTGCATCTTCTCCACAAAAGGCTTTTTCATTATCTTTTCTCACAGCATCTGAAAACACCAACAGCACACTTGTGTTTTGAATGAATTGGTTTATTTCCTTTGGGGACAATACGACCACCAGTGTGCAGCTCTAACACATGCAGGCAGAGTGATTGTGTGTGTGTGTGTGTGTGTGTGTGTATAAAAGTGAGCAAGAGCAGCAGGAAAACAGTTGCCTTCTGTACTGATTTGTTGATACAGGCAGCTGAACATCTTTCTATAACAAGCACAAGTTCCTGCAAAACCGAATTAACTCTCATGCACATCATATCTAATAGGGGAACTCAGCATAACATTCAGTATGTGGCACTTCAAAGAAGAACTTGATGGACATATTAGTATGCAATAGAAACCGAAGACTATTCTTTTTTCTCTGTTTAATAAGTGAAATGATCACACATGTAATCATCTATCTTTAATTGTGATATACCAGCTAATATAATAATTGATTGGCTGCTACCTTTTCTTCTTTTTTTATGAATTGGTTAAATGGTGTGTCATCTCCAACACGAATTACTCCTTTGGAACTAGATAAAGATGGGTTTAAAAATGTATTTTCAACTTTGATGTAATTTGAAACTAAAAAAAAAATAACTACACTCCCAATGCAAAGTAGAAATAGTATATTTTCATAGAAGAAATCTTCTTGAGCAATAATCTTGACAGAGTTGTATAGATTCTTTCAGCAGCTCAGAAGCTGATCTTTACCACCGTCTCTCTTCACAGGATACAATAATTGGTTTGACACATTTTGACTGCCCACACACTCACAGCTCCATTCAAGCACTTGGTAAATAACTACATCATGAAGACAACTTTTTTTTTTTGAACAGCTATATTTACATAAAAAAGAATCTTTTTCAAGAGCTTAACCCCCACCCCCAATCTGAAGACCTGAATCTGAAGTTTTGTTCATCTGTTTAATGCAATATGTAGCCAAATGTGAATACGGTGCTTTTCTCACACAATCCAAAGGAGAACAACTTACATTTGAGTGAGACTGATAATGAGAAATATTAAGACACTTTTCTGACTACTATGATCTCACTACTTGAATAACTATTCCCAGTGCTTGGCTATTTCTTCACCTACAGCGAAAGTTATTTTAATGAGCTTTTGGATCTTGCTCAGTGTTATGCTTGGCTGATCTTATGTCTGAATGGTTGTAAAGTTCTGCAGATGCTTTGAAACTTTTTATGTCTCTGTACTCATTAGAACCTCTTAGACATTTTTGACAGAAGTACCGCCGCGATATTCTGAACAACACAGCAGAAAACAGGAAAAATGAATTATTAATTCTGACAAAACTGTAAATCTTAATTCCACAAGGACACAGCTGTTTGACCAACGAGTAACAACGTTGGAGGAACTATACGATGACGTCTTAAAATCCCGACGCATGTTTCTACCTTTGGTTGCTATGGCAATCAGGACATAGTAAAACACAAAGTAAAGACTAAAAGAGATAAATAGCCACCATAACCAAATCAAAGGTTGATCTGTGATTCAGTTAGGAAAAACCTGATGTGTTGCATAAAAATTATTTTTCAGTTTGATTTTATTTAATAGTTAGACTATTTGCACACAAGAGGTGCCAGAGGCAATAGGGTGTGGTTACCAGGCTGTCAGGTATGGAGAGGTTTGCTTAGTGTCAGCCATGCAGCTGTTTGTTGCTCAATGTTTGGCAACCACAGAAATGCTTTTGGTAAGCAAGTGTCATGAATTGTGGTTTGTGGTGGTGAGAGAGAACGCTGATGACCCAGGTTGTGATGAAGATGATGAATTTAATAATGAATGTGGCTCAAAACAGTCCAGATCAGGCAGTACGGCAGAGACATTAGCACACAGCTAAATACCGGTAGCGACTGAAAAACTGAGCTAACCAACACAGGACTTTACAGTACGACTGTGATGGCTGGCAGACAAATGACATACGACGAGGATCCGACAACAGACAAAGACAACAGGTGGACTTAAATACACTGATCACAAACCCTGGTGATCAGGGAACGAGACACACCTGGGAAACAATTAACAGGGAGGGCAGGACATCACAGACTCACAGGGAACAGGATCACAAAAAACAGAAAAAAAACAAAAATAAACACAGAACACTCAAATCCTAACAGTAAGTTTTACTTACGTTTGTAAATTAGCAACAGAAATGTGAATTATTTTGTTTTACTTTACATTTTTTTCTTCTTGTACATGATTGTGTGCATAAACATTTGCTTCATCAAGATTAATTTTAAAAAATATGCATAGAATATTAAGTTCATGTGAGCATTTAATAAATTTCATCAAGGTTAAGTTTGTTGAAGCAAAGACTTGCAATTCAGTTTACGTAACTTTGCTTATTGTTTGAAGGTTATCAACCCATGACTCACCAAGCAACCAGAGGAAAAAAAATAAATAAAACACAGGCAAAGACAAAATAATTGAGCAAAACCTTCTTGAGTGTCCATGTGTGCTATGAGATACAGTAATTCACAATCTATGTGCATGTTTGGTTGATTGTGTGAGAAAACTGAATAGCTCTGGTAATTAGGATGATATGCAACAAGATTAAAACCATTTGTTGCAATTTTCTAGTGTGAAAACCTGCATCCAGTCAATCAAATTTAAGTTAATGTGACACTGACTATCTAACACTTTTGAAATCAATTACAGTTCTCATCTGGCAGGTAAAAATAAAAATAAAAAAATCTGCCCATTCCTCTTAGCTGTGTTATAACTTTATTGATAGTAAAATAAATATCCATGACATCATATGACAATGGATTGGTTTTTTACAGAGGCTTAGAGCTGACTTGACTGAAACGACTGCGTCACAAATTTTCAGCCGCAGCTAAAAGCCTACAGTGCACATGAAGGAAGCAGTCCTTTTCTTGGAAAACCTACTTCAACATGTCAGTGATCTGTTGCTCATCTCGGAGTTAAGACCTAAAGCGATACTATGGTTGTGGATTAAACTGGGATTTGCTAATGGCTAAACTCATTGGCCTTTCTGCCTGCTGCCACAAGTGCAAACCAATCCTGCCATAACTCTCTCAGTTCAATGCATCTGAACAGTAAATGAACACAAGTGGTAGTTTCTAGAAGGTGAGAAATTTAATTTCTCTGCTCCACAACCTACGATGTAATAATAGAACAAAGCATAAAATTATCCTTGATCAAATGTCCTTTAATCCCGGAAGAGTTATTTACTACAAAAATGATATCTAGGATATAAGCTAATTAACAAAAATTGAACTATTTCAATGAGTTAAAGACGCACTATTTTCCGGCCCAACATTTTCTTTTTTCTATCTTTGCTGCAACTTGACCTCCAGCTTTGTCACATTACATCTCTGGAGTTAGAATCAGAAATCTCTGATGACAAGACTCGTGGCAAATCAACGTAAGTCTGGTTGGATCATGTCAATAGTTTCCAACTGCTAGGTTGCATTAGTGGAAGAGTTTTTGAGGAGCACATTCTGTGTCTGATGCAAAAGCAAAAGACATAAACGACAAAGTTAAAGAAAAGAGTTGATTAAACTGGACTGTGCGCAGAGAGTCCGTGTGTAAAACAGCTTCAAAAAGATGCTGTTTGCATGCACAGCACACAGTCACAGTGGCTTGTAAATGCCAAGAGGTTTGCAAAGAAGTCCGGAAAGTGAATGTTGCACAGTCATCAGAATGCGGCTCAACTGCAGTACAGCAAGTGTGCCAGCGAGAGACAAACACATTCAGAAATATTCAGAAGAGAAGCCAGCTAATTCAGGGCAAGGCAAATGCGACAACACAGCCTGCAATATAATTAGTTACTTCTGGTATTTCAGCTTTTAGTTTCTTTCTGACTGCATAAAAAGGCAAATGAATATAAAGTGATTCTCATTTGCATTGATAAATGGAGTGTTTCATTATTCCAGAACTGATTTTTCAACAATATTTTTAACAGAAAAATATGAAGAAGTTGCTGACTGCAGGCAACAAGCTCTATGATGAAAAGTTGGTCTCATTGTCTGTCTTCATTCTGAATAAAATCAGGCATTGGGCAATTTTATATAACTGATTTTAAAGGTTTGTTCTACTGTAATATTAATAAAATAGTTTGATACTACAAAAGAATCAATATACATTTGGTGGTGATCTGAAATGGGCAACCTTGGACACATATTTTAGCCATTCTGGTAAAGATGCATAGGTGAAAAATAATGTAGAGACAAGACTAATAAAATGCAGTAGAACACTTTACACTCATTGTACTACTTATTTTCTTATACCAATTGCTTAAATTTCAACATGTTCTCTGTTAATTACAGAGACACACACAGAAGAAATGTTTACCTCTAAGTTGCCCTTGAACCAGCTAGTGATAGTCTCTGGAAAAGGTAATTGCTAAAAGAAAAGGAAGCAGCCTGCTTCCTCAGAGTGTTGTATCCAAGCATAGTAATTGAATATTGAATGAGACAAAATGTCTCTGTTGGAGACAAGTTCAAAACAAAGAAGTTCGAAACAACATTTCACACTATTTGATATCAGTATCAGTATCATCTATATTGTTTTCTCTATAGTGCAGGGGTGTCAAACTCAATTTCACCGAGGGCCACTTCAGCATATTGGCCACCCTCAACGGGCCACATTGACGGTACAAATCAGGAGTGCATCTCTGCTAAAACACACCCCAGACAAAAGGTTCACTTCCCTCATTCAGTTCTGTAGAGGCTTATAATGAGTCAATGGTCCAGGTGTGTTAGAAAAGGAACCATCTAAAGTTGCAGATGGTAGCTCTGGAAAACTAGACTTGGGCAGCCCTAGCATAAATGTATAAAAATACAATGTTAAAAATACATTAAACACCACCTCATATTAAATTACAATATTTAGGTAAGCAAACAAATAATAAAAACAAGTCACATGGGCAGACATTATAGACTTTATGCAAAGATTTAGTCTCAGAGGCAACTGAAATCAATTAATTTAAAAAATCCTTTCTGAATATCATCTCATGGTCTCTGAACTAAATGCATCTTTCTGACCGGGAGCTGACAGCATGTTGAAGAGTTATGGACCGGACGCTTTGGAGCGTCTGGTTAGGAAGCGCATTACAAACATTTGGTTGAAAAGTAGTTTGTAGTCAATTCGTGCTCAAAACCTATTTTAAGTCAATTATTGGCCTATAAAATGATGGGGGGCCACATGTGGCACACGGGCCCTGAGTGTGCCACATGTGCATTACACCATAGAACTGCCAATTGGTAACTGAAGTAAAGTAGCTTCGATTTCAAAGAAGCCTACATTGAAGTCGATTGGCAAATGAACAATCACAAAAGAGGAAGGCTCTTGTTGTCTCACTGCACCCCAAGAGATGCATAACCTACAAAAACCATTTCTGTCTGGTTTGAACCAGAGACCTTTTGCATGTAAAGCAAACGTGATAACCACTACACTACAGGAACTGAACTTCTCTGCTTTGTTTCAGTTTGAGGTTCCAAAGTTGATGATGTGAGATGCAACGCATGAAAATTTCAACTGACGTTTGCACTCAGATGCCTGGATTCAGAGTATAGACCATGACACCACAGAACCCTTGTTGACCTTTAGTAAACACCTGTGATCAATAGAACATGCAAAATCTGTTTCTGTCTGGTTTCGAACCAGAAACCTTTTGCGTGTAAAGCAAACGTGATAACCAGTACACTACAGAAACTCATGCTCTTTGCAGTGTTCCTGGTAGATGATCCACATTTTGTTAGAGACTAATGTCAACGATGGGCATGGAACAATGTCAAATACTTATACCACAGATCCTCTCAGAGAGCACAGTAACTTGGTGAACAAACTGTCAGACTTATACTTGTGCCTAATTTAACATTACAGTCCATAAACTAAGCCTGGGATCAAAAAATTGTATTGAAGATGTCATTAGCAGAGACAAATGGTTCTACAGAGACTTGGCGAAATGGCTATGAAATAAAATCAATACTTACAAATAAAAGATGGTTCAAAAATAAAATTAACACATTAAATTAAAAAATATCTGTGAAATACAATCAACACTTCAAAATACAAAATCTCTGGAAAATAAAATATTATGTATGTTGTTTTGAAAAACATTGGAATATAAGCACTTTTATCAAATCTCCATTGTGGTAAGATCATGTAAGTTCTTAAATCCATGGAAACTCAACAGTTTGTAAGGTAGGTGAGTTAGCTCAGCAGGTTAGAGCACGGTGCTGGTAATGCTGAGGTCATCGGTTCAAACCCCGTATGGGGTATTTCATATGTAAGGTCTTCAACACTTCAAAATAAATAAGGGTTCAAAAATAAAATCAACACTTCAAAAATAAATAAGGGTTCAAAAATAAAATCAACACTTCAAAATAAATAAGGGGTTCAAAAATAACATCAACACTTTACAATTAAAAAAAATGGTTCAAAAATAAAATCAACACTTTAAAATAAAAAATGGTTCAAAAATAACAACACTTTACAATTAAAAAAATGGTTCAAAAATAAAATCAACACTTTAAAATTAAAAAATGGTTCAAAAATAAAATCAACACTTTACAATAAAAAAATGGTTCAAAAATAAAATCAACACTTTAAAATAAAAAATGATTCAAAAATAAAATCAACACTTTAATTTATGTGAAGTCGCTTAATTTAATTTATTAAAAGTTATTGGGGTGGTTTTTGTCACTACGAGAAAATGTAGATACATTTATCTGCTTAATTTGTGATGGGATCTGGATTCACGGTGAATATTAACTAAACCGCATAAAATGCGACTAAATAGTCGATGTTAATATGATTGTAATTTCATGGATAAAATAGTACAGGACCGATTTTTTTTTTGTTGCCGGTAAAGATAACGTCTAGCGCGACCTGCCGCCCTGACACCAACTCACACACATCTTCATTCACAGTCTTACTTGTAAATCGATTTTTCTTTTCTTGGACGTTTTGATGTTAGCTTGTCAATGTCTCAGTTTTATTCGCTGGGAAAATCAATAAGCAGCTTGAGGTGACTCTGCTGCTCTCTAGTGGCGAGAAGCCGTAATGTTAGCTGGTAACAATCGGAATGCATTGTGGGAGATGTAGTTTGTAGTCAATTCGTGCTCAAAACCTATTGTAAGTCAATGTCGGCCTATAAAATGCTGCGGGGGCCACATAAAATGACATGGCGGGCCACATGTGGCCTGCGGGCCTTGAGTTTGACACATGTGCTATAGTGTTTGGCTTTACTTTTGCATTTATTATTACTTCTTGCTAGTTGTTTGTCCAACTGACATTTTTCCTTTACTTTTATACTTTTGTTGAACAGAAAGCCATCAAACTCGGAATCAGATTTGCAACTGACATTTAACATTTTTGCAGTCCAGTAGTATTAATTCAGTAATTAAGGTTGTCCAGCTAAAAACGTCAGCTTTACTGCTGGAGAAAAAAGAGCTATGAAATTTGCAGTGCATTTAGCATATGATGAATATTGACCACCCACATTTCTTATTAAGAGCCTGTTCATTATTCAGCATTGATCAAGAGCTTTTGAGTTCTCAGTGGCCTGATTACTTTTTTTTCCCTGGAGTGCCAGCATTTTTAATAAATGATAATGAACCCTACATTGCATGTTTATTTTTATGCCACGAATAAAAATGAACAAAACTTCTCTGTGCTTCAGAGTATTTAGGCTTTAATTGGTTTCTTTTTCCTTAGTTCTTTGTGTTGTGTTCTGAGCCACTGGATTAGGAGTGGAAATCCCATCGAGACAACTATTTATTTAAGACAGACACTTGCAGTGCAAGCCTTTCAATTAAAAGCTTCCAGTACCTCAGATAATTCTGCCACTTTGGCTGCCCACTGAGGAGCAGAGGAAGGCAGGCTGAAACGGCGGCTAACTGCTGAGCTTTGAAAAATTTCACATCGCCAAACCTCTAGCATGACATTTCCTCTCTCTGTATGCATTTACAGAATATGACCAATACATTTAAACAGATCTTTGTGGCATCAAGTGAGCAGCGCTTTCCTATTTTAAGTAACAAAGAACCCTGTGGCCAACGGAGGCATCCGGAAAACTTACAGAATCCAGTTTGTGGTGTTTGAAGGAAGCCGCAGTGGTTTTAGTAACAGTGTTTTCGGCAACATTCATCTAAAGGAAATGTGTCAAAGAAACCAAGGTTTTGATGTGAGGAGTGAAACAGGCCACCTGACTGGAAGTAAGTCTGTTTAGCATAGATTAATGAAAGGAAAATTGGATTTTGAGGCCATGGAAATAATTATTAGACGCCTTTCTCTGAAAGAACAGAGCAATTATGGGGCCCCGGAGTTGATAATTGACCTTTAGATTCATTCAAGATTACTTCAGCGTGGCATAGTGTGAAAAGAAAAGATGGCATAATTGTATTTGTGACACACTAAACTACATTATTTTACGGAAGAGGATTAGGGCCACTGGAAAAAAAAAATAAAACAGTTTTGACTTTAATCTCAGAATTCTGAGATTAAAGCCAGAATTTTTTATTTCTTTTTCAGTGGCCCTAATCCTCTTCCGTATTATTTACTGTGACTTTGATGGGATAAAAGTAGGAAACATCGCAAGTTGTTTGTCCATTATATGTCAAGTTTTCAGAACGCAGAATTTTACAATTGAGTGGCAATGTCTTTTTAAGATTTGACATCTTGTCTGGCTGTTTGGTAGTGGTCACTTCTGTCTCCATGATGGTCTTCAAACATAGTCCAAATTAATATTAATATGTGAGGATTCTGCGTCAAGACATAGCAGTTGCATTCAATGAACTAATATATCACTGAAAGCCAACTGATAGAAATAGTTCAATTCAAAAAGGATGATCAGGTGTAGATTAAATATGCAAAGAGTGATGTACTTAAATAGTTCCTTTAAATTTGGTTTTAGCTAATAAAAAAAATCCAAAATTTAGTTTCTAAAAGCGTTGGAATATAAAATCAGAATATAAGGGCATTGATACAGGCTGTATTCACGCATATTAATTGAAAATTGAGTAGAAGGAAAAGGTGTGATTTAACAAAAAAGATTTACAAGCAACAGAAAATACTGCATCCCATTCAAATGTTTGGGAGAGATTCACAAGGTGTGAATGGTTTGAAATTTTTTTGCCTTGATGCAACAGACAGGCAGGTGCCTTACCTTCTCTATTTTCTCTCTTTATTTTCATTGTGTTCACAGCTCTCCTCATTCCATCTCGCCCCTTCCTAACTTCCCTCTTAGCAAGACTCTAGGGTCTGTGGCAAGCTGATGTTCAGCGGCCGAGAGACTGAAGTCAGAATGATGAGAATCAGTCAGGCAAGAAGGTCACTCTGACCTCAGCTAAAGCAGGAAGAGCACACTGCCTTCTGGGAAACGCTGTCCTGTTTGAGACAGTGTAGGCTTGATGAATGATGCAGAGGGATAACGTGAATTTATTAAAATCCCTGCATCAAGAAAGCATAACGAAAAAAAACTGTGCCAGCTGAAGACATGCAGCTGATGTGACAAGTCTGATGCTGTGAACGTTTTTTATATCAATCACAACTTCCTGCTCCGAATGTTCATCACACAACCATCTGTAGGTGTGTTGGCTGTAATGTGGCCATTTATTACAGACACCCACAGGGAGCAGACTGAGTGAAAACTAGGCTAACACACACAGTTAACCCCATTTAAGTAGCGTGAAGGCTTTTTAAGGACTAACCTTCCCCAAAGGCAAAAGGCAAATTGGGGTACAGACAACCAAAAGCCTCAGAAGCACTGAGCAATATCAGCTCCGGTTTTAGTCGTCTGTCACTGTGAACATTTCCTTCAAATTCCTTCAACCTGTGCACAGATATGCTTCACAGAGATGTTCAGTCATTCATTTAAACTGTTATCATGCTTTACTTTATGCCACTTTATATCTAGGTCTTAATGTCTTGAGTTTTACTGGCAGTATTTTTTTGATTTGCAGCTTGTTATGTAAGACAAGTGTAATTCTTATCTTTATAAGACTCAGAAAAGCAGATTAAAAACATTTATATTAAATGTTTCTCCACCAAATCACTTCCACTGCTAAACTGGTCCATTACTCTCTTTGTACTTCACGTATGTCTTTTCTATTTTCACCTTCAAAAGAAAAAAAACAAAAAACAGAGCATATCCTGGCACCAACTCATTGCTTCAAGGCAACAGTACTAACAACTGGGCCATAGTATATTCTACTCAATGAATCAAATATGAATGTTACAAAAATTACAGTCTCCACTGTTAAATATTAAATAAATGTTGTAACAGAAATAGACTTTCCTGTGAAGCTGCACTCATAACTAAAATATGCCTTTATTTATATATTTCCAGTTCAGGAAAACTGAAAATATATAAATAAAGAAAAAAATAACAACCCAAATGTTCATAGTTTTATATGTTCAGTACAAAAACATGAATTAAATGGGCTTTACTTTACTTATTTTTGTACTTAAGTATTTACTAAAATTTGTAGAATGTCATAAATGTCAAACGTAGCTATTGAAATTACAATAAAATGTTGGTTCAGAAAATAATTGGCAGATTAATTGAAAAAAAACAAAAATCAGGTATGCTTTTTATTTTCATGGTTCCCCTACCCTGCACTGTTATTTGTACAGGCTTATATATCCTGCCTGATGGAACATGTTTAATTTCAGCTCTCTCCATTCATCTATTATCTAATATGCATCCTTGCAGCAGTTTTAGCGAGATATGTGGGCTACACCCTGAACAAGTCACCAGTTAATCACAGGGCAACAAAGAGACAGAAAAAAAAATGTATCTGACATTGATTCACAAATATAAAATACTGTAGTTTGAGTTAAAATGATAAAAAAGTCTCTCTGCAGTGCGATTCTCTGCAGCTTGCAGTAAATAAAAAAATATTTCCATTAAAAGTTCTTCGCTAACAAATTATAGAAGCATGTAAGTGTTTGAAACTTTATCATTTCAGTTTACTCAGTTTTGAGAGGCTGCAGCTACCATACATTTATATGGTAGCTACCAGATAAACATATGGCATCACTGACAAAAGTTAGAAGAATGTGGTTCCATAAGGTCAGGTGCCTTTCTGCCAACTTGCACTACTTGTGGCGTGTTAGCAAACATAACCAGCCACTCTCAGGGGAATCAAGCAGCGCCACCTTTGCATGTTGGAGCATATGGCCTTGCTGCTGTAGCTGGAAGAGTTCAGACGGAGGATTTTGGCATGCACAGCTCTGTGTGTGTAATGAGTCTGTGGAGTCACCGTCGGGCTACTGCAGAGCTTGGCCAAGCACCAGTTTGACGGCAGCAGCTGGAGAAAAGTGATGTAATAATCCTGTTGCCATGGAGACCCAGTGGTTCCCCCGTATCTCCAAAAATTTCAAGGGCGGTGGAAAGTCACTGGCTGGCTGGGACACAGCAATGCTCTGACGAGATGCGAGCATGACCAAACAAAACCTTCTCTCATATATTGTAAAAGGAATATATGTGCCATCTAAAGTTAATGACGGGCTTCACGTGCAGCACCAGAGTCAGTAGTAAAAAGCACATTGTTTGTGTAAAATATCCTATATTTAAAAAAAAAAAGAAAATAAAAAATATATATCTTTGATTTAAAATCACAAAGACCTTTGAAATATTATTGATTCAGTGTCAAAGCAGCTGCGCTGGGATTAGTCAAATCCTCAGAGAAGTCGGTAAGCTTTCAGTCCGATGGCTTGCAAATCAGAGGGGGTCGTGGCATGAAAGAAAAGAAAAAAATGCATTTCAATTGACTCTACAATATTTTATTTCATAAAAGATTCAACACAGAGAGATAATAGCAGGATTGAAGAACTGTCTAAGACTGTGAAAGGAAAGAAGATAAAAAAAACAACAACAAAAGGAACAAAGGAAGCAGTTTACTAAAGGACCTCCGTGGTCTGGATTTATCAGCCTGGTGGTGATCTGTTTTATAGAATATAGATAAGGTAATGTCAAAGTCATGATGCTTTGCTTCTGCAACTAAATTCAGCATTTTATCTATATGTTCAGATGTTGATTAGAAGGCAGTGATATTTCAAGCAGTTTTTGATTATTTTATTCTTATTTATAAAGTGTAGATGCGCATTAATTTGTCCTCAGTTAAGTTGTTTTGAGTATATAACACAATGCATAATACATTGGAACAAATTTGAACAAATATTCAGACTCCTGAAACTTTTGGGTTAAAAGGTTTTAACCCAAAAGTTCATTATTCGATTAAAGACATATTTAACTGCAGTAACCTGAGCAGACTTTAAGAAGTTTTCATGGACTGTTTTCTTCCTCACTATTGCACATGATCATAACAATAGAGAAAGAGGTAAGTTGTTTATAAGTTGCTGTAATGCACCTGCTCACGAATCCACTTTTACTTTGGTGCAGTGTTCTGTAAGGACACCTGTGATTCATAACAATATTCGCAAATATGAATTGATGCAAAACTGTTTCCTTATTTGAATTTGAACAAACTGCAACAGGACAGAGGTTTGGCTTCCGCACTGATGATGAAAAAGTCGTGCATCACTTTAGTGAAACAGACTGTGAGTCTTTCATTTACCCAGCCCGATTTGGTCAAACCCACACTGATCAGAACTTTGAATAACAAGAGTTAAGTTGTCAGTGAAGCACTGCTAAACGAGTGAAGTCATCTCAGTTGCATTTGAATTTAATTTTGCATTGCATTAAAACACAACTTAATTTCACATATTAAGCATTAACTTCATCAAGGACATTTTGCATAAATGGACATTATTTAAATAAACGATACACACATGTACCCCATTGCAGTGGAGTAGATGTTGCCTATTCCATATGCATCCCAAATATCACTGCAATTTTAGCACAAACCAGCATTAGAAGCTATATGAGGGAGATCAGACCATTTCTGAGTCATTCTCATGCTGTCCTCCTCTCTGGGAGCCATGAGGATGGAAAAAGAGAAGAAGAAGAAAGAGCTTGAACCGCGCAGGAAGACCTGCTCTGCCTCTTCTGGTTTTAAAAAGGAACATAAACACTCTAAGCAAAAGGCAGTACTGCATAACAGCACAGAATCTCTCCCCGAGATGACATGAGATCACAAAGCGGCCTGTTAGCCCTCTGTTAGTCTGACTCCTATGCTCGCCCTTCCAGAGAATGAGAAAGATACCAAGCATTTGCAGAGACACAAAGAGAAGAGATGGATGAAAAGTGGACAAAAGACTGACCCTGTGTTTATGTCTGCAGTGAAATAGTGCAAGACACAAAGGAGGGAGCCGGTAGGAAGCTCTTTGACTGGCACTTGACTACAGTACGCATTATTTCTCAATATGAGAGAGCCACTGATAACTACGGCTACCCACAGTTATAAAGGGGATGAGCAAGAGCGAGCGATTAGTATTCCACGCACACATAGTTGCTCCACTATAGCAAGAGTTTAAAAATAGACCACAGCAGACTTGGTCTGAGTAGCGTAGCTAAAAAGAGAGGTGCAGTCACAAATGAGAAGGGGGATCCAGACTGGTCTGGAGAATATGACAGTGAGATTTTTAATGGCTCTTTATTCTGTAATCATGCTTACTGCCTTTCTTCAAACAAGTATCCCACATTAAAACATTTAATAAAGCAGCAGTTTCCAGTATTACTGGAGACCTTTAGAGGCTCTGATATGAAAATACATGATTCTTACTCTGCTGAACAAGCAGATATTTTTGCTGTATGACATCAGACAGGAGAACACTGTTCATGGAAGTCATAATGGATGGAGCCCAAAATGTCATTTGTCTCTTCAGTGAATACGTGCATATGGCCAATTATGTTAATTAATGAGATCATTTAGCAACTTCTAGTGACTTTTTGACAGTCATTGGCTATTGTCCTTATTGATCATAACTTCTCCACTGAACCTCACTTCAGAAACTCTGTACTGTTCCTGAAAGTTTTGGTATTTTACTTGTGTTGAGAAAATAAATTTAAACTAAGCTAGTTTTAAAACCTAACATGTCTTGATTCAAATGGCCTAATTGTGGTTTTGAAATTAGTAATGTATTCTGGCCTATTGACCTTTATGTTACCTGTAGTTACAGCAGATGGTTTGCTAGGATCATTTGAACTGCCTTTTGTCTGTGTGGGAAAACATTACAGGAGAAGTTCCAGCTTTTCACACTCATCTGTGAAAGGCCGTAAACACGGCAGGAGTTTCTGGCTTGAGAGAGGGTCAGAGATAGCTCCTGGTTGGATGAGCAAAGATACGCCTTATTTGAATAAATTAAAGATAAAAATACGCCTTAACTATAAAACTTTCTACATGGAGTAACAAATCAGATTTGCTCTTGCAACTCTCCAAAGATGTCTTTGCACGTCTTTGCTTTTCTTCTTCTTTCCATTTATGTCAGGTAAATGAATGTATGTCTCCGTTGTTCTGCAGTTTCTGGTGTAAGTTTATGCATTGTCTTATATTGGATTAAACTCTGTAATTCTGTGACGTCAACAGCAAACATTGCTGTTGTTTTCCTTGTGGCTACACGTGGCTCGCCGAGAGGACCTGGGATCCAGAGGAAGAGAGAGCCAAACTTTTTTCCAAAGTTAACTAATTTAGAATTTCTTCCTTAACACTTGCCAGTTTATGTTTACTGGCCAAAATGCTGTTCATTTCTTGGCTATATGATATGCAAAAAAACAATATTTCACCATGCATAGGACACGGTGTGGTTTCGTGGAACAGGATTGCCATCTACAGACACCATCAATCCTGCAATGAGAAGTCCTGGGTTCTATTGGTGAGCAGTTGAATCATTATCTACTCTATTTTCTTTCTAATCAATATCACATAAAGTTCAATAATGCCACAAATCTTAAAAAAAAAAAAAAAAAAAAAAAAAACTATGCATGTTAGTGGGAGTTTAGCCATCCTATTGCCACTGAAAGCCACGCCATTCTGCCTGTTCTCGATTCAGTGGAGCAATCCCATCTGTCAGATGGCAGGAGATAAAAAATAAACTGTAGTGGTGAGAGCCACGATTCTTAGAGAGGGATTTCTTCTCACATCTCTCCCTCACAATGGTCTCCAAGGAGGCATTTCCTTCTCCGAGATTCTTTCTGCTGTTACTGTCACGTGTTAGTCATTCCAAGCAGTCTTTAAAATACATTATTTTTAACATTTATTTCTACATGTATTGCTTCCAAGCATGTTCCATGAACAGCTGCACTTATTTTTCCTCCTCTGTATATTGACGACCTAGAACAGGACAAAGACCGTCACATAATTTGACGAAAGATGTCTGTAATGATGGAATATAGCAAGGTAAAAAGGTTACTGTGGTGGAAAAGAAAAGAAAAATATAAGTTTTACAAAGACCAGCTCAAGGTATAAATGACAAGACATGAAAAAGCATGAAAAAAACAATTGAGGTTTTTCATTTAATATTTAGAAACAGGTGTATGTTTTAGGGTTAAAATCAATACCTAGAAAAACATGAAAAGAATTTGCTGGTAGTGTCTTAATGCAAAACAACAAAGGAAATCTTCAGAGCTGCCGCAGAGTTCACTCTGTGGGAGATTGGAGCTGAAAAATGTGCTTCATCATCCCGTACTGTTAAAATGGCTCCGCGGATTCAACAAGAATACCAGGCCTTTATTACACGTAACAACACGCAGGGAGGCATTTTCCCTGGGGACAGCAAGCGGGACAACTACAACGCAAACACCCACACGCACACACACACACACACACACACACACACACACACACACACACACACACACACACACACACACCACAGACCACAGCACATAACCTCAGACAGTGGAAGCCCCCTTAATTAGTCCATGGTAAACCAGACTCATGAACATCACAAGTTCATACACAGTGTTTGAGTTTCAGTAGTACTCATTATTCTGGAAGTGTAAAATATTATATCCGAAGCAACATTTTTCTTATGCATTTATGCATATTCATTTAGTCTCTGTGATACAAAGTAATTAGAGGACATTGCATTTCCCTTTAGAAAAGTTCTGAAGGTATTCATGTTTCTGGGGTAAAGCTGTCATTTTTCTGAGCCCAGATCTTTTATCTTGAAGGTCTTGCACAAATGCACAACTCACAGAAGTGGGCTTAGACAAAGGACACTGCTGTCTGCAAAGTGCAGAGCCAGCAGGCTCCCAACAGGACATCAGCATCTGAGTGTAATTAAAGCTTTTTGCCTTTTCAAAGAATCCTTGTACCTCAGTGTACATAGGATACTGCAGATTTCCTTGATCCTGTAGGAATTCACACAAACTGTCACAATCACACAAGCACCTACAGCAGTACTTGTCGAAATGCTAGTTTATAGTGATGTAAAAAAAAAAGACCATGATAAACATTTCAAAAAGTTTTACACACATTATGTAACACTGACGATGCACAATAGACAAAATTGGTAAAAAAAAAAAAAAAAAAAAAATGCTAATCCTTCCCTTTATACACTTTTGGAGATTTAATATTGATTTTTCATTTAAAGTTTTAAGAGCCAGTCTAACAGTTTTCTTAGCACTGCTACACAAGAATAACATTAAAAACTACAAACAAAAAGCACAAATAAGGATAATTAAAACTGCCTCGGTGAACTTAATTTGTATGGCGATAAGATGGGAACCAAGAGAGGAAGTGTTCTTAATCGAACATATGAGCCATGGCTGAGTAAAAATCACACTGCCGAGGCTGAAATCGGTAAACACAGAATCACTGCCGTGCCTCGGCTTGTCCTTTCTGGCGACATCCTCGGTGGATCCTTGCCGTTACCCAACAAGCTTTGTCTCCCCTTTAATGTCTGACATGAAAGAGTGCATGAGAAGACTTGAGTGAGAATGAGAGACAGTTCTCATTTCTGTAAAGCCGTACAGATTTCCCAGCAGTGAATCCTGCGCAGGAGTAAGATGGATTTCTCTGCCTGTCTGATATAAACCAGTGTTGCAGCATTAATACACATCCGTTCTGCTAATCTCCAGAGTGTTGCTGCTGCTGAGTGAAGAAGAAGTATACAAAAAAATGTAACACCCTTCTGAAAATAAATGGAGTAGGAACAGTATGCACTATTAGATGTAAAAAGGTGGATAGGAGAGACACAGAAATAGCGAATTACAAACTATGAACCATTCATTAGTAAAACCTGTTCTTTCCAGCTGTCCTGTTCACTACATAATCCCCAATCTAAAGCTGTTAACATACATCCAGAAGGGCAATTTGGTTTGAGCTGTTAAAGTCTGGCTGTTGCTCGGCTCCTAAAATTGTGCTATAATCTTCTCCGTGTCTCCTGTATATGACAAGGAAATTACATAATTATGTTTCATCTGCAAATTTAAAATGAGCCTACTGGGGACATGTTCACACTACACACAACGTCCTCAGTACTGATTATAACGATTTATTGCAACACTGTGTTGCTCTAATGCTTGAGCTTTCCAATTCTCAAAGACGCAAATTGTTCACATGAAAAATAAAGTAACGGCTAAGTGAAGTTGTGTTTTAGTACGCAGCCTCAAATGCTAATGTTCACATGGTAACATCTTCCTGTGCAGGTGAGATGCTATGCAGAGGTAAGTGTTGTTATTACATTTTTATATATGATCTCTTTATATCAATGGGAAAATTGAATTTATGCACTTTGCAGCAAATTGTTTTTGCTTTTCCCTCATTCTCCTTTGAGCAAAAATGCTAAAGAATTGAGGAATGTTTTCAAATGTCGATTGAATGTCCCACTAAAGGAAATGTGCTAAACCTGGAAACAAAATAACATTTTTGTTCTGTAACTTAAAAATCTAAACATATCTCCTATGGTTACAATAAAACCAAGCTAGCTTTTTCAATTAGTCAGATTCCTTAAGTTGTTCTAAGCAAGTTTTACTTGGATAAAAGGCAAAATGTCATCTGGTTCATCACTGAAATAAGAATTGTGATAATATTTGAAATCATATAAATATCATTCATCTTTACATTTGATTCATTTATTGACTCTGCAAGACTATGCAACAGATTCTGAAAACATACATATTATCAAATATTAAATTTTTTACTTCACAGGCGTAACTATATTTTCAGGCATCAAAGAATCGACAAAGTCAGACTTTCTGAAAGGCACTATGAAGTGAGGATGTGTCTTAAAAGGAAAAGTGGATTTGTTGTATTATCAGAACCAACTGCAGCTGTATTGATAAACTAAACAGACTGTGAAAATAAATGGAAATATGATTGCAAATATGGTAAGTATTAGACTTGGAAACAAGATTTGAAGGCTCCCACACTTCCACAAGTCAAGGAGTCTCAGTTTATTATATGCCTGCCAGTTTTTTTTTGTGGTTTTTTTTTGGAAATAATTGATGTCTGACTTCCTAATAGACTTTACTCTGTACCCATGCAGACAACAATATTTCACCATTTCTACAGTTTCTGTTTAGTTCTTTGAGTTTCAGATACTTTAATATGGCAATGAGGATCTTTTCCCAACCAGAGGGAAACTCAGGGTGAAGCAGGCGGGCTTGAGGTCCGACTGCCACGGGTCTATAACTTAGATATAATCACTAGTCTGCATCCTAACAGTGCTAAAGAAAAGCCTCTATACTGGCTGTCTTTTGTTTAAATGTCCTTAGCATCATTACCAGTGTGACATATTGCATGTCTTCATTGTGTTGTCTGCAGGTGTCAAGCTTACTCAGGCAAAGCTCATTAACTCGCTCAGCCACAGAGTTGCCAGCTTATAGAAGGTAGACAGACACTGAGAGGAAAATAAGAGTAATGAAAGTAAAAAAGGGAACAGAGAGATTTTTTTGGGGAGGAATTTGGGGACCAGGAGCATAAAGAAAGAAGACGGCTGCCTGAGACATCAAACAGAAGGGTAGAAGAGAGACAGTTAAAAGGCAAATGAATGAAAAGGAAGAATAAACAGAATTCGGTTTACTTATGAACCTCATTGAGATGCTGCTGAAGCACATTCTTCCACACCCAAGACTTTGAATGTACTGGAAAGTAGGTTGACGTTATTACTCTGTTGCATTGCTGATCATAGCTTGAAGCCTGACATTAATGACAGACATTTGGAAAACAAAAGGTGGCATAATCCTGATCTTGAACAAAGATATTTTTCATACCTGTCAAAGAAAATCTGAAATTCAAGACCTACATCATTGAATTAAGCTAATAAGATGAACTAAACCTACCTATCTGTCTACTGTCTGTCCTTTCCCTTTTACTAAAGCTGATTAATCCTCCCTGTTGTGTCTGTAAGATAAACTCAACATAAGAATTTTGTAAGACTCTACACAAAAATACACAAATGCAACTTTGAACACATTTCATTCTCAAAACTTACGTTTTCTCTCAATCTGAAAAGTCTTATTTTTGATGGCTTTGAAACTTCCCAGTCCCAGAACTCGTCCCTTCCAAAGAAAATCACTAATTTAGTATTTTCTGTTCTAACCAGCGAAAGTGTTTAAAATTGATGGTTTATGTCAATGAGTGCCAGTATCATCAAAATGAAAACCATGTTTATGTATAAGACAGTCAAATGGTTTTGTCATGTTTTCATTATGACAGTTCTCTTGTGAAAAATGTCATATTTTAATTACACTACTTGTGTCATTATTATGTCATTATTGTGTATTGAAAATGCACAATACGGGACCGTACACTATTTTTACACCCATTCGAAATCTAGTTATTTTACACTTGAGTATTTACAGTTTTCTTGGTTGCTTTCATGCAGCCATCAACTCAAACTCTACATCTTCAAAACAGTTAACACATAGATAGTCAAGAAAAGCTGTAGTCAGCCTTCAGCAGTGTAGTTAATTTAGGCACACATGAAATAAGCAAAAAATAAAGTTATTAAACAGCAGCGAATGGTATGTAAGCAATTGCTGCATGTCCAAAAGGATTTGCAATTCATCTGTGATACTGTAATGCGCACAATAACTAAATGTTGTGGAGGCTGAACAGTCAGTTACAAGATCTTTAATTCTAATCAGAAAAAAATGCACCGAAGAAATGAGGAAATATTGTTATGTTAACTAAAATACATTCAAGCTAAATCAGACTCCAATGTTAGATGTAGTATTATGCTGAGAGCCTTGAGGGCTTACCTCAGCATTTCTACACATTAAAGATTTACATATCATCTTGCTGGCTCTACCATAAAAAAGAAAAGTCACTTTCATATTATAGCAGGACTAAGCTGGTGGTGATGCAGCACACAGAGCACTTTTACTGTATGTTAATGCGTTATCTCTGAGAGAAAATAAAAGTGCGAAAGCGCCATCATTCCCAGTTTGTGATGGTTGCCATTGTTGTTCTTACGAACTAATAAGATCTCATGTTGAATTTGGAAAATGTTGGCTTTGTTAGTATATGGTAAATGATGTACACTGAAGCCTTATGAAGTAAGGCAGAAAGAAAACACACACTTCCTCACACTATTAAAGGTGTTACGTGTAGCACCAAGAACTGTGAGCTGCAATCAAGCCTATTAACATTTTCTTTGTTAAGATGCCTAAAATGTAGAGAATGGAGAGTTAGTGAGCTTTTTTACTTGAAAGAAGTAAAGTTGAGTTTGAGCTAAACAGTGAGGGGCTTGCAAGACCGGTTTGACCAAATGAATGAAATTAAACCAACTGTGTATGAGTTTCAGCAGGGCTTTGAGGTAAAGAGTAAAAGAAACAGGCCCTTGAATGGATAAAAACAAAATATGTTCCAACCTCTGTTCCAATTTTAGCAGAGCACACAAGGAGGAAAAAAACATCATGAGAGCAGAGAGACCACTTTGGAGAAAGGAGCAACCTATTTCAATAATGCATTCACATCACAAATGAGACACTCCGCTTCCAAGTTCTGTATTTGGCTTCAAAAGAACGGCCTTAATTTCATTAGTGAGCTATAAAGAAGCTGAGCTAGTGCCAGGTGACTAAACCACTTACTCACACTGATGAAGTGCCACTCTTTGCGTCAGTGGTATTCTATCATTCATTTTGCTTTCAGTCTCTGAAATTCATATTTTGGTCCATGATAAGAATATCAATTAAACAAAAACCTCTAAATGATCTCCGTCTGACTCGGCAGGTGGATGTGATGGCGTGCTGTAATGTGCTTTAATTGTAAAAACAACACAAAAGTCTGCGACTGACTTTCCTTTCCTCCAAAAGACCTCATTCAAACGATATATCTAATATATTTAATTAGAAACTAATGAAAAAAAATAGCTCAAATAATTAGGTGTGTGTTGGGGGGGAGGTGTTCTGCAGTTTCTTTATGCATTGGGATAAGGTTGATTAACAGCACCAGACTTCATCTAATTAAGCTGCTTCCATGACAACAAAATTCAACCAGAACAAAATAAAAAGAAACTCCCAGGCAAAAACATATGAATTAAATCATCGGGGCGTTTGTTTTTCTGTCACTCAGATAAATAGGAAGATATGAAACCGGATGGAATTGTTAACATTATATGATATTTTGATTGTAAATATGTTTCAGGCTAAAAATATCTCAATTCCTAAATCACTAGGACACAGTGGTATAATTTAGTCACAAATCAATTTCAGAAAATATACATGCTGAGTGCCTTAAAAAACACACTAATGATCAACACAATGCATTGCAAAAGTCTACTCCACAAGCTTTAATGTATTTTTTTAGGACTTATGTGAGATAGACCAACAGTTGTGCAGATAAATAGCACAGCAATGCATGAGGTGAAAGGAAATTGATATATGGTTTTCAGATTTATTACAAAGCTCTAAGGAGTGTGGTTTTCCAATTCGTACTGTTTTCCACTGTGATTTTGTTTCTGCCACCTAAACATAATTATAATTACAGGGCTAGAATTAATACTATGGGTTAATAAAACAAAATAAAAAAGAATCAATAAAGTTATGAGAGACCTTTTAAACGTTCCTGCAAACTGCTGGGACGTCAGGATGAGTTCTAGGATTTAAGATCGATTTAAGAAGTTAATTATTTAATATGACTAGCCCAAAACTGAGAGAAGTGGATGTTAATCCTTTAGGTCCTTCATTTCACAGCTTCCACTGTGTCACCCTTGATTTCTTACACTATTTTCAGAAACAAATAAGAGTCCAGAGGACCTCAAAGACTGTGCAGACTGTAGAATACAAAGAGACAAGATGTAGCTGAAAGAAAAACCATCGAGGATCTACAGTGAAATCTTAAAATCAATCCTGAAACACAACAAACTTTGTTGGTACTATTTTTTTGTATTTCTTCACCTCTACAGCTGCATCCTTCTGCTCGCTTCTCCATCAATTAATCATCTGCCTAATTTCCTTCCTGCAAAATCATTTGTGTGCATCAGCAATAGGCTGGATCATACCAGTTTGTTGCATAAATGCAAGCGCCTGTGGATGTCCTGAAGGGTAAAGCCATGATGAAAGAACTTGAAAGATCAATGAGCATGAGTTTCCCCATGTTTTAGGGATTATAGAGTAATCAGCAGCAGTGTCATTAATGGCTGAGGGGACCAAGTGTGCTGGTTGCATGTAATAAATGGATGTTGGTGAAAGAATTTGATTAGGCTTGAAACCTGGCATGCTCATTTGCAAACTGAACAGCGTGGTGCCACAGTTCGTATGAAAAGAAACACGTTTCACCTTTCCGTCAGCTTCTGTGCTGCCTGTAGCTTTTCCTTTAAGGAAGGTCATATCTAGCATCATTCCCACATGATGTGATTTCAGTGTAAAAGTGAAAAAGGCTAATTGAGCTTAAACGTAGCGTTTGCCCGCTCCTGGGCCTCGTGAGGACCCTTTTCTTTTTTCTGGGCCACATCTCTGAGGTCTCCAGGAAAAGACAGGAACCACACGCTCTCATTTTCAATGCACACACACACACAACACACACACACTCACACACACACCTACACACACACACACCCCCACACACACACACAATGTTTTCCTTCACAATAATAACTCGAATGTCCGGACTGAAGGTGAGAAATGAGATCAGCAGTGTTGGCTTGTTTCTACTGACTCTGTAAAACATGATTATCTTAGTTCCCTGAATGTCACGTTCACAAGAAACATTATGGTGGTAAATAAAACAACAATTGATTAAGCTGATTATCCCATTTATGTTTCCTTTGATTCTCAATTAGAGGTCCATAGTGTAAAATAAAAGCGTCTTTCATAATTTCTCATGATGGGAAAAGCGAACAACAAAAGCTAATCCCTCTCACTGGAAGCTGCACAACACAATTAAACATTCTGTCCCTGATGCTTTCATTTGGAAAAGAGTGGGACCTTCATACCTTGACAGCCGACCACTTTGACTCATGTTGGGCTGATGGAGTTGCTCAGGTGGCCTGGGACAACAAGCAGGGCCTACTTCAGTTCACACAACTCATTAAAAAATACGTCATACGTTTTATCCTTCTTTGGCCAGATAATACTGTGCAAAAATATCCAGTTTTGTTTGTGAAGAAATTGAGTTCAAGCGGCTGTCACACTGTTTTTGAGCACACACACACACACATATATATATATATATATATATATATATATATATATATATATATATATATATATATATATATATATATATATATATATATATATATATATAGTTCTGTCATGTATCCTGTCACAGTGCCTTCATACTGAGATCAGTGGTATGGAATTCAATATTCTGTGGGTCATTACTTTGTACGTTGCTTTTAATGAAGTTAATGTGTTAGCTTAAGTTCGGGAGCAGACCTCTTACCACACCTCTAATTTTCCAGGCAGCCTGTTTATACTCTGCTCACCCACTTATCTCAGTCTGTTAGGTTTCGTCAACCCCACTCTCCCAGACCCTCTACCTCTGTCATTTCATCCATCTTCATTCTTTGCTTCTTTTTGCTGCAGGTTTTGTCTAGGGGGCCCTATGAGGTCTTGGGAAAAATAAGAGGAACCGTTTCCCGAAGCCCAAACCCCGATGCAGAGTCTTCACCTCTCAAGCCCTCCATCATTCTCCCCAGATACCCAAATCATTCAGATCATTCATCCCCTTCATCCCTTTCATCCCATCATCCCCTTATCCCTCCATCCTTTCATTAATAAATCTGTAAACCTATATCTTTGTGGCGTGGTCCTTGCTAGTGAACTGTAACATAAAAACAGTGCCTGTAAAAAGTATTAATTCTCTAGAATCTCTAGAATCACAATCAACATAATTGTGTGTTTTGTGACTAAAAAAATTTCACCAAAAAACTTTAAAGTCAAACCATAAACAGAGTTCTACAAAAAATAATTATAATTGGACACAAAAATTCAACATAAAATAAGTAATAGCATAAATATTCAGTCACTTTAAAGAGATTGAGCTAATTCAACAGAGGTCCAGCCAGTTGGTGCTGGCAGTCTCCAAATGAGTGGAATGGAGATCACCTTAGTGTAGTGAGTGTGTCTAAAGTGATAGTAGTGTAAAGACAGCGGTGGCTGGAAGGTCAGTTCGCTGGTTAATCAGTATTCCTGACTACCACTACAACATGAGGACAAAATAACACTCCAAGTAAATCAGAGAAAAGGTTACTGAAAAGTATAAGTCAAAGCTTTATGGGAGAGGTGCAATGAGAAAATAACTGCTGAAGAAACCTCGTGTGAAGGCTTGACTAGAGTTTGCCAAAAGGGAAGGCGGGAGACTTCATATTTATCCTATCCATTCCACGCGCCAAAAATGGTAAATTTTAGTTTTTACAAAAATGGTTAAAACTTAATCTCATTCTCATGATTCTAATATGAATTATGGGATATAAGTCACGTCTCTTTTGCTGAATGTATTGATGCCCCTCAAGAACAGAGTCATTTCTCCAGCTACGCAGAAAACTATTTGTTTAAAAGAAATGTCATGGAAAGTTCATTGAAAAAACATCCACCTTTACCTCCACTTGTGTTCCACTTACCTTCTTAACAATAAAGAGGAGGGCAAGCAGATAAAGATCTGAAACTGTCATGGAGTCACCTCTTTTTAGTCACACACACTCAGTTGTTGTACATGAGAAACTTGCTTTGCTTTTCCTGTCATTTCCTAGAAATATGCAGGTGTTGATGGCCTTTATGTGCCGTCATCTCTGATTCAGCAGCACTGAAATCCCTTTAGAAAATGAGCATCAAACGCGACTGCAGCAGTGATACAGTCACACATCAAACACAGAGAGCCACTTGTTGCATGAAGCACTGAATATGCATTAATCATAATGTCTCTTAAACTTCAGCACTCAAACAAATGGTCTGAAGTCATGTCTCATCTTTATTCATGTCAATGTTGACTTTTAGGACAACCCTAAACTCGTAAAAGGGTTTTGTTTTCACTAAATATTCAAGGATTTACTAAACAGAATGAAAACTCAGAATAAGACTGATGAGTAACAGGACTGATAAGCAGCAAATAACCTCAGAAAACCATAAAGCAGACCTTCAACAAACTCTAACATTATTCATCTTACACAACAACATAGGTCCAAAACAGAACTTGAAAAGTAATAAAACGGCCTAGTCTAGTAGTTTGTCTATTTGAAGCAGCACATAATTTTTGCAATCAGCAGACAATAATATCTATGACAATGGCATTATGTTGCAAAATATGTTTCTTTTCTCATTTTCCATGAATGTGTACAGTTTCACTGAAGACATTTTACTTGTTATTCATGAAACATAAATTTGATTTTGTTTTTATTTGAAGGGTCTTGCAGATTTTTGTAGGCTTAGATACATTTTGACCCAAAAAGCTCTTTGAATTGTCAAGGTTGCCGACTCCGGGTCTTTGTTTTCTCAAAAATGTACTGTTTGGGGCAACTTTTATCCAAAAATGACGTTTGCATTGTTTGCAATAGAAAGTAAAAACCCTAATTAAGTTCAAGAATACACACGGCCTTTTTAGTTATAGTCTCTATATTTTTAATTTAGACATTTATAAACTTTCCTTTTAACATGACAGCAAAGAATTTTCAATATGAGCAATAATCTGATTAATTGGTCCGTCTGGTTTATCCCCAAACTGTGGTTTTGTGGTTGCACACTCATCCTGCCAGTAGATCCAAAAATCTCCACTAAGCCAACTACTGACTTTGCTCAAGAGCAGATTATCTTGATTTTAAATCCAGCGCAATGCAAGCATAAAGCTGCAAAATATAAGCGCTTATGCATAGATGGATTTTTTTGTGTGTGTGTGCGTATTATGTTCCCAGTTGGCGTGTAGTGCTGTCTGATTAATCCTTTAAATTTTCTACGCAGCGCACGCACAACATGCGGTCATGATGATGGCATGTCCTCACAGGTAATTCTCTGACGAAAGCAGCTTCTGCAGCCCTTCTGTCCTGAGAGGCGTCAGAGCACAAAAACGCAGCCACATCCGTCATGAACCAGCCTGCAAAGAGGATGATGCCTTCTTTCATGTGTTTACAACAAGCAGTGAAAGACATGAACGGACAAACGTCATTTCACCTGATCACTCCCTCCTCCCTTAACGCCAAAAAATAATAGCAAAAAAAAAAAAAAGGCAGTGAGGTGAATGGAGAAGGAGCAAACGTTCGTCCCCACTGACCTGGATCGTGCAGGTGTACTCCGAGTCGTCCAGCAGCCTCACCGTGCAGTTGCATTCCCTGTCCAGACTCCTGACGCTGCTGCTCATCAGTCGGCTCAGCATCTTCTCGATCGTCTGCAAACGGGACCAGAGAGAAGCGCGCGCAGCACATAGATACGGGTCGACTTTCTGTCAGGTTAACGGCGTCCCTGCTCCGTGCTCCTGCACCTGGTCGGTGGCGGCGACTGGAGCATCGTTTTATCATCAGCGTGTGAGTGACTCTTATCAGCAGCAGCAGCGTGTCTTCACTCGGACAGGGACTGGAGGATACCGCATCTGCGTCTGCTGCCCGCGATGACAACGACGGTCTGGTTGGCCCGTCACCCCCTCGCCACACCTGCCCAAGCCCTTGCCATGCCGCTCTCGGTGCTGCTGGTTGCTGAATGAGGAGTCTGCCAGCCAGCTGAGCTTTGGCTGAGATGCTGCCTGCGCAGACATAACGACAGGAGGCGAAATTCCGATAGGCTGCTGTACGTCGTGACGGCAGCCACATGGTCGAGCATAATAACACAGCGGGGCCCCTGCTAAACAGGTCAAACTTTAGACAGATGAGAGTCTGAGTACATTTTTCAACAACTGAAATGTCAAAAGAAAAAGACATAGCACAAGTTAATCACCTCTTTTATATTTATATTTTTGATATTTCTAATTTCGGTTTTACAAACAGGAATTGCAGTGGCTCTGAAAATCTACACATGCCTGTTAAAATGTCCATTCCTGTTATTTGATAAGTAATTCCAAAACTTTTATGCCTTTGCCATGGACTGTGCAATTAAAGTGAAAGCTCATTTATTTGAGGACAAACTCAAAGGCTGTAGTAGCCCGGTTGGAAAGATGGGCTGACAAGAAATGTCAGATTTGGAGAATTTCTAAAGTGACTGTCAAGTCAAGATGTAGCATGTTTCAACAGGACGAAGGCTGAATGATGAAATGAAATGAAAATAAAGTTTTATTTAAAAACTTGTAAAATTGGCTAAGAAGATTTTCTTTTCTATTAACAAAGTTGTTTTTCTTCTGTTTAATGATATGGGATAATTGTTGCATAGGATTCCACATTCATCATATTAACAGAAAGGTCTTAATAAACAAGTCAAGAATAACTGACTTCTGTATCAGCTATAATTTGGTACATGACCTGAGCTCTTTCCAGTTTCGGTATCTTGATGACTTGTTCAGAAGACATGTTAGGATAGACAAAACTGGTCTTTGTCTTCAGTAAGGTGGGAACTGCTCAGGCCTATCAAGAAGAAAAATTTGAGTCAAAAAAGTAAAACTCTTAATTTGCAATTCAACTGCCATTTATTGTTGTAAGATATGTATCATGGCTGAAAAAGCATGATTCTGGACACCAGCAGCTGAAATGAGTTTTATCCACAAAGTGCCGGCTCTCCACAGCTATAAGGTCAGGAATTTGTGATGAAAATATTCAGATTTCAACTTATCATATCACTAACTAATTGCACTGGTAAGTATGATTTTCCAAATCTTTGGCTAAAATCTGTTTTTGAGTTTATAGACTAAATGAGAATGGTTGAGTTCTGCATTTTACAGAATATGCAGATTTTCAGTTTCATGAGCAATGTCTCCCCCTAGTGATAATTTGGGATTAACA
The DNA here is from genome assembly GCF_051168715.1 of Poecilia mexicana. Taxonomy (NCBI): domain Eukaryota; kingdom Metazoa; phylum Chordata; class Actinopteri; order Cyprinodontiformes; family Poeciliidae; genus Poecilia; species Poecilia mexicana. Next base: position 27,666,754 of record NW_028263372.1, on the reverse strand, counting down.
GAGACAAATGAACGTGTGCAAAAACCTCCGCCTACAACAGAAATGTGAACTTTGTAAAACAGTTTAACTAAGGTTATACCATACTACACTAAAACAGGTGCATGCTTTTAAAATGCTGTCTTCTAAATGCGGTAAACAACACAATGTAAATCATTCTAAACTTTTCGGGTAGTACATACAACTGAAAATACACATCGCATGACGTTTCTGTACAGTACAATTATGTATAAATTATCGTTACAAATACTTCCCAATCATTTTAGCTTCATCAGAAGTGAAAAATAAAAAATGAACTCATCTGCCGTGACATTGTATCGCAATGCCGTGACCCGGATTCGAACCGGGGTTGCTGCGGCCACAACGCAGAGTACTAACCACTATACGATCACGGCGAGCTACGATGAGCTGCTGGTACTGCGAGCTGAAACTTTCAAAGTGTTTCCTGCACATCAAATTTTTTTTACTCATTTTGTGTTAAAGCTTAAGTGATTTGATGAGTTACTCTTTCTTTGTATCAGTTAACTGGAAAGCAAACGGACTGCCACTATATTACTGCTGTTAGCGAGAATAATTAATTGTAAAGATATAACTTTGTTCATTGCACAATACTACCATCTGGTGGTAGATCCGACGAGGTGCTGCAGAGTTTATTTTATTTTCCCTTCTGTTTCTGGTCTCTGTTTCTGATTGGTTGCGCTTGGATACGTAACCGTCCTTTTCCTGTTTTGTAACACAACCAACGTGCATATTACAAAAGAGAAAATTGGTCATTATCCAACGCCACATAGACCGTGTGCGAAGAGATCCCGGTAGGGGTAAGGTAGGTAAAGCTATCTGTCAGATGTACATTAATCTTCTATCTTTGTATAGCATGCATACTACGGTGGCCACCGTAGCACACACTGACTTGGGTCCGTTGTGTTTTTGCAGTACAGTAGTTCAATTCAGTTTACTATGTAGCGTCAATTCACAACAAATGTCGTCTCGAGCCACTTTACCAAAAAACCATTTCAGTTCAGTCACCAGTATTGAATATAACAATTATCATCAAAAATGAGATTCATTATTCAGTGCATAAAGCGAAATAATAATTTGCAGATCTACATGCAATTTATGTTCATTTCACAGGTTGTTGCTGCAGGATCGTTGTTGCAGCAGAAGTTTCAACAGTGCAGGATTTATGCTTTTGTTGAGATTTTTACATGTGCTATTTGACAATGACATTTCCATCTCTCAATTTTTTTAAATGATTTCTCACGTGTCTGCATTCACAGATCACCAGGAAATGGCTCACGTGTGTATACACTGGTTCCGTAAGGGACTCCGGTTACATGACAACCCAGCACTGATGGCTGCACTGAAAGACTGTAAAGAGCTTTACCCTGTGTTCATCCTGGACCCTTACCTTCACCACGCCCAGGTTGGCATCAACCGCCAGAGGTTCCTCATTGGGGCACTCAAAGACCTGGACTGCAGCCTGAGGAAACTCAATTCCAGGTAAAAACATGGACACAACTTTCAAAGAAACATCCTTTTTAGACATTTCTGATTGATATTTACAACTGTTCTTTTATACTGTGTTGTGATTTGGCCAGACTGTTTGTCCTGAGGGGGAAACCAGAAGATGTGTTCCCAAAATTGTTCAACAGGTGGAATGTAACAAAGCTTACTTATGAGTATGACACAGAGCCGTACAGTCTACGTCGTGATGAGAAAGTGGCCAGTCTGGCAAAAGAACACGGAGTCGATGTCATCTACAAAATCTCCCACACGCTTTACAATATAGAAAGGTAAATGTCAATTTGAGTATGTCCAGATAGATTTTACCTGCTGTTATTCTCAATTTCCTGCACAGTAATTTTGTATTCTTTCTGGATTGCTATTCCTCTGAAGAATAATTGAAGAAAACAATGGAAAACCTCCTCTAACTTACAAACGTTTGCAAGCAATAGTGCAAAATCTTGGTCCACCCAAAAAACCAATCCCTGCTCCAACTTTGGAAAACATGAGAGGTGTGTAACAAACAGAACCACAGTTTGGAATACTTTGCATTAACAATGGAATATGTTTTGGGTGTCAAAGTGTGACATCTTTTCATTGTTTATTTGCTGAAGATGTTAAGACTCCTGGCTCACAGAAGTATGAGGACAAATACAGGATTCCGACTTTAGAGGAGCTTCGGCTGGACTCACAGTTTCTGGGAGAGGAGCTGTTTCCTGGAGGAGAACAGGAGGCTCTGAGAAGACTAGATGAACACATGAAAAGAACGGTATAGACCTTTTACTTACCTACCACTACCTGCAAGACTTTGGGTTAATTCTGCAGACTAAAGCTAATTCATCTTTAGGGAAAAAGACGGCGAGGTTTATCTTCTTTGGCCATAGTGTAGTGAGTCAAATCAAGTGATCCTCTTTTAGTACATCAGGAATGCTTGACTGTCAGAGCCTTGCAAAGTAAATCTGAACAACCTTTCACTGAAATGACAGTTGTAATGTGACACAGTGTGAAAAGGTGGCAGGATTCTGTGTCTGTAAATTTTAATCTGCTTAATTCAGGGATGGGTGTGTAGCTTTGAGAAGCCTCAGACCTCTCCAAACTCCCTGAGTCCCAGCACCACAGTCCTGAGTCCTTACGTCACCTTTGGGTGCCTCTCAGTAAGAACGTTCTGGTGGAGGCTCACTGAGGTGTATCGGGGGGTGAGTGTCACATTGTACTTCTGGTTAAATAAAAGCAGTGGCGTTAAAACGGCTAATTCTTTAACCTAATTTGTGCGTAGAGAAAGCATTCGGATCCTCCAGTGTCCCTTCATGGTCAGTTGCTCTGGAGAGAGTTTTTCTACACCTGCAGTGTGGGGATCCCTAATTTTAACAAAATGAACGAGAACCCAGTGTGCACAAAGGTGGATTGGGACACAAACCAGCAATATCTTGCTGCATGGAGAGAGGTACTGCGGGTTGAAAAGTGTTCATATTCTAATTAGGGATCATTTCGATTTATTTTCTCATTACTTTTATGTCATGATGTTGTGTTTCCCTGAAGGCTCGGACTGGTTTCCCCTTCATTGATGCAATCATGACTCAGCTGAGGCAGGAGGGCTGGATCCACCACCTGGCCCGACATGCTGTCGCTTGTTTTCTCACCAGAGGAGACCTGTGGATCAGCTGGGAAGAAGGACAGAAGGTGTGTTAATTTGCTTTTATGTACAAATCCAATCCCGGCCTGTGGGTGATAAGCATCTCGTAATCTGCAAAACGAAAGCTTTGCACAATGTTTCTTCTTTGCAGCAGGGTTTGCAGCACAGTTGTGACTGAAATAGCTTGTTGTCTCTTCCTAAGGTCTTCGAGGATCTCTTACTGGATGGTGACTGGGCTCTGAATGCAGGAAACTGGCAGTGGCTGTCAGCAAGCGCTTTCTTCCACCAGTTTTTCAGGGTTTACTCCCCCATCGCGTTCGGTAAAAAGACGGACAAAAACGGAGACTACATTAAGTAAGATCATTTCCCGACTGAATGCAAATAAATTGTGTAATTTTTAGGGCTGTTGTAAACGAATATTTTAGTAATCGAGTAATCTATCGATTATTCTTACGATTAATCGAGTAATCGGATAAAAAAAAATTATAAAATGAAATATTGGTAAATCTGGCATAATACCGGTGTTACTATCAGATATCAATATCAGTCCAATTTTCCATATTTGAGCATCCCTAACAGTTGCTTTTTTGTAGTTTAGAAAACTAACCTGTAACAATAATAGCTCACTTTCTAAGTTAACCAGAAGAAAAGTTATAGAAAAATCTGAAATTATATTGAATTTAATAACAAAGAGGCAGGCTCACAAATATGCTTATAAAAATTGTCTACAATCCAGCTTTTAGTTTATGTATTCATCTTCAGTGAGTTTAATAGATTAATTAAACTCACCTTGCCACCTAACCTGTCACGCTTTGGGTTTGAAAATACGGGAAATGCCGCCTGGAGTGGGAGGAGAGGGCGAATGAACGAACATGGGGTGGAGGGGAGGAAATAGACCAGCGGACTGACGAACCGTTAGACCGGGGGACGAACACGGGGGGAAGCAATACGGGATATTTACGACACCTTCACTGGTTACACTCAGAAACTCATCTACCAGCCATGTACGATGCGCTCCGCCACCCGTTTCTTCAGACCGGGATATGAAATTTATTGTGCGGTTCGTCGGTAAAGCTACATTTACACGGTAAGCATCAGCTACTCAGCCGCCCGCCCTGTTCAGTCTATCCGCTCACCTCAGCGCTCTTCCCGCCGTTCGCTTTCAACCAGCAGCCCCGGAGGAGAAATGCTGCCGTACTCCAGGCATTCCCCAGTCATTTTAAGGATGCTTATTGGTTCTCCAAAAACGATAAAAAGTCGGGCATTATCATCAATCAATAAAATCCCCACGGGCCAATCTTGAAGATTGGACTTTATGCCGCTGAGACTTAGCTTTTGTCAACAACTCAGAGGCGGAAGTGAGAGCTCCGCGCAACGCAAATGAAGTCCCGGCCGGAACACGGTGCGCTAACTAATAAAACATAAATTAACGAAGCTTCGAGGCAGGTAAATTTTCCTCGAGGAATTTTAGTAATCGAGGTACTCGAATCATTCGAGGAATCGTTTCAGCCCTAGTAATTTTATTGCAACGGAACAACGTTGAATTTAATCTGTATGCAGAAAGTACCTTCCTCTTCTGAAGAAGTTTCCACCAGAGTACATCTACGAGCCTTGGAAGGCTCCCCGCAGTGTCCAGCAAGCAGCAGGATGCATTGTGGGAAAAGACTACCCACATCCAATAGTACAGCACGAACAGGTCAGCAAGAAAAACATTCAGAGAATGAAGGAGGCTTATGCTAAGAGGTCTTCAGACAACAATGAGTCACCTATCAAAAAGCAAGGTATTACAGGAATATACATCTCTGCAGGCCTTTTTACTCCTCCGCCTTAACTCACAGTTGCGGTAAAAACCCGTCTTCCTGACAACTACTTCTTTTTGTGTTTATCATAGGTGTGAAGCGAAAGGCTCCATCTGTCATTGAAATGCTGCAGAAGAAGAGCAGGAAAGAGTAATGGGACACAATGAAGAAAATGTACAAATCACTTAATAATTACCACAAAGCAATCTTCATCATAAGTTACTGAATATATTAAGGATTTTGGGACCTTGTCTAAAAAATGTTCTGTCTGACCTTTTATTTTGCATATCATAAATCATTTTCCCTTTGTGTTAAATGTTTAAAAGGCAAGTACTGGGAGAAAAAAAAGTTACATTTATAGTTAAGCTGATAAGCAGCGGAGAAGTTGATGAGTTGCAAACAGAAAAATCTGAGCAAAGACGTCTTGCACCTAAAAATGTTACTTTTTCCTCAAATTAATATTTAGACTAAGATTACTGGATATCTTATTATTAACCCTAAAAGTATTTGTATCGTTTCTTGCCTTCTAGCTAAAGTAAGTGCCTTTTATATTACATATTGCTGCAAACCTATTTCTGCCTAAATAAAGACAATGCAAAATATAATTGGTGCTAATTATCTCTTGTCTATGATTCCAGGATTGTTGTTTCGATGTTCATTTTTTGTGTAGATCCACGGTGAGGTTTTCTTGCTTTTCCCACTAGAGGTCACTCTAGATCTGCATGTAGACAGGTAGGCTTCAGCTCACAAGAACACAAATGATAAAGTCCTCATAAAAAAAGAAGTTTTGAAGAAAATTCAGAGCCAGCGGATAAGCTCAATCTAATCTACAGTGCTCATCTGTACTTACTTTGCACCTGCTTCTTCATTTATCCCGTTCAGCGGCTCTGACATTCAATATAATTACAAATATGCGCCACATGCACGATTATCAAAGGTCTAATAAAATATGGAAGCAGAATTGTGCATGTTTAAAGTTTTTGTTTCTGATTGACACAGGACAGTGTGAGATGAGCAGGACTACATGAAAGCAGTGTGTGTGCGTGTGTGTGTGTGTGTGTTTCACACAGCTGTTCATGGTGGTCAAGTCTTCTCATGTTTCTCCTTCCTTGGACGTGACACTGGTGAGAATATCGAGAGGATGATGTCACAGCCTCAGCAGCAGCGCAGACGGTCATACAAAGCTGTGCTCAGTTTCCACAGAGACCAGTTAAACATCAAAACAGTCTTCTGGTCAACACTGTATCCTCATCGGAGTTAATATTCTCACGTACTTCGGTTCAGTCAGCCATTTTTTTTTTGTTTTTAGGGAAATAATTTGTGCAATGAGTGAAAACAGAATATCTTTACAATTCTTCAGATAAATTTGATTGTTTTCTAATCGGCTCAAATAGATCCATGAATCTGTGAATAACAGCCCTTCTGTATCTACCTCTTTCTCGTTCCTCCGCCGGCGTGGGCCTGTTCCTGTGCATCCCTGTCATCACTTCACCACTCAAACCATCTTGGAACCGTCAGATCCCACCTGAATTAGAACAGCTTGTCCCCACGCAACTGGGGATCATGTCGCTTTAATTGTAGAAATTTATCTCTAGTGTATGTTGCCAGCAAGTCCAGACATCAAAGAACTGATCTGAACTCCTGACCTTGCCTGTTGAAGAGCGAGACGATTCGGTAAACCTAGTGTGGACTTTTCAAAGCTGAGACCAGAGGTTTGCAAACACTATGAAAAGACGCACAACCTTTTAAGTCTCACTTTCTGATGTTTAATCAGATAAAAATGTTGTCTTGTTTTAGGCCAGTTAGCGCTACCAAAATTATTTAGATTTGTTTTTTTCTAAATCCCAGAATGAGCAAGATCAGTTTTACTCAATTTACTTCAAAGTCAGACATTTTATGCAATTCCGTGAGATTTGGTGAAATTATCTTTAAATTATATAACTTGGTTGAAATGTGTTGGATATCTTTCTTTGAAATTCTCATAATATCGTTAGCTAGAACTTGGACCCATTCTTCCAGACACAGTTGATGTAACTAAGTCAGATCGTAAGCTACTTCCTTACACACACTTCAGCTCCGCCTCGTCTGGGACAGATATCAGGGAACTGTGATGTCCATGAGCCACATAGCTCATGTCTGTACTTGTTTCACTGCGGATAATAACACTCATCAGTTTTGGTCGGCATCTTCACAAAACATTTTGCTTTTATTCTAGGGCTGAGAGAAGCATTTCACACAAAACACATTTTTTCTGGTACACAGAACCTGTCTCCTTTATAAACAGCAAAATGTTTTAATAGTTTTATTAATTCAATCTCCAAGTGTAGTTTTATTAGTTTGCAATAATTATAAATATATTCTAGTCTTCCTACAGTTAAGAAAAGTATGTTGTTTTTTGGGGGGTGGGGGGTGGGGGGGGGGGTTATCCAAGCATAAGGTTGATTTTTATAAACTTGAATGTCAGAGTAAAAAAATAAAAACTTTCTCCCTTAGTTGCAGGAGACACAAAGGACTAGAAGTCTGGAAGTTGTGGCGACTCATCGAAGGGTCACCTTTTATTTCACATGAAAAATAAAATGTCAGTGAAAATGGAGATCTGCGTTTGGCCAGTCTGCTTCGTGCATTTTAGTCGGTCCTCGTCTCCACCAGGCCGTCCCTCACTCTGAACCGATCCGTGTCCATTATCACTCAGGTTCTAATGACCGATTCCAGCCATTTATATTTCCCCCTCTGGACCTGCGTTCTATTTCTAATTGTGGACAATTATGTTTGCAAGAGGCAGATAATGGCATGGAGTCGGAGGTAGTCATCTCAGAAATGATTCTTCCTAGATGTTCTGGACGAAGAGATTTTAGGAAGTGTTTTATTTATAGCAAAAGATGAAGCAATAGACATGCAGGGCTGAAAACCTGCCCGTGCAGTGCCTTTTGGTGATTTCATGTTTGCACATTGATCATTTACTTGGATCAGGATTTGTCCGCCAGAGATCACTTTAGTAATAAATCAATTTTCTAGACTTCCAAAATGCTTTATAATTGTGTTTGTTTTGAGGTTTGTTTGTTTTATTTTTATATTTCTTTATATGTTAGCAGAACAAAATAAGAGTATTCAGCAACCTGAGAAGTTCCCCTTTTGCTATATTTTATAAATATGTCTAAGTTTAATAAAATGAGAAACCCACAATTTTCTGTTAATTCAGTAAATATTACATCAGCTGATGATAAATACAGTGTTAAAATATAATGATGCACTTTATTAAAATTCAGCACACTATGAAAAATTAGCTCTTTGTGTTATGGGAAAATTTAACCCCCTTAATGTTAGAGAAAACTTAGGTTTTCATGACAATGACTCCTCATCAATTAATCATTTGTAGATCTATAAGATCAATCATGCATTGATGAGTTGCATCTGTTGGTCACAAAAAGTCCAGTACTGAAAAGCCCCCGAGTTTGGATGCCTCTCCATCTCAAATGCACAAGGATCTGAGGCAACTGTTTTCTCCAACACCTTTCACAGGATGAGGCTCTGCGTCTCATACATATCTATCATCATGGCATATGCGTGTGCTTGGATGGGGTGAGGCGAGCGTCCTGCATTAAATAACAGAGTCAATTTTTAGAAATCAGTTGCTTTATCCATCTAAACAGTTGAACAGTTACAATATGTATATGCCACATCCAAAAGAAGGTGGTGGAGGAGGGGGGGGCTCCTTAATTTGTAAATTGAAATCCTGCATTTTAGTCAATTTTGCTCATCAAGTTAAGTCTGAATATCAGCTCCCTGGAAATAAAGGTGGAAAAACTTTGGAGTTACAAAAGCGGATGATGGGTCAATGGAGCAAATCAATTTAAATAGATGAAAGGAGAGCACATACGTATGTGTAACCTGATGAGTGGAATCGGACAGACATCTTTAAACTTGATAGGCAGAGCTCAGGAAGGCGTAAGTCATGGGAGAACCAGTGCCAGTCGGTCAGCAGCTGATGTTGTTGTGGAGTCTGTTTGCAGAGTAAGACAGACATAATATAATATAATATAATATAATATAATATAATATAATATAATATAATATAATATAATTTTTTGTTGTGTTTTGTTATAAGATAGCATACAGATCTACAAAACTCACGTAACACTCATCAGAGATATGTATAATGTACTGTGCGAGTGTGTGTGCATGTGTGTGTGTGTGCTTGGTTGCAAAAAGATAAGAGCCCTTAGCTTTTTTGGCGGCGGCATCTGTCTATATAAGGCTGTTCTATTCCTGCTGCTTTTCCTCTGGGAACCAGTGGAATTGTCAACCACTGGACAATGCAAGCTACAAAACATGGTAGGCTCTCTCTATTCTGTTCTATTTTTAAAAGAGGTGAACTTGGAAAGATCACCTAAAACTATAGAATCTCTGACTTCAATTTAACGTGGGTCGAGTTTTCATTTTAACTGAAAAGCTTCAGTGATTTTTTTTTGTTAACTTTAAAAAGTATCAGTGCATAAGGACTAATCACACGTTTCTCTTAGTAAATTATCCACTACCATCAGAACCGAGAAGAAAAAAAAAATGTTTTCATGCATTTTCAATCCTTTCTCTTTTTTCAGGTAATGAAAAATTAGGATGTTAAAACATTTGGTATATAAAACACATCATGTTTGTGGAAGACCTGATTCTTTTTATTTTGCGGTTCAGTACAAGACTTGCTATTTAATTGATGTCATATAGCATTTTCTTTTTGTTGATGAAGGTTTGACCAAGTGTGTTCTGCATTTGTCCCTATTTGCAGGCCGACTATAAATAGTCCAGAAGGCTACGCATGCTCGTGTTTGATTGGAAATTGCAACTCCTTAAGTCAGTGTGGTGGAGTATCTGTCATAGGAGGGAATGACACTCAGAATGGTGAGTTACAAAATAATATATAATTATAAAGTCTTCAGTGACAATAGCAAAAGGAGCAAAGTGTAGAGAAAATATGTATGTTTGACTCCACAGAGCATCTTGTAAGAATGATCAGTTTTTTGCAGCAAACAAAATCTGATGTTTTAATGTTGTTTCATGTTACAACTTGGAGCAATCTAGTTTTTTGGTTTGGGTAGTATAGTCAACGTTTTTTATGTTTTTCTTTTCTTTTCTCACTCAAAAGGTTGAGTTGATGTCTTTTGGAAGCTGCAAGGTGAAGAAATAAACTCCAAAACCTATTCTGGAGGATATTTTCTTTCTGAACAGCATTTTTTATATATATATATATATATATATATATATATGTAATCAGTAATAAGTAATGGGTTCACGGAGGACATCAGCACTTTCCGCTTTTGGGAACGGACGGTCCAGCAATGGGAATAATGTCAGTGGGAGAAGCCGGCCCAGTGGCTGCAGCTACCTCTCCAACGTGAGGCCAGAAAACAGGTACAGATTCTTGACAAGTTCTCAGCGATGCATCGCTGGTGAACTATTTCTGGTCAGATGAGCTAATGCATCCATAATTCAGGATTTTTCTGAGATGAAGTCAGCACTTTTTATTTCACTGTTTGTTGCCATGGTACCTCACAGTTTAAATAAGCTGCAAATTGAGATTGGGATCTCAGTTATGTACCATGGGCCCAAATTCAAGCATTCGCAGTGGCGTAAGCATTGACAGATTGGCTGGTAGCCCCTGTGGAGTTCTACTTTATTTTTGCCAATAGATAAACAGTGTGTTTCAGAAAAAAGTCCTCTCTTTGGGTAATACAAAAACACTTTTTTCACAATTAGAAGCATTATGTTTGCTGCACTTAAAGACTCAGATAAATGTTTATCTCTTTTCCTTGACTAACAGCTGTTAACATGTTATTTTTAGCTACTTCTAGTCATATTTATATTAAATTAATGCAAATGTTTACCAAGATGCATACCTCAATTTGGATATTGTCTATATGAGCTGTATCTTCCATACATCCACATAGCAATAGTGGCCAATATAGAGCACTTATATTTTATTTTCAGTAGTTAACATCAAATGAACTGCTTAGTTCTCGCACAGAAAACACAGCTGCATACTCACAATTGCAATATTAAGGTTTGATGTGGCATGTAGCAGTTTGTATTGGTAATAATTATTTTCTGTAAGGATTTCAGGAAGGTGTGAGGGATTGTATTTTTTACCAAATAAACAAGAAGATAGTTTTTTTTTGTTTTGTTTTTTCCCTATGGGGAGTTTGCCTGTTGTGCCTATTTGCTTAGATTGTTACTCAGATTTCCCCACATGGTCTAAAACATCTGCTACAACTGCATCTCAGTAAGTCAGGACATCACAGCCTGTATCTTTATTTCAGTAATTCAATATAAAATATGTTATAGAAATTAAGTAAACACTGATTGAAATATTTCAAGTGTTCATTTCTGTTAACTTTTATGATTAAGCCAAAGTTCAGTTTCTTAGAAAGTGTTATACGGGACTAGAATAATGTTTTATGACAAACAAGGCATGGTGAAAGATAAGGCCACTATGTAATGTAGAGTGTATCAACCTAACTCTTTGTCCATTTGCATGAATTACTGCACCAATGCAGATAGAAGGGTTCAGACCGATTATCTGCGTTTTCAGCCTGGTGTGTTATCTTCCTCTTTTAAACACTCTAAACATTTCTGCAGGGTTCAGCTGAAGTGAGTTTTCTCCTAGATGACAGCACTGACCCTGGAGTTGATAAAACTCAGTGGGACAACTGTAACAAAAAACAAAAACAAAAAAAACTTTCATTCCTTAGACTCTTTTGATTCAGGGTTGACACACGAGAACGCAATAGCTGTGTCCTAGACAGGTCTTTGTTCTGTGGCTCTCGAACCACTGACTCCAGTTCCACGACTTTTCAGTCTCCCACAAACGTGCTTCCCTCAAAGAAGGAGTTATTCCTGGTGTTTATGCACCTTTTCTAATTGTTTTTCTGCTCCCTCACTTTCCCATTTCTATGCTTAAATATGTCACTTTGTGGACAGCTACTGTCCTTACAATTTACTTTTTGTAGCTCCCCCTCTCTGTGGAGGGTGTTAGTGACAGACTGTTGGAAAACTATTAAGTCAGCTGTCTTATGTATACTCTATCAGTATACTCATACTAAAAATCCTTCATTGCCTTCATGTAAGATTAAAATGTTTTGGGGTTTCCATTAGCTGTAAGCCATGCTAATTAAAAATCAACAAAAATACACATTTGGAATATCAATCAGTGTGTAATGAATCTAAATAACTAGTTTCCTTTTTTACTCGCATTACTGACATAAACTTTCCAATCATGTTCTAATTGATTGAGATGTATTTATTTTTAAGATTAATGGTAATTTGACTGTGGGGGTGAGTTTCTCCCTGAATATTTGTGTATTTTTGTGTCGGACTGGTAAACGGTTCAGGGCGATCTCTTGGCTTTTGCAGGTGTGTTTGGCTGGATCCGCCGCAACCTAAATACTGTAGAGTCAAACAGGTAGAGAAGGAAATATGGAATATAGCTAAATATTGATGGTTCTTTTTGTTCCCTGCAATGAGAACATGTTCCTTCCTTCATCTTTTTCTGCAATTACAGACATGTCACAACAATGACATTTGCACTCCCCCTTAGGGATGTTGCAAAAATGTTTTAATCAAACGTTGTCTCAGATCTGAACTAGTTTTATTGATGAATTTGATGAAACAATATGAATTAATGAGGTCCTGAGATGACACACTTTGTGTTTTAATTTTAGGTTCGCATTCATCTGATTTGACACTAGTGAGTTTGGACAGCTGTGATTTGGTTTAATTGTCAGGGCATTACTTTTAGTTCCTCTGCCTGAAAACAAACATAGAAACATAATAAGCGAGCAATTTCCCATTTCTTGCACAGGAGCACACTCTGCAGCGTAATGGCACAGTTAGCTGAAGAAATGCCGCCCTCCTTCGTGACTACTTTGAAATCAAGAGCCGTGTCTGAAAGCTGCAATGTAAAGTTCACCTGTGTGGTTACAGGTATACATGGCTTCACACAAAGATACAACATAGTAACAGCGTGTTTAAAACACATTGAGCTTAAGGTGACTGAAAAATTTTAAATTATGAAATTTAACTTGCTTTTTGTCTCTTTTCTCAGGACACCCTGTCCCTCAAATTACCTGGTATAAGGATGACAAGCAGATGGATAGATACTGCGGGCTGCCTAAATATGAAATATTCCACAATGGACAAAATCATTCCCTGCACATATACAAGTATTTATATCCAAAAACACTGTTAAAGTTATTTAATTAAGATATTATAAAGGTCAGAATTATATTAAGCTTTCACACAAAGAAATTATAATTACATAGCCACTGCTCTCCAGGTTAATAAGGACCACAGTATTTGTTTCATTTAACAAAAGATGCTGAAGCTAAAAAGGTGAAACTGAATGTCAAGAATAAGAGCTACATAAAAGTGAAATCCAAAGAAAGTGGAAAGAAAAATTAAGCTGAATGAAACTTTACTCAAGCTCCATGTAATTCCTTATGCAGGGGCTTAAATAGTTCATTCACATATTTTTATGTAAATCTCTGTGTTATTATTGGTAATAATAGCAGAAGAAATATCACCATGAGCTAGTTTAACATGTAAATTCATTTTTTAGACATGTTGAAACAAACTGTTAGCGCCCGTCAACAATTTCACACCATTTGATGCATTCAGTGGTGTTTTATTTTGAAGATAATTTACACATATCCTCAGCACTTCTAGTTCTCCTAGTATATTGCAGTCCAAAGTTAATTCTGCCTCTTAAATAAGACGTATGTGTCTGCTTTTGATGTTGATAATAATCTCCTTGTTCATGTGATTTTAATAAATCCGCAGTTGCACTATGGATGATGCAGCTATCTACCAGGCCTCTGCCATCAATAGTAAAGGAATTGTTTCCTGCTCGGGGGTCCTCGAGGTTGGCGAAATGAACGAGTTCAAGATCCACCAGCGGTACTTTGCCAAGCTCAAACAAAAGGTTGAAAACAAATGCAGGGAAACACAAGGAAAAGAAAACCTGGAGCCCCTGCGAACCATCAGCCCAGACCGAACCCAGAGGAAACGCCGCTCAACAATGGAGGCCTTTGTCAGCATGCCGAGCCCCATAGAGGATGGAGGCAGTGAAGAGATCCATCAGGCAGAAGGTCTGGAGACTGAATGTATGTTGCAGAAGGGCACTGTTGAGGAGGTCTATAACAATTCAAACACTGACATAAAGGAAGCTGTGTGTGCTAAGACAACTGGACATATAAACAATGACCCTGGCAATAAGAGTAGAACATACGCGTATGATCCTGATCATAAGAGTTTTACCTCTCAACAACCAAAATCTCCTTTTGTCATGAAGAAGATTAAAATTTCCGACAGTGCAACACCCGTAAAACCAGAAAGTTTTGGTGGAGGGAAGATGATGGAAGACAATACTTCTTCTGCAGCGGCTGTCTGCACAAAGACTGTACGAGCTAGTAGAAATTCAGATGAAGTCATGGAAGTAGAAAGCAGTGTCAGTCCATCTCTTATAAATACTAACTCAAAAAATATAAAAGGGGAACATGGAATATTAGCGAAAGAGGAGGGATTGTTCATTAAGAAACCGTCAAAAGATGTAAACATGTTTAATAAAAGGAAAGTGCCTTCACAACGAGAAATTGTCCCTACATCAGAGATCTCTGTTCCTGCATCTCCAAGCCCTACGGTGTCAGAAAAAGAAGGCAAGAAAATAGCCAAGCACACAAATGAAGGAAGTTACAAAGAAACAGAAAAATGTTTGGAGAAACAGAAACAGGTTCCTCACTTTGTGCCTGCACAAAACAAGTCAAGCAACAAATCAAGACTTCTAAGCATTACTAAGGAGGACACTGATAAAACCGGACCTGTTGGAACACTGGATACCGACGTAAAGTCAAACACATCTCTGGATGGTTCTGGTTTTAGAGAGCCAGTGGACACACCATGTGACACAGGGGCTGTTTCGCTTCAATGCCCGCATGAACGCGCTGAGAGTCTGCTGCCTGAGAAAGAGACAAGCCCCTGCCAAAAAAAGGAGTCTGCGTCTCAACCAGCAGTGCCAAGTGAGGTGAGTTAACATTTTTCGCATGAGGTCATAGCGGCTTTGTGCCGGCAGCACAGACCCCATAAGCAGCACAAGCATCCTGGTGATATTAATAGCTTTTACAAGCATGCCCTGTTCTGGGTAACGAGCTTTAAATGACGCACATGTTGACAGCCGGAGCAGTTGTGTTGATGCAAGACATGGTCTCATGGTTGGCTTTGTGCTCTTATTCTGATAGAAGTTTTAGTTTTTGTAACCCGTATAATCTGGTAGAGCTCATGAAATGGTGACATTTATGTTTGAGTTGTACATTATCCCTTTCTAAAGAAAATGTATTATTATTATTATTATTATTATTATTATTATACACATGCTGGCAAAACATTGCATAATCCCAACATTCATACTCAAGGACCAGTGAAACATACCAAAAATATTGTAAATATTAAATCTATAGTATATGCCTGTACTAAATTTGTCAAAAATATTATTAAAGTATAATTTTGTTTTAGATTTAATTATAATATTTTTAAGATACAGACATGGAACATAACACAATGAGTCTTATAAGGCTCTGTATATTAAAATTAGGTTTTTATTGTCTTCAGTAAGATTCAAGCTAGATGTTTTCCCTTAAATGTAGCCAAATATACATGTTTAGTTTTTCTTTTCCAAATGAAAATGATAAATGTAAGTAAAAGGAACAAAACACAAAGGTTTTCGTTAACTGAGAAGAATGAATGTCTACAGTACACCGCTTATGCAATCGCCTCAACCTCATCTGCATAGTGTGAGCTGAGACAAAGCACCACATGGCAAGACAACTACTTAAAATAATTCACATTCCTTTGTGGCCACCTTACATTTAAAATAGCAACCTTCCTTCTGAATATGCCTCTAGATGTTAGGAGTGGAAAGATAAATGTAAAGGGTAAAAACTTTGACGTCAGTTCAGAGTTTGCTTCTTGGACTTAACTGGATTTAATCCCTTCATGATACATTGAGACAAGGAGAAGTCTTTAAAAAAAGGAAAAATACTAGATAAAAAACAAAATATGTTGTTACTTTTAAACACTGAATTCTTTTATTGCAATGCTTTATTAATACTTGCACTGGCTGAATCAGTATGTTAAAGGTAAATTTACCAACCTGAATTGGTTTACAGTTTAGACCAATGTAGCACATTGTGCAAATTATTTTCCTTCTACGTTGTGGATTGCTGTGTGGCTGTTTTTAAGTTTGCATGTGTTTATTTATGTCAAGCAAAGCCAGGGATAAAGGAATAAGTATTTACGGCTTGTATTATATCCCAAGGTTACAAAGGCCGACGCAGACATGAACTGGAATGATGCACCTGTCAGCCTTAAGCTACCACTCAACCAGCACAACATATACTCAGAGCTGCCACAAAAGACAGATGACATCCTGACCTCCCCTTTGTCCAGTAGTCCTCAAACAATCACTGATGAAACATCACAGGCTACGTCGGATGATTCCAGGAAACCAAATGGAAGCTGTTCAGCCATTTTTACTCGCTTACAGAAGTCTGCACACGAAATCCCTAGTTGTAGTGGAAGCATCCCGCAGTGTAATGTTGCTGTCACCCAGCAAAGCCAAGTGGATACAGCTATAAAAACCTTTGACGGGACAGAAATACAAGAAGAGAAGTTAAAGGTTAGTGAGGTGGGTAAGTTCAAAGTTCAGACTGTCAAGGGGACTCGAAGTGAGAAGATACTGGAAGTGGAGACGAGTTGTCTACACGAAAAAGCTAACTCACAAAAGACCAAAGATGTAGGGAAAAAAGACTCTGGGGAAAAATCTGCACAATCTCCTATCGCTGATGCTAAGAAGACTCAATCCACACACTGTGAGGATTTGAAGGAAGGTCGACTTGAGATTGCTACCCGAAAACAACTTCCTGAAAACACAAATGCACCTAAAGACACAATGACATTCACAAAAATACCCAAAACTGAATCCAAAGTTATTTCTATTGCTGAACTTTTAAGATCTCAAATAAAGGCTCTCGAGTTGACACAAGACAATCCAGTCTCCAACGTGTCTGTCCCCTGCAAATTAACCAAAGACCCTTTGATAAAGGATAAAGAAGTATGTCAGCAAGCAAGAGATGAATCCAAAAAACGTACACCAGAGGTGAATACTATCAAGACTAAAAATGAACCTGAGACAAGCACTGTCAGAGTACCTGAAACGAACCTAAAGGAAACACTCATGAAGGTCTATCAGCAGCTCAATGAAAAGGAACAGGAACATGTTCTGACTTCAAATGAAACTTCAACAACTGTTCAAACTTTATACACACCTGTTGTGGTCCCTTCTACCTTTTTCAAGGAAACTCACACAGCATCAGATATAAACATGATCCACGGAAGAGTGGATAAAACTAATGAAGATGTTATGGACACCAGTCAGGAAACTGTGGTTCCGTTAAAAGATTATTCTATTACTTCTTGGTCTGGGAGTAAAAATGTAAACAACAGTCCCCATTCTTTACCTTCAGAGAATGGATTCATTAAGGAAATTCAGTCAATTTCAAATCCACCAGAAACTAGTCTTCAGAAATCCGGTTCTGTAATTACAGCAGCACATACGGAGAACAACATTCAAAAAGAGCAGGTTACAGTTGTGGAGCACACTAGAGGAGGAACTGTTCCAGATCCCAATATGGTAACATCAATTTCACAAAAACAGCTCAACGACAAATTAGAAAGAGTTTCTGAGCAATGCAAAATGGAGAAACGTATAGCTAATTCATTTCAGACCTTGCAAGCATATCATCAGTCTGAACATGAATTTAGTTTAACTAGGCAAGTAAAGGATATTCTTCCTACAGGGCAGGAGAGCTTAGTGGTTAAAGACGGTATGAGACCTGACCCGTTCAACATTTTAACTCCAGAGTTCACACCACTGTTGAAGAAGATTGATTTTATTTCACCGATTCCCTCTGCTACTCCACAAGAGCTAGCCTCTGGGGCACGTCGCAAAATCCCAACATCGAATGCAAAAACAGAGGAGGCTCAAGAGTCAACATCACCCACTAATGGCCAAACTCAGAAAAGAGAGACGCCTGGTCAGAGCAGCAAGCTCCCAGCAAGCTCTGTGTCTCCAAGCCTGTCACAACGGTCGCCTTTACTGCGCCCCGCAGAAGAGCAAACATCTGTGGAAGAAAGGCAATCTCCACTTTTGACCAGAAGGAAGATGGCTTCTGAAACTCAAATACAAACCCAACTGCGTACTGAGAAGATCCCCACCGAGGGCAAACCTACAGAGAAGGACAAACATAACCCATTCAAAGGTAAAGTGGAAAATGAAATGACCTAATCTCTTTAAAGGCTTCTATAGTTGCTCTTACAGAAAAGGGGATGCCATCAAAGGTAGTTTTGTAATATAGATAGATCTGCTAGAGAAGTAAGTTCTCACATTTTTTTGCTGTTGGGCAAAAAATATTGCACAGGGATAAACGTGCACTAACAACATGCAGATAATGGTGCATGAAGAGAGTGCCAATTTTGATCCTAAGCTAGCAGCAGCAACCACAGGCATTACAGATGTTGTCACATCCCAGTGAACTGCCCAATAAGAGATTCAATCTCCCTCTGCAAATCAGTTTGTTCAATTTAAAAACTGAAATGATTTCGCTGAATTTGTCCACACAAAAAAAATTCCAGATTACAGTATTTTGCTTGCAAAAGAGCAAAACTAAAAACACATTCAAATCTATTGAAATCACTATCAGCCCTATGCAACACACAAAACTGCCTCATAACAAATCATCTTTTAACTACACGACGTTTGTGTAATTGAGTGAAGGTTGTTATAATGTTTTGTTTTCTATTGGCTTTTAATGATAGTCCATCACTGTCAGCTTACTACTTTTGCACAAAATCATTTGAAATCTAGGGTCATTGGATTCTATGCAGGCAATAGACACGGGTCCATTTTGCGTTTAGTTGTCATCTTAATCGGCACATTTTACGTTAAAAGAAAAATCAATATCTCAGTGCATTTTTCTCTAACTACATTAATTCTTGTCTATTTTTTACGGATTACAGTTTTCACACATTTCGTCACGAGATTGTGTTGCTATAGTCCAAAATGTTTTTTCACACATCGTTGGCAGAAAGGCTGCAAAATGGCTGTGGATCTTCTTTCTATCTCTCTCTCTCTTTTTTTTAGCTCGTTTCCATTGTTTATAAACAGATAAACAATCATGGGCTGTCATCATTAGGATATGTGTGTACCTACAGTGTTTTAATATCTCACAGATGCTTGTTACATTAATCATACAAACATTAACTTGGAGCTTTACATGCTTTAAAGAAGTTGCAACACAGTATTCATGGTAGTGCCGAGCTTAACAATAATCCATGAGCTCACTGCTGTCTCCTGCATGGAGTTTGTATACTATTAACATGGATCTAGGGAGTTTTTCAGTGTCCTCAAGTTTCTTCACTGTTCAGAAACAAGGATGAAATTGTAACTGGTAACTAAAAGATTTTGAGTGTTTCTGCGTTGGTTGAAAATTGAACACCGTCTCTCACCTATAGACTGCTATGAGCAAAATTTACTATGAGATCATCCTTGCAAAAACAAAGATTGCATGTTGCAAACATGCCCAACTAAGGGGGGATTTTCACTGTGTGCTCTGTGTCATGGTTCTCTCCAGCTCCTCAGGTTATCCGTAAGATCAGGGCTGAAGTCTTTGCAGATGGCTCTGGACACTTGAAACTGTGGTGCCAGTTCTTCAATGTTCTTAGCGACTCAAACGTCAAGTGGTACAAAGATGAGGAGGAGATTGCACAGGTTAAAAAAATGTAAGTTCATCACAATATGTTTTTTAATTGTTATTTTGTTTCCAATAGTTTAGAAACATTATAAAATGTTTGTTGTGTGTCTTCCAGTGCAGGGGACGAGACCCAGGTCAACCTGGCCATTGTTCAGGCATCGTGTAAAGACTCAGGAGTTTACGGATGCTCAATAACCAATGAATATGGTTCTGACACCACAGACTTTCTACTTAGCGCTGATAGTATGTATACTATCAAAAGTAATATTTCTATGATAGTTTTATTATTTGCTACAAGACACGTTTAATCTGCCTTGTTTTTCAGTTTTGGCTGGAATGTCTCTGCGTGAGGACCTTGGTGGTAAGATCAGACTTAAATATTTATTTTTCTGTTATTTATTTATTTTGTCAATAAACCTCTGTTTATTACTGTTCATACAGTTGGGGAGGAAATTGAAATGACCCCCCTCATATTCAACAAGGGACTGGCGGATTCAGGCATCTGGGGCAACAAGTTCTTTGGACGTATAATAATGACGGAGTCACAAATTGGAGCTAGCTGTTCCAGTAAAATCTGGAGAGCTAAAGTCATTTACGGCCTTGAGCCTGTTTTTGAGTCTGGTAACACATGCATAATTAAAACACGCAGCCCTATCACCTATGCAGGCAAGGAGGAAAGCTCGCTCATAGAAAGGAACCAGCACATCATGAAACAGGTATCTGAAAAAGTGTAATTTTGCGTATTATTCTTACCATCCTAGATTCAAAAACGTCACACAGTATACGAGGAGTTTTAACATTAAAGGAAGCCAGGTGTCATGTCTGCCACCCACACAGGATTACTGTGATACTAATCTACTTAATCTTAAATAAAAAAATTATACAGAAGGTTTTGCTAATCTTTTACTGGCTGTGATACTATGTTTTCCATACAGGAGTGTAGAAATCAGAACTTGGCACGGGAATACTGCAAAATCTTCAGTGCGGAGGCGAGGGTCATAGAAAACTTTGGACCCCCTCTGGAGTGAGCAACATCAATTTTTAGTCTTGATAATAAACCGTCAGATGCTCTAAAAACTTTCCTTAAAAGTTATTCCCACTCTGACCTTATTTATCCTCACTTCCTACACAGGATAAGTCCAGTGTACTTGATGTACAGACCAGCAAACCCAGTCCCCTATGCCACTGTGGAAACTGATCTGCTTGGAGTCTATAAGAAATACTCTGTCCTGGATGATACGGGGAGAATAAACGTCAAGACCGGTTCTGAAGTAGAGCAGAAGTGCTGTGCATTGCAGCACTGGATTTTTCAGTGGACTTCTGGCAATTTGCTTCTCACTCGCCTGGAAGGTGAGCTGACACTCAACGTCAGTGGTGCATTGTGGAGTTTTACATACAGTCACTGGCCACTTTGTTAGGTATACCTTCCTGGTACTGGGTTTGGACCCCATTTTGCCTTCGTTATTTGTGGATATATTCAGCAAGGCGCCTTTATTAAAAATGGATTCTAGATATTATTGACATCATAGCATCATCCATTTACTGCAGATTTATTGACAGCACATTAATTGGATTGAGGTCTGATGACGATGGAGGTTATTGTTGTACAGTAGCTCATTATTTTATTCAATAATTCTGTGACTTGGTGCATTATCCTACATAAAATAACAAGCAGGAGATGGATACACTGTGATCACAGAGTGAGGGCCCGAATCCTCTGGATTGATACAACAGCAGATCCATGTTTTTGTGTTATTCATGCTAAATTTTGACCCCACCATCTAAATGTTGCAGCTGAAATTGAGTGATCAGATTTTAATGTTTTTCCAATCTGCTATGATCCAATTTTGTGAGCTTGTGTGTGGTCTTGGATTTCTATTCATAGCAGATAGTAAACGCATGTGGTGTGCTCTGCTGCTGCTGCTGCAGCCGTCCATCTGTCTCAGGGTTGTTGTGTGTGATTATATTTTGCATCCCTTCGTTACAACATTTGTGTTTTTTGTGTTTTTTTGCTATGTTTTCCTTTCTATGAGTTTGAACCAGTCATCTTTGACCTTTTACTCAAGTCATATTGAGCCACACAGTTACTGCTCACTGGATTTTTTTTCTTCTTTTTCAGACCACTCTCAATAAAATTCAGCCATTTCAAACAAAAGTCATGCATGCACAAATTCCTACTTCTATTATGCATAACAAACCATATCAGAATTCTTGCTAAAGTGTTTTTTCTTTATACAAACAATCGTAAAGCAAGAACTTTAAGAGAAAATTTTCAAATTTTATTTTAGTAATGTTTTTATCCTCTCACTGTAGAGAGACATGTGCCCAGTGTTTTAATCAAATGTATTATGTTCCACATTTTCCAGTATCATGTCGTGTAGCAGTAATATCATGAGCACATCTGTCACATCTAAACATGCTAACAAAACAGCAGAAAAAATCGAGCTTCTGTTTGGTTTCGTTTTGCAGGTGTTGACACCAAGATCACCAATGTCGGTGTTTCAGTCAAATCAACAGGGTAAATATACGTGTGTAATGTTTTTGCAAATTATGCTCCTTGAGCCTCGTTTTTACAGGTAATTTGCATTTGCACAAATCGTCACTGCAGCCTTTCTGTGTTCTGTGTTATGCTGCAGGCACCAGGGTTTATCCGTTGAAGGAAATCCCAAGGTTTTTGATCAGTTTGTCCTGCAGCACAAGTGCAACTACTTCTGCGGCCTGCTTGGGCTGAGGTCTTTGAAGGTCATGGACTCTTTAAGCACCCCAACAAAGCCAAAAGGCTCCAAAAGCCCCTTACTGCAGCGCAAAAAGGCTGTGCCCTCTTCCAGCCCTCAAACCAGCAGAAAAGCTGCTGTTAGCCCCAGGATGCCCAGGAAGGCTGAACCTGAAGGCAACAAGAGTTCTTCGACTCAAAAAGATCCTGACGCTCCCAAGGTAGTGAAAGCAGTGCAGACCTGACAGAGCAGTATCTTCCCAGAGATCTTACGTTACAACTAGTACCACTTCACAAGTCCCCACAAGGAAGTTAGAATAGTTTTAATAATTACATGTAATAATATTTAATTTTACCATGTACCATTCCTTGCCCTATGATACTTGCTGTGGAGAATATTTGTTATATGCTGCATTTTATATTTTTAATTCAGTTATTTAATAAGAAGTGTAGTCCTTTATGAATTTGTTGTTTTGTTAGTTAAACACCAGATTGTAGAAGCCTAACTCAGGTCAGTATCTTTACTACAAAAGTGTAAAATTAATCAAACTGAAGCTGTGTTACATGTTACACGTTCATGACTGTTACTGACAGCTTAAGAAGTAAAAATATAAATATGTATAGCCTACAAAGCATTAGCAAGCATATGAAGCAGACCTGGAGTCAACCATTTTTTTTCTTATAAAAATTTAAGCTTATTCAGCTTTAGATGGTACTGTTTTACAAAATCAGGCGACGTGATTATTGGGTTTTATTTTGCAAGCTGAGATGTTTTCTTGCTACTCTACTTTGCACTTTGTATTTTTAAGAACTGACTCTTGAATGTAACACACTATGCAATAAAATATATGATGAAATCCATTTGCTTAGAGATTGTAAAAAAAAAAAATACATTACATATACATTTCTACATTTTTATGACTTCTGTTATAATTTTATGGATTTCTTTATAAATTAGCAGTACGCAAAGTTAGCTGTGAATAGTTTGCAACAGACAAATTTATCAGAGTATTCAAGTCATGCTGAGTTCTGGTAAACTCAGTTCAGTCATTGTCACCATCAGTTTATCATTAACTTTAAGAAGCTCATTTAGTGAATGCACAGGTTGGAAATAAATGCAAAACTGCTCAGCTAAACTTGACTGCATTGTTAGATAACTAGGATAAAATTGAAATCCACATGAGTGACTTTGAATCAGTCTTAATGATGCGATTGATTTGACTCTTTTTATATAAGGCCTTGAGACAAGATTTATTTTGATTTGGTTCTACATAAATAAGCTCAGTTGTATTCGTCTGAATTCATTTTTCATATTTTAGATAGGCAATCTTTGTCACTCTAATATTTTTCCTTAATTGCGCCATAGTTCTTGGTGTGGAAGGACATCTACTAAAATAGGCACAGATTATCATAGGGAAAGTCACTGTTGATAAGATGGTCACCACTCAAATGTCCTCTGCACAATCACCAAGTAAGCCTGGCAGGTAAGGACACATTAGAAAAGAGAATATATTTTTCACAATTGAAAAATAGTTTTATGTGAGTTTTTTTTTTTTTTTTTTTTTTTTTTATTTGCTGATTTTAACAGGTACAGTTAATTTGGAGAAGTCTGTCTCTCTCGCTAATTCTCATTAAAACTGTTGCTGCAGCATTTTGGTTTTGTGAGAAGTTATTCCAGAGAGGTGGCCAAGATTTTTTGTATTCCAAGAAACAAAGACTATTTCACACATACATATCTGACATTGGTTCTCACTCTTGATCAGAAATAGCCTAGCAGTAAAAACATGTCCAAATGTAACACCTCTTATAGGAGGAAAGTCGTTTTATTTGGTTAATACTTCCCCCAGCTATTTCATCTAAACCTTTCTAAAGTTTTAACTGGCATATTAAAATAGAAAGATTAGCTAGTCCACTAAAACTGTGGAATAATTTGCAGCTAATTTACCTCAGTCATCTATAACATCTCTCTTCAAAACAGCTCACAAATAAAGGACGCAGATGCAGATCTACTGCCACTAAACAATACAGGACAGAAATTAAAATTTACCAATTTCAATGTGAAAACAACTTTCATTGCTGTGAACTAGTCCCTGTGATTGGAACAAATAAAGGATTAGTGAAATAAAGCAGCTTTATAGGGTTTAGCAACACAAAGGGCCAAATCAAATTCCTTCACAAATATTAGAGAATGAATTATCTTGCATGTACAATGTATTTGCAGGGTGACATGAACTTTATCATGTTAATTATATGTGATTTTCAGTCATTAGTGAGTCATCGCTTATGTAAGTGGTGGCCACACACACACACAAACACACACACACTGACACTGGTGCTGGAAAGTAAAATTTATGCAAAGATGGGCGTGTAGTGTCATGCCAGTAGATCGGTGGATTTCTACACATGAAGGAAATCATATTATTTAGGTGTGAAGTTACCAGTGCTCTATCTTTAATGTTATAGCGACACCTCTTCTCATATTACCATGTTTTTGGTAATATGGAAAACATGCTAGTACAAAAATAGTAGTCAGCTTGTTTTATATTCAGCCTGGCGAGAAATTGAGTGAGCTTCAGAATATGCGTTTCACCAAAGTGCGTAATGAAGCGACATGCAATTTTTCTACGCAGCTTTAACTCGTTCGTATTAGTAAAATGCACCGAAGATTTACAAGGCCAACATTAAAACTAATAAAGCCTTAGAAATAAGACGAAATGTCTAGTTTTTCCCTGATACTTATTTTTACATGTGAATTTCATTGAGACACTTTTTCACTCTGCTTGTATGAAGCTGAAGCTTTGTTACTTTACTTCATTTAAATTCAAAACTGTTTAATACCATTCTTGTTTAGATCTCAGACCTACAACAATTTTACTAGCATGGACTATATTTAATTAACTTAATTACTAAAGTACTTAAGGTTCTAACTTAAGTTTAGTTTGCTTGTTTGTTTGCATGCTAAAGCTCAGGCTTTTATAAATAGAACAGAATAGACTAATCCTTTACCTTCATTTGGTAAATTTAACCATATCAGCAGCAAAGTGAAAACACAAAATATTGAAAATGAAATAAGGATTTTACAGTAAAGTCATATATACAACATAAGAAAAAATTGTGCAGAACTTTAATTCACTTTCACAGCATTTAATTAGATTTATTAATGGTTTATTAATGGTTGGTGTAACCAGCTGTTGAACTCTTCTTTAAATAAACAGAGAGATAGATGATAGATGATATAATGGGTGTTTCGATGGTAATTCCCAAACAAACGATAGCACAGCAGCTTCAAGGCTAGCCTTTTCTCATTTTGAGATTTTTTATTTTGAGATTTTTTTTTATTTCAAACTTTAAATGATTAAATTGAATACCTGTTTAGGGCACTAAAGAAAATGTTTTGAGGTGTGGCAACAGTGCTATCACATCCAGATTTGAACTATCCTGACACAACAATCCTGCCACCTACTGTTGGGTCAGTGACTCTGCTGTTGATGAGGCAAGACAAGTAAAGTGGACACTTAAAAGCGAAGTTCCATGAGATCAATTCCTCACGCCGAGACTCAGAGTTCATCTTGGAAATAAACTGAGAGGAACATTTTTAAATTTTCACAGCGTGAGGAGCAACACCACAAATGAAATACCTTATTCTAGATGTTTCCTGCAAGACATAAAAAGCCAAGATTATGAGGAAAGCAGAGAAATTACTGGGAAAAGATGCACCGTCACAGCTCCTCATGAGTAACGACGACTAAATAGATTAAAGAGATCCAACAGGGTGATCTCAGCATTTATGCTCACGATAAGACGAGGAAAATGAAAGAATTGTTAGTCCTCAATGGCAGGAATCTGACAAGCACATCCAGACCAAATTAATTCTTATTAAATTCAACAAGACTAATAATAATGTTGAGTTTGCGGGATTATCTTGTACTCAGCATGCAAGTTATTATCACATTAAACATATTCTACTGGATTCCAACTCAGATTCTGTCCCATTGTGACGCGGCATGTATAACTATGCTCAGAAGGTTTCTTGCAGATGTCGCCATGGATGATAAAAGCACTTAAAGGAGAGGATGAATGGTCTGTTTTAACAGTAAATTGTCATTTTTACTATCAAATCCATAAAATCTGTAAGATCCAAATATATCAAGTAGGAAAAGCATAAAAACAGAAACACATGAAAGGCTAGCGGTGATTGTGACCTCTTGTTGTTGTGACTAAGTGACCTTAATTACAATCAGCAGGCCAGTGCGGTTGTGACCATTTAGGGAGATTATATGAAAAGGATTACGGGTTCCTAAATGCCACAGACTAGCTGGCATTTGAAAAAAAAAAATTATCTCCACTGTTCCAAAAGTCGCAGGCTGCCACTGGTCTCGGGCCATCACTAGTTGACCGCCAGTGCCATATTAGTGTGCCGTATCATGGAAAGCTTTTGCTGACTAGGAAATAATGACTTTCTGATACAGATCTTCATCATTTTTTCTGCCACAGCAGAATATAAAAGCTCAATCTGAATATGATCTGTATGCTGTGTTTTGATGAGGAAAAAGGTGATGATGCCACGCTGAATCAACGGGGGTAAGCAATATACTGCAACAGTCAAAGAAGCTAGTTCCTTGGTTTGACAGCAGCCGCTCCATGGAGGGCATGTCTTAATGTGAATGAATGAGATACAACATCACAATTTTTTATTAGGGTTTTTATTTTAAACATTATCCTGAATAGGTGATAAAAGGCTTCTATTTGTTTATGTTTTGCTGTTTTACTTTTGAAATAGGTAGACATATTTAATAATTAGAATGTCATTGAAAGTCCATTTGTTTCACTAACTCAGTTCACAAAGTGAAACACATACAGAGACTATGTCAAGCCTTTATTTCTAAGATATTTCCCCCATACAACCAATAAAAGCACAGCATTTCATTTATTTACAAGATTGTAATATTACATCAGACTGAATCCAAAAAAACATTTTGATCATAGAAATACAGGACAGATTGAAATATGTGTTAAGTTTGTTTTTCAATGGATATTTTTAGTCTGACAAACAAGCCCCATCAGAACATATTCTAAATTCTTCAATGTGACTATATGATGCAAAACCTGATAAAAACACAGCAGTTAATCCAAAGAGAGACATTGCTTGAAAAATCAACGTTTCAAATTAAATGATATACTCCTCAGCAGAACTCATGCTGCTGATTTCTTTAAGCGAGCTTGTGAAATAGTTCTGCATGTGTCTCAAATGACATTTGAAAGCTCTTCCTTGCAGTAAGGCTCCATCTTGTTCTTATCACTGTCAAAATGATTGCACACCCAGGACCAATGATTGTGCTGCTGTGTTTTCATGTGTTTGGGATTATTGTCATACAATAAAAGAAAGCTGTTACTAATCAAAATCTGATTGGGCTTTTGTGTATTTTTCTTTGATTTAATTTTTCCAACACCCAGAATACAATCTTTACAGATTTCAACAAAGGAAGAACCACCGTCATGCATTTTGACAACTTTAGATGCTCACTCTTTTAAGACACTGTGTGAACTAGCAATGTTTTTAAATCCTACTGCTATATAATTCAATAAGTAAGCTATTCTCATATCTTTCACCATTAATTAAACAATGTAATCATCATTCTGGTGGTATATTTAATACATATATATATATATATATGTATTAAATATGGTGGTATATTTAATACATATATATATATATATACATATTCACACGCATAAATTTGTGACTCTTTTTGACAATTGCAGTCAAAAAGCGTCACATCTTTCACTCTAGTTCTTTCACTCCACAAGTCTACGACTTGATATTGAACCTGTTAAGAACATCTTACATAAAACAGTGAGTGAGGTTGTTTCATAGAGATAGGTGTGGGAGACTTCCTAAGCTTCAAAAGATGATTGAGTAAAAAGATAAGTACACTCGCGCTCAACCAAAGACAGGTTAATGACTAACTCAACCTCGCGGTGTAAGTAAACTTAGCAGCTGCTGCTTTTTCCGACCCTCTGGTTTCTACGCAGTTAGCACACATTGCATCAAACTTAGAAGTTTAGTTGCAAGACTGCATGTTCATAGTTTCCAATAGAAACTAGAAAGAAAAAATAACAGAACAAAAACCTAAATCAGATTTCTGTCATCTAAAATGCTGCTGTAGATGGATAAAACATTGTAAAACAATTCAAATTTCTACTAGGGATGATTAATTGTATTGTTATGTTTAAATTTGCAAACATTAGGTAATGAAGAGTACATAACTTTTGGATTACTTTTTAAAATAATTAAAACGTCATTTTTATTATGTAATTTATGTCTGTACAGATATAAAAGAAAACATGTTTCATTAAAAATGAATGAAGCCAAAGAAGCAAAATCAGTATATCTTGCAACAACAAAGCCCTTTGAAAGGAACAGGTCATGGAAATACTTTTCTAAAACTCTAATAATGCTTCAGACAAATGTGACATTCGTGTTGCTCATCAGCAATAAAGTCAACAGTAGTTGATATTTTAATGAGTTGTGGTAATCAATCAGGGTTTCACTTATTCTGTCCCACTGGCTTCCTCTCTAGAATATTGGATCTAAGCTGCCATAAAGTGAGGAGGTAATAAATGACACCCAATGTTTCTTGTGTGGTTTTACAGTGTTGGATAAGAAAGGTGTCAATAAGGCTTACAGTGGAAATTAATAGTGGAGAGTAAACTTAACATCCATTTGAAAGTGATTATTAATATGTCATAAATTATTAATTTACGCAGTGCTCGTTGGGTTTATGACGTTCATTTTAAATTATTCTAAGAATCACTTGAACTGGGTTTTAATTGCATACAGGAAGGAATAAGTGGTCAGCCCTAAAAGTATTTCAAGCTATAGGTTCAGAACTGAGAACAACCAGATGGGGCCCTTTTTTATCAACGCTCTTTGTGAGAAAAAACATTTAAGATTTTTAATTTGTCTTTTTTTTTTTTATTTGGTAACAACAGTTTTTCTCTGTTACCCTTGACAGAGCAGAACTGTCAAGGGTACTGAACAATGAGCAAATCTGGGGCAAAATTATAGCTACAGAATTTGTTTCAGAAAGTCAACTCTAAAGCCAAAGCATTTTTTGGTGAGTTTGAATTGTTAGGTTTTTTTTTTTGTTTGTTTGTTTGCTTGTTTGTTTAACTTTACTTTCTATCTGAGTTCAACTCATCACGAAATGAAAAAGGGTCTGATTAGAATTGCTCGAGTCAGAAAACCACTTGTATGGGCCAAGCTTCCCTAACTGAAATCTAATACATATTACTAAATAAAAAGTGGCTTAACAAAAACGGCTATCATGCTATAGCAAAGAAGGAAGACAATCTTATATTTTTGTCTTTTGATACAGCACTTTGTGAGCTTAAGAGCTTTATAAATAAAGGTGGTATGACATGGTAAATAGAAAATAAAACAGACAGAAATGTTCAGTCTGAGCATACCTTTCTGTATCATTATTCTGTGTCCCTTTGCTTTGCCAGTCTGTGGTGCAGTGTATTGTAGGGGATTCACCTTTCACTTTGTGTCACATTAAGGACATTTAGCTCATTAAACACTCAGGTCTTAGTTCACCGTGCCACAGGACGGTCACGCACTTGCGGATGCGGAAAACTGAACACTAGATAATGTGCTGCATTAAGTCATTAGAGGTAACCAGAATGAAAAAGCAGCACTCTCCTTAAGTGGAAAATATTACACCATAAAACATCAAATAAAATTCACTGCTCATGCTGCAGCCCTTTGTCTTTGCTTCTTTGTACAAAACACACAGAGGGAACTGAGGACCATGTCAGTGTTTGCTTTCAATAAAACAGCAATTTGGTGGAATCAGAGGAAAAGCTAACAACACATTTGGTTTCTAGAGGGGCATGTCTGCCTTGCTAGCTCACCATCAAGCACAAATCGCTATGGACAAAAAGGACAGCTAACCTTTTTTCCTTGTTGTCTGAAATGAAAGTAAGCTTTGCATATTTTAGGTTTGTTAAGATGACCAAAAATAGAAAAAAAACAACAATAAATTAACATGTTACAAGGTTTGCCGCAATTGTGCCACACTATAAATTTGAGATGTTGGAGTAAACAAGTGATATGTTTAGAGTTTTCATATTAACTAACCTGACCTTTGATTTTATCACTGACCTTTGTGCTATGCTTTTTAATCTTCATGATTCTGCTTCTTTAGTTTGAAGACCTCTGAGACCATCATAGGTCAGCTGATGCAGATATTAACTTAAACACACAGGTGAAATCTTTATTGCTAATTCGGTATCTATTTTTATCAGTTGGTTTCATTGGATTTTTTTAAGCTGTCACAGTAAATGTTGCTAGATACATTTGTGCCTGTTTTATTTGTAATTTTTTTAAAAACTATTTATTTTTTACTTTACAAAAATATACATTGTATGGTGTTAGTCTTGCATAGAAAATCCTGCAGATGTCATTGAGGTTTGTGACTGAAATGCAAGAAAATCAACAGGTAGACCACTTTTGCAAAGTACTGTAAATGGAGATATGTAGAAAATGATGTACCTCAACTTCTACAACTCTCAAAAGTGAGGTCATACTTTAAGCATAATGCACAGAAGCAGCTTACTAACACAATATTTAAGATACATTTTATTCATCTATTTATTTTATTAGATGTATTATTAAATATTTATTTAGCCAGATAAAAACCCATTGAAATCAAAATATCTTTCACAAGGATGACCTGTCAAGAAAGGCAACAGGACACGTCGTATAAAACAAGACAAAATAGACCCCAGTAACAAAAATAAGCAGTAGTTATTACAGCAACAACTTAAGGTTTAAAAACAGTAACAACTCAAAAAATAAAAAAATAAAAAAATATAAAAAAAAAACGATACTGTTGAAAGGATTTGCGTTGTTGGTTTTTTAAAAATGGAATACAGGGCGTTCTGTGAAACAAGTTCTGTCAGTTTCAGCTCAGACTGCAGAAATACTAAACGCTTTCTCTCCCTTTTCTGTTCGCACACGAGGAACAGAGATGCAAACTGCCATTATACCTTAAGGCATAACATGATATCAAGTTTGCATACCTAACAATAAATAGTGAAAGTTGCTTTTAGGAATCATAAATACCCTAACTGTTAGAGCTGCTTCTGTCTATTTTTTTTTCTTTCTTTTTTTTTTTTTTTTTTTTAAAAAAGCCCCTCCGCTTTGAACTCTCGTATCCAGAAGCGACACCTCGACACAGCGATCACAAGTGGGCGGGACTTCCGGTGAGCGGACCCGGAAGATTCGGATACAAGTTTCGCTGTTGCTCCCTGCATCCATATGCTCGCTACTTTAAACGTATTAATGTAATTTAGACGTTTTTTTTACTCTGTAGTATTAGCAACAATGTTATCTTTAGACTTCCTAGACGACGTCCGTCGCATGAATAAGCGGCAGGTAGGTATCGCAGCCTTGGTTTCCGCTCATGTAACGTCTGCCTCTTTGTACGATGACATACCTCAGAGCTAACCACAACTAGCCGCTTCATAATTTCGCTCTAGACTGAGTTTCCGTTATTAACCACCTGCAAAGTTAACTGTTTTCTGTATATGTGTGTTTTAAATAATTTATTTTTAACGTTGCATAAAGCAAATTTCCACATCGAGAGTAAATAACACTCCTAACTACACTATAACGGGCGATTTCCCCTGGTTGTGACACAATACTGTCGATATGGTAGCCAGATGAGGTTCCTAACAAATCTTGTATAAATTAAACTGCCTTTCCGGTTACTGCTTTAGTCATTTGATTGCAGATATTTGTAGATATTGTATATAAAGACTATCTGTTTCACCCTTGTGACTGTTCTCCCCATTGAATGAGATATTTTTGCTTCCAGCTGTATTACCAGGTGCTGAACTTTGGTATGATTGTGTCTTCTGCTCTGATGATCTGGAAAGGACTGATGGTTGTCACCGGCAGCGAAAGCCCTATTGTTGTTGTTCTCAGGTAAATTTAGCATCATTACTTAACAATGTTCAAAGTTAGGCTGCATCACATTTTCACTCCCTGCTTTTCAAATTGAACTCCTAACCATCTGTTTCTAAGGGTGGGGCATCCTTATTGCAAAAGTTAGATCAGGTGTGTTATCATCAGCTATTATACACCAATTATAAGACATGTGATGGTGTTCCTGCCTGCACCATCCCCTCAAAAGCAGAAACCCTCAAAATATAATTTGTTTTCTATTTTGTCACTGTTGTTGAGGATTATTGCTGAAGTTTGAGACATACAAAATTATGCTTTATTTACCAGAAGTTTTTTAATTAAAAAAAATGGTAAGAAAAGGTGTTCAACTTCATATATGTCAAAAAATAACTAAACAAATCCATTGAACGTGTTTTTAATTAGCCCACAACGATGTGGTTTCCAGCAAGAATTGAAGTTCTTACCTAAACAAACTGCATTTTAACTGTTCACATTGAAAGCTGCAGAATATATTCTTTTATCATTTTTAAATGTTACACTCTGAAATTACAAACTTTCCCTTTTTGTCTAATGAAAGGACTGTCAAAACCTAATTAAAATTTATTTTAACCACTAAAAACATTTAAACTGACGAGGATTAGTGTCGTGCAAAAATAATAAAACAAGAATTCTCACTTTAATCTCAGAGTTCTGAGATCTAACTTATTTTCTCAGAATTTTGACTTTAAGTGGCCACATTAAAAAAAAAATACAAAGCACTTTATTGCTATGTGAAACTAAGAAATGCTATCTTTGTTATGCAGGAGAACCAGACACTTAGTTCTCCTGCACAACTTTTGCAGATTACAACAAAATTGAACAATGATAACAAAATTACACAATGATAATCCATCCAACTATCCAAGTATATCATTGGAAAGCAGAGTTTAAGTATATGCTACCTGAAATACTATAAACATCCAGATAGTTCATACTTATTCTGATATTAAACACATTAGAATTGGGATTTGAAATGTGATATTTGGTGTTACTGTTGATTATTTTTGCAAACATGAGCATAACAAAGATAGCATTTCTTAGTTTCACATATTTTACTATCACAGCAAAAATTATAATGTATAGTTTGATGCATGGCAATGCATTTTATTGTTTTCCATCTTTGTCAGCAATCAGTCAGCATTATATGTCTAATCAGAATAAACTGTCACATAACCTTAAAGAACCACTGTAATGTCTGGTGTGATGCATTGTGATAGACTAATCTGGCATTTAATAAATGTGATGGGAATACAGACTGATCATCGATATAAGTATAGGAAAACAACACCTAAAATTTGCTATTTTGGAAGTGTACCAATTTGTACTTTTGCTAGCGAATTGGAAATGCATAAGTGAAGACCCACATATTTTAAGATGTATTGAAACACATTTAGTTTTGACTACATTTGACATTTAAATTTTTCCTGAAGATACATAAAAATGATCTGGGTTAATAAATGTTTACATTTCACATACAGGCATACTAAATCATGCATGTTAGCATAGCTGGAGAGATATGCTAACACGTCTTTGTGGAATATTCTAATCATAACGTAGGGCAATAACATTTAGAAGTTAGTTTCAGTCTCGTGTGAAAACGGAGCCAACATCCTCTCAGTTATAACCTGCAGTACTTAAAATTACACCAATACCTTAAACAGTTTTCTTAGGCAGTTGGTGCAGTTGCTGCTTTATTTATTCCTCTAATATGACTGTAGAGTATTATGTGGATGGATGTTTTGTATCTCTGTTATATGTGTACATAGCGAAGATTGGAGAGACATTGCTTAATGAAAGTATCATTTACATGTGTAGTTTTATAAATAAAATGTCATTTAAAATAAAATGACATGGATCAGCATGCAACCCATACTAAAAGATCAATTCATTGATTTATTAAAAAAAAAAAGCTAGAATTTCTTTACTTATGAATCAATACTGCACACTATAATGAAAATATTTTATTCTGACTAGTATAGATATTTACTTTGTGGTAATCATTCTAATCACTTTTTTTTTTATCTTGTTTAATTTCAGTGGGAGTATGGAGCCGGCTTTTCACAGAGGCGACCTGTTATTTTTGACAAATCGAGTGGAGGACCCCATCAGAGTTGGAGAGATTGTTGTCTTCAGAATAGAAGGCAGAGAGATCCCAATAGTACACAGAGTACTAAAGATCCATGAAAAGTATGAATTCATGTTTTGGTATAATAACTTTTGAGATTCTGTTTATCAGAATTTTCAATTTATAGCCATCAGAATGACTCTCATTTCACACCAGCCATGAATTGAGGTGGAGAAAAACACATTTTGGATTCTCTTTCTGAACATTAAGCTGGTGTTTTGTTCACAGACAAAATGGAGACATAAAGTTCTTGACCAAAGGAGACAACAATGCAGTGGATGATAGAGGGCTGTACAAGCAGGGCCAACATTGGCTGGAGAAAAAAGATGTGGTGGGACGAGCCAGGGGGTGAGTGGTCATTTTAGAAAAAATAACTTGTGATTTAAAGTAGGTTTGTTCTTTAAAAATCACAAATTCTATCAGCTATTGATTTATGACAGAACAGTTCATAGTTCTGATAATGACTAAATATTTTAGACTTACCTGCTTTCTTGTTTTACTTTGATTGCTTGTTCAAAAAAAAGGAACCATTACAACAAAAAAAAGTAGTTTGTTAATTAATAAATGTATCTTGTCATAATCATCACAGTATCCTTTAAAAGAGAACACACATTAGGAGCACGATGGTGCGTTGTTAAAGGATGTGTTTAACAAACAATAGATACTTCATGCTCAAATGAACAGAGACAGAACAGATTGTTAGACTTGAGCCATTGGTCATTTTATTAGAAGTGTGTACATTTGGGTGGATGTGTAAGCAGAGCTGCATAATGGCTTCCAGGACAAAGTTAAGATTGTCCAGCCAATTATTGGCTGGGGAGTTAAAATTAAGCTGACTGAGCAGCCAACCACCTGGACACACAGATTGGTAATATTGTGTCATGCGTAGTAGGTGCTGACCAAAAAAAACAAAAAGGTGACTTTGTTTTCAGGCTTTCTTTTAAATCTATTGGTATACTTTAAACAGAATTGGGTTTCTCAGTTAAGAGGTGGTGTGCTCCTAAACTGTCCTCTGCAGCAGAGTTTAGAAGCCTGCAAAGCAGTGTGCTGAAAAAGATTGTCCTTCATTCTTTCTCATAAGATTGAATAAAGCAATTGTAAACAAATATACAGGATAACGTGGGAATTAACAAGTAAGGTTAGCAGTGCAACACAGTATTTTGCAATGTTCTACACTATAAAATAGATGGGTTAAGCTGGGGTCACACTACATTACTTTTTTTTTTTTTTACCTGAATTTGATCCCCAATTAGTTTGAACTTCTTGAGGTGGATCTGGATGTTATTTGTTACTGTACAACATCATGGATATAAATGCAAAACAGCACTAGGCATAATACAAACCAGATGGTATCCCATTTCTTAACCAGCATTTGTCTCAAGTCAGCCAATGTGATTGTGTTGGTCTTACTAGTGCAAACAGATTGCATAAAATGATCCTATAAGTGATCAATGAGACCGAGGCCAGAACTGCAGGCAAGCCGTTCTATCCTCCTCACCCTGAATGGTGGAACTAGTTTCTGATAAACACGCTTTGTGGGGCGAGCACTGACATTTTGGAGGATGGGGTTTGGGATTGCCACTCCTTCTAGAATCTCATCTCGATATTTCTTTCCATTGAGACTGTCTGCAACCTTTTTTTTTTTTCTTCCAGTGAGGGACATACTGCCCTACTTCGTCGCACTGCCTCCGAGAATAACTGTTTGCGATTAACAGATAGGATTTGGTAAATGGTTTTTGTGGGCACAATACACACACTGACCCGTGCTGTTCAACCCACAAATACATTTTCCTTACATATGTTGCACAAGTCACGGGGAAGTAAACAAGCTTTCCAATGGTGTGAGGTTTATAACCAAGAAGCATCACTGCAACAAGACAATATTTCACCAAACAAAAATGTTCTTACATTTTGTTCCAAGTATATTTTCACATGGAAACCCAGATGGCAGAGCATTATCCCAATTGGCCCTGATATCGTGATCATTATTGCTTTCTTTAGTTTTAACAAGTTATATC
Source organism: Poecilia mexicana (assembly GCF_051168715.1). Lineage (NCBI taxonomy): Eukaryota > Metazoa > Chordata > Actinopteri > Cyprinodontiformes > Poeciliidae > Poecilia > Poecilia mexicana. The sequence goes on along the minus strand of NW_028263372.1, from coordinate 27,630,105 downwards.
CAAGCCATCTTGTTAAGATTATAACATGAGGAAAAGTTGTTTTATGCTAGAATGGAAATCTAATAGGATAAATGTAGAATTTGAAGTTTTATGTCATCCCATTTGACATAATGCTTAGTGCAGTAAATAAACTAAGATGTTTGCACGCTGGGGTGACTGTGGATCAGTCAGTTGAGTGGTGAGCTTGTAGTTTTAATTTCAGCTTCTTCTACATGTGGAAGACCCTGGGCAAGGCACTTAACCCAAAGTTTCCTTCTGATTGGTTTATGAATATGTTTTCCATTCAGTGAATGTTGATCTAGAGTAAAAGCCTGTTGAGTGATTGGCATGATTAGAAGAGTGTGATACAAATTCAGTCCATGTTTAAGACATTAGTACAATTGCCTAACAGCGTTTTTATCATTTCCAGGTTTGTGCCATATATTGGAATTGTCACCATCCTCATGAACGATTACCCCAAGTTCAAAGTAAGTTCACTGTTCCTTTAAATAAGTTACAGCTAATTGCTTTCTTTAGTTTTAATCATAACCATACAACACATTGTGTCTGAGAATTTGCTGTGTTTGTTTCCTGCAGTATGCTGTTCTCTTCATGTTGGGTCTTTTTGTCTTGGTCCACCGGGAGTGAGGCGCTGAAGCTTCAGCACTGATGATGGATAAACTACGTCCAGAAAACCTCAGTCATGCCTTTCAAAATACATTTGCTTTTCGTTGTCAAACCCAGCTTGATATTTTTTTTTTTGTACCATTTGTTCAAGCATTTTGTAGAAATGTGAATAGAGTGTTTACATTTTCAAAAGTCCAAGCTTTAAAAGTATTTTTGTGAGGGAATTCACTAGGATTAACTTTCAAGTCGATTTAGTATGTGGTCTTCAGATTGTTAAATTGCATTCTTTAAGTTAAATTTAAATTAGCTTTTGTTAATTTCCTCCTTATTTGTTGCTTCTGGAAATATGGAAGTGTTAAAATATATTAAATTGAATATAAAATCTGTTTAGCATTCACTTTGGATTACACAACCCGTCTTATTTCATTTGGCCTTTCACAAATGGATCATTTTCTATTAATGTAAAGAGTTCATTCTTGTGGGGAGACAAAAAAAGAATTCACTTCAGTTTGTAGAATTGTAAGAAAATGTTTAGCCAACCTTTTTACAACCCTATATTGGAAATGAAATTTGTGTCTGTCGTTGTTGAGAGACTTGAATAAAAACAAACATTTTAAAGCTTTTTGGCAAATTTATAATTGATTATATATGGTTATAGTTCCCACTCATAAATATTAAAATTTTATGTAATATTCACATTTAAAACATCTTTCATAAATAGTTAAATAAATATTGTAAAACGGCTGTTAATTATGACTAAATTGTATAAAAGGTAACTGTCAGATTCTGGCAGATTCTCCCTGTGCATGCGTGGGTTTTCTCCGGGTTCTCCGGTTTCCTCCCACAGTCCAAAAACATGTCGGGTTAATTGGCCTCTCCAAATTGCCCCTAAGTGTGTGTGTGTATTGTTGTTTGTCTCTGTGTTGCCCTGCGACAGACTGGCGACCTGTCCAGGGTGAACCCCGCCTCTCGCCCGGAACGTTAGCTGGAGATAAGCACCAGCAACCCTCCCGACCCCACTAAGGGACCAGGGTGTAAAGAAGATGGATGGATGGATTTTTTTTTTTTTACGTTACCATCCTACCCACAATCCTTAGAGACAAGCTGAAGTACACAGAAGTGGCCTGTGTATGGAACATTTTTAAAAAGCAAGCATCAAAGCATTACACAAAAGAAATGGATGTTGAAATACAGATAGCACAGATATAAAAGATTTACATACTTTGAACTATTCATTTGTCAGATTCTTTGATTAAATGTTGCTGTAAAACAACTTTTTTCAGTCTTAATGTAAATGAAGAAAAAGTTTCTGCACATCAGAGGTTTTTGGATAGTTTTTGTTCCAGAATTGAGGAGTAAAAAGAAGTACAAGTTGTCTGAACTTGTATAGTTTCGGTCCTGGAAAACCTGACAGATCTCAATGGTTTGTACTTACCAGACACGTCTTTGGGCCCAAGATCATGAAGTGCTTTATAGACCAATATGAGAATTTCAAAATCACTTTTGTCAAGCACCATCCCTACCATGAGACTCAGTGGTGCCATGACCTGGCCGTGAGGGTGCATTTCGGACAGGGAAGCTCACCAGGGATAATGATAAAATTGAGGGTTTTAAATAAAGGGGAATCCTGGAATAAAACCTATTAGAGGTTGCAAAACACTTTAAACTTTAAAATTAGGACAATCTTTACAAGTCCACTTTAACATTATTTCCTTCCTTGTGTTGATCTACCACATATAATTGAAATTGTTGGTTGCAACAATAAAAAAATAATTTAAAAAAAGACATTTAGGGGGAGTTTTGCAGTGCTCTGTTTCTGATCATGTTTCGAAATCAGCCTTACATACTTCGAAACAAAAAGTAGATTTTCCAAATTCAGTGTTAATTTAGACTCTGTTGGTGCCTTATTTGTAAACCAAAGCTGTTTTTAGTAGCTATAAACCAATTGTTTTGTATGAGGGGGGGAGGAAATGAATTATTTTTGGCACCAATGGAGCCCAATAGCTTTGAACCTGGCCAGCCACTACCTTAAGGCAAGTGTTGCGCCTTGGTTCATTTAACTTCTGAGCTTGGGCAGTGTGATGCTGTGATGTTCAGACAGTCTTCTAATTAGACTGACATTCAGCTCTGCAGAATTTACCAAATCTCAATATGCGTGTTAATGTCAAAGGTTATTAAAAGAGCAAGACAGAAGCTGCTGCTCCTCCACAAGACTTTAGCACCCTGAAGTGACGAAGAGGCCATCTGTCCTATCAGCTCTAAATTAGCGGTGAGAATCAGCGGGTTCTCCTGTCCTCGGAGGACTGATGACGAGCGCAGTAGCAAGCCTCGACTGGCCAAATGTCACGCGGCTTATTGCAAAAAGGGCCAAACTGGGCCCCTGGATGATGGGATCTGGCCAGTCGGTTTTGTTCCTCCGTGACACACCCAAAGCCGCAAAACGGAACATTTATGGGACTGGTCCTTGAAATGGAGTTAAATGTTAAGTTTTCTGAGAAACCGAATGGAGTTTCATTTGCTGTGCCATAATGATGAAAATGAAGATTTGAATATAATATATGATCCTGGGTAATGAATATACGTTTTACTTTTGAACTCAACAACTGAGATGAATACATTTATTCAAATACACCTGGAAGTGAGAAAGTTAAGTCTAAAACATTTTTGATGCTTTGCTTTTTGTTTTATAAAATGCTTCACGTTGCCACTTCGTTTGATGCTTAAATTACGCACAAGCATCACAATGAATTGGCTGATGTCATCTTCATTTACGCAGCCTAGTGAATGAAAAGTAAACGCAGCCCATCAGGAGAGCCCACCCCGTCCAGGAGACCCTATAAAAGCAGGACGAGTCTGCAGCGATCCAACACTAACAAAGAACCACTTGGGGGAAAAAAATTGCGCTCAGGAGGACAGATCCGGAGTTCGGGTTAAAATGAGAGGACTCACGCTGACTAATGTTTGCCACTGTGGCTTCTTCACATATCTCGTTTTTATGTCTTTGAGCGCAGGAGACAGTATCTCTCTGACTGATGGGAGGGGTAAAGTTCCGAAATTCAAAGTGACTCCAAAAGGCAATCTTTGGGCAACAGGTAAGAAGAAACTATTTCTTTTGAATGTTTACCTTCAGGTAAAATCCTATGACATAATATCAGGGTTTTAAACCTTTACGCATAAATAAAATCATGTTCTCTATAGGTTTTTCCTTTCCACTTTTTCTCTCAAAAATGAAATTAAGCAGACTAATTTAGTTTTTTGTTGTTGTTGTTTTGATTTTGCAGGGCATTTCATGGGAAAGAAAAGTGTGATGGACACCCCTTTGCTACGCTCACCCGAGGACCAGGGTGGGAACGAGGTGGACGTCAGCCTCCCGGCTGAGCAGACCTCGCTTTTCCAAGAGTTTCTGCGGGTGGCGTTGAAGGCGCAGATGGACACAGAAGAGAGCCGTTTGAAAGATCAGGTGAGGACAGAGGACTCTGTCTTCGCTACCTTATTTTTTTAATGCACATATTTTTCAGTTTTCTTCATCTTAAATCTAACGTGATGTTTTTCAGGAAGCGGAGCTGCTGGCGAAAATCTTAGTAAACTGATGCGGAGGTCGGAAGAGTGGCGCGTATGGACCGAAGACCTCAAGGGATTAAAATATATAAATATAAATAACAACCAGAAACAACCTATAGTTTTTCTGCTGATTCTGATTAAAATCATCTGCAACATTCCAACAATGTCCCATTTGCAACAGGTTTTTTTTTTTTTTTTTTTCTGTTAATTAATGTTGAATTTATTTCGGCTATTTGTATTAAATAATAAAACATAAAATGAAAATGATGTGTAGCAGGTATTTTATGAAAGACTGAGGTGTTTCCATTTTGACCCTCCAGACAAAACATGTTTTTTTTTTTTGTTTGTTTGTTTTATTTTTTTCCCCCACATCACTCTTTTATTCTTCCTCTGGGCAATGTAAAAAATAATGTCCTAAAATCCCCTTTGGTTAAGAGTTTGACTCATGCTCTACTTTTAGCGAAGAGTTAAACAATTTAACAACAGGGTCTGAAATGAACAGAATTAATTCAGTAATTATAGGATGTTTCAGAACATTTCAGAATCCGATGTTAGATTTTCCTCCACATGGGGTTTAATGTGACCTTTAATCTTATTTATAGACCCATTACAAACATCTATTTGTTTCATTATTTTATGATTCTTCATTCTTATATAAATACTTATGTAGGCAGCTTACATAAATCACGTTGCTTATAGCTCCCTAAGCATTTCAACGAGAAATCAATAGCTTTTTTCTTTCCTCTGCATACAAGGATGATCTTTTCTCTCAATCAATAGAAGCAAAGGGAGATGGTTCATGCAACTTCTTTGCCTTGGGCGACCGACTGTTGGATTAAAAACAGCTGGGCTATTTCAGTGTCCTTCCCACAATGCCCTGTCTGTCTTTCTTTTTATATATTCAAAGTGTAGAATTTTTGCTTCATCAGAAACTTTCAGAGGTCTGAGTTCAGGAAACACTCAGCTGTCTTTGGGTGACACTGCAAAGCCAATCAGGAAACTCTGTTGTGTTCTAAACAGTCTCAAACCGCTTTGTTGAGCATCTGCAAAACCGTCGTTTCTGACAAATGTCTGTTAAACTGTCAGAGCCACTTCTAAAAGCTGTATTCATGGTGCTGATGAGATTTATGACATTGCATTTAAAAAGTAGGACAGTGTTAATCTAAATTAAATTTTCTAATGCCGTACTTTATGACTAAAGTATAAACCTTCAAATTTGCAACGCAAACAGCCGATTAATTCAGTTTCTTACAACCAAAGTCTTGGTTGTAAGGTTGTAAGGTACTTAGAGGTGAGTACCTCTAAGTTACACAAATATTGCTTCCCAAATCATCAGCTTTGAGAATCCATCTACAGGTGCAAAACTAGGAGGAAGTAGGTTAGTAGGCTGTAGGAAATGGCATTCGATTTATTTAATGAGAGGACACACAATAGGTAAGAAAAATGATTTAGCAAAAGGTGTCTTTTTTGTATGTTTGGTGTTCCAAGATTTTCTGTTAGCAAACCAGAATTTTCTTCCTGTCAGTAGCAAAATTTCACCCTCGATATAAAATTCAAGGTAATATTTTCTCATTAATCTAAAATGGCAGGCAGTTAGGCTTGTTGCAAAATGCAATTAAATGTGTTGATAGAATAATTATGCTTTGGCTATCAGTGTGATAGAAATGTGTGGAGGGAGGTGGGGTGGGTGTTATAAATGTGTAATTATGTGTCTCATGACTGAAAGTTGCAGATCCAAACATGTTGCAAATTGTTATTTGTTGAGCTGCTGTTTTCACACGATCTGAACACGTCCTTCTTCGCTCCTTTGGGACTGAGAGAGAAACGGTCTGATTCATGACGATTGACTACACATGATCATTTCACATCTATAGCACTGTGAAATATGGAAATATGTATATTAATCCTTACTTCTGCCATCTTTTCTTCATAAATAAATACCAAAAAAAATCATTCTTGCCAAGAGACAATCATCTTTGAACTGATGATCTGTCCATCCAATCATTCTGCTACCTAAGTGGGGAGGAGCATGTGTGAAATATATGAAGTAAATATAAATCAGATGAAAGGAAGAGTTTTTTTTTTCTTTGACACAGTTAAGGTGAGGACAGGGCACAGGTTTTTATCAGAATTCAGTTTTGGCAGCTGTTGATCAGAGAGAGTAGACAAATAAGTAGAACCAGTGGCCACCTGCCTTTCAGGAAGGTTGTCAGTTTGATGTCACCTTTTTTTCCTCCACATGTCAGACGGTGCTTTGTTATCACAGTTAAAACCAGATTTTCTCATCCTGTGCATGAATAGTGATTAGAAAAGCACTCCATGAATGGAGTTTCCATTTGACCAGTTTGCTTATGACTGAAACAGAAAGTCAATATTTTAAAAGTCCTATGTATAAAACAGACATGCAACAAACTGACCTGATAAAAGGAGACATCTTCTCGTGTGGTGCAGTTGCAACTGTAAGTCTTGTTTTTTTGTTTTTTTTCCGTCTGCTGAGCACATTTAGAGGCTGTCGTTTTTTGTTATAGTCCCATTTTCTTTGCAGAATAACACTAGCTCAGATGGATTGGATGGAGATTATCTGTAAACAGTAAACTTTAATATGCAGGCTTGGCTATCCAAGAAGAAAAGAAATCAAGAAAATATGTTAATGTTTTTGGTTGCTGCTTTAATGTAAAGAGAGGAACGTTCATATGTGTTGTCGTCACTCAGTATGCCATTTCAAACACAGTCAAATGGATCTTAAAAGGATAATTTCATGTCATGCAGAATCTCCAGTCCCCATGTACACATGTTGCTGCTTGCTAGTGTGATAAATGACCTCCTCTCCTTCACATTTTAATAAGTAATAAAGTGTAAATCGTATTAGTGCGAGTTTCCTCAACAATTTTGTTTTTGTCTAATCAAACAGATTTTTATTTCACCTGCTTGTGAGGACATGTGTGATAGCCTTTGCTTTTAAATAGTGAGCTGCTTTCTTATAGGTCTGCCTTTATGTTGTTGTGATTGAGTGAACTAAACATCAATGTTAATATATTAACACACAAAACTCTGAATTCTACCTTCTGTGGGTGCTTCGGTGAGACTGACTTTTAAATTTAATTTCAAAGAAGTTGTACTTGTTTGTCTTTGTTTGTGGGATCCCGTTTTATTTCCTTTTATCTAAGCTTGTCTGCTTTTTGCCATTGTTTTAATAATGAATCTCATAGCAGCCTACAGGTACATGTCATGCAATGAGACTCTGTCAGCAGAAAGGCTCGGCTCCTGGTGTTTGTTAGTTTCACTCTTGTTCAGTTTGAACACCAACAGCTGACAGAGACCAATGTGGCAATAAAACCGAAGCTTTGGGCAGCGGCTCAAGTCATTATTGACTTGTGCCACAACTCTTTTACTAATGTGTTAGTCTCAGAAGGGGTGCACGACATGGATGTGCCATGAATGTATTCACATCTAAAAGATTTATGCTATTTAAATGAGAATCCCTGACAGGCTTGTTTTCCCAGCATTCCAAATCTTCATCATTCAGTTTCAACCCTACAGTAAAACTAGTGATGATATACTGCCCCCCTCTGGCATAAAAAAAAAAAAATACTAAACTGCATTGGTGCTGACTTTCTTTGTTGATTTTTGTGGTATAAATATGATGTGACACAGATATTTATTACGTCTTGCTGTATATTCTGTTGAAAATAGGAAGACCAGAAAACCAGCCCAAACAGTTAGTCAGATGTGTATTGATGGTTAGATCATATCCACATATCCAAAGTCATCTCTCTTCCATGGCCATCTCAGTCTGCAGATATATTCCATAGAAAACCCATGGATGATCTGAACAGTGAAATCATAAGACATGATCTTCTAGGAGATCATGCAAAGATGATCGGATGAGTGAAAGAGTAGGACATGGCTAAAATAATCTGTTACAAACTAAGACACTATTCAGGTCTGATTTTGATGAAAACTGGCACTTTAAATTAGGTATTTTACTTTCTGAAAAATGCACTGAAAGGCAAAGGTCGCACTTTAAGTGTTCAGTGTAAGGCTAAGCAACTGGTGCCAATTCATGTCTATGGTGCTATGTGGTAGCTCTCCCCAAACAGGGAAATATATAGTAAAAATAGAAATAAATCTATTTATCCAGGTGCAATAGAGATCTACCCAGGATGTTGCTTTGATATTTTGATCATCCCAGATATTTATAGAGCAATTTTAATATGCCTGAAACTGAAGCAAGATTTTGCAACTTTGAAACAAATAGAACCATTTCTTGCATGTGTTATTATCACAGAAACTTTTAGATTTCTTGTTAAATGTTCTCAGACACACTAAAATTCTTGAATAAATACAGCATAAAAATGTGTCAGGTACAGCTGTTTCTGAATTGATATGGTTAACAGTAATGAGGTTGCACATGATTTTCTGTAAAAATATATAGTACAGTGATCTGCCCCACTGAACAAAAAATATGTGGTCTAATGTAAGGTTTTATTATTTGGGTGTAAAACTTAAAAAAATAAAAGACTAATTTTAAGGCTTTCTACACATTTTCCAGTATATGGTTGTTACCTAGAGTGTACAACCATATATACGTTATATATGGTTGTATATACCATATATTTTATGAAATATTAAATGGAATATTTAATAAAATATTCCATTTTATTAAGTGAAATGGAATATTTTTTCCATCGGGATTTTGAGAAGAAACTTTTAAAACACTCTTTCTGAAATGTTTGAAAGTATGTGTTACAAATTTACAAAGAACTTTTGCAATTATTCCCGACTGCTTGAATACAGCAGACTGAACAGGCAGTGTCTTTACCAATGGCCTGTTCTGAATTTGATTTCTTGTGGAGGATGTTCATGCTGGACAGCGAGTATTCTAGCCATAAGATGACCATAGCATATCATTTCTACAATAAAAAAACATGTTTTATTAATTTATGTAATATTCTAATCTTCTGCGAAAGTGAACATTAGGTTTAAATGAGCTGAGTTCACTAAAAATAATAACTAAAACATGTTTATTGGGATAAACCTGCCCACATTTCAGTGCAGAAAGCCTCCAGGCTGTTTGTTTTGAATGATGATGTCAGCATGAGCACGTGACCTCCAGCCTCTGTTTGCAGCGATTTCATTGGTCGAGCCCGGAGGAATCTGAACGGTGAGGCAGACCGAAGCCATTTTATTATTTTAACGGCAAAGGTGCAGGTGCACCGAAAATTGTCACCCAAACTAACAATAATTACATAGTTCCTGTTTGAAGCGCTCGCGTTACAATGGGACAGTGCGGGATTACGTCGTCCAAAACCGTCCTGGTTTTCCTCAATCTCATATTTTGGGTAAGAAAACGACAGATGGTGGAACAATGTGCAGCATCCCGATGATGAGGCCGGGGATTGGGAGCGTTAGCAGGGCTGCCGACTGCGCCAGAGGAAGCGAGGAACCGCTATTTTATAAGGCGGGGCCCAATTGAAGTGTTGCGAGTTTTAGCGTCACCGTGGGGTCGGTCGGGGTTGATTGGAGGCTCGGTCATGCTTTGGGCAGCTTTGTGTTGTGTTGATGCAGCTCTAGTCTCAGCAGCAGTGATGTAATGCATGCAGCAGTCACCGGCAGGTAGCGACAGCTGACTTCACCTCTAGCATTATGTGATCCACAGAGCATAAAGGAAAATTAAGTGAAATAAGAGAGAAATAATCCCTTTTGTGTTACCTATTTCTCTGAGTAAAATATTGCAGAGTTGCTCAGTTATTGTTCTTTTAGCATATCAACTATTTATCCATCCTCTGTATTAGAGCAAATCTGTTGTCTGATTTATTATAAAATACACGATTGCCCTAGTTTTTTGGCCTGCCTCTGACCCCTGTCCCTTTGTCTCTTTCTCTGCAGGCTGCTGCTGGAATCCTGTGCTACATCGGAGCTTATGTGTTCATCACCTATGACGACTATGACCACTTCTTTGAGGATGTGTACACTCTGATTCCAGCCGTGGTGATCATAGCTGTAGGGACTCTGCTGTTCATCATCGGTGTGATTGGCTGCTGTGCAACAATACGTGAGAGCTCCTGTGGCTTGGCAACAGTGAGTTTCGACAGCTTTGACTTAAAAAAAGAAATGGCAGAAGAGATGTAAATGTTTTCATGTGTATTTTGCGATGCTGATGAATAATACTGATGGACTGAAACGGTAGCCTGCATCTTTTGAGTTTTAATCCTCAAAAAACCCAAATATATTCCTGAAGATGAGAGCTTTATAAGATTTGTTTCCTCATTCAAGGATCTAAAGTCTGAACTCAACTTGACCCAGACCTCAATCTCTAATCACTTCCTCACACTCTTTTCTGCACTCCTTCCCCGACTGCTGATTCCTCACAAATAGGAATTGGGTTTTTGCAACCCAATTCCTATTGTTTCTTGTTGTGGGCATAGACACGTTTACACTAACTCTAAGGCACATTACAGACATTGGGCCACCACTTCCTTCTTTTGTTGGCCTTTATAAGCCTTTCATAAGCCTTTATTTGTCTAAGTTCCAAATTATTGTTGCATTGTGGTAAGTAAGCATTGCATCGGTTGGAGAGCAGTGCAAAAGCGAAACTGCAAACACGTCCTCTCCAATTATCCAGCTACTCCAGCATGAGAAGGTTCTGGAGTAACTAGTTTAGAATATATGATTTGTACCGCTGGTCAGCTGGCTGAAACAACACTGCGAGTTTCTTTTACTTACAGGAACAATAACTTTTCCTGTTTCTGAATATTTCTTTTCACGGAAAATAAACCGGTTCGGAAATTCCATCATATGTCTGCAGGCTCCACTCTAACAGATTGAATAATGCCAGCTTGTTGTCTTATTTTGCGATACTAAATGCAGAATAATGCAATGGTATAATATTCCACTCAATAAGCACTATTAGACTTCAACTCAATTTTAGTGGGAGTTTAGTTGTTGCTTAGTCTACATATCAAACTGCAGATATTTGTAACTTCAGTGACAGATTTAATCAGGTATCCATGTTGGTGATATTAAAAAAAACAACACATTTTTAATTTAAGTTGTCAGTCAACTAAACTTATCCATACTAGAGTTAAATAAATTGACTGTGTTTAATCATTTAAGCCTTTAATGACTAAGAGCAGTTAAGAAGGGAGTTGTTTTTTGTTTTTTTTTGCTGAATTTCAGCTTGTAGTTTTCACTTAAAGAGTGAGAAAAATGACTGGCTGGTAGGATTTAGAGGCGGGGCTGTTGCTGGGTTCTCTTCTGGTAATTCTGTTCCCTGGCAGCATTAAGTACCGCCTGAAGGTGGCGCAGTGGTTGGAGGAGCTCAGGGTCACTTTGCTCAAGCTTAAATGCAGAAATGAGTAAGGTGCATAATGTAAAAAGCCTTTGATTGCTGGGAGACGGCCAGCACCTCTGATTACTGCTGCTGTTGTTTAGTCAACACAATGACTTTTTCACATTTTGCCACATTTGTCACCACAAAGTTCAGTCTAGTTTATTGGAAACCAACAGACCATTGAGTTAAAGCGGAAGACAAATGACACATAGTTTTCAGGGTTTTCTATGTCATTTTATATATATGAATATAAAAAAACAAAAAATCTTAAAAAAAAAAAAAAAGGATGATTAACATCTTTTCAGTCCCAAAATATGATACTTTGTAATACCTTTGGCAGGTATTATATCTTTTTTAGAATGTCTAAAGTAGCTTAAAACATCTTTAACCCATGAACTTTGCTGCACTTGCTGTTCATCTTAGAAAAACCTAACAAATTTGATGTGCAGACATCAACAAAATAAATAAATTAGGAGTCTGTACATACTCCAGTTTTGTGGTGAGAAATAATTTGAAGTTATCTTGAGATTTCCTTCTCCTTTTGTTCAGATTCAGTTGACTAAGACTATTGTTTGCTTCTCGCCGTTTCAGTTCGCGGCGATCCTTCTGCTGGTGTTTGTGACGGAGTGTGTGGTGGTTGTTCTCGGCTACATTTACAGGGCGAAGGTAAGCACGGGCTCGTTCTCCTGCAGACGGGTTTCTATAGGTGAAGGATTGCATTTCTCACTGCTACACTGTGGATACAGTTGAACGATATCTTGCTGATAATTTGTGGCTGTCTGACCACGGCAGGTAGAAGATGAGGTGAATCACTCCATCCAGAAGGTTTACAACGAGTACAGCGGCCCCAACACGGATGCTCCCAGTCGGGCTATTGACTATGTACAGAGGCAGGTGAGGAAATGTGCAAAATTTGGAGGACTTTTTTATTAGTTTATGAGCATTTTATAGACATTGGGGAAGTAAAAATCAAACATTAATGATTTTTTTTCTCTTTTTCTTGATTATTTCTCCATAGCTTCACTGCTGTGGCATCCACAACTACTCTGACTGGAGAAACACACGCTGGTTTAAGGAGTCTAAGAACAACAGCGTCCCAGTGAGCTGTTGCCAGCCCAACATCAACAACTGCACCGGCACTCTGACCCGACCAGCGGATCTCTACCAAGAGGTACAAACAAGAACTAACTACGTTTTCCCTTCAGGATGCTGCTAGGGAAATAGTCCTGCATGTAAAACCTCGTGCCTCGTGTCATTTATGTTCTCTCCTAGGGCTGCGAAGCACTTGTGGTAAAGAAACTGAAGGAGATCATGATGTATGTCATATGGGCAGCATTAACTTTTGCATCAATACAGGTAAGATGCACAATGCTGAAAAGGCAGAAATGTCTAAGAATGACTCCAAAATGTCTGTTTAAATGTTAGTCTTTGTGATGTACAAAAAACAAAACTGCGATAAATCTTTTCAAAATGTTTTCCAGGTACAGTTCATCTACATTTGTGTGTTACAAATGTGTTAGAATACAAAATTTAGCTCAGAGCTCTGGCATGGCCTTTCATCAACTGCTGAAATTGGTCCAGTTCATCCTTTGGTTTAAAGTTACCCTAAACCAAAGGACGATGTTTCAGTGGGGCTGTACAGAGGTTAGGCACCACAACCGCTGAATACTGGAGACTCCCTCTTAAAAAACTCTTCTGACTGCCCATTTTAGTAGTTTAAATACCAAATATGCATTGGTATGCATTAATATGCACAGTGTAAACCATCAAGAACTCTTATTTGTCTCTGCTCTTGGGGATACAGCCAATCCGCTCAAAGGAAAATGAATGGTGCTCTTGGATTAGCTGCTTTGCAAACGCCTGGCAATAGCATGTGAAGTAACATGGCTCCTGAGTATTTCAGCATCCCAAACTGGGATTAACAGCATCTTATATTTTAGATATGCTCTATGAAAAAACATCTATGTCTGGGAAAATTTTCCATGAAGTTGGGTTACACAGAAACAGATTTCTGGAAAATCCAGCGGGGAAAACCGAACAGCAGATTATTGTGGGGGGTTTTTTGTTCGTTTTGTTTAGTTTAGGTGAATTGTGGTGGGTAAGTTCATCTGACAAAATAATTATTTATGGAAAAAGTTTTGAAATGATTTATATTGGTCTCAGTTTTTACATCACAAAGAACCTGGTGTTTCATCAGGGGTGTATACACTTTTGCGAGCTGCCATATATTAGCCATGATGTAGAATGTATTTATGTAAATTTTTTGAGTTGTCCTTTATTTCCTATTCCGTTTTCTTGGATCCATACTTTATGTAATATCTTAAAAATCGCATCTCAGGAACGACATCCTCAGTTCTAAGCACAATTGAATATCGCCTCTTCTAGTCCTCCACCTCTTTTGTGAAATAATAACAACACAAAACATAGTAATTTTTGCCCTCATTTTTTTAAAGTAATCTGAGTCAACAAAAAAAAGAAAAACACAGTCGTAAAATGTGTTTGAACTTCTGCGTTTCCTGTCTGCAGATGCTGGGCATGCTCTGTGCCTGTGTGGTGCTGTGCAGGAGGAGTCATGATCCGGCCTACGAGCTGCTGGTTACCACCAACAGCTACGCTTGAAGGACACGGCCCAACCGCTTTCAGTAAAACAAAACAAAACAAAACAACAAAAAAAATGTCCAGGAGCTTCACCAGACATGTTCACACTAGATTCAGCCGTAGTTACTCAAGCTCAAGCACACCTTGCACAGCTCATGAAACGGTAGCGAACACTGGCGATGAGGTTTCAGTGGGCGATGGCTTCAAAAGAAAAAGTGGTTATTTATTAACATGCTCTCTGAGTTGCAGTTTTGTCTTAGTCTTTTGTATATAAGCCAAAGCTGTAAATGGCTGATAACTCAAATTCATGTTGCAGATATTTTACTTGTGTTGAAATTTCAATTTATTCAGTGATCATGATGATGAAGAGTTCTTAGAGCTCGTCTATAAAGATAATGATTGTGAGTATTGTAAGGGACGTTTGCACAATGACAGGAACCCTTGAGACACTTAGTTGTTTAGTTGCATAAGCTATTTCTCGACTTCTATAACCATACAGTAACTGTTTAAAATCACTGACTGTAAGTAATATTAAAAGCATAGTGATTTTTTTTTTTGTTTGTTTGTTTGTTTTTATCTGTTGTGTTGCAGCTACGTATCCTTATTTGTTCCCAGATATTTAGGTTGTAGCTAACGTATTTTCTGTTTGGGTGTAGATGTTCTCTGAATCAGGCTTCACTAGTGAGCCGTTGCCAGTATAAACTGCAGTGCCATTTGTACCATTCATCAGCAGTGTTACATAAACGCTTCAGTGTGCATTCAGCTTGTTAAATTCACAGGATGACTTCAGTTTGTTTTCCTAGTTAGAAACCTGATGCGAAGAACTTTGACATGTTATTTTATACCATGTTTGTGACGTCGTGTACTGTTATTTTTTTATTGGGCTGCTAAGTTGATCCCGTAGATATGACTAGTGCTACAAGAGAAATGTGAGACACTTAAAAAAGTTGTGTTTGACTTGAGAACACACTAGAAACAAATAAATTCAAATATTTAACCTGGACTGCTTTTATTTGCCACCTCATTCACAATATATTATATACATAGCAAATGCATTTAAATAGGAAATGAACTATGTGTGCAGCAAAACATTGGTTTAAAAGATTTAAATGTTTAAATATCCACATTATTGTTCATATATTCACTTTCCCCACAAGTTATTTTGTATTTCTGTTTTAGACTGTCTAGACAGGCGAAGCTAATTGCTGATAGAAGTGCAACTGCTTGCACTTGTGCTAGCAAACCGATTCAGAGTATGTCTAAGCAGAACACAAAAGAAAACAATACAGCCATTGCAAATGCTCACAAACATTCACCGTCTACTCAAAAGTAATTTAAAATACCACAAGTCAAACCTCACTTCCTTGTACCAAAATATCAGATCTGCCTTTATGAGCTTTTAAAACTTCCCGAACACAGTTTTAAAACCACCTAATAAAAGAAAGTAGTTTGTTTTTCCAGCATTAGTCCAAGCACGTTATTGTTGCTAAACAGAATGAAACCTCTTTAATTAGTGCAGCTAGCAGGATGGAAGTGTTATCTGAACACAGAATGTGCTGCCCAGTCAAGAAATGCATTGTGCCTCATAAGTTGTGTTGCCTAAATGGGAATTGAAACTGTTTAAATACATTTCTTCTGTGATTTCCTCAACCTTCCACTAAACATTTTTTCTAAAATCTGCCTTTTAAAAAGCGGTCACAGTCGTAGAGCCTCTAACCATAAAGCTTAAAGATGTGTCTGAAAAAGAAGACTTAAGAACAGAGCCGGCCAGAGGAATGAGTGAAATATGCGGCTGTCCTGACACGAGGCAGTGGTCTTGTACACGACTGCCAGACTAAATTAGTCACATAAACAACCTTTTTTTTTTTGTTCAGGGATAAATATTTACCTGCAGTGTCTGGGACTTGCCTCCTGTTACAGCCTGTAAACAGGCTTCAGTCACATACATAATCATATTTTTGATTAAACTTATGTCAGAGCTGCAATAAGGTATCTAGAAGCTATCATTGATGGAAACTTGTCTGTATAGTTTGGGTTGGGGTTAGATTTTGTCCAGATAGTTTCCCGGCACCAGCCCACTGTACCCGTTCCTCTCCACTGTCCACCAGCCATCTTCTTCTTTCACCAGGACCTGAACTATGTCCCCTCTGCTCACAGACAGTTCATCTTGCTCCTACAAATCAAACAAAAAAATAAATAGAATTGAGCAACCAGTAATACAAAACTGGTTGCGAATCATTTATGTTTGCGTCCTACGGGGATCACCTGTGCTGTGTACTCATAAAGCACAACATAGAACTGTTCGTCCTCGGGGGCAGAGGGTAATAAAGGAAGGGGCGCATATCCATTATCATTTGTTTGGCCTGAAAAAGAAGAAAGAAATTACAAATGAAAACCAGAAAACTTAACAGAAGTAATTTGCCGTTCTTTGGTTTTTATCACAGGATTTAATTTACCGGTAGATTTCCTAATGCAAACTGACCGATGAGAAATCGGTTTTAAAATGTTTGCATAAAAATAAACTGCACTTACTTTCTGCAACAGACGGCAGGGTGGGCCGTGAAGCTGTGGGGCTTTCGGTATTGCTGCTCACAGACCTTCTGAGTAAAGACTCTGAGCTCCTGTGTGATCCACATAAACACAAAAGACATTTAGGAAACACACAGTGGCTTCCTCAGATTCACCAAACCGCCACCAAAAACCTGGCACTGGATTAAGGCGGTTTCAAAGGGGCCCTGCTTTGCATCTATTAGGTGTCGTACCTTCTTGACATGTCTTCTTGAGGAAAAAAAGCTTGCCCATTGCTGTTCCTCTTCATCCCAGCTGAGTTGCAGCTTTCAAACACTATGGGATCTGTTAGAAGAAAAGGGAAGTTGCCCATTTGAGAAGTGTCGACTGTTTTCTTAGAGTGAACTGAGAGGAAAGAAAAGGTCAGAAGTGGAGCAGCACAGTAACTCCTGCTCAGTTTGTTTTGCTACTTCTCTTTAACTCACCTGGTGGCTTCGATCCCGTCTTTTTCATCTCTATAAAACAGTTGTTGTCCGTGGTGATGTCACACAGCTCCAGAAGCGTCCTCACCGCCTCGTACAGCTGAGTTAGAGCAAGCAGGAAGTAAGGAGTGAGCGATGCATCAGTGTGAACCAACCCGCTCTGTTGGGGTTTTTGTTTGCTAAAACCCCAACAGAGGTTGGGTTTTTTTGTTTTGGCAATGGTCAGAAAGAGTGAATGTTGCAACAGCTCAGTGTATTGTTACACCAAGTGCACAGTAATGAGAATATATCTTTGGCAATTATCCAGACTTAAGGTCAGTGTGTTTTTTAATGAGTCCTCCAACCCATTAGGCCACAGCATTGGTTAAAGAGTCTCCTGCTGTTCCACTGATAAACTTATTCTAGAGACAGAAAGGTTTAAAATGCACTGCTATGTGTCCAGGATTTATCCTGCTCATAAAGCCGTTAAAACAACTGCATTCAGTACCTTTGAAATACTGACAAAAGTTCTATCTCATAGAAATGACTATTAATATTAATAAAATTGTATTTCATTTCATGATGAAAACTTGTCAAGGCCTAGAAATCAAAATTTTGGATCTGAGTGGTAACCTACATGATATTTTGAAACACTAATTGACCATACATGCAATTTTGAGTTTTTAATATTATGAGTTTTTAATATTTCCTCTGTATTTATTTATTTTTTTCACAAAAGCATCATCTTGGTGAATGTGAGATTGAATGGTGGTTTTTGTAAATAAGAATGATTAAAAGTGTGACTTTGAGCCAGCATCATTCAGACACATTGTGGGTAATGGTAAAGTTTGACAGCTCTTCAGACTGAAGCTGTGAGATCTAGGTGCAAAACAGAGCTAATATGACCTTTTATTAAACTTTCACAAATTAAATAAAGGTCTTATGGTTCACAAAATGCGATCATAGCAGTGTTTATGGGAGAGTTTGGTTGTCTTTATGTAAGGGGATGGTTGAGTTAAGAATGGCCTCTCATAAATCTGCTGTAGAGGAGAGACAGAAGTGTTCATACCCCTGAACCTTTCTACATTTAGTTAGGTGACAACCACTAAATTCTATGTTTTTTTTTAGGAGGATTCTCTGCCATTAAACCAACAGTAAATGTGTTATAAGCATGACACGGAAGGAAACTGATGCATGGTTTTCTGAAGTGCTTTTTTTACAGATCTAAATCTGAAATTCTTAGTATCTATTTGCGTTCAGCCCATTTTATTCTGATACCCTTAAATAAAATTCAGGGCACAGAACCTCCTTTAAAAGTCACCTAATTAGTGAGTCGACCTGCGTTTAGGGTAATTTCCGTTTAAATACAGCTATTCTGTGAAGAGTTCAGAGCTTTTAACATCTCAGAGAGCACTCCTCAATCCATCACCCGAAAATGGGAACTGCAAGACTGCAAATCTATGAAGACTTGACAGGCAGGGCAAAGAGGCCAACGCAACTTTGGAGGAGCTGTTTAGGTGGGAGAATAT
The DNA here is from genome assembly GCF_051168715.1 of Poecilia mexicana. NCBI lineage: Eukaryota > Metazoa > Chordata > Actinopteri > Cyprinodontiformes > Poeciliidae > Poecilia > Poecilia mexicana. The sequence continues at coordinate 27,611,509 of NW_028263372.1, read as the reverse complement.
TAATTGCACAGTCTACAAAACCTACAAATTTGGAAGAATGGCAAGAAGGAATCCATTGCAATGAGTGTTTAATGCATTATGCATAATGGGAAATAAGGCAGACTTAATGAAAGCTGCTCTGATCTGATGAGACCAAAATCACACTAGCTGTACATGCATGCTGTGTAACAGAAAACCGACTCTTCACACTACCCTGAGCACACTTTGCCAAAAGTAAAACTTAGTAGTTGGGCCATCCTTTTCTTTGGCAGGGTCAAGAAAACTGATTATTAATGAGAAGATGGTTGGAGCTGAATACAAAGTAAATACAAAAAAGACTTAAGATTGCAGTGGCGCTTCACCGGCTAACAGGACAATGAGTTTAAATAATGCCAAAGCTGCACTGGAATGGTTTTGATTACAGCATAGTCATGTGTTAGAATGGTCCAGTCAAAGTGCAGACCTAAATCTAATGCTGAATCTGCGGTTAGACTTGAAACTTGCTCTTCACTGACATTTTCCATCTATTTTGCCTGAGCTTGAGCTAGATGTGTCCCTTGCCATGCAAAACATTGTGAGATTTTCATCAGTGAGGAATGTTAAAAGCTATGCAGTATTAGTCTTTTTACACAATATCTCCATAAAATGGAATTAAGATTGAAACTGTAGTGAGACAAAATGTGACAACTATATTAGCAAAATCCTTTATACCAGGGGTGTCAAACTCCAGTCTTCAAGGGCCGCTGTAGGTTTTAGATATGCCACAGGTACAAAACACTGGAATGAAATGGCTTAATTACCTCCTTGTGTAGATAAGTTCTCCAGCGCCTTGCTGCAGATCTAATTATTCTATTCAGGTGTGGTGCAGCAGAGGCACATCTAAAAGTTGCAGGCAGTGGCTTTTGGGGACTGGAGTTTGACACCTGTGCTTTATACCAATTACAGTGGTAGAGAACTAATGACTTTGGCCTGTTTTGCAGGCACAGCACTTGGGGTCCATTGATTTACTCATGGCAACTTTGTTAGCCAAAGCAACCAAGAGTTGAGTGAAAGCCCATCTGTGTAACAACTAAAGCTTTGCCCAAATTAGGTCACAGAAAAAAGATCACAATTTCAACAGCAACCCTACCGCAGAATGCCTGAAATAGAAATGAATTAGGGTGCTGCAATGGCCCAGTCAAAGTATATTCCTCAACCCAATGGAAATTAGTTGTACAATATCAGGAGAACTAATGAACAAAGGTGCAGAAAACGAACATAATTCCACCACAAAAATCAGAGACAGATCAGGTTTCGTAGACGTCTTCAAGTCACTGCTACTGAAGGAGGTGCTACAAGCTGCTGAATCATGGAGTAAGTTGTTTTTTTTTTTGTTTGTTTTTTTTGTCAACACCAGCTTCTGCATTTTACTTAAAGAGGTAATGAACCATTTTCTGGTTGAAGATTCAGTAATACGCTATTTGTAAATATCTGTTTTGTGAAATCCAAGCAGGACACCTTTTGGTCATTTATTTTTGATTAAAGTAGAGCAGATTACCTCGTCGTCCTTGACACACTGCATGGAGAAATGGTTGCAGTGATCCCAGATGGCACACCTCAGCATGTTGATGCGGTCTCCCTCCATCTGCTGGAAGACCTGAAATGCAGTGGACATTTTATTTTATTTTTTTTTTATTTTGTAAAACGAGGAACAAGAAATGAGGAACAGGAAACTTAAAGAACATTTTTATAAAACACCCAAGCTACCATATAAAATAATTGTGCAAATAATATAGTTTTTCTATCAGAATAATTCATAACAATTCATTCTGTCACGTTCTGTGCAACATGAAGTAAACTTCCTGTCTGGTCAACACACAGAGTGTTTTATTTCTTCTATAGGATGTGGTTTGAGGTTCGGTCTGGGAGTTAAGATCTTAATGGTGGATTAGGAGAAGGTTAAAGATCTGCTAACAGGAATATGCCGTCTACTGTACCTCACATGTGCTTTTGTGGGTTTCTTCCCAGTCTCGACGAACGGTTTCGAGCTGATCGATGTTGGTGAGGTACATTCTCTCTGCAAGGAAGTCAGAATGTTATGGTGGGTGGTGGTTAAAATCAAAACTATGGAATGAAGCATGCAAGCACACTGAACACATTTTTCTTTTTCTCAAAAAGCTAAATTTCCACTATGTGGAATAGATCCTGAGCTTCCCTCCTTTTAATTATATTTTAGTTTAGTGGAGACTTTCTTGGGAATTAACTGACTTTGTCCAAGGAACAATAAGAGACTGAGATTCAGTGACAAGGCAGCGAAACAATAATGTTACTGCATGTTATGGCCATGTATGGCCTACACAGTCATGATAAAGACTGGGTTGAAGGTTGAGCAGCAGGTGGTCACTGACGAGGAGGATTAGCTACAAAGGTCACTAGTACACAAGCTGGCAGATCCCAGAGTGCTGCATGCAATAATATCAACGGAAAGTGAAGCGAAAGGAAAATGCACAGTAGAGAAAGGTGCACAAGTAACAACAGCAGACAACAACATGCAAATGAGCACAAAACAATGCAAATGAACTAAAGGTTAGTATACTGAAGTGCCACAAGTTGGTCACATTCTCTCACAATGCAACAAACGGAGTCCGAGCTAAGTATATTGAGTGCTTACACTGTACAACAGGCCAACATTTCTGTGTTAAAAGGCATTTTTAATGTTGATATTTAAGGTTTTTTTTTTTTTTTTTTTAGAAACTAAATTTTGATTATAGCTGTAATCCATAATCACCAGAATTGGAAATAAGCACATAAGAGCTTTTAACTTAAAGCTGCAACAGCTGGAGCAGCTGAAGCACGCTTGGTTTTCTCATGTCCTGTGTCAGATTGCTGCTCTCTTCCTGTTTCTTAAGGACACTCGTGTCAGAAACTGTTGAGTCGCTTTAGGTAGTTATTCAAAGCTGCCACTTCTTCTTTTCTCATCTGCGTTTTCAGTTTCCTTAATTTATGAAGTCAACGCAGCACGATGTGCAACACTTTGTGGCAGATCTCAACCAGTTGGACTGAAACCAATGAATGAAGCGCACAAAGCACAAAGACAAACGTCACCGATGGCTCTGAGAGATTATAAGAACAGTTACTCTGCTGCTAAAAAGTAGAAACCTCAAGTTATGAAATGTGACTCGTACCTGCTTCGGTGGCAGCTTGTCGACACTGTTTGACCTTGTGACGCACCTGTGAATCAAATTTTAAACAGGAACGTTATGTACATGCAGCCTATTTGGGTTTTTAAAGACGACCTGACAGCTGACAGACTAAATAGAATAATTTGCCTGTGAGTAAATGCATTCATAAGGAGCTGACGTGAATTCGCACAGTTCTGCCCTTTAGTTGTTTCCATCTCTGTTTTTCTTGCAGTTGTTCTCTAAAAGGATTGCTAATACAGATCCTCTGCCTCCATTTAACCTCATCTCTAGTATCCTCTTCTGTCATAACAGCCTTACCTGTGGTCTTACACCTTCCTACCTACACAGCCACTGCGTTTTTTGTCGTGCGACGTCCTTCATACTGCGCCTTGCAGAAATCTTAACACCTCTTGCAGTTTTCGCATTTCATTACATAAATACAACAAACTTATCATTTTTACTACTGTTTTTTTAATCATAAACCTTCATACAGTATGAAATAATGCATGATTATGAAGTGGAAGAAAAAAATGATATGTAATTTTCAACATTTTCTATGAATAAAATCTGAAAAGTGTGGCACAAACTTTTTATTCCCTAACCCTACCCTGAGTCAATATTTTGTGGAGCTACCTTATTTTTTAAATACAGCTGCATATTCTGGAAAATGTGTACGTCTTAGTACAGTAGTATGCTGCGATCCAAACCTCTCCATCGTAACTCTGGCTGTAGATTTGTGGTTGTGACTTTAATCCCAGTCTCAAGTCTTTTGCAGGCTTTGTAAAATGCTTTTTATATTATACATTTTAAAAACTGTCAATTCAAGACCTATTTGATGTGTTGCTGTGGTCTATATGATGTTTTTATTGATTTTAATTGGGGTATCAGATATTTTGGACAAAATACTAATTTGAAAATTATTAAACCTTCCACCACAAAGTTATGTGGTATTTTGTTATCCATATTTATACGATGAAATTCTGGCAACCACAGCCATAAATTAGAGATGTTTGGGGGGCGGGGGGGCGGGGGGGGTTGTTTGTTTTTTCTTTACAGTGCAGACATAACCGCAAGATATTTTCACCTTTTCTTATCTGGTGACTTTATCAGAATATGAACAGAACTGAGTTCATCATTGATTATCATAACCAGGGAAAATGTTTGCTTAACAATTTTTGATTTCAACATATTCTGCAATCTGTGTTTTACTGTATTTGCTGCTATAAGTCTTAGACTTAATAGAGAAATGTTGTATATCAGTGAGCTGATTTATGTCTATAGGTTACCTTTTCAGCATTTTTGGCTGGAACATTTGTTTGCTCAGCTGACTCTGCCTCGTCAGCCTCTCTGCACTTTACTTCATAGGTCTTTTTAGACTGGGGAAACAGAAACAGAAAGGAAACACAACAGCTAACCACAAGAACAGACACAAAGCTTATTTTGTGATTCGGTTTTGTTGTATTGATGTAAAATTATATGTTGTTCTCGCATTTAGAGCTCATTACTCTTAGAGTTTTGCAAGTTAGCGTAACGAGTAACTGTAACTTGTCAGGGAATAAGTTTTCTGAGTTTATTGAGAAGTCATTCTAGTGTCTTACCTCCATGGTCTTCTTGTACAAGCTGACCTTCTTCTTTTGAACTTTCTCCATGATGCTTTCAAACTAAAAAAAAAAACAGATATATTTTCAGAACCTAAGATTAACCTGTGCTAACTAAAATGCAGAGAAGAAACAGGTAGTTACAGCAACCAGCTAAGTTCGTGCAGAAGGATTTGAACGGCATTGGAGGGAACCATTAAGGGAAGTGTCAGTGAAATATTGATTGGGCGGAAAACATTTCAACCACTCACATGTCAGATTTTAGTTAGTCAGTTGCAAGGAAACAACTTTCACCCAGTACCTTTTTCTTCTGCTCTTTTTGACGTTCTCGGAAAGTCTCAATCTTTTTCACCTCCTCTTTCAAGAGATCAGATAATTGGATGTGAAAGTTGCCAATGTTCTCTATTTCTGAAATAAACAAAAATGCAGAGAGCAAAACTCAAATAGTTTCACTGTCATGTCCCAGCACAACCTGGCAAGGTGATTCTGCAGAGAACACAGACTTACGGGTTTTCAGTTGTTCAAAGGACGATCTCAAAGTGCTGGGAAACAAATCAAAGTAATGATTATGAGATTATTTGGTCAAACCATGTAAACATAGTTTGAAGGCTGACATTTCAGGAAGCATAAAGTGCAGGTGAATCAGTGAAAAATTACGTCTCTGAAACATCCTTGGCTTTGTTGGTTACTTTTTCCACTGCTGTTGCTCACAGTGAACAGGAAACTGATATGTAATGCCTTACAGTACTCAGAGAGGCAAACTGTCAAGTCGATACCTTCACACACATGCGCACAGACACGGCTATGCCTTTTTTCTTTCTTTTGGGCTCATGCTGTTCTAAAAAAAGAATGTGACTCAAAGGTACGAGCCGAGGTTTTGTATTTAGTGTTACTGGTCAGTTCCTTTAGCATCCATATCTATCACTAACTGCTGTGACACTCTGGTTTCATAATTATCCATGGTTAATATGTCAATATGTGCTGTGCTCGATTTAACATTGATTTTTTTTGTTTGTTTACCTGATTTCTGTTTGTCCTCCGGCTTTCCGAGCAATTGTCACCAGTTCCTTCCCGTACTTTTCCTCTGCCACTGCCCTGTGTAGTAAAACACGTAAGAATCAGTAAGAATCAGAGAACTTACACTTGGTTTTTATTAAGCTGCACCACCTGGCTAAAATAAATCCGATGCACGCCGTTGCTTCACCTTTGTGCACATATTACTCAAACGTGTATTAATATTATCTGTCAAAAGTGAAGTTAAACATAGGTTGTTGTATCTATTATTTTAAACCTGACGGTTACCTTAGATAGAATATTTTTTATAAAATGATCTTATAAACAGAACGTGACCTTACTGTGTTACAGATTAAACTCACGTGTACATAACTGTATTTCAACCTGTCCATTTGATCGAACTGTTTTGGGTTGATGTCTTTAAGCTAAAATCGTGTTTTCTTTTTTTTTTTTTTTTTATAAGATTCTGACCGTTTTTGTCCTGTAAAGTATCTTGAGATGTTTTGTTCTCTCTGTGTAGAATTATAAATTAACAAAGCATCTGAACTGAAGTAACTGGGTGTTTAGTTTTGCATCTCACAGTTATAATGAGCTCTAATTTAACATTAAAAGTCACGCATCACAAGTTGTATTATCAGTGTGTGTAAAGTGAGCTGCTTTTACAGTAGTACAGGTATGAGTTATAGTTTGAGTTTAGTTGGTGTGTGTGATTATGAGTCATATGCTCCTTTCAATCAAATGAACAGTTATGATTCCTTTTTTCCAGATCTTTTGGAGGTTTTTTTTTTTTTTTTTTAACTAATGTGATAAATAAAAAGCTGAAACTGCTAAAGTGATCAGATTAACGATGAAAGCAAAGTCTTGTGATATATTCGGTATTCTTCACAATGACTAATTAAAATGAGATCATTTTACAGTCTCAGCTGTTTTAATGGGTGCAGTTTAGTTTCAGTCACTTGAAGAAGAAAAAAATCCACCTCATCTTCAAAAGCTCCTCCATATCTTTGCACATTTGCCTCCCATCGCGGAGCCTCTGGATCATGGCGTCGTACCCAGCGTGGCAGGTGAAGTCTGAGCTCTGCATTTAGAAGACAAGCTAAAGAGAAATGCTTCAACAAAAAGCAAAGCTCAGCTGCTGTTACAAAATGTCCCTTTTTTTTTATCTTGGACTCTGCGAAGTAAAAATGCAGAACTAACATTTGTACTTGGTAAAAAGTAGAAATATGTCACCATGTAACCACTTTCCTGAGCTGTGCTTAGACATTAACAGAAAAAGTCTAAATTACAAAGTTATTTGCTACTATTGGAGCAAATAGCTTTTAACTTCTCTATGTGATTAACATCAGAGTTGTAATGATGTAATCATTGCTCCTTGTACATTTAACTGTTTAGGATATTTTACATGCTATAAAAATGCAGCGCAATTAATTCAACAAAAAAAATATCAGAAGATGAAAAGGAAGCATAACTTAAATCGCCCTTCTCTGTCTTAAACAATGACAAGACCACAAGAAGTGACTTACCCAAAACGCGTCTTTAAACATCAAAGGAGCCATCTCAGCAGCCACTTCCTCAGTTTGCCCTTCGCTTATTTAACTTCTTATTTTAAATAAGGATTTGTGTGTTGGCAGCCTACAAGCAGCAGATTGAGGCTTTGAAGACCCTCGGCAAGATAATCTGTGTTTAAAACCTGCAGAAGCCCGAATGCCAGCGAGTCATTTTGGGTGTTCTGAATGAGGAAGAGCTGCGTCCCATGATGTCACTGACCACAGGCAGCTCGGCCCCCCCTCCTGAAATGTAGTTTCTTTTACTATCATTTGCTGTAAAAAAAAAAAAAAAAAAGATTGCATGACACTGTACAGTTTCAAAGTTATTAGGCAGATATCTGTGTTTTATCAATGTGTTCAAATCCTTCAGTGTTGCTTTAGTTTGACTATTAAAATAAAAAAATATATATTTAAAGTGTAGTTTCGCTCAACTTAAATAACTGTAGTTTTATCACACAAGGCTTTTTAAGGTTGTTTTGCTCCTGTATGTGTTTTATGAATTCAAAGTTTATGGCTCAGACAAAAGGAAATACTATCTTTTTACAGGTACATCTCACTCAAATCTGATATCATTGAAATGCACATTCAATGATGTGCCCAAATCCAGTCCTCAAGAGTCACCATCCTGCAACTTACATGCATCTCTTCTCCAACACACTTGAACCAACTGGCCGGACTTCCTCATCAGCATTCAGTCATTCAGCTCTTCAGGTGCCTGGCAACAACCCATCCGTTTTATTTATGCTTAGTGGACAAACATTGCATCTAAAAGTTGCAGGAAAGTTGATTTTGCGGACAGATTTTCGTCTACAGTCACGGGAGAGAGACTGCTGTCTTGCAAATTGTCCAGCAGCCAATCATTGAGCACTTCAACCAGGCTCACAATGGTAAGGAGAAAATTACATAGTTTGAACTAATATCATCAGAAGCATAGATCATTTACTATCATAAATTCACCAGTATTCTAGACCTAAATATACCAGGGGGACAAATAACTTTTTTAAATATCTAAATACAATAATAATAAAACTATTTATGTATGATAACCCGGCTTAATTGCCTTTCCTTTTCTCAAAGTATTTCTTAACTCATCCGTTTTTTTCTGTAATGGCCACAAGAGGGAGACATAAACCAGAACATCAAAGCCGGGCCTGACAACATTAGGATCAAACCCACCTTTTGCACAGAGACAATAGTTCCTAAACCTCCAAGGAGGGACGGACATCAGAATCCCAGATCTCCTCAGTCAAGCTCAGAGGAGTACAAATCTGTGCCTCGGGCATTTTTTAGGGAAGACACCGATACACGTGAATGAGCACACGGAGGCATCTTATTGATTTTCAAAGTGAGGAGGAGAAGGACAGACAGTGGCGTCTCTCACCAGCCGTTCAATGAGATGTGTGAAAATCTTTGGGGCTCTCAAGAAGTCCAGGGATCGTTCTGTCACACACCAAACAACATGTTAAAGGGACAGTACAAATCAATACAGCCAACTGAGAATAATGGCTAAAGTGTTTTTGTTTATTTGCTTTATTTATTTTGAATACATATATTTTGGGGATAACGGTCTCATTTAACTCTGAAAGCTTTTTCAAGAAAGTTAATTTTCACAAATGAATAGAGTTTTGGTTAAAGTAGTGTTATAACACACCAGGTAGTTAATCCTGTTTTTATTTATAGAGCACTTTCTGATTCATTTATGCCACACTATGTGCTTTGCAGAAATGAAAAAGGACACAACAGGAAAAGGGATTAAAGTACAATAATAATTAAATTTTAAAACAATCAGTGGAAATATAAAAATCTAAATTAAAAAATAATTTGAAAAAAATGTTTAAGAAAAAGTACTTGAGCCAGAAGATTTATAATATAGCAGTCATAAAATGTAAACAAAAAATAATAATGGTATTAAAATGAAATAAAACATGCAATAGAACTAAAGACTGGCGAACATATAATAAAATGAAGTGAAACTCAAGCTAGATATATCCTCAATTCATTTTTAAAAAAACTCAACACTCACATAAATACTATGTACAGGTTTAACTGTATCTGATGTACATCTAAATATGACTGTGTTTCAATGAATTGTGAACAAATATGTCAGATTTGAATTGTGACTTTTATGTTCTTTGAAAGTGTTTTTATTTAAGCACAAGCTGCAGGCCCCATCTGGCAGAGGGTCCAACTGTGGAATCCTGCCCAAGGTTAAATATTTTATATTGCAAAGAAATTTAGTGAAATATAAAAATAGAAGAACTTAATACATTTTTAAAAATAAATATTAACGCTACCAAGTACTTTTAATGTTTGAAATCTGTTCTTTAAACGCCCATATAACCATCCTCCTGCATTCAAAAATGCAGATTTTATTTTGGTTTCACCACTTGATCAAAAGTCTCGGCTTGAAGTTTGCCATTATTCTAGAGCAATGATCTTTGGGTTCAGAAAGAGAGTAACTATTCCCTCTTGGAGAACCAAACATCTACCACTTAGAAAGGAAAAAAAAAAAATTCCTTCCAGGTCAAGGCTTACACGTTTTCACTTCTCAGTGTCTGAGTCTGTGGTGCTTGGCTTTTGCCATGACCCTGTTTGAGGCCTCAAATGGAAGGACAAGCCCTGGGAATCAGCTGTGCTTCCAGGGGTTGAGCACACTCTCACTCACCAGGGTTGTAGCTCACATACAAACACACACAAGTACACGCACACAGCTCCCCGCCTTCTCTCACTCATTTTTTTTGTCTCTCCCTCACACTCCCTGGAGTGGCAGTTATTGAACTGTGACAAACGAGCCATGTCAGACCAGCCCCCCCGTACCTGGGGGATTGGGTAAATGACCTTTCCATTACCCAACCGCTGCTGTATTCCCCCTCCACAGATAGAGTTACCCACACAGCCCATTTGCTGAGACCAGTGTCACTGTTGCGACTATTTGTGGCTACATCTTATCCTCCATGCATCAAGACGCAAACATGTATGAACTACACATTTATTTTAAGTTTTCTTAACTCATGTTAGTCTTCAAGTTGACATTAAAAAATTGTATCAAATGTGCAGAGTCTGCATTGTGAGTGTTGAATATGTGATGCAAGAAACCGAATGTGGTTAGCTGCTTTTCTGTCTGCGAAATGTGTGAATTATCTGTACTTCTGAGTGCAAACTGGTTCTCGCACGTTTCCCATCCTCTGTGCTTGCTAATCTCCTGCTGACCAGCAGCACAAGACCCAAGTCTACTTTGGGGAGGATGTCTGAGGGAGTGAGAGGAGTGCAGAGAAAAGCTTCAGCTGGATGAGAATTGGAAAGAAAAAGACGGGTTACTGTGGATAAAGATGATGCAAGCGAAAAAGGATGAGGTAAAGACGAATGTGAAAATGACAGAAAACAAGGATTTCAACTGGAGAGTTCAGAGTTTAGCTAAGAATGTAACAAACAGAGTCCTTGGCCACTACAGTGGGAACCTGTTGGGGAGCTGACAGATGGAGAGCTAATGATGTTGAGGCACTGGCGCTGGGTCTGTAATTGTGAACGAGACGATCTGTAGTTCTTGTCATAATACAGCTGAAAGCCAACAGCGGAATGAGAAAGAAATGAGGCAGAAGGAGGAGCAGGTGAGGAAAAAAAAGAACAGAATCCTCTCTTTTGATCTCCACGTGGCGTTAAATGAAACATTCAGCTGCTTTAATCCTCAGTAGGACGGCTAAGAACTTCGGCCCTAATCAATCTGATCCTCACGGGTTTCGCTACTCCCTAATGGGTTTCTCTGAACACTGGGATGAAAGTGCACGCAAATAGTCAAAATCCATGTTTGTATGGATTTTTTTTCTTTTTTATAAATATTTAATTAGCTCTGATGCCATTTTTTTTCTTCAATTCATTGTATATATTTCGTTCATGGGTTAAAAGTGCAGTCATATAAAGCATGTTTCTTTTGGTAAACAAGAAAAAAAAACTGTGAATGATGACATGTAAGTGTTTAAACATTTTTTGGTGCCAAGTGCAGGTCCTGACTCTGATAAAATGAATGGTATTACACTAATACACCCCATAGCCAAAGGATGCTTTAATATTGCTCCAATCCAAATTGCATGACCATCTTCCTTTTCTTCACACCTCAGCTTCACAGTGTGATCATTTTCCTTTTCTTATCTCGCCTCTCTCTCACGCCCCCCCTGCCCCTTTTTCTTCACAGATGGGTCTCTCAGGTCCAGACCTTTTACCACCCTGTGCTGCTTGTTTGTGGTTGTACATGTATTTACCTTTGCATACCTGGCGGTGTATGTGCACGGTATGTGCTCGTACATTTGAGATTTAATATTTCTTCAGTTCACCCAAAAAGGAGACCGGCACAATGCAAACCGGCTTCCAATTTTGGTCTGATTTTCTATGACTTCAAAGAGTGCAAATGGATTTTTTCACTGTGTGTATCTGTGTGTGTTTGACTGTGCATCTAGGATAGTGTCCGGTTGGCTGCGGATAATGGATTGCATGTGCATCCATCTGCTTGTACACTCTCTTTTGTGTTTGTAATGTTTAAGGAGCCATAAAGAGAAGAGCAGTCCATCTTTGACAAAGTGTTAAAAGGTATCAGGTTTGTTGTTTTTGGCTCTGAGTGTGGACGAGCCACCTTACGGTGTTGACCACTATCTCACTTGGTTAACTTGTCTCTCAAACTAATCTGATCTGAGTTTTAGCAGGAATGCTGACACCATTTTCTGAAAATAAATAAAACCAAACAAAAAAGAGACAAGAAAGTGTTGAAAATGCACTTTAACTAACTTTTTACATTGTCTGAACAGTTTTTAATCTATAATTTTAAATACTGATTTTGCTGTCATATAATGAGCAAAAAGATAAAAAGATGTAAATAAGTTGTGTATGGCACTATACTCACATACTACATATTTACTATATATATTACATTTCTCATAACTAGTGGTCCCACTACAAATTGCCCAATATAATCATAAGCTAAACCATCAAAAGCAGCAAAGTATTTTTGTATTGTTTAGAAACTGCAATATGTAACTTTTATTAATATATTTTTGCATACTTTTTAACACTGCCACTATGTCATGATGTAAAAAGCAGGTAATCTGTTAAAAATTGAACTCCTTTTCCTAATCACAGTGTGCTCAGTGCTAATTGCAGAAATACACTGCTCGATCAGAAACAGCCAATCAGAGCCAAGAGAAGAGTCATACTGTCAATCTACATGTGTATGCGCTGCTCACATGTTCCCTCTTCTTCTCTGCTACACCACAGCTTCTTTCTGATAGCAGAGTCTGTCATGAATGCTCAAGGTAGTTATATGGGCACCAATGACAGAGAGTAAGCAGTTTTCCTGGGGTATGTTGTTTATCCGCCATTAGCACATCGAGCAGCAATGTCCTTTGTCCTTTGTAAAAGGACTTAAATAAATTGTGAATCATAATGCTAAGACACTTCTCAACATTATTGTAGATTATTGAGCAGCTATTTAACCCAAAACATCCTTTGTGTTTTAGCGTGTTTTACATTTTATTTTTCTATTTTCTTATTCATCTGTTGTATCAATTCACCTTTCTTTTTAGTTAATTGTCCATTCTGTACCCATTCCTCTAATTTCTGAATTTTATTTGGATACTTTTTAGTTTTACTGTCTTGGGGTTTGCAAAAAAAAAAAAAAAAAAGAAAAAAAAAAGGTACTTCCTACATCCGGGTATTGTGTCGCCATCTTGACGGCACGGTAGCTGCTTTCCATTTCATTGATTGCAAGTAGGAGAACTGCAGTGGTTGGATATTGTTGGATTCGGTGTAAAAACAAACGCGATAAAACAGTAAAGCAAAGTTCTCATTACATTTCATAAAGGTGAGCAAACTTTGCTACCAAGCATCGCGCATCAGCAAGTGTGGCTGGCTAATATTCAGAGGAAACACATGTCTATGTCACGGGTTTGCGCCGATCATCACTTCATTTACGGTAAGAATATTTTCAAAAGTTCCGAAAAATATCCCAAACTGTGATGCTGTTATTCGATGTTGTATTAAACTTATATGACAGGTTCATTTTCACAGAGTGAGACGTTAAATACAAAATGCAAACATTCATGTCTTGCTGCAACACTTAGCTCGATCACTGCTATGGCCATATTTACAATCACAAAATGTTAGTTTGCTTAGATTTACATTCCGATTGTTATGCATCACACATTTCAGGTAGTCGAGAAGGAGGCAAAATGGCAACTTCTGTTGGGTAACCACATTTTAATCTTGTTAATGTTTTAGTTTCATTTTTTTTCCCTTTTTCTGGTGCTTACACTTTCAATATGCTCGAGTCCTAAAGTGTGCATCAAGCTAATCACATTATTTCTCAGCAAACATAAATGTTTTGTTTACTATTTTCATAAAATGTGATATTGCTAGACACTGAACTAAAAAAACCGAACTTAAGCATCGGAAATCCTGCTCATGTTTAGCGATTGCTTACCAAGACAAATACACTTTAAGACATGAATAAGAGTACACCTCCAAGTAGTCTTTCTCTACCAAGATGGCGCGTTGCCGGGGTAACTTACTTCCGGTCCGGTCTTGTGAAAGCTATCCATAGTAGCTCTAGGTGAAGGTGGAGGAGCTTGACTTTTTTCCACAAGTGATCCGTCTCATATCATACTGACATGACATAGTGACAGTTTTAACAAATATTTTTTAAATATATATTTTTTATAAGTTACATACTGGTAACTTTTGCGATTCTGTGATTTATTGACACAACTAAACAGCATTATTTATAAATTTTCTTTGTGCTGCCTTCTGTTAAAAAGATTGATGAAACAATATATACCATACAAAAAGGTTTTCACATCACTCAAATCAAGTAAAGATTCAGGTTTTTACTGTTTTCAGTATCAGGTTTCAAAAAGGACTGTGTTATGTAAAATCACAAAATGTCAACAAGTTCACACTGTGACATGCTCAGAGCAAGGTCACAAATGACAATGACAGAGAAAATGTTCTCTCCCTTTCCTGTGGTTACAGCAGGAATCTCTACTATGCCCTCTATGGTATTTATAGCCATCTTTAAATCATCTTGTTTTAGTTTTCTTTATTTTTGGTCTTTTTTGGGGGGGTTCAGTTTTATGTTAAACATAGGTGATCTTTTCGAGCACTTCACTGGACATAATTAGTCTATGAAACAGCAGGTGGTGCTGTTGTTTTCCAAATTCACAGATTGAGTTTGGCGTCGCATCTTCATCTATTCGTTTAGTTGTTTTATCAAACCAGATGATGAGCCCTTCTCTGCTTCTGCTGCAGCAGACAGAGGAAAAAACTATCAATCTAGATAGAGTATGTAATCCTACTTACAAAAAATAAGCAGTTGAGATAAATAATACAGAAAAGCCAAAGGTTTCACTGTGGCATCTCTTTAAAATCATACATTTCTCTCTGCTGTTGTATTATTTTATATTAGATATAAATTATAACAAAAATCTAAATTATTGTGCATGTCATACATGATTTGCATTAGTTTTTTTTTTATTTTTTTCAAAATGTCAAGAATCACATTTTAAGAAGTAGAAACACATGTACAATCCTAAATGAGAAATGGATGTCCCTGACTGTCTCACCCTGTAAAAGCATTATTTTAATGTGATCATATTTTGGTCATGTTTGAGAAAAATGCATAATAATACTCGTGTTCGTAGATGAAGGGCTTCTGTGTCAGCAGGTTTGTGTGACAGTTTGTCTTTGATGCTGTGCTGCAGTGCAAGGTTTGTAGGTGGTGATCCATCAGACGTTTTATTACCGTGGTAAAACAAAAGGACGACACAGGTTGCATTTTACAGAATGTCAGCCTGGAGAGAGATGAAGGCAGGTTCTGATTACCAAAGATTCAGAGATGTTTGGCTGTTGTCTGCGGTCTTCAGTTCATTGTCTCCTCCTTTGTCAAGTTTGTTAGGAGGTATGTGTCTGAAAATTAAAGTATATTGTTAGTATTTTTCCAAGTATGCAGTGTGTTTAACAAATAAGTGTCTACTTATTTGGCACTTTTATGTTCTTTAATGCACATTTCACTTATAGTAAAACTGAAAGAGGAAAAACATGGATGTGTGTACGCCAATCTGCCTTAAGTGGTCTTGGTATTGTAGACCAGTTGTCAGAATTAACATCTTTCATCTTAAAAAAAAACAAAACATTTTGCTGAATATTAGTGTGTGCACACCTATATTAGCTTCAAACATATTGATAATTTATGTTCAGAAGCTTTATATTAATAATATTAGGTTTTTAATGGCAATGTCATAATTTGTTTGGGGGAATCAAACAAATTATATTCATTTAAAAATTATTCAGCAATTATTATTTAAAAAGTTAATTTGATTGCATTTTAAGACTAAGTGTGCAGAGAAAAAGCATTCTAATTGAAATGAATGAATTTTGCACAGCTTTTTATTCCGGCTTTAAATAGATAAATAAATACTATTAAATAAACATAATGCATTGGGAGAATTCTGCTTTCTGTCTTACGTTTAGGTTTCTAACAGAGTAAACTTCATAGGCAAAGTATAATATTTCATGTACAGCCCATATTCATTCAAATGGCAAATCAAAGGTTTTACAAATGTGTCCTTATTTCCAGGTTATAAATTACTCTTAGGGTGAGCTTGGCTCCGTCCAGCCGTGTTTGTTTATGCAGGCAGGCAGGCAGGCCCAGGTATCGTAGTTACAGTGATGTTGTGCTATGCGGTGGTGTGCATGATTATCGACCAGCGTGTCATGCAGGATAAAGCCCAGTGTGCCTCTGTTGACTGCTTTGCGGTCAGAACTGCAGGGAGGAGGATTGTGGTTAGCCTACAGACAGCCAAGGCTGTGTAAGAAGATCGGCTTGGCGTGTGTGTGTGTGTTTGTGTCTGTGCGTGCATGTGTGTGTGTGAGTGTGTACGTGCACCATAAGTACTTTAAATGTTGTCTTCAAGTTTTGCCTCTGTGACTTTGCTTTATTTGTTTTTAATATGGGACTTTACCTTTTGATTTTTTTCCCAGTTTTTTGAGCGAGACATGTTTTGCTTTTGCATATTTGAAATTTGTCTCATGCTTTGAACAAGCCACCAGCAGTGTTGCACCGTTTGTGACCAATCGCTATGCTGCTTGGGTACATCCACACACAAAATATAATAAATATTTGTAATCTTGTCTATTATCTTTCCTGTTGTTTTGAATCTGCCTTCTTCTTCTTCTTATTGAAGCGACTGCAGATGCATGCAGAAGTCGGGTCTCTGAGGCTAATGGATGTCTCTCATAAATGGCCGGAGCTGTGCTCACTAAGGGCAGAGATGTGGTCTTTGCCATTCTCTGATTCTTTCCTGCCCCGATGATAGCACCATTCCAAAGAGCTTCATCAATTCTTCATAGATCTGAGCGCTAAACACAAACAATATCTGATGGAGGTTTGCCAGGGGCATGCTCAGAGCAAGCCCGACCTCCCCTCTCCCTGTCCCCTCTCAATGCGTTTTGCAAGCTTGAGCGATTTCAGTACACTTGTGGTGGGATGGGGACATCTTATTTAACATCAAGTCAATTGTTGGATGCGATGTATTTAAGCTTGGTTTTACCCAACTCTTGTCATGACAAGTCAGGACTATTCATTGTGGTTTTGTTGCTACTGTGACATTTTTACAAGGAGTCCGGCGGTTCCCCTGAATAGATCTACCAAAAAGCATCCTCTTCCTTAAAGACCTTAGAATAAATGAATATACATGAACCAAACCTGCTTCATAAGTCTGAAACAGCATTATGCCATATTTTCTTTTTTAATTGACACACTTTTGTTCACTTATCTGCACAGTTTTGTCTCAATTCACACTATTACATTAAGGCATTGTATTGAAGATACAGTGTCTTACAAAAGTGTCCCTGCCTCTTGAATTTGTCACGTTGCAAAAACAAACTGGAATGTATTTTATTGGGATTACACATGATAGAAGATCAGCACAAGACAGTGAAGAACTCTGGAGGGGAAGGAGATGACACGTTTTTTTTTTTTTTTATTGTTTTACAAATAAATATCTGAAGAGTATGGTATACATATTTATCCTGAGCAAACCTTTTTATTGCACAAGCTTATTCAGTCTGATTGGATGGAGAGTGTTGGTGTTTCTAGTCTTGCCACAGACTCTCGTTTGGACATAGTGAATGACTGGACCATTGAAATCCTATCAAAGTGTGCAGTCTTTAATTGTAGCTCTGACTGTACGTTTAGGTTAGTTCTCTTACTGGATGTTGGATAGACAAAAACAGAGTAGTACTGAATAACTGTCAGATCATTCATTACTCGTTTTTTTATTTTTTTTATTTGATAATTTAACAGCGATAAAACTAAAACGTTATTGATTGGAAGTTAAAATATTCCTCAAGACATAAAATATATTTATCGTCCCCCCTAAAGAGTGTTGTTGAATGTCAGAATAAGCTGGGCTTAATTGCTTAAAACCCACGATCTACCAAATTGCCAATAAAAATGAGTTTTTGGGTTTTAACATGACAAAAAGTAAAAAGGTTAAAGCAGAATGGTCTGTTTTAGAAGGCACTATGTGATGCGACCCCAGTTTGAGGTTATTCTCTTCTGTGCTTGAGCAACGTCAGCAAAAAAAAAATTCAGAACTAGATCAGTTATGTTTTCATCTACAAATCTTGTCTGCTGACAAGCACAGAATGATTAATGCAAATGTTTGAATAACACAACGACCACTTTGACCCAAAGCATGAATGGCTAATTTGTTTTTTTTTTTTTTTTTTATCAAATCCATCTCTTCCATGGCTTTGATTTATGTCACCTCGTGCATTAAACGGACACAGGCCACCTCTCGCTGTCTTGTCAGGCGATGCTATTCGCTTAATTTGTAGCAAAACACATCAGCACTGCATTGGCCATTAAACTCATCTTCATTCCCTCCCAGTTAGCAGGATCTTAAACCTGCTCAGGTACTTTGATTGAGTATGCTCACTGATAAGCAGCGCAACTTTGTCTTATGCTAATAATAAAAAGCCTCATTCCAACAGCTGTCTCATGGTGAAAAATAGTAACGGTATTGATTGTGGGTCCCCTGTAGTGATTCTGTTCATTTGTTTCTGCTGCTGATGGCTGGTGATGAGGAGTGCGGTGAGATCAGATGTTTTCCTCATACATTTTCGTAGATGAAGAGGTAATTTCTTTGCTTGGATGCCTGGAAGGCTCTTAGTCACTCAGAAAGCAATCTGTAGAGCGAAAGAGCTACATGCGATTGTCTTACAAGTTGTACTTTGGTTTTAGGCCTTTCATTAACTGTTTTACAGTGATGTTCCTAAGACTGTTTCTTCCTCGCTACTTCTCACTTTTTCCACAAGTATTTCCTGATCATTGTTACAGCCTTCAAGCGTCAGTCTTCCAGGGCCAGTGTCCTGAAGCTTTTAGATGTCTCTCTGGCTCCAATATTAGCTCTGTAGAGCTTCACTGAATGGTAAGTGAGGCAGTTTCGCCATTTAATTCAAGTGTGTGTCGGACAAGGGACACATCTAAAAGTTGTAGGACTCTGGCCCTCGAGGAATGAAGTTTGAGACCACTGATGTAAAAGGTTTCATTTTTACAACTTTTTTCTTTTTACTAGACAAAGACGTGATAGCAAAATCTCCTGCTCAAATTAGAGTTCATAAAGTGAAGATTTATTTGAGGAGAGAGAACACCAGAGAAAAGGTCAGGAGAGGAATTGACTGAGTGGAGGAGATAGGGAACCTAATAAACCTGCACCCTTTGGAAGTATTTAAACGTGATTACTCCCAAGAATTTATCCCAGAATTTACTCGAGAGTAAAAAGGCTTCTCAAGTGCTAGGAAAGTGATCAGAACATCTGATTTAATATTTATGATGTCATCCTACAGACAAAAAGTATAAAGTACATAAGTACAAAATAACAAATTAAGGCAAAAATAAACACTTTTTTCCAAAAGAAAACTTGTTAAATTATTATAGGATCATATGTATGTTATCAGGGTAAAGTACTTCCAGTTCCAGTTTTTTTTCTATTAAATTTTGAAGATAATTCTTTTTTTTAATCCTAAATTTATCTTTGTTTGCTCACATAATTAGGTTCGACCATTTGACAGTTTATGATGTTTCTTTGTTCTGAAACAAAGCTTGTCTGAAAATATGTGACATTGTAATTTGCTGCCAGGCCGCCAATTGTTTCCTAGTATCAGTCCTCCTTTATTACCCGATGAGTCTTCTTCGGGCATGACCCTCTTCCCACTGTTAACCAGCATCCATAATAAGGAGGGTGGCAGGGCAAACATTTCTCAGCAGTCGACTTGTCATTAACTAAAAGCATTGTGGAGCTTTACTCCCAATTACCACTCCCCTCACAGCTCACATAAATCACGCATTGTCGACTTTCATGAGCTGCGGTCTTGTCTGATTCTCTCTGCCTCTCACAATCCCATTTTGCATCGTCTGTGTTCTATGGAAAACTTTTGGCACTGTAAATGTTATGCAGCATCGTCACGAGGAGTAACTTTATCTCCCAACTTGTACTTTTTTATATTTTGTGCAAACAAAGCTTTGATTGCAGAGGGTTTAGGCTAGAGCAACAACAGAGACCTCATCATTTAAGCTGTTATGATCTTTTAATGGTCTTCTATTACTGTATCGTTATCCTAAAAGCCAGCAGTCGCTGCCGTGGGCTCTCACTTTGATATCGCTTTCATTAAGAGGAGGCCAGGATCATTTGTAGTGGCACTTAAGTCATTTGTTGAAAGTGTGTGAATGTGTTTATGAATCGGTGTGTGTGTGTGTGTGTGTGTGTGTGTATAAAGCAGATGAGCTGAGGTGCAGTGTATTTTTATCTGGACCATCGATCTGTTTCAACCTCTGCTTCTCTACTCCTGGGTGTAGAAGTCTTGACCTTCACTGTGGGAGGTATCAGTGAGCCATGTGACCTCTGCTGCTGCACAGTTTGCAAATGCACACATAGTCACACTGCCCTGCATTTGCATGGAAAATGGTTCTAACAATGTACATCAAAGGAGAAAAGGTTGTGAAGGTTTCCACTTCACAGCCTGCACTCCAACTCTGTCACTCCAGTTGCTGCTTGTGAAGAAGAGCTTGCATTTTGGTTGTTCTATATTTATTTTAAACTTACACACACACACACACACACACACACACATATGCACTCATGCAAATACACACATCGATGGGGTCAGGGTCTCGAAACACAAGATTTCAGTTGTCTTTGTTTGTCGTCAGCACCTTCTCAGGCGGTTGGGGTTTCGCTCTCTCCGGAATCAGCCGAGCGATGCGAGGGGGTCCGTCTGTGTGTTTGCTTTGGAGAGTGTGAGTGTGTGTGAGGTATTGTGTGTCTAAGTGTGTGTGTTGAGGAGGTGAGGAGCTCAGTAGCTGCAGGGCCCTGTATTGATGTCCGCTGCCTCCCCCCGGGGCCCGGCTCTGTGGGATAGTGTGTCAGTAGGACAAAGGCATGGCGCCATCCGTCCTGCTCTACGGGCCAGTAACTAGAATTAATTACAAACCAATCGAATCCGCTGCAGCCAATTGGTAAACTAATTGGTAATTCCAGCTGCCCATCTAGTCACGGATGGGCATCAGGCTGTGCTAGCTGGTGCTGCCGTTCTAGCTGGAAGGCCCTCAGGTGGAATTTTGTTGTCTGTAGTTGTGCCCAGATCAAGTTGACCTTTGAGGTTCAGGTTGGCCAAACCAGGAGCTTTGTTGATACAGAATTACTGAAATCACTGAGGACCACAATGCTTTCCAGCAATTCAGAGTTTGGTTATCTTATACTGCTGAGAATAAATCTTTCCTTGTTATATTCAGATTTGTAGCAGCTGATTATTTAGCACTTGTATTTTACATGACCGCATAGACCATAAAAACATTTAAGATCAGGAAAACTTTTCCAGAGGGACTATAGGTCTAGTAATGTTTAACATATTAGAACACTAATACACCATCCTATTACTGGATATTGATCAGTTTTAAGTTGACCTCACCCAGGTCAAAACTTATTTCATGTTCATATCTCACCTGCTCATGTCCCAGGCTCAACATGATCTAGCTCTTGTTCATTCATATTTTTCATTAAATCTTCACACATTTTTACGACTTTCAATTTTTTTTCTGTTCTTTCTTTACTCACAATAAAACTGTAATTTACAATACTACTTTTTTGACAGAAAACCACAATGACTTCAAAGTTTTGATAGAAATGTGGTTCTTTGAAGTTACATTTTTTTATTTCCATGCAAAGTTAACACCTGTGTTTTGGTATGATTCTCAGAGAGAGGTGCTAGAAACGACACAGTGCATAAAGTCCTTTTTACAAATATGTAAATAGTATATTTAACCAGGATATCTATCTTGGGTTAGTGGGCATTAGTAAAGTACTTAAAAGTGATAAAAAAAGATTTAGAACTTTAGTTCTCTTATTCCCTTTGGAGCGATGCACATTTACGTGTCCCTTAGCGATATATAGTCATTTGTGTGATTTGACATTATGAGCTGGCACCAATGAAACGGTCCCATTGGGACCTCAAAAGAAAAGCTTACCCCACCACTGAACACAGTGAGTTACAGAGATTTTCCAGATCCCTCTCGGTCACATCTTGAGCAAAGAGTACCGGTCTAGACATGCATTAGTGGAACTTTGTCTGCCTGAGCTTCTTGTTGGCCGTGTTGTAGAAGTGATAGACGTAAGGTTCAGGTTACAGCCCGTTCTGACACGGTGTAGTGATAGGGAACGTGATAAAGCTACTGGCCCTACTAAACCCCTCCAGACATTCCCCACAAATTGCCCTATTAGCTGAGACTGATGCTCTATTCTTTAAAACCATTCAAGGATGCTTTTTCCCTTTCCGCATTTTCGTAGTGGAGAAGGTAGGGACTTAAATTGGTCCTGCAAGAACTCACTTTCATTAAACTCTCTGATCGTTTAGACACTAGTGCCATCCCTGCGTGTGATATGGCTGACAAAGAAAAGTCATCAAAAAGGACATTTGTGTACGTTTCAGTAAGTCGTCAATGTGTCTGGCTCTTGCTGTGTGGGAGGATGTGCACAAGGAAGGATGAAAGGCATGTCAAGGTGCCAGGTTCCTGAATGAACATCAATCTCCCAATTAGGCCTAAAATAACCTGGCCTACACTGACACTTCCTGTCTGCCAGAGCGTGAGAGGGGGAGAAAAATAGAGAGATGTGGGCAGGAAAAGCAAAAGTGTGGCAGATGAAAAATGAACCTAAAAGGAAGAAAACTTGGCATTAGTCCTCATTGAACTCATTAAGACACTAATGTACAGTTCTCCCAATTAACATTTTTTTTAGATAAAAATACAACAACACAATGATCCTCCAGGCTAAAATATTTATTTCAAAAATGAACTTTTTTATGAATATTTTTAAATGTTGGAAGTGTCTTAAGTGAAGACGTGGTTCACATGAGATTGAGAAACACAAGGCAGTGCTTGCTGGTGTGCAATTTAAATTTGCTTTATATTTTTGCCTCTTTATTTTGTTGTTCTTAACACAAGCTAAAATCTCCACTTGGGTTTGTCCCATTGATGTGTCAGTGTTCAATCAGATTTAGGAATTGGCGAGAAGAAACATTCTTTCAAAATTCACAAGAGTTTTGTGGTTGTATTCTGACTTTCAACATGTAGTGAGTTTTGCGTAGGATGTGTTCTTTGTGTCTGCAATCCATTTCACAAACTGCACGAAACTGAACCACAACTATGGAGCTTTTCTACAAAACGCATAGATGTTTCTCTACAACTCTAAAAACCTGAATCACAAAAAAATAAAATAAAATCAGATAAAAATCACTGACATGTTTTCACAGTTAAAAAGATTGATTAGCATACGTGAAATATACATGACTATAATGTGTAGTCTTGTAAAGGTGTGGGTATTTTCTCTTATCAGAAAAAAAAGAACAAAAATCTTTTTTTTTTTTTTACTTTAGCCTAAAGTAAACAAATGCTGTGATTTTTATGCCAAATGCAACATCAGAGCCAAAATTATTCACAGCACTCCTAAAACATCAAATAATCCAGTAGAAACCATGGGAGGGTTATACCAGGAAGTTTCTTGGCATAATTCTGAACGAAGCGTGGACGTCTAAAACCACGGCTAGTCGTATGGTTGTAGCTACAACTTTAAATTGCAGTCTACAGCTCAGTTGGTTTTATATTTTCAACAACAGCTTAACTTTGTATTTCAGAATAAATTATAATTTACTTGCTTGTTGTTTTCTTCTTTTATTACTGATGCAGTAACATCACCTTGAACGTGTAAGGTCATCTTTGCTCAAAGGATATGAGAAGTCATATGAAAGTATGTACCCGTATGTCAGAACTCTAGCGTAAACAGAATAAACACACTCCCATACACACACGACCGCTACAACTTCCATCATAAACACAGGTGGTCAATAGGCAAAGCAGTATTTCAAGGTAATCCACCGGTTTATTGGCTTAAACAGAATGACCGGTACACCCATAAATTGATTAAAGCATAAAAGTGAAGGCTTTTAAGTAGGTACCCCCTCCCCGAACTTTTGCTTTTAGCACAGACTGTACATTGATTGCCCTACTAGTGCTTTGCATGGGTTCTGACCTTTTTGTTTCCCATAAGGGAAATAACTTAGTTTACTGATGTAGAAATGTATTTTACATGAGCTGGTTGGCAGTATTACAAAGATCCCCAATGGGCAGAGGTGGTAATGGGGCGCTCCACTCACCATCATCATTACCTCTCTTGTGTTTCAGCAAAAGCTTCCTCTCCACAAAATCAAATTTTCTGTCGTCCTTTAAAGTGGGAACTTACTTGAACAAAAATGTATGGCACTTCTTGGGTTTGATCTTTGACTCATCCACACAGGTAGAATCAAGATGACGAAATCTGGACGTTCATAATCATCCAGATTTACAGTACTTACCGGCGAAAGAAAATGAGAGTTGATTGACAATAAATTTCACATAATTAGTGCCAACAGAAAAGGTTCAAAAAGTTAAGTAGCCATTATTTAAATCCCAGGTGAGAGTTTCCAGTTTCAGGTGAATTAATGTCTCAAATCAAAAGCCTCTATCATGAGCAAAATACGGAAATTCAGTTTTAGGGTGGGACTTCTCACAGTAGCAGCTAGACCAAGACTTTCCAACAATTAAGTTAACTCTGCTGATCTGTGCAGGATAAACAGGAATCACAAACCACATTAGAGGCACATTCGCTTCTCAGATGCACAGTCTGCACTGTTAGGATCTCCCAGTTAGGCCAGTAGAGCAAGATGGATGATCAATGACTTTCCTGAACATCATTTGTTTAATTCGATTTGTAGGGATTTTCTCTCCTTCAGCAACGGAAACGGTGGACGTTTGGGAGAGGAAAAACTGTGGTGGGAGTCTGCTGAAACATCGGTTCAATATGGACATTTTTCTGAAACCTGACACTACAGGAAATAGATATTGATCAAGATGACCATTTACTCACTCTGTGGCTACATGGTGGGCAAAGTAAGAGCTGTGTAGAGAGGGAGCCATAGAAAAGACAGTTGTGAAACTCTACAGCTAAGCAAGGATACCTTCATTAAGCATATGACTCACACTTGCTTGCTTGCTACCCATGTGGACCTTTAACAGTCTTTTCAAATGTCCTATTGAGACTACAGAGTCAGAAGGCAGACAACACAGTGCTGGCATGTGGTGTAGGAACGCTTTCTTTTACACACATTTCAGTTCAGGAATGTAACAGCTACAGGAAACGATGCAATGATGGATCACTTTTAAACCCCCATTATGGCATCATATGGCACATAGGTGCAAAAGCAGGTCTGAACTCACCTGTTATGGCCTTGTAATTTATGCCACACACACTCGTAATTTATGTAGGTGAACAATTGCAATTTTCATATGGCTAACAAGAGTGTCATTCCATTAAGGGGTTGCCAGCACACTAAAAAAACCCCAATAAGTTAGCCTTGAATGTGTTTTTCTTTTTATTGTATTCAGCTGGAGAATCAGTGCTCTCTCGTGTTGTGGGTGCTTGTTCATGTCTGCAGGATGCTAATAACACTGAACTTGGTATCTAAATCATCAATATTAGATATCATAGTTGGTGTCTGTGCATGTGATATTTCTGTCTGAAAACATAAAAAAAGTGGGTATTGTGTACACAAATAATGGACTTGCCCAGGCAACCGTAATACTACAAAAACGGCCACTGATTTAGAGCAGAAATAGCTTAAGGTACTGAGCAAAGTGGACATCTCAGTTAACATGTAATGAACTGTATGGGTCTTACAACCACTAATGAAGTGGATTGATTTTCCTTTGGTACTGAATGTTATTGATGTAACGTATCTTTACATAAGCCTGCACCTTTATGACATTGATCCCAATCATGACCAATCATGACATGCATTGACTACAAGGAGGTTTGAGATTTTCTCATATATTTATATGTTTTTCTTAGGCTTGTTATAATCCATTGTACAAATTATATTTTTTGTTCTGTTATGGTTGTGTTATTCAAATCTCTGGCAGATGTTTTATCAGACACTGGAAACGTGCTGATATCGGCTTTGGTGATATTTACGGTTTTCTATTTGAGGGAGTTGTATGTCTGTGATCTTAAAAGATTCATAGAGGATCCAACTACTCAAACTAGTCAGGCATATAAAAAAGAAAACAAAAAACTAGTTGACTACCCCTTTAGACGGTCTGGCAAGTCTTGTTGAAAGCAGACTATTTATTTATTCATTCATTTATTTAAGGTATTTAACTCTCAACTTGGCTCATAGTTTTTGTTTTGTATCTGCTTTCTCACATGTATGGATTATCCCAAGTTTTTGCGGTCATTATTTCGAAATCCAGTCAACAAGCAGTACTGAGAACACATTCATTTAGCCCACGAGGCTGGAGATATTCACGTCTAAGTGAGGAAATGTTTCCTCCAGTCTCATCCTGGGAATTCCATCAGCATTGATCTGGTTAGCAAATGAACAGCATAAGTGCACGAAAAGGCAAAGTATTCAAGAGCGTTAATCTCAGTTAATTTTCTGTTTGTAATGTTGACTAAAGGGGGTTCATCTGTAATAAATGACAAAATATGAGGTCATAAATGTGTGTGAAAAATCAATACAGGAAGAAAAGAGGTGTCTTTTTCCTGTTTGGGTTGATCCTTGGGAACATGGCTCCTTGTGAAAGCTGAGAATTTCACACACTGTTCACAGGGCAGAAAGTGCGGTCTGAAACATTGTATTGGGTTCAAGAACAAATCTGCATCAGGGTTTCCTATGACATTTAAGTGTAGAGAGCTTGTCTTTAGCTTCTTTGTTGACTAATTGTCAATGAAACGTCTATGAGACAGGAGGTTGTGTACAAATCGCACACCGCATCATAGAGAAGCTGGTTCACAGTAAAATTTGCATTATGTTTTTAATTTGTTGTCGGCTTAAGAGGGAGCTCTGACATTTCTTGCTGCATAGTCCGCAAGTTGATGGTGGTATATGATATACTCAGCTGTCTTCATATCACCTTTGAGTGAAAGAAAAGTACGTCATTCTTTTTTTACAGAGCCAGTGTACAGTGTTATCCGCATCATTTTCACAGGCTGCGTTTTGTAAGTCCTGCTCTTCCATCTGCTCCCTTACAATATTAGATGTTTTAAAAACAACTTGTTTACAACTGGAGTGTGGCAGTTTGTTTTAATTAACATTACGGTAATCCAGTTTTAATATTTGTACGTTGATTCAGAATAAACCATCATGACAAAAAAAGATTTTATACCCTATGATTATATGCATGACATGTCTCTATACACGTAGAAATATTTCTACATATTTAGATTGTGTTTTTCCACATTATTAAATGAGCTAAATTGGGGTATTTTTTTTTAAGCTTTAGCATCTTATTGCGGTTCAGACAAAAAATATAGTCTGTTTACTCTTATTTTTTCTATATTATGAAATTTCAGTTTTGCAGATGGTATTTTATTTTTATTTTGTTTTATAAAAAAATGAAACCATCCCTCCCCCGGGTAAGGGAGGGATGTTCAGGGAAAAACCTGAACTTTGTTTATTCCCTCACATGTCACACACTGACTCCATGAGGCGGCTCCACATGACAGTTTAGAGGTTAAATTTACTCACATCTTTCAGAAGGCCGAACTGTAATTAAAGTGTAGCTTTTATTAAGAAAAAACAGAAGTTTTCAAAAATCTTGGTATTTCGAAAGTGCCTTGTGCAAATGATGTTGAAGGTTGTTTTTTTTTTATCTTAGCGGTTTTCCAAAACTGATGTTAAAATGATTTTCAAAACACTTACTAACGGCAGACTCAGGTGAAACTTAAGACACTGTAAAGGCACTGCTTGAGTCTTCAGTTGCTGCTGTGTCTAATTACAGAGTGTAAATGATAACATCTCTTAAACTGTAAAGTAAATGGAGTCTTACAGTGTCATGAAACATATATAAGCAAACACCCAAGCTGCTACACAATAGACCCCTTACCACTGGGCTGCTGAGATATTTCTGTCAAAGTGCGTAGAGAGATGAGGACTGAGGCTGTGTGGGGGTTGAGTTCACTCCCACAGGAGACTGTGACGCCTAAACAAATTCGATAACCTAACCTTGTTACCCCAAGTCGCATGGCAGTGGCCCCCTTAATACCCCCTCCCTTTTCAAAACAATAGCTTAGGTAGACAGGCAAGACAAGTTGTGCATAATTTACACAGTGATGTGCACGCCAGCTCACACACTGAAAGCCGCAAGGGCAAACACACACATGCACGTTGGGGATAATGAATGGGCGGTTGTGAATGGATGGCAATGTGCACTTAGTGCTGGGAGCAGCTAAATTCAGCCATAGATGATGAATTGGCAGCAGCTTGTTGTAGAGGCAGACAGGCCCTGGATCACAGGAAAGAAGAGAGGATAAGCAGGAAAAAAGTGGAGAGGAGAGTACTCACTACTGTCCAGGGCAGGATAGCTAAGGAGAGAAGATGGTTGAGGGGAGAAATTCAGTCGAGAAGAGTGAGGGAGGACTCCGCGGGGAAGGTGATGAAGCATGCAGCTCAGGTTTCCTGTCTCTGATGTAAGGCCAGTCTGGATCGATGGCTCCGCTGGGGCCCGGCCAGCACACTCCAACCTGCCTGCTCTCTACAACTCTCGCTCTCACCCTCCTTTGTCTCAATCCTTATCTCTTTTTCTTTTTCCCTCACTGTTGTCATCTGTCTTTAGCTCCTCTCTCTCCTGTCTTTCTCTCTTTGTGATCTCAGTCATAGCACACGCTCCGAAAGCCCACTGGTTACTGCATCATCAGAAACACACAAAAATCACTTTTGCATTGAATGTGACTGGATTTCCAGCACAGTACTAACTTTAATGTAACTCTTAAGGGAAGGTGCAGAATTTATTCTCATAAATAAGACCATCATGCTTTGCAGGGGTCTAGTTATTAATTCTGCTTGAGCAATCCAGCAGAATTGAGCAATCATTTGGAGCAGCCGCATAAACTTTGTGTCCTCTTCCTAAAAGAGTTGTAGTTCTCCCTTGGCAAAAGTAAGTAAAGTCGGTAACACTTTATTTGAAGGGGGCTGAATAAGACTGTCATGACACTGTCATAAACATGACATAACACCTGTCATGAACATGAATAAGCCTTCATGAATATTTGTGACTGTTGTCATAAAGCGTCATTCGGTAAATTATGACACTTTTAATACAAAGTTGACATTATTCAAAATGTCTTTGTTATGACAACTTGACATTAACCAAGAAATCATTACTGATATAAATTTGTTATAAAAGAATTACTGATTGCACTTTAAAAGTTAGGTATCTTTATGTTATTAAAGGTAAAGTTTAAGTCATAAATATTCATGAAGGCTTATTCATGTTCATGACGTGTTATGTCATGTTTATGACAGTGTCATGACAGTCTTATTCAACCCCCTTCAAATAAAGTGTTACCGTAAAGTCTTTATTGCCATTGTACATTTCCGTTCAGTGTACACAAGCACAACAGAATTGGGGCACAAATCTCTCCTTAGAGCAATTATATTAAATAATTAATAAAAACAGAAACAAAAATAAGTAATAAACACACCATAGACAAAATAACATTACACTTAATAGTGTCAAATATAATTAAAATATTCCAACTTTTTATAATGCTGGGGAAAAAGTGTTTCTATTTCAGACACTATTTTGTTCAGTTGAGGTGAATTCTGATTTTCATGTTTATATGAACCTACCCCATCTCTAATGAAGATGATCAATCAATCAATCAAGTTAATTTGTGCAGCACATTTCAGCAACAATGCAGTTCAAAGTACAAAGTTCTGTGTAGCAAATGTGCTTGCTATCTCCTATTTTGGGCCATAAATGGGTAACTAACTACATAGCCGTTCAACAGAATTCTATCAAAAAGTCTTTTTTTTTTTGTCAAGAAAATAGTCTATTCTGTAATTAGCATGAGAAATTTTAATGATGCTACCACAAATGCTATTTCTTCATTTATATAATATGGTGGTGCCATCAAGTTATTCTGGGCATGACTCCAAAGGCTGTTCCTTTTAGAAAAGTGTTTTAAAATGACCTAAGAATTAAATTTATTGTAAATAGCTGAAGACTGATTTGGATCTATTTATGTTTTATACGTTCAAGATTTAAACATTTTCCAACAAGAAAATGACAGCGTGTAATTGTAATGACATCTGCTGCCAAAATGCTACACAGGTGATCATAAAAAAATTATAATCTAAGCAGCACTTTTAAATTGGATTTTGTTGAATTTTATGCAATCTCTATAAAAAAGATTCAGAATGAATCTTTTTTTATATGTGTCTTTTTCTAAGTTCTTTTCCTAAGAACTTGTGTAAGAAATACTTTTCACCAAAAACCTTAATAACGGCAAATTTGTAGAGATCTTTAAAATAAATGTATCTGTTGTTTTGTATTTTTAGATCATGGATCTTTTGTAAAACATAAATAAAAGGGCAGGAAATACTAACTGATGCTTTTCACTGTTAAAACATCACAGTATTAAAGCTGACATACTCTAAAAGGCTAAAATAAAACAAGTAAGTCTTGATGCACATATCACTGACTGCCATTTGTATTGAGATAAATAGCTTTTTAATAGCCTTCAGGGATTGATGCTAATCTAAGGAGGCTGGTCTGGCTCTTTCTCTGTGGGATAAGACTCCTGATAAGGTGGCAACAAGGAACGGCAGCCTATCACTGCTTTAAGTCACTGTTCAGACCACACTTTTGTTGTATCACCCCAGCAAAAGTTATTAATGTCAAAAAGCAAGCATTGCAAAACTTTTATACTAAAGGTTTCAATAGATGGGATGAGACCCATATTGCTAAACATTTATGATTATAATTTCGACTGGATTCAAACATTTATGCAGAGGTATAGTCTGTTTTCCTCCAGATTTAGCTTTTAAATGTCTGTAGTTGCTCATATATTTAAAATAAAAGATAAAAGAACATACTATATTAACTTCTATCTTATTTCTTGTGATTTTATAGAAATTACTATTAATAAACCAAAACTGTAACACCGATGAACGTAGTCGACATTAACCCGAGACCCGTTAGACTAAAAACCTGATTGGGTTTGGCAGACCTTCACGTGTAAATTTAGTTTGAGTAAAAACTTTTCAACTCTGATGAAGGTCAAGGTGCTGAATGAATCCTATCTATGCTTGTCCCTACAGCTAATTAACAAGACAAGTTCAGTCTGTCAACTGGGGGTTAAGAGATTCAAAACAAAGCACAAGTGTCTCAGACAGCCAGCGTTCTTTATTTTGTTTTATTTTGAGAATTATTTCTTAAAGTTTTGATGGCTAGAATGAGGCTACTTCAGTTATTGTAACTGAAAATGATTCTGAACAACAATAATAGAATGTTGTGCAGAATCAATATTCTGCACCGCATTCTCGTATTTAGATGTTTTTTTTCTTTTTTTGGGGTAATACTTTGATTCATTGAAAAATCACTGATAAGTTCCCCTAACTTATTTCTCCAGTCTTATGTGAGTTTTCAATTTTTATATCTTGTACATTTGCCAATTTATCAAAAGCATCAGCAATGATAGTTAATAGTAATGACCTATATATATATCCTCAGTTTCTGTTATTTTGTTATACAGTATGACTCCCTCTTTTCCTCTATGAATAAAATGTAAGAAAATATTTGAATATAGCAGAAGATATGGTCAAATCTGGTAAAAAAAAAAAATCGTACATTTCAATGACGCATTCAGTAATTACCAATGAATTCCTGTCCTCATATTGGAACATTATTTTATTTATTTAATTTTGAAGATATGAGCTTTCACCCGGGGCAGAGATGATATTAGCCCTGGCAGACTGCGGCAGCGTGAGAGGGCCTATCCGTTACAGTTTGTGTCTGAGAATGCCCTCTCGTCAGAGCCTAATCTAAACCTATCTGACATCCAACATAACCATAGCTGACACATCGGAGCTGATAACGCATGAGAGGCCAGTCAGAACTCATCTGTGTGTTTATGGTTTGCCCTCATTCATTCACAAACACACAACAGAAAAGCCAGGCGACCATCTGCACTGGCTAATGCTGGCCTTATAAATATTTTACCTATAGGATAAATTCAAAAACTAAGATGGCAAGAAGTGTTGGAGAAGAGACCCCAGCAAATAATTCATGCCATCTGATGTCAACCACTTTCTCCATACACGTGGTTCCACAGGGTGGTTCTGAGAGGCACCAAGGACAGAACGACAGAGAGATGCATTCTTTACTTTGGGTTGTGTTTGTGCTACTGGTTCAATCCTAGAGGGTGAATGGAGGCAATTAAGTAAGGTGAACGTCAACTCACAAAACGAGGACTGTGTTGACTTCTCACCTCAGGATGGTGGTGTCTTGGCCACACGTTGACAGCGCTATGGATGTCCTGTCTGTTGCCAAAAGTCTAAAGGTACAAAAGCCTATGGACAGAAAGGAACTGACCCTTTCCTACCCTAAAGTTGGTGAGTGCATTGGCATCATCAGCTGAGAAGCAAATGCTTCTCTGACAAGTTTTAAAAAGAAGTTAAGCTAAAACCAACAAAAGAGGCAACAGAAAACATATTCACTGCAAGTTGGCTTGCAAAAGGAATTTACTAAAACATCTAACTGTCTTTCCTCTTACTGCCCTAACGACACAGCATTCCAATACAACATTATTTTACAGGAATAAGTGAGATTTCTAGTTCTGATCATTGTACTAGCATTGTTTTTTATAAAAGAAAATATTAAAACATAATATAAAGGAGCAGGACCTTACAACCACAATGAAGGCTCATCATGATGCTTGATGCTATGGTGTTTATTTTTTCTGCCTTTTATGTAATGGTGGAGGAGACAAAAGCACTTTTTAAACATACGAGTTAAAAATGTGAAGGATACTAAAAAAGAAAATAAAAAGTTGCCACTACTCATAAGAATAAAACGGATGCAGTTTAATTTGAGGCCATTGCCTTTATTGAAAGAGACAAATCAGAAATGATCTGAGGAGTTTCTCACTTTTTTTGTTTATAGTATGTTGAATGGCAACATCGTAAAACCATATCTAGTTGACCAGAGATTTCAGTTAAACACTCACAATAATTATCTTATTTTCCAAATGCCATTGTAAGTTTTGTTAATATTTTTTCCACAAAGAATATGATGTAATGTTTGGTAAATTAATCACAAATAAGATGAAAATATAACACATATATATATATATATATATATATATATATATATATATATATATATATATATATATATATATATATATATATATATATATATATATATTAAGATTTCCATTCCGAATACAATTAATATATATGTTACCCTTTTAATGCTCGGAAACTTCTTAAAACTTCAGTTTTGAGCTTTAAATTATTTTATACAAGTCTTGTTTTAGAGCAGTGCCTGCACCCTTTCCTCCTGGACCATTCAGCCTTCAAACGTCCACTGGGATATTTCAGTTTATCGAGCTCTGGCTGAGCTATTCACACTTCTGGTGGCTTCAGTCAGGCATGCAGGTGTGCTAAGGGCCTTTGCACAGTGCTGATGTATTTCTGAGCAAACCTCTTCTGGACGCAGTGGAGAGCACAGACAGCTCTCAGTAGCTGAGGTCTAACAGATATCTGTCCTATCTGATTGGCTCACTGGCTGACGGGAAATTAGAGATGTCGTTTCAAACATGGAGAGTCGTCTCATATGCACTTCCTGCTGTGGCAGAGACATTTCTCTGTGTGGTAATAATCTGTCAAGGCCTCATTTTGAATTGTCTTTCTCATCGTTATATCATAACCCACCAATATCTAAACACACACAAGATAGAAAATACTTAAAAAAGATAGAAATAACTGAATCTATTTGTTGTATTTTGTAACATATTTCCTTTTTCCATCAGAACCATGGGGCAGTGGCCTTTGTGAGCCGAAATATTTAAGCTATCAATATTTTCCAAGCCAAATGAAGACACACATAGATATACATTGCATTGACTCCTATTCATCTTTCACTCACTTTTCTGGCCTAATCCCATTGAAACCCTACAACAAAGCTTAACATAAACTCAATGGGCAGAAATGGACATGCAACATAAAGACACAAGGAAAGGTGGTTTTCTGAAGCATGGACAAACAGGGCGAGCGAGGGGGTTAAAAACAAATTCAGGATGTAATTTAAATTTTTATCATATAAACTTAACCCAGTCTGTCCCCACAACGCAATATATGTTAGGAATTGTCCTTACAACGTATCAAATACAAGGCCACACACACGCAGGGTGGTGGCTCTGCCAGGCAGAAGCACCCAGTCACTAATGTGTTTCAGCCAGCCAACTGGCCAGGAGACAGTGACCAGTGGAGCAGATAATCACATCAACTGAGTGAGACCTGCACTGCCTGGCGATGCCTCTGATGCTGCTGCTGCAGATCATGTAGAGGATAAAATGACCTCTGAACGGTGTGCATGTCTGCAGGATGTAAATTTTGATACCTGTATTTCTATTTGACATCATCCTGTACATCTTTACTTCTTCTGATCTCTGAATTTTGCAGTGCAGTTCAACACATTCAGTAAATGGTTTTCTTTTGTTGGCTTCATTTTGTGACACTCGAAATTATTCATACCCTTAGCAGACTTGCATTTAACATGCTTTCCTTTTGACAGGAAACGAGACAGGCATCTCTAAAAAGATAACAAAACAACATGAATGGAGTAAATCATTTCTTTGTTTTCATTTAAATCGATTGTCTAAAAATGATTCCTACTATTTATAACCAGTAGAAAAATATTTTTGGCATTACATCAAATGCTTCATATAACTGCTGAAATACTTTTTTTAAGTGTATGTTAAATGTCTTTTCTAGAGTAAAACAAAAGTAATTTTGTCGTCCCGGAGAGAATATTAATTATGCATCTGTTCAAAAATCATATTTTAAAAAATTTTGATTTTCTGGATGAAAAAGATGAGAAAATGTGTTGCTTGTAATCTAAAAGTTTGCCAGTAATACAGTATCCCACTTCAACCCATTTGTCTCACAATTATCAGCAGTGTTTGTGCAACAACAGAGTTTTCTGTTTATTTGTATTTTGAATACTTGATCTGACCTGTAGGATGGTCCCTGTACCCTTGTTATTGTAGAGAACATATTTAAATGAGTATTTAACTACATTCAAGCGGTCAGGGTGACAAACAACCCTTAACATTTATACGCATAAAAAGGAGACGGCTAACCACAAATCAAAGCAGGCTGAACATTTATCTTCAATAGAACTAAATGGAATGGGCGAGACAATGAATGTCACCCACCATCTTGCTGATTAAAATGATCCTGTAGACACCGGAGTAAGAGGCAGGACAAAGAGAGGCATAAACAGGACAGAGGAGAGCGGATGTATAGTAAAAAAAACCGAGAGCAACAAACGCCTGACAGTGAAATATTGTTCCAGGAGACGCGACGGATAGAGAGGATAAAATGAGAGAAGCGGGGAAAGTGCAACAGAACGCTTGGAGGATCAAATCTTGTTAACACTGTGGCATGACCTTGGCCAGCAGCTGACTCCAGAGATCATCTTTAGGTCACAGTCACTGAGCCACTCTGTTTAATTGACATTAGCCACAGCTGCATAGTCACAGCGGCGAGAACTCACACCCACAGCGCTCCTCCTGTGACCACGCAAGGCTGGGTTTCCACCATTTTTTTTCTAGAAACTCTCCAAAGGATAATGAGCAATTACGACACAATGAATATTACTAATGTCCATTAATGTATAGTTTATGAATGTAGTTTTCTGCAAACAAATGTTAGCATGATTTTTCTCCGGATTGGATTGGTTTTCTTAGACGGAAGTCGGAAAACTTCTAGTTTGTTTGTTGTGTTTTTGGAGGAAAAAAAAAAAATTATTTCCGTTGCGCTAAATCCATTCCAAATGGCACATTTTTGTAGTTGAATGATCCTATCAGAAACTTCAAAGTTTTGAAGAGCTAAATATTAACTGAAAATGAACTGAAATAAAAACTTTATTTGTAGGCATTACTAGTTTATGATGAGAATATCCGATTACCATAGCATACACACATCAATAATGCACTATTCATGCCCAATATGTGTTCACCACCATATATACTTTCCTTCCTTTTTACTTTTTACATAATGAAAGCTAAATTGTCAGAAAGGAGACACAATAGACAATTTTTTTTCATGTTCCTACCCAGGCTTTTATCATACCTTTACATATTGATGATGTCCAGCATATTTAATTTTACTAAATCAAATACAGATGGAACAAAAAACATCTAAACTAGACTAATCTCTAAAATTGTTAAGAGTTTTGATGATGAGTGTTTTTGTTGTATTGTTATACAACAATATTCAAAACTCTTACCGTATTGATGTAGGGCGAAGCTTTTCTGGTTCATGTTGAAATCATGCATCATGCTTAAGGAAAGCTCAAATCTGTTTTAAAATCAGCTCATCTGTTTGTGACAACAATAGAGAAACTGTCTTTCTCTTACATATGTGTAAATATTAAATTAACTACCACTGAACTTACAGAATCAAATGAGCAGTGGTGGTTCTGGCACAAAATGACACCCTAACCTAGCCATTTGGGATACAGATGCATTTTGGACAAATTCATCTGTATCCCAGAAGAAATTGAAGTAGCTCTTTAATTTAATTAAATCAGAAACAATTACTGGACTCCAAGGTAATTTGTTGAAAGAAAAGAGCAAAAGTTTTCCATACTCAAAAAAATAAAAACAGTGGAATCATCTCTTTATATTCAACAGGGATGCTTTGGTACTTTATATTCAGCAGTATCAACAGTAAACACAAACCGTCCCTGCAGCAGGAAATTACACCAGAACAACGCCCGACTTCCGAAGGCTCCTCAGATTCCCACGTCTGTGTTTAGTCATCATTTATGACTTTGTCAGTACAGCTGTACTCTGTGTAATGTTTCTGTGTAAGAACAACAACACGATGTGTCAGAAGAACACAGAGCCAAAGCTTGATAGTTCGGGAAGGAGTTTGTTATTGACGGCCTCTGTGTGAGTCAGGCTCCATGACTGACCCCAGTGTCTCTGTGCAGTTTGCATGTCTGGAAGCAGAACTTTCTTTGATGACCACCAGATTTATAGGGACGCTTTTCTTATCGCACCTACGAGGGCAGCCGAACAGGGTGGGAGAACAAGGTCTTTTAGAATTTATACCTTGTCAGGGTGTTGGGAAAGCTTTACATTCAAAAGGGGAAGGATCAGATGAACAAAGTGATTAAT
This sequence comes from Poecilia mexicana, assembly GCF_051168715.1. NCBI lineage: Eukaryota > Metazoa > Chordata > Actinopteri > Cyprinodontiformes > Poeciliidae > Poecilia > Poecilia mexicana. Next base: position 27,574,382 of record NW_028263372.1, on the reverse strand, counting down.
CTTGCATTTATTCTACTTGGAGGAAGAAGAAGAAGAAGAAAATAAACTGTCACTGCTGTTTTTGGTTTAAAGACGGAGCATGAAGTCTAGTACAACATCACGTCGAAGGGAAATGTAATTTATACACATTTACATAATTATGATAAAACATCTTGTGCTTTGAAATAAATATGTTTTAAAGTCATAGAAACTACAAACATTGAAAGCATTAAACTTACATAAATCATGATTGGGCTTCAGATGGCTTTTTAAAGCAGTCATTTTTCAAGGTTTCCCCAAGAAATACAAAAAAAAAAAAAACTTAACTTAATTATGCTGAATGGATCTGTGGCTGCTAATAGACAACAAAGAAAAAAATAATAGAGTGAGTACTTTTGCAACAAAGATACATAAAGTTACTCTGATGAGGAGAGATTTCTCTTCCTGCACATTTTTTTTTCAACTAGAAGTACATTTTGCTCCTTACTGAGAAATCATAAAACATCTTGAATTTAAAGGAAGGAACAACCCAAAGCGAAAGGAAAATAATCACACACAGTTCATGCCATAGCTACTCGAGGAACAGTTTGAACACAAAGACAACGGCCACAATGCCCAGGTGACCGCAGCTGTTGTCAGCATCAGGTTGTAAAAATGCTTGCCTTTGTATCCTCTGTCAAAACAAAATTTCTGCTATTACGTTCGGATCATGTTAATTCAAAAAATATAGTTAGCTTTAAATGTGATTCATGTTTTTCCTCTCCAGGCCACATGAAGAAGAGAATTGCATATTCTAATAGTATAACAGCATTTTAGCTCATTTTCAACTCTAGACAAAAACATGTGGTGGCAAACTGGCATGTTAAACGGTCTATACAGAAAACTTTTATACTTAGATGACTGTAGTGCAGTTAAATCTTTGTAAGACAATCACGGACCGATTTTGTGGAGAAAAGTGAGACTTGCACAATCAAAAACATGGCTTGCAGAGCACGCTATTCTGGTCACACAGTAGCCGCCAGGAACATTTGACCCATGGTTGTGCAAGTCCAGCTTATCGGTACTCCTCAGAGCCAAAGGGGAAATGTCAACTTCCATGTTAGCGCAGCCAGACTTTAACTGTGTAAAATACAGTTTTTTTAGTAAATATTTATTTGCACTAATGTGAATTGCATGATGCATTTGAATCAAAGCATGTGGTGCTAAATTATCAGGACTCCCAAGATTCAGCTCGTATAGGTAACATTTTCTCCTGGGCACCTCACTGGATACATCAGGATTCTTCACTTTGTGAGCTCACACACACACACACACACACACACACACACACACACACACACACACACAGGTAAAAGTGCACGTTCCATCTTGCTCAAAACAGGCCTTTTTGCAATAAACCGAAGTCTCTTCACTTTGTTTTATACTAGAATAAGCAGCGCTTCTTAATCAATGTGCATAGGTTGTCTGACAAGTGTTGGTTGTATATGCCTCACCTCTGACCCTGCAGTTGCTCCTCAGTGAAGCCCTCTCTGTTACCTAATCTCAAATGCCTTCCCAGCCCCACTCTAATTCATTACTTCCCCTTCCACTGCCCTGCCAGGGTCACGGTAATGACATGCAATGCACCGGACCCAGTTATGACCAAGGCCTGCGTTTGATCTTCCATGCACCCCTCTGATATATAAATGTTTTTGTGAAGGCACCGCTATGTGTTGTGCATTTACTCTGTCTGTCCTTCGGTTGTAAACCTGCACTGTATTTATGCTAATTAAAAAAACAGTCATTCCCAGACGGATGTTTTACTCCTCCTTTCTGCTGAAAACAGTGGGCAGTGTTACTGCAGTGATTAAGGCAGGAGAACAATGGCTTCAGCAGAGATGAGTGTGTGAGTTATGGTGTCACTGGGAGGACCTTAGTCTATTAAGGAGTAGTGGGAAGTTTGATGAAGGTCTTAGGAGAATGAATTTGAATAAAGATGACAGACTGAAACAATTCAGTTTCAGAAGATAAAAATAATTTTTGATGAAAAAAAAAAACAACAAAAAAACAGCAGGAGAACCAAACTATAAAAACTGACTTCGATTCCCAGACACCTTGAGAAATATATGCATCTCTGTCTTGTTCCACAAGGTGATGTTATCTGAGGTTTAACGTTCGCAGGCTCACTGCAAGGTCAGTTAGTTACGTCTCATTTATTGGTATTTAAAATGATTTGCAAATGTGGCCCCCACATACATAGTCATTAAACACAGGTGTCTCGGATTACTGCCGTGGTTCACATATTGCAGATGAAGAATAGGGCTGGTTTTATATTCACTCGTTTGCACAGACATGACATAATAAGCAATGAGATCAGGACTAATTTGACAGTTAATTTTCTAATGAATAATCTGTCCTGTGTCTGCTGAGGAAATCTTTACTCCTGTGCCGCCATTAGCTTTCTCCTACTTTCTTGGGTTTGGTCTACACACCAGGGTGACGTAATAGTTTTAGCCTCAGTTCTCATCTGTGCAGACCAGATTATAAATTCACCATGTGTCCTGATGAGTTTTCACTTTTGGCTTATTTTTACTCTAAATTTAGTTTGTCTGAATCAGTTGAATTTGGAAAATTAATCCAGCCTATGTCAAATTGAGAAATCACACTGAGGAAGCATTTAAACACATCTGTAGCAGCAGTAGCCCTTAAAATTAATATTTTTAAAGAGACTGAGGAAAGCATTTTCTTTTAAAAAAAGTTAACACATTAAGAAATCTTTTTAATATCACGCGAACTCTTGCCAAAGTATTTCCATTTTAACTTTTAGTGTGAACCTAAATCTGCTGTTGCTCTTGCACCTGAATTTCTCCTTTGCAGGACAATAAAGGCTGTTTCTGCTTCTATCCCTTTAACTTATTCTTTTGTCATGCTACAACCATAAACTTCAAGATATTGTATCTAGATTAACATACTGTTGCACTTCTGTGTGAAGTCTTCTGGGGAACATCTCTTACTGGAGCTGCATATTTATAGACTAAAATTTTTTCACATTCTTTGTTACTTCAAGGTGTTTCAGAATGCAGAATAGAGAGCATCAAAGTTACACATGCTTTTATCTAAGACATTTTGTTGAAGCTTTGACCCTTTGTTTTAGGCTAGCAGTATCAGAGCTGCAAACTTAAAACAAATAAACAACCTGATGAAGAATGTTGGTTCTGTTCTGGGGACTACTGTGGAACATTTGGAGATTATTGTGCAAAAAAGGATTGTTCATAAAATGAGGAAAATTGCAGATAACCTTGAACATCCTCTTCATGAGACAGTTCCACAACAACACTGTCTTCAGTCAGAGGCTTCTATGTTATTTGCAATAACACAGACCGCTACAGGAGAGCCTTCCTGCCCACAGCCATAGGCATCTACAACAACTCATTTTATGAGTTACAACATTACATTTCTTTTTGAGATGAATAAAGTAAGTTTTAACTGAATTTAATTTAAATGTTTAGGGTATTTTCCTGCAGGAAGGAAGACCTTCTCTCCAGTCTGATGTTCTTTTCAGTCTCTAGCAGGTTTTTTTACATGATTTATTTATTATTAACTCCACCAATCTTCCCATCAACTTACAATCAGCTTTACTGCTTAAAAGACAAATTCCAGTCTCATTGTGGAGATGGTGTATTCAGTAATACCTTTCTCTATGTAGGCCGTGTAGCTCTATTTTAGTCTCACCTTACCAGAACAACTTCTTCTACATCTCTGGTGTGCTTCCTGCATGGCTTATGACAAACTATAAACAGGAATTTTTTTTTTGGCTTACTTATTCCCAGAGTTACATAAATGTCTAATTTGTGTAAATCCTTGTCTAATTATTGTACTTTCAGACTTTTTTGCATAAGCTCTGGATATCTGCTCTCGAGTAACATGGATCCCTGAGTGGAGATCTCCATGCTTGATCTGCCAGCTCAGGTGGATGGTCATGTCTCCTTAGGTTTGCATTGCAATTTACTCTTTCTAATATTTGAAGAAATATGAAACATTGCATAGTCTCGTGTTTTGCGAACCTCCTGCAATAAGTTGAATTTTTATACCTTTGATATTGTGATAAGAACCTAAAAAACACATAACAGCTGTGTTTGCTAATTAGGTAACTTCTGAATGGAAATGGCTGCACTGTAAGCCATGATTTGCATTTGAACATGACCCAAATGCAGACAAGTGAAAGGGAGGTAATCGATGTCTTAATAAAAACTGAGAAACCTAGCAGCAAAACAAGGACACATCTGAATACTTTCTGGTGTGTGTTGTTCAACACACCTGAATTAAATAATTAGATAATTAAGACTCTGTAGTAGTTGGATGCTGGCTGACAAGGTCATTTGTTTATTTTATTCAAGTATGTTGGAACAGGGTGAAATCTAAAAATCTGAACTGACGTTTGATGCCCGTATCGCAAATGATCAAACCTAAGAAAGTAAAACACATCAAACCTTTCAGTGAATTTACAGGTAAATGTAGCTCTCAAAGGAATAAAACTCATAACATTAATGAATTCAATAAAATTTCAGTCTAAACAGTGACTCGGTGATTTGTCTTCAATAAAACTTGTCTTATATAGGAAGAAGGAATTCTTGCTGATAAAAAGTGCAAAGTCTTTAGGAACATATGTTTCATAAAGTATAATAAAAATTCACAGCCTTTTACCGGTGCTGCCAAACTTCAGTTTGTGTTTGCAGTAATACATCTAATTGATGCTTGACATCATGTTTCAGGTTGAATAAAAGGCAATATATGAAACGCATATCTATAATAGTCCCTCCAAAGTCAAAGATCTCTGCAGTGAAAATTATTGGCATAATGCAAAGAGCTCAGGTTAATGACAGCTGCTCCCATTATATCACATAAAGTTTCATAGTTTCAATAAAGTTGTCCACCATTACTGTGCATGGGCTGCCCCCTTTTTGGGAAATCTAATCCTCGTCATCCTCGTCACATCCGTTTGATGGAGCCGTTGCTTACTCCGTCCTCGCGCGCAATTCCTCATGTGGTTTTTTCATTCAGGCGGCTGCCAGAAGCCCTCGCTGTGCCTTCCATAACTCTTGCGTCCGTGAAAGATTTTTAATTAAAATGAAGACAGCTGGCTGAACTGTGGAGATGTCACAAATAGTTTTCGCCTCCAAAGAAGCCTATCATGCGCTCCAGACGTCAGATTGCAGGCAATTCCAGCTTTTTTGAAGAACTTGTTAATCACGTCTTCTGCTTAATTCAATTATCAACAGCTGCAGATTGATGCACCCACAGACAGCGAAATAGGGAGAAACAGAGAATTCAATTGCTTTCCCTCAACTTATGGGTTGTCATATGTCCCCTTTCTGTATTATATATTGGAATGATGGTGACCCCATGCATTTACTGTATTGGATTTTTTTATTACTCACCTTTGAGCTTGTGCTAAAGAATAGGCAGTGACCCGTCGGAGTGAGCATAAGTGACCTGTTCTTGTGAGTGCGAGTGTGTGTGCATTTATACCTTTTATAAATACATATGTTACACAAATATGTTTTTGGAAGAGTGACAGTCGGTTTTGTCTTGTCAAGACGGTGTGTTTGCCAGGGGTCAGATGGCCAAAGGGGATCTGAGAGTTGATTTGATGTAGCTAAGACATGGGAGAGGTTGACTGCCAGGGTTGAGTGTAGGAGCTGGAGAGTTGGAAGGTCATGTTCATAAATTGTTACCAGTGAGCCGAGGCTTAATTGAAAAAGCTGGAGACGGAAGAGACCCTTGATCTGCGGCCCAAGACCCCTCCTTTGTGACCTCTATGTCTTCAGTCATTCAAGTGTTCTTGGTTAGTCTTTGACTAATATACCGACGTTTTTCTGTGGTTTCACATATTTAAATAATTCGCCGTCTGGCGTTCTTGTTTGGTTTGTCTTTTATCTTTCAGTTTTGAATGCATTGTTGCTCGCAGTTTTTCTTGCGAATTTCTCAAATCGTTCCCAGCATTTGAGTAACATTAAGTGCAATTCTCAAAACAAAATGTACAAAAAGGAAAGTACCAGGCATTACCTGCAAAAGGCATCTCTTTCTCAAAACCGTTGTTTCGGCCTTCATAAAGAAATATTTGTGTCGATGAACATGCAGTGCCTCAGAATGACAAGTCCTTGTTTTATTGTGTACAGAGATAAGACAGTCAAACCTGTTAGTTCTGTTGTCAATATAATTGTGTGATATTGATGGATAGTCCTCCGGTTGTTGAGGAAGTGACATGTTGAATATAATAACTAAGACATGGAAGTGGAAACATTATGTTTTAGGCTGTTCTTCTGATGAGAGCACAAGAACACTTCAGTACTTTAAAAAAAAGTCATGAACAGGCTCACTTGCAATAAAGGATCCTTCCCCTCTGAGCCAGAACTATGAAGATAGGTAGAGAATGGGTGTCCCAGAATATCAAAGTCACAAAATTCGCATTCAGATCACTGAGAGGCTAAGCTAACCTCTGGACTTCAGCTCTACAGAAAATCTGTGGATGGAGTGTCCAATCAACACTCAAGAATCCTCAAACATTTAGAGAATTTCTTCACCCAAATCCACTTATAAGTTTGATGTCACTTGAGTTTTCTGCTTTTGTGTACCTCCATTGAAATTCAGCTCCTATAACATTTTAGAGCATAAGGAAACAAAGTACTCTTTCTTCTCATTGAAGAATGTATTCTAATGCGAAGCGCTAACATCTCCGGTTTGTAGTAACATTTTATTCCTTTTTATGCCTTCGTACCTACAAGATCTCTGACCAAATACGTTGGCCTTACTGATATTCATCTGACTCCATCCGTCTTTCAGCTGCTGTTTGAGATAACCCCACTCCTGTGTTGACAAAGCAACGGCTCATTTATAAAGCAGAGCTCCCAGCTTCCCATCCCCTATGGACACTGAAATCTCTCCACCAAACAAAGCAATCATAAGCATGAATAGGTGTCTGCTGTGAAACTCGATCCAACGTGTCTGTACATTCTACACAGGTGATACATAGTTGCCGTCTTTTGAAGAGGACCTGTTAGCCGACTGAACATTTGGCAAGAAAGAAGGAAAATCAGTCATTTTGCAGAGGGAGGAAATTTATCCCAGTGTTCATTGTTCTGAATGATAGGCAGGAGATGCTTTAACATATCATTTTGACACGCTGGGCGTTATGACACGAACAGTTTTACTCCTGCGTTCAATGAAGGAAGGAAAGTTCTTCTCATGTTACCAACAGGGTACAAATGCGGTTGTTCTTTTTAAATCACATATTTTAAATTGTTGCTTTTGTTTGAAACGGAACAAAAATAGCTGTTCTCAAAACTTTTTTCCAAACACAAATCTGGAAAGTGTGGTTATTTTTACAGGAAAACAAGGAAGGTTTTGAGCAATATTAACTGCAAAATAGCTCAAGTTCAAACAATTCCAACATAATTGTTGGAATCTAAAGCCATCTGCTTTAGATTGGTTCAGATCATGTATTGATCTGAACCAATACATTGATTGGTTGGCTGTATTTTTAGAATCCTTGTTCTTTTCACTGCTGCCATGCAGCAAAAAAGGTCCTGGGTTTGAATCCCGCAATGCTACATTCAATTGAATACTTTAAATTTCCTTTTAGGTGTGAGTGACTACGTTGCCAATCGATGTACAACACAAATTATTGCACGGACCTCAGTGCACAAGTCTGTGTGCTGGAAATTTTTTATTTTTTTTTCTCATGCTTTCTAAACCCAGCCTAAGTGCACCTGCCTGGTAAAGGATGATTTGAGATCTGAGCATGAACCAAAGGAAAAGATACCGATCTTTGTTTTTTTTCTTCTTCTTCAAAGGCAAGTGCAACAGACCGATAATGTAGCACAGCAGCCCATATCCTCCAAACATAAGCAAACCACAACCGATGAGTCAATGATTTAATGATAAAAACAAATCTTAAACAGAGACATGCCCCTATCTGAATTACCTGCAACCAAAAATTGATAATACTGGAACAGTAATCTTTCCGTGTCATACAGACTATTTCTCCCCAGACAGCTGACAACCTCCGAAGCTCTTGTAGTTGCAGAGAAAAATCTTAACAAAAAGTTTGTACAGAAACTACAGGAAAAGTCTTGTTTTGGGGCTGGGGAAGTGTAAGTAATCCTACTTTTCAACATTAGATTGATCAATATTCTTTTGGTCGTACGACTCGCCAAAGAGTGTTTCATTAAATCAGACAGAAACATCCCTGTTGATAATACCTGTTGGAATATTGTGCACTGCATGATAGGTCGGGGCATTGTCCCTGCATTGTTTGGTGAAGCTTTACTTTAAATGAGCCTGAAAACACCTGTTTCTATTTCCATAAAGCATGTCTGTTATAAGAGAGATACTCATGCCTCCAGTTGTCGAAGGATTTTTACACTTTTCAAGTATGTTATATTTCTTCCTTGTCAGTATGTCAGCCATCTGCTTTAGAACAGTTTTAAGCATGTGGTGGGTGGGACCTGGGACTGTTTCATGACTCAGAGGTGTGAAACTCACCCCCTCTTCTACCCCAGATGCTTGTATGGCATCTCCTCGTCCACTGTGTCCACCTGAGGTCCCAGGACAGCAGTTACGGAGGGTGATTGCTCAGCTCTGGTCTGCTGGCTGCCTCTTCGTTAGGGTGCAACAGAAACAATCCCATTAAGTGGTGGATCGCCTTTCACACAGATTACTGAGCATCTGGCAGTCCTGCTGGAGAGGGGGGACAGAAACAGATTTTAGATCGTGAGGTCACAATGTTGGGGTGGAGAAGATGCAGATTGAAAACCTGCATCAGATTCACCTTTTATAAACGGAAAAATTAGATTTAAACAGATTTTAATTACTCAGGCTCATTTAAATTACTTTATTATTAGACTCCTATATTTAGACATAAGGCAGGTGGATTTTCTTACATTTCCCAGCTTTAATAATAAATTTATAGTTAAAAAAATAAATCTAAATAAAGTCAAACTGACTTGTAGTACATTTTGCTAAACATACTTTATTTTAAAATAATTATTACTATTTAACAAGAAATGGTGCAGAGACTACAATAACCACGTGTCATATAACACGCACATAAACGTTTTAGATGAAAACAACTTTTTCTTTTTAAAATCCAAATTCTTTAAATTGTCCAAAAAGAAAAAAAGAAAAATTCCCCAATGACCACAAGAGTCTGCCAATATTATGCTGGTCTCTTTCTTTTTCTCTTTGTTGTCTCACGTCTTTCAATGCGCTGCCGATGCTTCATACAGTCCAGTTCTTCAGATTGGTGTTGTGTTCTGGTCTCCGTGGGGCTTTGGGCCAGAGTGATGCTGACTCACTTTAACCCCGGGTGAAAGGTGAGAACTCTGAGAACAGAGCGTTCTGGTCTGCTAGAGAAGACCTGCGTGCTCTGTTCTGCATGCTTGAGTTTGGGAAAAGGGGGTGACACGATGATGAAGAGCGAAGAATAGGTGACTAAAACAGAGTAATGAGAGAAAAGGATTAGTTAGTGAAGATAAATGAGGGAGATTTAATGGTATATTCAGGGAGAGTTTAAAAAAAAAACATTAGTGGGTAGTGGTTAAAAAGTTTGTATCAACCACACTGTAACAAATTTGTTACTGAAGTACAAAAAGGCTCATGCTCCCATCCATCTCATTCCTAGATCAGATGATGTGCAGAGTGAATTTGTTCTGTAGAATTTCTGGTCCAGCATTTTAAACGAACTGCATTTTATGAGGCAAGTTAAGGTAAAAACATGTAGGAACATATATTTTTTACATCATAAAAGGAGTAATATTGTCATACCAATACCTTCATCTTACATATTGGAGAAGAAGAAATGGAATCTGAACACGTACCTCAACATGCTTACATGTGGCAAGACTGGGATGTAATTCAGAAATTATTGATAAACCGATCATGGAAGGACATCACTATGTTGCACCCCATTTTGGTAAAATAAAAATAAACAAATAAGTAAATCTGCTGTAAGTAGTGCTGTTGATCGTTTTCTGAACCCAAAGTTTCTTCTCTGCTGGCTGATCATAGCCCAAAAATTTGAATGGAGATTTTCAGCACCCCTGACGTTAGGGTTCACCTTGGAGGCTTCTGGTTGTTGCTTTAAAATTAGAATTGCAGCCACGTTCATATTGCTCTCTTCTCCATTGTTAACATAAAAAAGAAAAAAAAAAAGTTTTTGACAGGAATAATCTATCTCTGATACGCAGCACCTGTAAGCACAAGTTAAGATTTGCCCAAATAAAGGTGCATCTGCAGACAGCAGGTCATGGTCGGACATCTCCACAGGTTTGTGATTGTTGCAGCAGATTCAAGGGTGTATGGTCTTTTGTTGAGTAGCATTATTGAGTGTGTTGAGCACCTGCCAAGTATCTCGCCTTTGTTCAACCTGGCACATCGCTCACATTAATTAACATTTCCTTCCTCGTGAACCAGGACAAGGTCCCACAGAGGGGTTCAAATGTCTCACTCTTCCCAAGATCCATTGTCCTCTGTACCACATGTGTTGAAACACCAGTAGGTACAGAGCACATGATCTTACATGTAACATGTGGTCCACCAAATCCAACATGTTCATTCTTTTGTTGCAGCCACAGATGACTACACTGACCACATGGTGATGAAGGCCAGGAGAAAAACCTTCCCTTGCTTCTGGTAACCAGGAACTAATAACCAACAAGAAATTATTGGTTTTAATATTAATTGTATTACTATTGTATAGTCGTCTTTAAGGATGTCTGTGTGTACTGATAATTAGATCATTCCTGCTCCTTAAGAGGAATTTTGCCAACAGTAAAAATTCAAAGATCCCTCTCCCCAGAAACACTCTGCTGCTCAAACTTGATCATTTCAAGCTGTTTTAAATAAGCCAGAAAGCGTGAAGCTTTTGCTGGGTCCAACCTGGGGTCCCATTCCAGCAGGAAAACCTCACAAGTGACGCGTCAAGCATATATGTTGGAATTATGTCAAGACCTCTTACACAAATTTCTGTGGCTGAGTCCAGCCCCACACAGGAAGGTTATTTCAGCTGCTTGTGTCCAGGATCTCATTCTTTCTTTTGTGATCCATATTTCATAATCATTTCGGTTAAGCCCCATCTTCACCATAACAAACCAAAGCAATGTAGTAGATATTCATCAACAATTATAAGATGTCTTTCCTTTCAAAAGGCCAGGTAATATTTGTGCATCTAAACCTGTTTTATGTAACTAGACTGAGGGCAAATAAATGGATCTGTAGTTTGTAAAGATCACAAACCCTTGATCTGTGGAATAAGAGAAAATTGTTGCTGTCAGTGTAACTCGGAAGATTGGTTTTGAAGACTCGTATCAATTAGGGCTCATTACAACTCATTAAGTTTAACATTTTCATTTAACTCACAATTATGAAAGGAATTACATTAATCCACCTGTAAATAACCACTTAATTTTTTTGTTGAAAAATAAAACTTTTTTTTTTTACACCTACTGCAGTTTATGTTAAAACCTCTAAATGCCGCCACTAGAAAATTTTGAAGCATTTTCATCTCCTTATTTTATGAATAGATCTTTCAAAACTAACTTGAGTGTATGAGCTCCATAGCTGTCAACCACAGCTTACCGTAAATTACTTCTCACTCCCATTTCAAATTCATATGGTGGTTAGACAGGTTAAATTATTTTATATATGTCACACTTTAACCACGCTGTTATTTGACACTTGTCCTTTTTTTTCTGTTGAGAAATGATGAATAATGTGGCGGCTATTTTAGAAGCAAGGGCTATTTGAAGAGTAGAGCATACCTAAAAATAAAATATGTATAGCAAACTAACAATATAAAGTTGCCAACATGCCTCATGGCTGTCTTCAGAACAAAACAGATGCGCTGTAATTTATGGCCACTTTCTGTGATTGGAGGAGAGAGCTTTGAATCGATCTGGGACCTCTCTCTTTCACCTGTTAAGAGCTTTCCTCGTAATTGGCCACCGCCATCATGGCTACTGCCAAATCCGCGGCCTCCTCTGTTGCACAATAGTATGTTAGAGTATGTGTAAACTGTGCCGATTTTTCTTCTGCTCTGACTATTGATTTTTAAATGAAGTATCAAAGAAAATCAATAGTAATCAACAAATAGTAGGCAACACGCAGTAGTGTCAGATCCCCGGGGCAGAGCTTAATCATTTTAGATGCCTGCCACAACATGGGGGACAAAGGATGCACAGAAAAGTTGGGGACCCGGTAGAAACAGAAAGTGAAGTTGGATGAGACATTTGTCATTAGAAAAGAATGACAAACCCCAACATTTCCTTTTCTTCCCTTTTGCTATTGCTACTTTTCCCTGGACTGTGACAGATCATTCACCCATAGTTTGGGGCGATTCGTGTAGAAACATTACAGTATCCCTCAGGCTGGAGATCTAGTTACACCAAAACAAGGCTTTTGCAAAGGAATCTGTCAAAAATACTTAATCATTTTCTAAGTGACCTGTGAAGCTAGTAGACTCCCTGCCGCTCACTGTCAACACTTAGTCATCTATCAAAGTCACATGTATCTGTACCTGAATGCTGAGTTGATGTTAAATCCAAACAAGTGACAAAGTGTGACCAAACCCTAAGTGAGTGACACACAAAATTGCTACCCACATGTTAAACTTCCTTAGTTTGCAATGTGGGTATAACAATGGAACCACTATCTGTTCGCACGCTTGTTTCATAAAATAAAAGAAGTATATTCATGAACTACTTTTTTTTATTTTATAATGTTGACTGCAGTAAATACATGCAGATGCAAAAACACAATTCACTATTATTTTTTCATCGGTTTGCAGTTCAGCCATAAACACAGTTGTAAAATTTCTCAAAGATGTTGTATTTTTTTTATTAGTATTTCAGTCAATGAAGAAATCAAGTCCTACTGAGCATTCCCCAAAACTTTAAGAACATTTGAAAAGACAAAGTCCGTCCAAAGAATGATTCCAAGAGCTTTAGTTCATGTTAAGTCCGCCTGATCTGTTTCCAATAAAATAACAAAAAAAAATGTAAAGCTGTTTTTATGAAAAACAATATGGGAGCAAGTCACTACTCATTTGAGTGAGAGGAGTTTATTCTTTAATAACCACACCTATGGTACCTGTATCTCAGCAGCTTTTGAGTCATAAGTAGAACAAGACTTTTAATTTCAGGATTGTGTATAGTGATCAGATCAGTGCTGTGAACTGTAGGATTTCTTCATGAGACTGTGGCATGTAAACATTCAGAGGTAATAGGATAAAGTTACACAACAACCCACAGCTGCTACTGTCAAAGTGCATGTCATTGCTGGAATCATTTCCTGTACACTGATGGTTTGATAACAAAGTTGACTCTCGCCCTTTTCTGCGGAAGTGAGAGAAATTTAGGCAACACTGACAAACAGAATTATAATTTCTCATAAAGGTTAAGGAAGACTGAAGCTTTGGTATATATTTGTTTAAAATTCTTTAAAATAGTATCTAAAAGGTACATCCAAGTGTTAAAAACTTCGGGTTTTAAATAGTACAGTTTTCCCTCATACAGTTTGAAGCCTGGAGAGTGCGTTTGGCTCTATAGACGACAGTGTAATGTAACGCTGACCCTCCTCCTCTTGTTGTTTTGCATTGCTGGTCAGTTGGGTGAAAAAAGGGCTACTAAACTTTTCGCTCAGGTAAAAAAAAATCAGCTACTGGGAAAAACATAGACTTAGTCTTTATGTGGAAACCAATGAGATCTCTCAGCAGTTTTATTGGAGCAACTGTTTTATTTGAAATTACAGTTAAATAAATTATTGTCATTTCATATTATTTCAGGGAACAGTATTGCTTTTTTCTTTTAGATATAAACTAATCCAAACTGAGTTATATCTAATTTGTATTTGTATTACTGTATTTTTATTTCTTCTTGTTTTGCACCATCATTCTCTTGTGTATGTGTGTCACACTAAGTGCCTTTAAATGAGCTCAAAAATAAATTTAGCTTCTCTTCAAGTACAATAGATTTTATTGTGATTTGTTTTTTTGTTTTATGTTTTTCCAGGAATACTGTGAAACTGTGATATTTGACTGAAAGTTATCAATTTATAAGTATCTCGCTCTGGCCCATGCCTGGTTCTGATGACATCATAAAGTTAGAAATTATTTCAATAATATAGTTTTAAAAATGTATTAAAACATTCACTAAAGAATGCAAACTAAACAATGGTATGAATGATGAATTTTTTACAGTGGTTCTATCCTCCAACAATTTCAGACCAAACATTAATAGCTCTAGATCATGTTATATATATAAAATCCCTTCTCACCCTCCGCGGGTGGTCTCTCTCTCTTTTTCATCCTCTGAGCTCGGGTCCTCTACCAGAGGCCTGGGAGCTTGAGGGTTCTGCACAGTATCTTAGCTGTGCCTAGAACTGCACATTTCTGGACTGAGATGTCTGATGTTGTTCCTGGGATCTGTTTAAGCCACTGCTCCAGTTTGGGGGTGACTGCCCCGAGGGCCCCGATGACCACAGGCACCACTGTGGTCTTCACCTTCCAGGCCTTCTCCAGTTCCTCTCTGAGGCCCTGGTATTTCTCCAGTTTCTCATGCTCCTTTTTCCTGATGTTGTGGTCACTTGGTATTGCTACATCCACCACAACGGCTTTCCTCTGTTCTTTATCCACCACCACAATGTCCGGTTGGTTCGCCATTACCATCATCTGTCTGGATCTGGAAGTCCCACAGGATTCCATGTAAATTTTAGGTGAACCTAAGATGCCATCTCTGATAAGTTTCGCGGTTCAAGCCTCGATGTCTGTCCCTCCAGCCTCCCCTCCCTCTCTGTATCCACCACCGCCCACCTACCACCAGAACTGCAGTGCCAGGCCTCCCTCCAGGCTACAGTGCTGCAAAAGTGACAACATAAGGTCCATTCTGTTCCCTGTCACTCACAGCCTCAGGCCCACTGTTAAATGGAAAAGGCTTTTAGAGGCTGTAAATGGGGAATGGAGGGAGAGAGGTAGGTGGGTCACAGTGGACATGTTGGCCTTTGTGTGCCTGTGTGTGCCACGCACAGATGCATTATAGTATATGTGGACTTTTAGGTATGTGTGTGTGTGTGTGTGTGTGTGTGTGTGTGTGTGTGTGTGTGTGTGTGTGTGGGTGTGTGCGTGCGTGTGTGAGCAGGCTCGCACCAGGGAGTTGAAGAGATTTGTGCGTAAATGAGGCTGGATTAGCCTGTAAATTAGTCTTTCAGGGTGAACTGTGACTATCCAAAGACTTTCAGTGTTTTAGTATTACAGAGCTGTGTTTTTGTCTCATTTTCCATGCATCAGTCTTTTTATTTCCACCTTATAAGGAGCACCTGTTGGATGCTGTTAGCATTATCACAGATGTATTACTTCTACTAAAAGTAATGCATTTAAAAGTGTATTTATTTTCTCTAACATTAACATCTGTAGTTTAGGATATTATATTCTCCCTTGGCCAGAACAGGTAAAGAGAGAAACAAATGTCACTGTTTACATAATCTATGAGAAACAATTGGCATTGTCTTGTAAGCAGCCTTAACAACCCACTCAGTCAGTGATTTCTTTGTGACAGAGACATACCACACAAAGAGGTGAACGTGAGGACCGCTTTGATTAATTGATTATTGGTTGTATTATTTATAAGGCCTGGTTGGTAAAGTCTACTAATAATGTATTACTTTGCAATCGGTGCTGACTTACTGAGCCTGGGAAAAGTACTCGTACTACTTGCCATGTTTCACATTTTGCCCCATTAAAATCACCAAATTCTGTACATTTTATTCGAATTTTATGTGATAGATGCAAAATAGTTCATAGCTGTGAAGTGGAAGAGAAAGGATACATTGTCTTCAAATTTTTGCAGATAAAAACATGTGCGGTCTACATCTATGTTTAGTCCTCTTGACTCTGATATGCTCTATCAATTTCCTTTAGAGGTAATGGAGTCCACCTGTGCGTAATTTTACGTAGGAAGGCCTTCTTATTTATTCATTTTAGTTGCAAAATAATCAATGGTGGTGCTTGTTTAACAAAGATGTATTGTAAAATTGATACAAATCAGGTGGTAATTATATTAGAGTCAATTCACTTGTCTGGTCTTAACTTCAGAGTTCTGTTTCCACGTTGATTATTATGCAAAGACAAATATGCCTGTTCTACAAAATGAAATACTTTTTGCTCCTGATTGTATTCGCTAAAGTAGTTACACTAACCAGCCAAAGCATCATTACTACTAATTTGAAGAATGAAGAAACTCTCCCTTTTCTTACCAGGGTCTGGGGAAGGATTACCCGAGTACAACCTGGGGAATCAGATGTTTGCAGCAGAACCTCTCGGTGTGGTCTACTGAGGATTTCAATCTTTTAATATTGTCAGATGCAATCAGGGGCCTGTTGGGTGGTTGTTTGTATGTATGGGTAATGTTAAAATGGTTAAAACAATTAATTATACTCATATTTTTCCTACTGAACGTTGTGTTGTTGCAACAATACTAATCACATTTTCAAGTCACTGATTTACAGGAAAGCCAGACCGCCAGTGATTCCACATTCTGGACTTAGACCTGACTGAGTCCACTTTGTAATTGGGAAAAAAAAAAAACAGTGCAGATGAAAAAGCTACTTTAAAAAAAAAACAATTTCTTGCTAATTCATCATAACCACGCTGGAGGTGGACGTATTTTTGCATGAGAGAATGAAAGATTAGCTGCAGCATGTCGTGCTGTTGTCAGCGGTAGGCGTGATGATCGTCAGCTGAAGGCTCTCACCTGTCACTGCCAAGGCAAAGTTTGGGGACTGCTGGCGCCGGCCCAGTCTAAACAGGAGTCGGCCCTCTATGCCTCAACAGGTCTGCTTCAAAGAACGCTCCTCACAGGGAGGGTAAGAGAAACAAAAGTTCAGTTAGGATTTTCACAAGCACAGGGTCACCTTGATCTTTCACTCTCCCGCATCTTGTTCATGCATCCTGCTGCATGAGTGCTCGCCCTGTTTGTTTGTGACCGGTTTGAAACTTTTAACACCCTGTTTATCCTGTTTTGGGGCTTAAGCAAAATGTACTGTAGCTACTTACCGCATGCATCTGCTAATATTTGTTGCATGATGTGTTAATATGATGGTAAACTAACAAACTGGTGTGTTTTGTGGTATCAGTCACTAAGACAACCCCTCTTCTTCGGCTTTGTCTCCAGCGTGACCCTTCAAGGCTCCGCTTCTGGCTCCTGCCCTGGTGTGTGTGTGTGTGTGTGTGTGCGCGTGTGTTTGTGTGTGTGTATCTGAGCTAGATGTGATAGCGGAGAAAAACCATCTGTTTGGCTGAAATCTGTGTGCTTGATATCCCCTCTGTCTCTGTGGCTGCCCTGCAGATGTTTTGGTTGTTTTTAAGCACCACTTTGTTTTTGATTCCTCGTCGTCTGTTTAGAAATGAAGGGATTACTTTCCATCCACTATTGGACATTTGAAGAAGTGTAAGTTAAGCCCACGTGTTGCACCCATGCCATAAAACCGTCTAAACTTTCCACTCATTTTGTGGCACCGCGCACAGATTCGCAGTCATGTCTTTGGCGTACAGGACAAAATTCATCCAAGTGCACAGTACTGTAAGGATTCCAAACGTGTGCAAGGCAGATACTTATGATCTGCTTTTCATTGGCGGCGAATAAATTTCCTCTTTTGTAGTCACCAGTGAATGCATGGAGATGTCGACGTACTCTGTTGGCCTTTTTGATTGTCATTGAAATGTTCCCTCTCACCAAGTAATATAGCTACATGCCACTTTTTTTCTTTTGTTGTTGTCTTTTGTATTGTTAGCCTTGCACAGAAATTAACCTAATAAGGTTTCAAGCCCTATCTTTCAGTTTTATAATACTTGGCGTGCGTGCATCCTGAAATATTTCACTATTATTTTAGACATGTACAGATGCAGATGTGTATCTATGGAGCAGAAGTGCAGAATGCATAATTCTGTCACACAGCTTTTAAAAAGAAGACAGGTGAAGTGACACCATAATGGAAGAATAGGACAAAGAACAAAGGGAAGTTAAGGGTTGAAGACTCTCCCTTATCATTAAAGTGTGCTCTTTGGTATGGATGCACTTTTTCAGTCAGCTGCAGTGAGAATATAAAAAGAAAAGTGGATCAAGTAAAAGCTTTATAAAATGAAATATTGATAAGGCATGTAGTTGAATCTTTGTAATATATCACTTGAAAGGACACTTGTAACAAAATTGGGGCGAATAAAAACAAGCTGAAATCCAACTTGGTTGCTAAAAGCATTCAAACAGACCTTCACTTACAGTTCGCATGAAACCAAACCCATAGCAGTCACCGCAAAAGTGTCAGTAGCAACAGACGTTCAACTGTACATTTTCAGAAAAAAAACATTTTAAAAGTGAAAATACTAGAGCTACATCACAAAGTTCCCTCTTGACAGCAATTCATCCAGGGACTTAAATCAGTGATTCTTGAGAGTAGGGACAAAATGGGTTTTAATTTTCCCTTTTTTAAATTTTTTTCAATTATTTCTCAACCTTATCTATGCAAATATGACAAATAATGTTTTAGAAATGTAAAGATGCTAAGGTGCAGGCTCCCAGTTGCAACATTTTTTTTTAAAAATTTAATTTTTAATCAACCTGACTTTGTCATCGCCATCTGACAAAAATAAATATAAAATGATTTTTAAAATACCCTATTAGTGATATTTTTACTCATTTTACAGACAAATGCTTCTCAAGAAACAAAATGAATATCATTTAAAACAAAAAACAACAAAAAGTCCATCTGACGGAGTTGACAGTGCATGACGAAGTTGACACAGAACTGAAGGTGGTGACAAACAAGTGAGTAAAATGAAAAACTTGATACATGTGAAGTAATGTAATTTATGTAAAATGCATTAAAATGAATTAATTGCACAATTAAGTGAGATTTGACAATAATTTCACTGAAAGAATCACAAAAACTGATGGAGTTGACATCTGACGGAGTTGACGAAATGCCAAACTACCTCAATGTACATGATGTTATTCTGAAGGAGGCCATATTGTAGCTCATCAGGCCCATGAAATCTCTACAGTTTACCAAAATTAAGCTTTTATTTCACAAAATTTCATCAAAGTTTTGTAAATTGTCAGTTATGGAGTTGACACATCATGGTTGTGACGAGCAATTTAGGAATAACACAGAAGAAAAAACTAAAGAATAACAAAAGCTAACCAGAGCTAACTAGCCCTCCTAGCAAAGGAAGAGAAAAGATGACGTCATGGGGTCCTCAGAAGTTCTGGTGCCCCCCAATAATGCCTGATTTTTTTTACATTCTTTTCATGTCTGATGGTGTTGACAAAAACTAGGAACAGATTTCAACGGAGTTGGAAAATATCTAAAAATTATTTTTAATTCAATTTATTGATACTTTTATAATTATTTGACTATTTATACTTAATTGTCTCAATATATAATTTTTGTGTTTCTTTAATTGTTTTAAACTATTATAATGTGTTGAGTTCTGCTTCTGGACAAGGGATTTTACAGGCATCATCCACCGACTACAATGTTTAAAATAAAAAAAAATATTCAGCAAACACCAGGAAAATATACATTGTTGTGCTCACATGAACCAGGTTAGTTTAGTCAGATATTTGAAAAAAATATATTTTGTATATATTCAAATTTTGTGCTTTATCCATAGGACCTGTTTTGTCCCTATTCTCAAGAATCACTGAAATACGTTTTATATAAGCTACTGTCATGATCCGTGTTTCTGTGCATTTATTTTAAGGTTTTTCTGTGTTCAGTTTCTGTCCTGAGTCTCTGTTGTTTCTATGTCTTCCCCGTTGATTGCTTCCCAGGTGTCTCATTCCTTGATTACCCTCCCTGTGTATTTAGTTCCACCTGTTGTCTTTGTCTCTTGTCGGATCCTCGTCGTATGTCATTTGTCTGCTTGCCACCACAGTCGAACTGTAAAGTCCTGTGTTGGTTCAGTTCTCGTTTTCAGTCCTCTGTCTTTCAGTTGCTACCGGTAATTAGCTGTGTGCTAACTCTCTGGCGTGCCGCCTGTGTTGGACTGTGTTTGAGCTCTCTTTATTAGATTCATCATCACCTTCATCACTACCTGGGTCGTCAGCGTTCATTCTCACCACCACCAACCACACCCCATGACAGCTACAAGCTACAATTGGTCAAAGCTTCTGGTGCAGCCCTATCTACTCATCCTAATGTTAATGCTAATATTAACAAATGCATCAAAAGCTAGTTTTCTAAATATTTATCCAAGCCTGTACATTTATTACATTTGCTTGCAGATATTGGTTTCATACAGATAGCTTATTTTTTCTTTTTGCATTTGAACTTTATTTAGCGTTGAATAAAGAAAAAAATACAAACATTTATTACCTCAATACAACTGTGCTGAAAAAGAACAAAAGATCTACTACAGACTGAGGCACAAAGTTACCAAACTGTCATTTTGTGTTCTGCTACAACCCCAAACTCTGAAATACTATAACTACGCTCATCATTCACTTGTCAACTTTCCTCATGTTTTAAACTCCACAATGAGTTTTCACGATCAGGAACAACAACTAGTCATAAAATATGGAAGTGCTTCAAAATCTGAAGAAAAATTGTAAGAGACTTAAACAAATATTAATTACTACCTCTACAAATATTATAAAGACACCTGTCTTTGTTATGGAAAAGTAAGCCTGTGTATTTTCAAGTTTTACCACATACTCTTACATCCAGACTTTGACTGGGCCGTTCTACCACATGAATATGATTTGAACACAATTTCAGCTCTGGCTGCTCCAACCTAAAGTCTACTTAAGGTTTTCTTCCAAGACTTCTCTACCTCCTGAAATCCATGACCAGAGCATGATGCTGCCACCAGGGATTCTTACTGTGGGGGATAATATGTCCATGTATTATCATTTTGTCATTTATTTTCATGTACGGCAGAAAATTGAGTTTTGCAATTCATCTGACCAGAACACCTTCCTCACAAGTTGTCATGAGAGAATATGCCATTGTTTGCATCTTAGGCTTAGAAGTCACATAAAAATTTTCACACTTCTCTGCTCTTCAAGCATCTGCCTTTTGCTATCAATCTTTGAAGGGAATAAGCAGACCGGGCAAATCCTCTGGCATCTGTTGGATCCAGTTTATCTTCCTTAGAGCCTCTTTACCTCAATGTTAGTGGGATCTCAGTGAAAAAGTCTTATCTGTCAAAGTCCAGGCGAGGTTATCAATCCTGACCTGTCTCAGGCTCTGGGAGCTCAGACCTCACACAGACCGGTGGAAAGAGGGGATGCTGCAGTCAGAGCTTGTTATTCCTTTGACTAGAAATAATTTTACAACATACTAACTAAGCTAAAAGAAACGCATTTAAAAGTAATTTTGATTTTTTTTTTCCAACCATCTTCTGTCACTTTCATTTCATCAGACAGGCTTGTTTTAATTGAAATTCCCCCTACAGTATCTGCGCTCAGCTTGACTACCCAGGTACAAATTAGTCAATTGTTATTCTTGTCAGAGAGAGGTCAGAAGCCTACACTTGCTCCATGTGTTTTGAGTTGGCCTGAGTGGCGAGCGGGGCGGTTAGTGTTGACTCTCCTGGTGAAAAGTGGCCTTGATCCATCTCAGCGTGGTCACTTCCAGGTCAGGCTGTTGGCAGAGTCGGCGCAGGGCGTGGAGGGGGGAAAGCAGGATATCAGAGACAGGCCAAATAAACAAACCCGTCAGCCGTAGCAGGGCCCTTTGACCTCCGCTGTCCCATCTGTTTTCTTATCTGCACCGCTGCTAATACTGAGAACAAGTGACACCTCTCTCTGGCAAGCACCAACTGTTTTTCTTCCACTTAGCTGCAGCAGATCTGCACTTGGTGAGGAATACAATATCCTATAACATGTGGAGACGGAGTTATGTTGGCATAAGAAATCGTTCTTATCTAGAATGAGAAAAACATCATTAGGCTTTTCAGATTTTGTCATGCAAATATGCTATATAGCTGAAATGAGTTTCCTTCTTTTTTTTTTTTTTGAAGACTTAAAGTCAAAGACAAATAAATCCTGTTTGATTTCATTTTGCAACATGGGGATCTTAACAGCTGGTGTGACATTTCAATAAAAGACAGCAGATTTGTGATGAATGGGAGGTCTCGTAGGCATTTTTGTGAAAAAGCAATAGATGAAATAGTTTAAAAAAAAAAAAAAAACACCAGCTGGGCCACTGGACAGTAACATGATGTGTGGCCAGTGGCACCAAAACCTTGTTACTCCCGTTTCCACCCTTTGTACTTTGTCAGGAAGGTCAGACAAGATAGATTACTATTGTGTTTGTACCCGGACACTTTAACCTATCCTTCGTTCTCCACCCTCTCTCCAGCTGTTGCTTCAGATTTGCTATAAAAGCCGCTAAGAACATTCTGCATGTGGAGGGGTGGAGAGGATAGGTGGCTGATGGTGCCAGTCAAATTTCGGGGGAGGAGTAGGGATCTTTTAATGATTCTCCCAGGAGACCAGAAGGGACAGGCTGAAGAGCCGGACCAGTGATGGGTACGAGATGCTGGAGGCAGAGGTTTGTGTAGTCGGCAGAATGAAGAGCGGGAAGGGAGGATGGCGGAAAGGGGGAGGGGGGGCTAAAACAAGCTGTCACATGGCAGGAGAAATCTGCCCCAGTTAGTCACATCTGCCGATGGGCACAAGGACGATGCCTGAGGGCTGCCAAGTCAAAGGTCAAAACATGGCCCTGCAGAGCATTCAGATCGTATATCAAACCCAGTCAATAAACTGGCTGCTGTCACTGTTACAGACACCAGTACTGGTGTCTTCTTTTCTACAAACTCCTTTCAAATGGAATCACTGCGATTTACAGTTGATTTGCTTCATTTTCAGGTTGCTTTTCTGGTTGTATTCTGTTTGTGATCTTTCTTTGATTATTTCATTCAATTAGCCAGTCTTGCCTTACAACAAAACAAAACAGACAAAAAAAAAAAAAAAAACCTGACAAATGATGGTTAAGATCTCATTTCTGTGAACTTACACTTCAGTATGTTGGTTTCAGGTTTGCTTGGGTAGCTCAGAATTTGATTTGTTTCCTTTTGAAGGCCGTTAAAATAGTTTGGCTTTGTAAACTTCTGAACTCCTTGGTCTCCAACACACCGTTTTTGCATTTTTCCTTTCAACACATTGAGCTTATTGGGAAGATGATTCCTTGTTATGCAGCCCCTTGTCATGTTAAGATAACTGGCAAATCAAAAATAGTTATCTCATTTTCCTTTGGCCAAACGGCAATCTCTCATATTCTGGAGCCCCTTCACTGTGAAGTTTATTTTTTCTGGATTATCTGATCTTGTTCTCCATTTCTACTCAAAAGTGAAGAATGCAGCCAACCCCCACCACCACCACCACCACCACCAGCCCTCAACCCTCCGGTCCTTCTGACCCTGTTCTGCTCTACCCGTCTGCTAGTCGGGCAAAGCCCATGACCCCCCAGTGCAGCTCCCTTGGTGACTAGTAATGGTTTATTTTGTGTCAAAGTGCATTTTGGTGTTACTCTACTCAGACTTGCAGGACAAATTCAGCAGTTGTGCAACCTAAACCTGTCATGAGCTCACATGTTTACAACGCTGGCATGCTATTGTTTGTGACACCTTTCAAATAAAAGGTAGCCAAGATGGACAGTGTTTACAGGATGCTGGGAGCTGCTAGAGGCTGTGGTTGGCAACTTTGTCTGTTGGGTTGGTGTTTGGAGGCAGATTTGACAGCTGCTGAGCCTATCCGTGCCTGCCCTGTGCAGCCCAAAGGTACCTGGCATGACACTTCAGGGTCGCCATGTCTTCTACTTTGTTATAGTAAAAGGTATTGCTTTGAAGAATACACAGTGTTTTGCAGTTAGTGCCCTTTAACATTTTACATATTTTATCGCATTACGGTCACACCTACATCTCTAATTAATCGAGACTGTGATTGACCAGCTGAAAATACAGCTGAAAGGAAAATGTTTGGTATGAGCTGAAAATCTCTGCTGTTTTTTTAGAGTTGCCAAGGGCCCCATTGACTGCTTCTCTCAAGTGATGGCCTCATTGGCCAACCTGTCAATTTCAGTGGATGGCTGCGTTTTGGTGAGTCTGCAGTTTTTCCACGGGTCTTTCATCTTCAGATGGTTAAATTGGTTCATGACATATTAGGAGTTAACCCTGATTTAAAATTCTCAATATTTCATGGCTCAGCTAGCTGGTGTCTGGTGGCCTTGATGACGTCCACTGATGCTTACAAATGTTACTCTAACAAACTTTGTCCTACTAAAAGTGTGTGGTTGCAACAGTAGAAAAAAAAACATAATAGTTAAGGAAATTTCAATACTTTAAATAGAAACAGATCTGTTGTCTGAGCTGCACATTACTTTGTGCACTGCGGCATTTGTTTTTGAACCTCGTCGTTGAAACACGGATTTAAAACGGAATACTCTTCTTGATGTGTGTTGAGTATGAGCAGCTCTCTAAAATGTTGATTCTACTCACATTTCCAGCACTTCCTTTCCAACTCAGCACCTCTAACACAGCAAAAAAAAAAAAAAAAAAAACAATCCTACCCTGATAATATAAAAGAAAAATCTACAAGAGGCTCTCTAGATGCAAAAAACAAAACAAAACAGTTTTTTGTTGTTTGTATCATAGTTATTTTTTGGGGTTTGCATTGTTATCATTATTTTAGCTACATGTTGAAATATAACTGACACTGAGTCAGTTTCCATCCCCCGGTGTGTCAAATGTGCTGTAACAGTAGCAGGTTTGCCCCCTTCTACGACTCCCACTGGTCTGCTCCCTCTCTGTTTGGTGACCATCTGTTGCCTGAAATCTTACAGGATGATCAGCCTTTTCTCCTCCTTCTCCTTCATCATCTGTCCTCTGCTCTCCCATTTCTCCTCCTCCTCCTCCCCTGTAGTTTTCTGTTCTATATCTCGCTGGCCTTCCTCTACTTCCTCCACCCACAGTGTCAGCTAATTAGTAAGGGGAGGTGGTGAAGAAAGGGCAGTACAAAGACCTCGTCTGGCCCACCCACTGGCTTCTTTCCACCTTCTCCTTAGCCCTCATTTTTAACTTAGCCCTGTCTTAGTCATTTGATTACAGCCACGAACAACAGGACACAAAGGGCTAATCATAGGATACAATGGGCTGAGTTGTGTCGCTCACCTTTGGGACAGTCCCCTTCCCGTCCCACCCTGTCCACCTTTGCTATTATTCTCTGGTCTGCTGCTCAAGAACTGGGTCTTTAATCTAGTTGCTGGTCAGTGGAGCAAACGGTCTGTTTCCTTTGCCTTTCATTAAAAGAGAGACTGATTTTCAAATTTGCCCTTCCTCCGTTATTTTTTGATTATATCAGATACAAACTGCTAAGACATTCATTTCATGACATCACAGAAAAATTAAAAGCACGCAGTTTATTAAATAGGTAAAAGAGGGTAATTACATTACAACAAACTAAAATATTTAAAATTCAGTTTTGTCATTCTCTCCAGAAAATGGAACTCATAAATAGACTCTCTGTCGACCGAACAGGACACAATCTTTTTAAAGATCGGTAATCTGTGATCGGCTAGAAACTGCAATCGGTGCACCCCTGCTAACCCCTGTAATCAATATTTTGAACATTTGTTTCTTTAATTGTTTGGCTTTTCTATGGCCTTACAAAATGTTTAGCTGCTTTTTGTACTTTATTTACTTATTAACCAGTGTTTTTTTTCTGTCTTGGTTCAGTTGAGTTTACTGTGAATGAATCCCTTTGTGTTGATATAAAAACCTACAAAAAATGTGATTAAAATTGTACAAAAGGAATAAAACAATGCAAAATAATAATAAATAAATAATGAGCAGTTTTGAATTAGACAACACACATGCAAGCTGGAATTGAATGCAAAACAGAAGCTTTATGTTCAGATTAGGACAGTTAGATAAAGCATACGGAGAAATAATATCAAGATTATACCTCACCACTGAACTCCTCCACCAATAACAGAACGACCAAGCAGTTTTTAGAGAAGCCTTCATGTTACATTTAAACTCTGATCTGTTCTGGATAATAATTAATATATTAATCAGTTATTTGTAAACTTATTATTCACCATTGTTGAGGTAAGTCTGAAATCTAATCAGAAACACTGCAACTGTGTATGTGTGTGTTTTTTTTTAAATAGGTTTAAAGTTATTTTCAAGGTCAAAAATGTCAAAAAAATCAAAACACATTGTCCAAATTAGAAGTTGGATGTAATTGTGAAATCGGGCCAATAGGCTTGTTTTTCACCCTGCCAACATGCCATTCCTCCTGCATGATTAATACACTGGGCAATTGAAATGATGGCCAGCAAGCCAGTTGGATCCAGCTGAAGGGAAAGTTGGCTGTGTTTTTATCTAAAATGTGTTGAGACTTGCATGATATTGGAACAAAGCACCCACACAGTGAGGATGTCATACCGTCTCATTGAAGTCGGCAGACTAGAATTACAGCATGCACCTTTGAAGCTTTGGAACCGTTGAGCAGAAAACATAGCTATCATCAGAATACTTTCCATAACAAAAGAAAACTAAGTTGTCACAAAACGTACCACCTTAACGGATTTATAGTGAAAGAAAATCCTCTTTATGAACATGACAGCATATAATTTGTTGTCAGAACTGAGTGCCAGCAAAGAAAGTTAAAAAGAAACTCTTCTAAACTGTCAAATCCAAAATCAAAACAGGATGAATAAATCAAGAAACTGTTTGAATCAGAGTTTATAAAACTGCTTTCTGACAGATTCCATATCATTTGATGAAAGTTACTCATTCAGATGTTGGGTTACTCATTGTGTGAATCTTTGATGCAGTGCTTTATTCACCTTGGTCAATCCTGCAGACAAATCATCGAAGGTAAATCATTGATAGTCATGATTCATTCAGATGAAGAATATTACATTTCATTAAAACAAATGTAGCTGGATCCATGCTAAAGGTCGTGTTCAAGGGTCAGGGCGCGTGGTTAACCATCTCCATAAACATAATAAACTGTAGAAACAGAAGAGTCCTGCAACGGCCTTGAAATCAGCCATAGAGGACCAATAAAACAGGGTGTATGAGGAGGATTTGGTAATCCATACCTGTTGTATTCTGACCAGTCACAGACCTTTAATAAAGACTTCAGTAAATCATGTCAGTTTGTGAAAAAAACATGTCTCCTTCAGGGAGAAAATGGGAAACGTGATATTTTAGGCTTTGATACGAAACTGACTGGAGACAAAGGTCTTTGTTTGCCGTGTCATGCATGCAATTTGTTGTCTTTCACTTTTGTCTGATCTTTTATTTGTCCTTATTACCAGCACAACAACGGTATAATTTGTATCATACAATTTGACATACTATTTTAAAAGATATTATTTCCTGGACCTTGTATAACGTGCAGCATGTCAATGCTTTTGTCAGGGTGTTTTAGCTTGCGTTTTTAATTGTCTCCTAACTTTGCTTTGCCAATGGGGTAGAATTGGAATTTCCCCATGTTACGCAATGACTTAATGTCTTGACGAAAAGTGACAAACTGGAGCTCGATACCTAAAAGACAAATCTTACAAGAGAGAGAATAAGAAATATTGAAAATAGTAGGAGGAAATGGAATCAAAAGCCACAAAATAAATCTATCAGCTTTTAGAAAGCAATCTGATTTATGCAAATTGATATCAGCTGTTTTAGTGCAAAGTGTTTTCAATACTTATTCTCTGTTATTCCATTGTACAATTTAATGTATTGACTTATTTATGTTGAGTTGATTTTTGTGTGTGTCTGATAATGATAATGACAATGATATATATATATATATATATATATATATATATATATATATATATATATATATATATAAAATACATTTTTCTTTTTTAAATACCCGAAAACAGTACATTTCTGGGAGGGACGAAGTGGGCTGATAAAAACTTGCTTCATATCTTTTGTCCAGCCCTCCTTTTTCTTTTTTTTTTCTTCCTCTGCAGGGTGTGACAGAATGAAAATTTTGGCACAGATGAAGTAATATGCAGTTAAATTTAATCTTTAGAACTGCAGAGCAGTAAAAGGGTTTTACCTCAGTTTGATCAGATTCTGAACCCCTGAGAGGGAACAAACCGTGTTGAACCAACATCACTAAGGTGGACCCTTCAACCACCTGAACAGAAGGATACACTTTTAATTTTAGTTTCATTTTTACATAGAAAATCTGACTCTTGCAATTGTTCTGATGGTGTTCCATCAGAAAATTACCCTCCTTTTGTGGAACCTGGACTGAATTAAACTTCCGTGTCGCTCAAACAGACCTGCTTCTTCTCAGCTTTTCCGTCTCCATCCTGCCTCTTGTGTTTACCCCGTATGTGCGTGCGCTCAGTTCGAGCAAAGCATACGAGTGCGTTTCAGCTTGTACACAATGCTTTGCTGGTGTGTTTTGAGTCTAAGATGTGTGTATCAGTGCACCTCTGTGTGTGTGTTTGTGTGGGTGGGGTTGAAGCGGGCGAGCTGGATTGTGAGATTAAGCAGGAATGGCTTGGGGATCACACTGCTTCTCAGAGGAGGAAGGGTGGGAGTGGGAGGGGAAAGGAGGACTAGAAGGTGGGTAAACGAGGGTGGGCTGGGAGTGGGGGGTGGTGCTGTAAAAGGTAAATCTTTGGTCCCTCAGAATAATTTGATCCCTCGGCTTGGCTGGCTGTTCTTGACTGTGTCTTGTTCCGTCCATCACTGAACAATGCAACTGGAGTAACGTTACAGGTCGGAGGGGAACACTGATTCTCCAGATTGTTACTCACTGCCCCCATCTCCTTCCTCCCCTCTCGCCACAAACACACAAGCTCCATCTCTTTCTCACATTGTAGCTTTAACTGGACGATCTTTCTCCCTCTTTTCTCTCCCCCGCCACCCCCCCCGTACTTTCATTCTCATTGTGCTTCTCTGCCCAGTTTAATGTTGATTCAGTAGACAGGTAGTTCACCGTAACCCCAGCTCCACCACCCACCCTCTCTTCTTTTTTTTTTACACAGCCCCATGTGCATTCCTTTGTAAAGCTTCAGTATTAAGCACAAGAGTCCTGACCCCTCTAAACACACTATTCATAACACACTGTTCGCTCTGCTCCTTTGTTTAAAGTTCTGACCCTTGTCGGACCTTTTCACAAGAGGGCTCTTCGTTTCACAATGCATGTTTGTTTAAACTGATTCCTCCACAGCCGAGTGGCATTTTTCCCGTAATCTCCTCAGAATTGGTGTACTTCTTGTTTTTGTGACGTCGACGAACGAAACAACCAGTACCTCTCACCTAATAAAATACGCAATGGTTGAGGGATTCTGATCAGTTTTATGTTGCACACGACAGTTACATGCAATAAACTGACTTGTCATAAGTTATTCATAATGACTGGTGACAGAGCAATAATGTGCCAAACCAACTTAATTTTATTGTTGGATTTGATTGCTGCTTGTTCAAGACACACACTGCCTTGTATCGGAGTATCTGGTTTGTCTCAGCCCTGATTAAACTTGTCGGAAAAAGTGAAGGATGCATGAACAGATGAACGCATGAACGGACGGGCACCTCGCCCATTAAGTTTGGGAACTTTTCAAACTGTTTGTAACATCAGCAGTATAACTTTCCCTTCCCTCATAAAACCTTCTTCTCATGTCATGCATTGGAAATCAAATCAGATCCTCAAATGAATTGAGTCTTTTAAGTTTACAGCAACAAATACATTTTCCTATTTTGCAGCTTTTTTCCCCTCCTCCGCTCAAATGCACCGATAGTCCATTAGTACCGTTCATCATTAACCTCTCTGTGTGTGAGCTGTGAGTCCACGTGGCTGTGTTAGTTTTTCCTCCCTGCAAAAACACAATCATTTCCCAGCGCTAAGAGCCCTTAATGGACTGGAATGGCCACTCTGAGGCTCATTAGCATTAGCCAGCTTCCTACTCACCATTAATGGAGAAATGCTCTTTATATTTATAATGCTTTTACAGAGCAAGACGATCAATATCATAATCTACACGATTGTAGAATATGAAGCGAGCTTTTTTTTTTTTTTTCCCCTTCTTGCATTAGGGAGAAAGTATTGGTTTGAGCTGGAAAACATGAAAATACACTGGTGAGGGTGTGGTAGTTTCTCAGAGGGGAATGAATGAATCCAGGCATTATTGAATTTTAAAACTTTTGACTAGTTTTGGTTTCTTGCATCAGAAATTGAGTGGCACCCAAACTTACTTTCAAAAAGTACATTTTTGAAAAGAACGAATAAATAAATGGAAGAAGATTGACACATCATGTGAGTTTATTTATGCAAAAATAAGATCTGTACTGTGTCACGAAAGTTAGTTTTGGCTTTGGGTAGCATTCCTCTGAAATTCTCCTTTAGATCTCAGTGAAAAATGTCAAGAGTGTGTATAAGATAAGCAAGTGGGCTCCGTTTTCATCTGAAGGGGGTTCCCCAGCACCTCTGCTTCCCCAGTGTGTGAAAGTGTTTGTGTGTGCTCAGGAGGTGTGTGAGAGATTTCTCCTCTTGTGTTATCGCTGGTGTTGAGAAGTGGGAACCAGGAAGGGGGCTGCGAGACCCCCGTGAAGGATCCCATCATTACTGCTTGCAGATCACTCATATAGACCTAATCTCGGAGCTTAGACTACGAGAGTCCAACCGTGCACTCGGAAGACACGCACACAAACACACGCTACAAAACAATTGGGACTGAAGCACTAAATGCAGAGAATCGCAAAAGTATCCAAATCCCTTCAACTTTTACATGTTTTCCCCTCCTTCAATGATCAAATCAACTTATTTTATTGGAATTTTATGACATATGAATGTTTAGTGCATAATGATAAAGTTGAAAGAATTTTTTTTTTTCTTCTTACAATTCTTTACATCTACCTAAAATACTTTAAGCATTAGTCAGAGAAGGAGTCAGAGGGACCATGGTAACTTTGGAGGAGCTGCAGGGTTCCAGAGCTCAGGCTGGAGAATCCGTTGATATAATAATTATTTGTTGTGTGTTTCACAAATTTGAAACACACAAATAGAGTGCCATGGAAGAACTATTTATGAGACAGACATAAGGTCCAAATAAGTGTCCACTTGAACTGTAGAGGGAATATAAAAAAATATCGAAGACACGATCAAAATTGAACATTTTGGCTTTTATGTGTGAAGGAAAACTTAACATCTCTCATCACCATGATCATCCCATTCTACGGACAAAAATTTTCAATATTTGTAAATCTGGAGGAAGTATCCCGCAACAGACTGGCAGCTGTACTTTCAGCATAAGGCGGTTTTACAAATTGCCTCAGTGGGATTGAATACAAATGAAACAGGCTCTTCTCATATTTTTGTTGAAAACGGTCTCATTCCAGCCGCTTAGCATTTATGCACTAATTTGTGTTGGTACATCACATAATTCTCCCCCAGAGGCCATACATTTTGGGTTGTGACATAATGTGAAGGTTTGAGGGGAATACGTGTGCTATGCAACGCAGCTTCACAGAAACACACCTTTCAATATGTTTCAGTACAGTTGCAGGAATATTTAAAAGGATGGTGACACAAACACACATGGCCCTGCTGAGAAAAACCAGGAAGCTGTAAAAGCCCACAGCAACCACGGTGGTCCACCATGATATGTTTTTTTCTGTATCTGGTTTTACTGTAATGGACCACAAAAACCACATCACTCACCACGACTCACACACTACATTTTTTTTTTTTAAATTATGATCAGTCAGTTTTTCCCTTTACATGCAGATCATTTGTTTTCCTCTCTCACCTTCCTGTCAGTCTGCAGCTGTTGTGTTTGTTTTGGTCTGCTTCACTATTTTTCAGGGTCTCTTCTCTCCATTTTGCTTCCATTTTGTGTTGACATCGTCACTTAACACTCATTACAATATTCTCATTTCCTCTTCATCACCAAGGAGATTCATGTTATGTATGATATATTTGGACCAGCTGTGTCGGTTCCCCCTGTCTTCACTTCCTGTGCGGATAGTAACTTCTTCAGCAACTTTGCCTCCGGTGCGTATTGATCAGTGCTGCTTAAATAAGTCATGTCATTAACCTAAATGACTATGGAAGCAGAAAAGGATACCTGGAAAACAGAGACTGGCCTTTCAAGGAATCCCCAGAGCTTGTTAACATGTTTATTCCTCAAAGATTTAACTCGGATGTTTTTTTTATTGTGATGAAAATGTGGGTTGATGGCA
Source organism: Poecilia mexicana (assembly GCF_051168715.1). Classification (NCBI taxonomy): domain Eukaryota; kingdom Metazoa; phylum Chordata; class Actinopteri; order Cyprinodontiformes; family Poeciliidae; genus Poecilia; species Poecilia mexicana. Next base: position 27,542,152 of record NW_028263372.1, on the reverse strand, counting down.
AGATAAATCACATCATTAAAAGTAAAGTGCGATTACTTTTGCCCCACTTGTCACTTGTTTCTGTTCTCTAATAGCTCATAAGTAAGTAACATCATTTTCTCATAAATGTAATGCAGAGAGAAACCAGCTTTGTTCTTGTGCTATTTCCTTTAATCTGTTCGTTTCTTCTTAAGCTAAATGCAATGCTTTAAATAGCATCTACTAAACTTTATAATGGTTCTAAGTGATAACTACCCTCATTTAGCACAATGTAAACAAAAATTAAGTCAAATTAAAAGTATTAAAGCCTAGCCCTGTGGTTTACTCTTAGTGTTTTTTGTTTATTTTACATTATATTTATTCACAAATGTTTTGAGGGTGGGAGCTTGGACCAAATCTGATTCAAAATGATCAGAAACGATGGAATTATACAATGTTTAATATGTATCAAAGTTCATCTCGATAAACTTATTTTGATAACATTCTGAAATTGCCTGAAAACACAAGCTGTTAGTTGATACATTTGTGGACCAAAAGGAGTGAAAGTTTTAGTTTTTAAGCATTTGATTAACAAGGGAAAAGTTGTGATCTTTTAGTGTTGGATGCATCAGTCAGAGGAGGCGATCAAGAAAAAAAAAAGGGTCATTCTGTCACAAAACTGCATTGTGCCTGTAAGAGCGCTCGTCAGTTTTATGTGCAGGTCTGCAAGCAAAGCACATTTATCTTGTTCTGCACTGAGGAATGACTGCAGTGCTCAAAGCAAGAAGTCTATGCTTTTGTTTACATCACATCAATAACCAGCTCCTCAACCTGCAGCCAAAATATGCATGTAATGTGCATGGACAGTCTCTAAGACATTGACTGTAAAGGTCCCTAATAAATAAAGACAAGGTTACACATACGATATTAGTAGCTTTTGCCATTTGTCTGCATGCTGTCATTCTTTCAACCTCCCTCGTTCCCTCCCTTATTTCCTAATTTTCTCCTTTCTCTTTCCTTTTTCTCCTCTCTGAATGCTGTATCCCCGTCCATGTGTATTCTGGACTATTTAAATACACTATTATGTAAAACTTATTTTGGATAAATCTTCTAATCTTTATGAGGAGTTAACATGTTCCTCTATGCAAAACTAAGACTGAACTCTGACTGGCTCAAGTTTAGGCTAAAACTGCAGCAGTTTGTAGGACCAGCTGCGTAAGTACAAATGATTATCAAGTGTATTTTCTTGACAGTATTCTAAGTTATCATTGTTTTGATGGGTTTCAATGAGCTATCTTGTATTATGTTCTTATTGTTACAAATAATGAAAATTAGTTGAAGTATAAGGTATATATTGTATGTCCCTATAAAAATAAAAATATCCAGGTCAATTTAATTTTTGTTTTTTCCTGTCGTTAAATGTAGAGAGAGAGAGAGATCTTAGTTTTTCTGTTGTTTGCAAGTTCTTGCAGACACCAGTAGGTGCTGCTGAAGAGCAGCAGTGGTGTAACTGGTGTGTGTCCCCACAATCTGGGCTGAACACCAGCCTCCTGTCAGCAAACCAGACCACAACTCACCAAGTGTGGAGGGAGACACTGACAGAAAAATACCCACAGCGAGCACTAAGTGCTGGTTCACACCTGAGGCAGTGCTTTCACAGTACAGACAAACCACCTCGTCTTTCTCCTTCTGTTTGTGCCTCCCTCTTGCACCTGAATAAAGATAAAAATAACATAGTAGGTGCAATAATACATGTTTGTCTAAAACAAAAAACAAGTTCCGTTTAGTGATCCTTTAGTTATCCTAAAATTGTTGGCAACTTTTGTGATCTTAGGTGGAGAAACATTCAAGTCCCTATTAACTATTTGTAGACAGTCGTAAGTGCGGATACATTTTTGTGTCCCATTTTTCCCATTTTTAAAATAGGTTTTCATTTTAATTCTGTGAAACTTGAAAGATTAAAATGGAAATTCAAGGTGCCATCAAATTGTGCCTAATTTCTCCACTTACATCTGATTGGCATCATTACTGATGCCATAAAGTGCCACTCTGCCGTCCTTATGATCCTTTCTCAATATTAGATATAATCTCTAAAGTTATTTATTAGGCTGCCTCCTTGCAAAATCTGTAATATAATGTAAAACTGATCATATTAAAAAGGCCATTTCAGCTAGATGTTTTGTGTGTCTTTAAAACGTACACCTCTTTAAAACCTTTTGATGTAACGTGATATCTTTTTACCATCGCAGATGCGACCTCAGCAGAAAGTTTCATCCTGCGTACAAATCAAAGGACGACACCGTGTATATCATAAGTCTGCTGAGCACTCTCCTGATCTTCCAATCCACCTTCTTATTTTCTGTATTCGCTGGGGGGGTCCACTTTGAACTCGGGGATCCGAAGGTTGGGTGCATGGCCCTGAGCAGGCTAATCCCCCATGATCCCTCACCACATGTGGGATCTTTTGTCTTTTTACTTGAACTCAAATTTTACTGCCTGAATATATTGTAACTCTTTCAAGTGAGCTCGATATCAGTTTCCACATTAGCTCTGGACAGTTAGGATTGACTGCAGATGCACAAAGAAATTGTGAGATTAATGATAGGTTGAGATAGGTTGAGAGAATGGTGCATATAGGCAAGTAAGGGAATTGTCTAAACTAAAAAAAAAAAAAATGTCATTTGCAGCTTCGCTAATCCTCTTTCACCTCACTCAGATGAGCCATCTGTTGAAGAATTCAGATTGGACTTCAGGAAGATGTTAAATAAGATCGACTACAGTGCCATGCAAAACTGTTCGTAAGCCTTAAACCTTTTCACATTTTATCACATTGCAATAATTTCAAAAGAAAGTTGCTTTTTCTTTATTATTGGGGTTGTGTAGGAATAATTAAAACTAAGTGGTACTCTTAAGAGGGGAAAAAAGTTATGACTTTGCATGCATGTTGTGGAACTTGCGGAACCTTTACACTTACATCTGCAAGTTTTTTTTTGTATATTTCTACCAGCTTTGCATATCTAAAAAATCTAAATCTTTGCACATTATTATTTAATCTTAATCTCAGCCAGTTTGGATGGGGGATCATGTGAACTGCATGTTTCAAGTCTGCTAATATTAAGATAGTGATTATGCTTTGTTCTAAAACATTTAATTCTGATTTCTGACTGTATGTTCAGGATCATTGTCCTGCAGGAAGGTGGACCACTGCCCCACTCATAAATCTCCTGCACAGATTGTCTTTCAGGATTTTCCTGTATCTCGCTCCATACGGCTTCCTATCATCTCTGATCAGCTTTCTTGTAACTGCTAAAGAAAGGATATCCACAGCATGATGCTGCCGCCCTTTTTCCCAATGGGAATGCGTGTTCATGGTGATGTGTAGTGACGGTTTCCCCATATTTTGATTGTTGAGGAATTCGGTTTTGTTCTCATTGAAGTGCAGCTTCTTCCACTTGTTTCCTCCTCTACATGATTTGTGCCAAGCTTCGAACAGGATGTCTTATTTTAGTGAAGCCGACTTTTTTGACAGAGCTGGTAGTTATCCTACCAACATGTCCTCTCACTTGCTATGGATCTCTGCATCTCCTCTGGCATTAACATGGATGCCTGATAATGTTTCTTCTGGTCTAGCATGTTAGTTTAAGTGGATGACCACGTCTCAATAGGTTTGTAGTTTTCACAACACTCTACATTACAGATGATGACTTGAACATCCTCTATCTATAATATCTGTGAAGTTTTTAAAATTCCTTAAAACCTGTTCCTGCTTTGAAGTTCTCCACAACTCTATCCCGAAACTATTTGCTATAATCATTGGTCTTCATAGTACTGTTTTGGTAATGTTCTCTGACAAACCTCTCAGGCCTTCGCTGATCAGCTCAAATTAAACTTCTCACTTCCAAAGATGGTTGCTTGCACTACTGGACTTTATTTAACGGTGGTCCTAGATTATGGGTGCTAAATAGATGTTTCGTTGCCATGAATAAATCCAAATTTCAAATACTGCATAAAGTGTTTCCTAAAACTACACACTTCCATTTTTTTTTTTTTTTTTTTTGTATTTCTTCAGCCTGGATTGCATCCAATAATTATTAGCCCCCAGTTATCCCCTACCAGGGTGCCAGTGGACCAGCAGCCACTGACAAGGTTAAGCTGTTTAGAGTAGGTGAAGAGATTACACAGCTTATTATCCACATCTCTCTCTCTCTCTCTCTCTCTCTCTCTCTCTCTCTCTCTCTCTCTCTCTCTCTCTCTGAGTCTGTCTCTCTGCCCCCCTCCCTGCCCCATGCTCCCCGCCCCCAGCATGGCTGCATGGGGCCACTCCGAAATTTAATACCATGTCTACAACCAGATAAGGCTTTCTTACGGACAGATTAACAATATGCCCATTGTTTGTTTCCCCTGTGCAGTCTTGCAAGCAGGCAAATACAGGCAGCTGAAGCTCGAAAGCCAAGGAGTCGGGTTGTCCGAAGTGAACTCTAGCAGAAAGAAAGACAAACGTTTGAGAAAAAGGGGCCAAGCAGAAGAAAAGAGGAGCAAAAAGATCGAAGGGAAGGCAATGACAGAAGAAAGACAGGCAAACAGTGGGGGAGAAAAGAGGAAGGGGAACAGGGAGAGGGAGGAATTTGGCAGATAGTCTGGAAGTACCGGGTCAAGCGCTGCATTTTTCCTCGGTAACAAGAGACTGGGGAAGGCATGTCAGCAGCCAAATTGCCCCTCAAGCCCACTGACAAGAACTGTCAGCAGAGAGAGAAGAGGGACTCTGTCTGGCCTGCTCTCATGCCAGGGTTAATCACTGGCAATTACAGAGAGGAGGACCAATCAAAAGGCCATGATGGTGCGGCGCCAAAGTGTGTGGCCAGCGGTGCTTAGGTGTCATAAACCACTGAGACGTTAACCAACTCTCCATCCAACGCCTTAGGAAAAAAAAAAAAAAATGGTGGAGGATTTTACATGTGATTTAAAGTTCATTCGAATGTTTGAAGTGGACCCAGCAATGAACACGACCACCGCCTGTGTGTGTGTGTACAGAGGTAGTAGAATTACATGGGTGGGGATTCAGAGGTGATGAGGCTTTAAATCGGAGGGGTCCCCAAAGTACCCTGTGGTCCTGAGCACCTGGTGTCAGATCATGTCAGAGGGCGCGGGGCCAAAAATTTCTAAGCAGAGCTGTGAATCTGAGCGAGTGATGAAAATGAAACAGTGCAGATGGATGCAAAAAAAAAAAAAAATGCTGCACTCTTACAGGGTAGAGAACCTTGAGCACTATTCAACACCATCCACTTCACAAAATATAAAATATTGTGAAAATTATAACCTATAGTGGATGGTATACATATAGAATAAAAAAAAATGCAATAAAATTTGTGATTGTAACATGTAAAAATTTGAAAATATTCAGGGATTGAGAATACTTTTGCAAGACCACTTCATAAACATTCGTTTTTCACATAAAAAAGTTTCTAAACCGCAAATCAGCTGTGACAGTGAAATTTGTTAGATGTGAAAATTTGGCAACAGATTTTATGTCAAGATTACTTTGCAATCTTGACATAAAATCCATCCATTTTCTTTACACCCTTGTCCCTTAGTGGGGTCGGGTGCCTATCTCCAGCTAACGTTCCGGGTAAGAGGCAGGGTACACCCTGGACAGGTGATTTATGCATTTGGAGAGGCCAATTAACCCAGAGAAAACACACACATGCACAGGGAGAACATGCAAACTCCATGCAGAAAGACCAGGGACAGGAATCAAACCCAGAACCTTCTTGCTGCAAGGCAACAGCTCTACCAACTGCGCCACTGTGCAGCCTGTAAAACTAAATCATTTTATTAAAACATTGGCAATACTCCTTTGTTTATTCTTCCTGCTGCAGTCTTATAATATTACAACAGTTTGTTTTCATAGCTCAGTTTTCTGCAAATATCTCCTGCGGTTTGTATGTGAATTAATGACACTGGTTAGATTTCAGCCTTACACATGCTGAATATTCATGAGGTTTGCGTCGAGTTGCTGAGCAGCATAGACTTCTTTTTGTATTCACGCGGTGACAGTTGACAGCTGTTTTTCCCTTAATAAGATTAGGCTAAAGAAATTACTTGTGCACTCTTTAATCTGCTATTTAACGGAGGGGGCCACCTGGGGCCAGCCTTATCCCATCCACTCTGAATGGCTAATCAAAGAGGGCTTGATTCGCACAGGGACAGAGGCAGCACTTGAGAGCACATGAAATCTGTGCCCGTAAAAGGGTGATAAATGTATGATTCCCAAGTGTTTCATTTTTTGTGTTTTAGTTGACGTTTTTATTTTGTATTCAGTAGTAAAAGTGGGACATTTTCCTCCATTTATTCCTGTGCTCAAATAAAGCTTGCGCAGCATCTCCAAGTGAAATCAATGAAATTGGAGATATATTTGTGTTGCAAGTAATGTTTTACACGGTAACGTTCCCTCATCCAAGCTGTAATGAGAGTCAATACACAGTTACGGCAAAAGATACAAAAAGTGCCATACTTAACACATTTTTGCTTATTTGAGTAAAATGAAAAAAATTGAAACTTCAAATCTTGTGGCACCGGTTATACAGCAGGGATAATACATATTAAACAGACCACACTTTTCTTTCCACATTTTGCATTTTTGATAGTCTATTTTCATGAACTGAAGCAATATTTGACCAGTTGCATGAATCATCCGGCCCTAGATTCTCACACAGCCAGTTTATTTATAATGATTTAAAAGAAAGACAAGTGGAAAATGTGGGTTGATCCTGATGAGCCGCATCGCTTTCAAAACTGATATTTTCTTAATATTGAACAGCCCCGATCAATATCACTCAAAGTAACCTAAGTATTCTCAAATTTAACTCAGGAGTTCTTTATCCACTTAATTTATTTACTAATATGGATTTATTTCCTTGTGTAAATTAGTTACTTGAATGAATTTCATGCAAGTAGACCAATTAGAAATGCAAGTTTGGAAAAAGTGGACATTTTCAGAACTCCTTTTCTGTGCTATAATTTCTGAGCATTAGGATGTCTGTATGTACCTCATGTGAAACTGTCTGAGTCCTAACACACACATTTTGCATCCACACATCCTTTGTTTGCTCTCAGGATGGCGCTCACCATGTTGGTTTATGTGGTTTGTGGAGTTGTTTTGGGCTGGTTGGATGGAATTAACACTGGCACAGCTGCACAAGTGGCTTTTATACGGGCCAAATTCACAGACAACTCCAGGCTTGGGCCATTGCCCAGAAAGCACAGTTTGGTTTTCGAGAAAGAGTCTCACCTTACCCATGCGTGCTAGCCGACAGGAACCAAAATTAACACTGCCCAGCGCTAACAGTCACTTCCTTCTTTCCTTTCATATTCTACCACCTCTTGCTGTTTCTCCTCCCATCATCCATGTCCTCTTTTCCTCTGATGCCGTCGTTTTTCCTCTCTACTGTCCTCCGCACTTCTCCTTTTCCTCTCATGCTCTGCTGCCCCTTACACACCCTCCAACGTAACAGATTGTTATCAGCCGGCTGTGATCTGAGCAGACATGTCACATCATCTCATGCTATTGGCTGTGTGCCTCTCAAATCAGTTGTGACAGTTTCCTATTACATTGTTTACCTGGCTGTAAGGGGAAGCAGCCTTAGTTAACCGATGTTCAAATCTGCTCGATCTGGGCCAACCGCAGCACCATGCAGCTTCTTTAGGCTCATGCATTTTGTGGTTTATGATGTCTACTGTTATTCCAGAAAGGATTGCTTTGAGAATTAGTACCACATGAAGAAAGCTATCATGGACGTTGAAATGTTTATGACAAAGAATGGAGAAGCTCTTTGCTTTAAAATATCACAGACCTGAGCCTGATGGGCGAAATTCAATTTCAGGTCGGAACGTTGAACATGTCTTGTTTTGAGTGAAGTTTGGATGATATTGGACCTTTAAGACAGAAACACAACAGATGAAAAGAATTACTGCATCCCAACTAATAGATCTGAAAGCTGACGGTCCTCAACAGGTTACAATTTCGCATCCGATCTAAAACTTTGTCTTGACTTAATGTAGGACTTTTAGGGCGGTTCGAAGGGCACGTATAATCATTTTAATTTTTCCTCTTTGATTGAATTAAGTTTTGCAGTAATATACATTTTTATGTTGGAAATTATGAAATAAATTAAAAAGTGGGAAAGAAAAAAGGCAAGGAGATGGTGATTTATCAAAAAGCCATTTTGTTTCAGGAAATTAAACATTTTGAAAAGCATTGGATAGATTGACTGATTTATTTATGTAGGTTTTCTGGCTTTAGAATAAGATAACTAGACACTAGACTTTCATATATATATATATATATATATATATATATATATATATAATTTTTTTTGCTTTCCCCCCATAATGGAAATTACACTGGTATGAATAATAATATTACAGGTAAAAATAAAACTGAAAAGTTGGCTTAGCAAAAGATAAAGCTTTTGCTAAACCTCACGAGAAAGTACAGAATGTATTAAGGTGCATAATTTAACAATTCTCAGGCCAGTGGCTTGCTGTTCATGGGAACTCCCTTCGTCCCTGCCTGCTATCTCTGCAGATAGGTCATCAGGTCAGAGAGATTAGATTGGGGATAACATGACAGAATTTGGCATGTGAGTGAAACGGTTTCTGTCTGCTCCTTCCCCACTCATTCCAACTTCTTCTTCTGCTGCTGCTGTTGCTTCTTTTAGATGTTCAGTGCTGCTTTGCAGCTTATGTTTTTACTAAGTTTTAGATAACAATGGACAAATTAAACATCAACTGTTAATTTTAAACAGGTGACAAGAAACAAAAGTGTGTAATCTTGTGGATTAATGTGCTGCATTAGTGAATACAGTTTACTGTTGTGTCGTATTGTAATGGAGCTGGTAATGCATCACACCAGCCTGCACTTCCTCCTGAAAGTCAGTCAGATTGAATGACTGTAGTGGCATATGCTTATTACAGTCCAATGAAAAAGTATTCATACCCCTTAAAATATTTCACATTTTGTAACAAACTCAATGTAGTTTACTGAGAATTTACCTGACAGCTCAATATGAAGCAGTGCATAATTTTAAAGTAAATGTAAAATTCTATGGCTTCCCTTTCTTTCTCCCTTTTTTTTTTTTTTTTTTTTTGCCAAATCAATTTTGCGATGAAACAAAATGTGATAAACGTAAAAGGTTTGAAATGTGTTTACAAGACACTGTGTATCATCAGCAATACAAGTTTTCAACACCACCTCCTTCTGTCCTTTGTACAGATATGCACAAGACAAACATCCATTGAAAGAGGTTTCACAATATTATGTGGAACTGTTTTCATCAGACAAAAGCTGGCAGGTGTTCTGCTGAGTTGTACAGTTTAAAACTACAGGAAGAAGAGCCCTCATTGATTTTTTTTTTTTTTTTTTTTTTTAATGGTGGTAGTGCATGAATTTCCTTGATGTATATCTATCTTCTTGGAGTGAAAAAAAAAATCCCAACTTTGCAGTTCATAAAAACCAAAGACAGACTTTTTAATCTTCAGTAAGTGATCTGAACATTTTGATTGATGTGGTGTTATTTCAAAAGAAGCTTTCGTTTCGCTTAATAATTATTGCAGAAACGGCAGACTTTTACTGAAAATTCATGGACTCATAAATGGATAGCAATCTGTTCTAAATTGGTCTGGGATGCACACTTTTAAAAGTTCATTTTGCTCTCTTGAATATTTATTCAATTATTTGCTCTTTAAGTCTCTGGAAATTAACAATGCAAGGGAAGGATGACTCTCCGTGGCTGCTGGTGACTTGTGCCGGGGCGGTGGGGTGAGAACCCATGTTTGCTGAAACCTCCAGAGTCAGCCGATTAGTTAATTGAAAAGTTATGTACTTGGTATGAATAATTGACCACAGGCTCTATGAAATTAGCACAGCATTTAAAGGCACAAATGAATTCTTCACAGATGCATGAGTGTAAAGTGAGTGCAGCTTTTGTTTATCTACATAATCTCTTCCTTTTGTGAATTGCTCCGCAAGGCTGCAGAGAAATCCCAAGAATTTCCTTCCAAACTGGATGGACAAAAGTTGTCAGAGACCATGAGTTCAACTGCACCATTTTTGGCTAAATGTGGAACTATACCTGCGAGAGGAGTAGTTTCACAGTACATACCTCCATGGTACAACAGATGTTAATGATAAGCCAATTTGTTGCACGTTGCAGTAATGTGTTTTTTTTTTTCACTTGATCGAAAGACAGCCATGATGTTGAATTTGTCACATTTTCATGTAAACGGAACCGTGCAGACTAAACAAGCTCAACTTGTCAGAAATATTCACAACATGCAACACATGTGGTTCATATTAGGAAGAAGCCCAAATCAAATGGTTTCCCTGTTTCACTCCTGGACTCGAGTACCTTACTGCCACTTTATGGTAAAAATGATTCAAAATGCATGTAGCTTAAAAAAAAAATAAATAAATCTAACTGTATGTTTTATAATAATGTAGATAGAGATATACATTTATAATTGATGTACAATACTTTTTGTAAATTATTATTTATTTATTATTATTATTTTTTAATTAATTTACAATTTTTCTCTTGTTCCAAGTCCCTTATGTTGTCTTGGACACTGGTTGTGTCCACCAAACCATTTCCTTTTCTAGTTTTGAACTAGTACTTGCCAAGTTTTTTCTTGTTTCAACCATTCAGGAACTGAGCGACAAAACAATGTTGCTCAATCTCTTTTGTTCAGGCAAACTATGTCAGTGAAAACTACAACACTGTACTTTTCTTTAAGAAGAAAAAAGTTAACATATCTGCGGGAATACCATAAGATTGCCGTATGGTTATATCACTTGTTTCAAAATCACCTGTCATTATATAACTGCTGGTTGTTTAAAACGATACCAATGCAATAAATTTAACTGTGCCCATCATCACCGCTTTTTGATAAGTCTGTTAATAAACTTTCCAGATTCTTGAACACACATGTTTTAATACCGGCAGCTGGCACTCACAGATCCTGTCCACAACAATTACTGACATTCCTGTTTGGAGGAAATCCTCTTCTGGACTCAAAAAGCTCAAGAGGACGAAGATTTTTTTTTGTTTTGTTTTGTTTTGTTTTTTCGGCAACCTTTTGTGGTATCTTGTTTTGATTGATATGGTTCGTTGTCCATTCCTTCAGGAGGCTTAAAGAGTGCTCTGTGGTGGAAAATGTTATATTTTCTAAAAAATAAACATGTGTAGTATGTCTGTTAAACAAATGTAACAAAACAAATTGTATGTTTATTTGTAGATGCAGTCATTGGAAAGGGATGCTTAAGTTGCCATCTGATTTTAAGATTAAGAAGTCCAAAATCTAAAACAGACTTGTCACATTCAGACTATTGTAATAGAGATACTTTAAAATGAGTGCAGATCTTTGCTGTTTTTGTAGATGCACAAAAAAGTATTTATTAAAACTGTATGTTTTTATGTGCACTTTGAAAAAAATACACAATCTTTTTTTCTTGCCATTTGCCTTTAAATCAGACTTAAAATTTCCCGTCCAGCCATTACTCATTGCTTTTTGCTAATAGCCAAAACTGAAAATGTATTTCAAATGTTAAAAATTACATACATTCCATTAGTATTTATCTTTCATACTGTGTAAACATTTTGAGTATTATTCTTCAAGCTCAACTAAATAGTTTACTGGACCTTTAGCCAATTCCATCATGCTACCATCCCCATACAGGCTTGAAAGCTTGCCCTTTTTTATCGCTCAACATTTTAGGGACTAATGATGGTCAAACAGACCACCAGGTTTAAAGAATATATGCATTTGTCCCTATTTGCATTCCCAAACTGTAACTAGTTTGCAGATCCAATAGCACTAGTTTGGTGCTATTGTGGTTATCGTATAAGTTCTATGTTTTGAGTTTAGTCACGCTGTTGGGTGCGCTATGCTAAAGCTTCCCTCTGTACTGCAGCTCTCTGCAGAAACTGAGAAAAGCTACTCGCATTCCCTGACATTTTCACATTCCGTGACATACTGTAAGCACAGACTGTACACGGTGATTGCAAACAGGACCGAACTCTGGATGTTTCTCGACGCGAAGCCTCCCCCGTTTCGCCTCAGCCTTTAGCAGTGGTTATCTGAACACAGCTAACATGACCTGCACGGCTCCTTTACACTCTGCTGCAAACACTTCCGAGACTTCTCACTTGCCTCCGCTTGGCAACAGACCAGAAAGTATCTGTCACTGTGTCTTTTCGAGTCCAATTTTATCCCCGAGCTGATTAATAATACAGAGAGGTGCTGTTATTCATGGCACAATGCTGAGAGATTCTCTCTGAGACCATTCTTCTCTGTGAGGATAGGCTAAAAGGTTCAATTTAAGTTACAATGTTTTTCATGAAAATTAAAATTTGGACTTTATTTTAGATTCTGTCTGTAAAAATGTTAAATGTCCTTTTGAAGATTGTGTTTATAGGTTCTAACTTCACAAACGTTACCCGTATTTTGGAGAATGTGTTTTTTTTTTTATTATATGTTCTGGGATCCCTGTCATATTTATTATTTCATAAATTCTATTTTTCCACCATAATTCTGTGTCTTTCAGCAAATCTCTTTTTCACACAGGGCGACAGTTAAATCAGTGCTGTTCAGGTCTCTTCCTGCTTCCACCAGCTGATCGGTTACCGTACAAGCATGTGGCCAAATTTTAGTTCTTCCATTTCTATGTTTGCTGGCACGGTGAAGTGCTGCACTGGCACCGTGCCAGTTTAAAACTGGCTGGATCTGGAATAAGAGCGGAGCATAAAGATCCCATGACTGCGCTGTATTTACAGGGAACATTTAGATTCTGATAGTGTGTGCTTGGAAGTGGCTGCATCATTTATATGGATAATTTGCTGATAGATAGTGTTTAATATTTATGAAGGACTTTTAATTGCTCCCACTTTTCACTGGCAGTTGGCAAGGACAGAGGCTTCTGTCAGTGCCCAGTGGTGTAAATGATCCTGCAGAGTCACACAATGTAGAGTCCCCAACTGCTGCCATGCACCATGACAACATGCATGTCTTACAAAAAAGTACCGATGCATGTCGTCATGGTACATGGTGCATTGCTACATTTTATTGCAAGTTCACGCGATGAGCACAGTGCAGGATTGTCAAATAAACTGTTTTTAAATATGTTTAAATCTGCATAAATATGTACCCAAGATCCACAGCCCAGATGGAAGAATCTGTCAGCCTTTAGAGATACTTTAAAATTTAAAAAATTTTCCTGTCTTCTACTAATTTAGTCACAGCAGGAGCACCGCAGTTGAGAGAAATCCATGAGAAATCCAATTTGAATTATTTTAATGAGATTAGCTTAAAACAGAACTTTTTGGTCGACCTGTGAAACACTAAAAACTAACACTGCATATAATCCCATACGCACTATCCCACCAATAAAACATGGTGGTGGCAGAATTATAGTATGGAGAAGCTTTTCGTCAGCACATAAAAAGAAACAGCTGAGTTGAAAAGGAAAAGAAGGAAGCAAAATTGAAGGCAATCTCAGAAGAAAACCAGCTAAACGTTAGATACATTCTGGCTAAATCATACAAATTCAGCTAGCTAGCTGAAGTGAGCAACACAGCAAAGAGTCTGCCGACGAAAGGTCAAAATCAGATGGCGTTTGATAAATAACAAACACCAACATTAATTGAGTTACTAACAAAATTAAATGCGGAACATACTTTATATAACCTTTGCAACAACTGCAGTGATTCTGGAGTCTGCCTGGCAAAAGTTTAGTCTACTGTAAAACCACGTAAGTCCACACTGGTCTGTTAAGTGCAGACTGACAAACTGACAATAGATGCCTTAGTGAAGCCATTTAGAGGGAGAATGTCATAACAAAAAGCTTAGGTCTTTGTGACATGTGACACAGCAAGTAAGGAGGCTGTGAGTGGTTCGAAATTGCAATTACTGGTTTATGTAAAGTCTGCACTGACTGACAGCTTTAACAAAGACGTGACAGAGTGGGATTGTCCCGCAGAAGAGAGTTTAGCTCAAAAATCGCTGTTTTAAATGCTCTTAGTGGTGGTGATCGACTGCTGCTCGGCCCCCAGAAGTGACTGGGAGAATTTTGCCTCACCGGGAGGTCTGGTGATGGACAGCTCTCTCTGCAGGGTAACCCTTTAAAATGAGCGTGCTGCAGTCCCTCAGGGGGAGACATACCTGAGCCACTCAGACAAGGTGAGACAGATCCCCTCCGCTGGCTCCTCATCCGGGCTGCAGAGAGTGAGCACTGGGGCAGATATGGCGACAGAGTAATAGGCCAATTACCAGTGATTTGTACTGCAGTATGTAGAGGGGAAATGTTCTCTGGACTTGTCACTGAGGGACAAATTTGACATATCACATTAATGCACTGGCCTGTTTTAAAGCTTACGGGTTAGAATTTCAGCCCCTCTACTCTAAGCAGACTTTAGGTTTATTCATGGTCCAATGTTCCTTAGTTTCAGGTTACTGTGCATCGAATACTATGAAGTCACATATGTCAATGTCTGCCTCACTAAAATCTGGGATAATTTTTGTGATCTAAAGAAGCTAAACATGAACTTTTGGATGATCGTTTCCAAAGGTGATCTCACAAGAGCACCACCTTCATTAGCAAGCATGAGGTTGGCAGAATCATGTTATGGGGTTACTTTTCTGTGATGAAATAAGCCTTTTCTGATGAAGAGTAACCCCATAACATGATAGAGTTACTTGTAGTGTTAATTTAAAATAAAAAACTAACCAGAAATTGAAATTTTTCTTTCAATTTGTTTCTTTCTAGGCTCTGATTTGCTTCCAAATTGAAGCAAATTAGTTCTGTTCCATCTGTCATCTTTTACACCAACATTTAACGGACAAATAAAACAACTTTGTGAAAGATTCCTTGTCTGGGTCAGAGTCAGCACTGCTTGTCCGCTGCTGCCATCCTCCTCATCCGCCCCAGCTGCTGCGCTCTAATGACCGCCAGTCGTTTGATCGGCGGCTCGCCTGTCATTGAATATGTGTGAGAAACCTGCCGCTCATTCTCTTCATCGTTCTTCAGCCGTAGTTTCCACAGTAGTCGGTGAGTGGAAGCCATGGTCATGGTTTTGGGGGGGGGGAAACGCAATATCAAAAAAATTCTTAATCTGTTTTCAAACGGAGGAGAGGTTTTGTTGTGCCTTCGCTTTTCTTGTCATCTTAGTTCAAAGGAACACTTTTCACTTCTCTGTGGAGGAGTCCATCTAGATTAGCCTCAAAGACACAGAGTGGTGTCTTTTCTAGAGCTTTCACAACTGTGCTCATAATACAACCATTTTTATAAGATAAACTGTATTAAACTCGCCTTTTAGCTTTTGAAGGGAATCAAAAAAAATCCATCCCTTTAAAAGTATTTTTTTTCACACTATGAAACTTTAAACTTTAAAGAGGAAACAGAATAAATAACAGCAAAGGAATTTGATTAGATTGAATCGATTTCCTAGTGGTTCATGTTTAATGTCGTTCTGATAGAAACTGCACCATTTCTATCAGAACAACATGTCGTTTGTTGTTGATTCTTTTATCATCATGTTTCTCCATGAATGTTGTGCTCAGGGTGATTGGTAGTGCTAGTTTTTCTCCACAAACAATGTTGTGGATGTAAAGCAAAATGTTACATTTTGTGCTCATTTTTGTTCTACTTCCTCATGTGTGCAGACTCACCTAAAGGACCAGTAGCAAATTTTAAACTAAACATATGGCTTTCTTTTAAGAAAGGATTGCTTCGCGCCACTCTTCTATAAATGCCCTATTTACAGACTGAACATATAATAGTTGTTTAGTCCTGCCAACCGATTCTCCCAGCTGAATCATGGATCTCGGCATCTCCTTCAGAGGTACCATCCAGCCCACTTCCCTGATTAATGCTCTCCTTGTCCAGTCTGTTAGCTTAGATGGGTGGTTGTTTTGTTTTACTCTTTCCATTTTCACATGATGGATTAATAAATACTTTGTTCAAATCATTTGATTTTTCAAGGTACAAGATATCTGCAGTTTGTTCAGCAGCCTTCTCTAACAGGCTTGTTAGGTCTTCGTTGACCAACTGTAGATTCAAACAGGTGGATGGACTCTATTTACTAATTTATCTGAAAGATTTTACATAATATGGTATCAAATTAATGTGTACACACCTCACTTTCCAAATTATCGTGCAGCATGTTTTGGAAGCCATGAGTTATTTTTTTCCGCTTTATATTTTTTTACATGACAGTGTATATCCGGCATATAAAATCAAAATTAAATCCACCGACATCCTTTTTCACATGTAATAAAATGTAAAAACCTTAAAGGGGTGTGAATACTGAGGTACTTTATGACTGACATGCTTCATACTCAGATCCTAAGTGTGAAGAGGGGACCCACTCACAAGCAGGCCCTTACATTTGTGTAGGTATTGACATGCATGTCTCCAAACCGTGCCGAGCACACTGATGACTATGTGATACCTGCCCGCGGTGTTTATAGGGAGAAGACGGAAAGTGGGGTAAATTTGCTGTGAAAATGTTTGCCGAGTCATTATGAATCCTGAAAGCGGCTTTCCCCGCAGCCCTTTGAGAGATCACACAGATTTGTATTTGTCTGGTGTCCTTGCAATGAACATGGCTGACATTTATTAGGTTGGATGTGGAAGCTAAATTACATAATCAGAGATAATTGTGTTCAATCACATAATCATTTTTCCAACATGTCGCTCCCCCTCCTTTCATCTCAATACAGGGATTTCTTTGTAAGATTCGAAATTCAGCAGCTAAACTTAACTTTCACTGCCTTCGTCTGATTTTGCACATCATTTGGGGGATTGTATGATTAAGAAACTTCATGGAGTCAGTCTTTCATAACAAAATGTGCTAAAATTTGTCTGTGAAATTTTATTTTCCATATCGAGTAACATTTGACACTTGGGTAAATAAGCACAATTTTCATAAGAAAAATATATGCAAATAAAGTTTTAAGCTTTCCTAAAAAACAAAAGTGAGCGTATTCAATGTTTAGTTGTAATTCAAATGTCAGATCTGAAGTGCAGCTTTCT
The DNA here is from genome assembly GCF_051168715.1 of Poecilia mexicana. Classification (NCBI taxonomy): domain Eukaryota; kingdom Metazoa; phylum Chordata; class Actinopteri; order Cyprinodontiformes; family Poeciliidae; genus Poecilia; species Poecilia mexicana. The sequence continues at coordinate 27,525,108 of NW_028263372.1, read as the reverse complement.
GTACACATATTTCTGTGCTCATACTACACATATTGGTGAACATTCAGTTTATACCTATAAATTGTCAGGAGGAAAAGCTGTTTCCTCCACAAGAACGAACGAGTGTGACCTTTGGCCTTCTCACATTCGTCATGGAGTGAGATAAGACAAAGCCACGACATTGCATTGTTGCATCAACCAATCTCAGCAGACCTGCTGTTTTTCAAGCATGAACCCCTAGTAATTTGAGAAGCAAATGTGTCTATTTGCTTTAGGTCCTCCAAGCAGAATCTGCAAACCGCTATAATACACAAGGCAAAATTAAACAAACCTCAGCTGAGAGGTAGTTCATGCCTGCTTTACTACCGACAGCTTTTTTCTGTTATTTAACTCAAAAACAGTGACTCAAAGAGCCTGAAAGATTATTATTTTAAATTGAAATGGTGGACTGTGCATCAGTGTTTCAGATTTGATTCATCACATGAGTCTGATTACTATTGTTCCCTGGAATGCCTACTACAAACGTCATCACATTAGCAAAAGTAAATACGTCTAGCTTTGGTCAAGATGCTTGGCCATAACTCGGGTGACACATTATGTGCGTAAGAATGAAGACTAAATCTTGTTGTTCCTGGAGCTAAGCTTTTATGATGCGTTTGTGTTAAGCACATACAAGAAGAGTCTGCTATCATTTACCACAATCCCCACATAGGTATTAATCTGAGTGAGCAATATAAATTGTGACCAGTGGTTTTGGTAGTCGCTTAAGGTAAATGCACAAACTGTCTATAAAAGGTTCATTGGTGAAGCTTAAAACTCTCCTCTCATGTTTTCTTTAACCTGCCCATTGAAATGTTTTTTTTTTCTTTGCCATTGCCATTGTTTACCTATTTTGTCACATTACCACCACTTCAATGTATTGCATTGTTTTTTTTAAATTACAATACATTGAAGAACAACATAAAGTAGTGCATAAATGTAAAGTGGTTATATTTGATTTCTCACACTTGTTATACATACAAGTCTTAAAAGTGTGGTGTGTTTTTGTATTCATCCAAACTCGGTCAATACTCGACCTTCTTCCTGCAAATGCAGCTCCCAGCCTGTAGGACGTGTCTCAACTAGCTACAGCTTTCCACTCTAACCCTCCGCATGTTTAAGAACACTTTCTAATAATAACAAGGTATAAAGCTCGATCAATTCTCTGATCAGCTTCTCTTAAACTGCTGAAGAAAAGTATCCCGAAAGCATGATTCCACCTCCACCATGTTGCCACCATGAGTGTTTTTCATGTGAGCCAATATGTTCTAGTCTTATCTAACCAGAGGACCCTGCTCTGTCTCCACATTTCAAACTTAATCTCGTATTCTTTCATAACGGTCAGATTTGTGGATCAATAGTCCTGTCAGGATAGTTTTTCCATTTCCCACGGACTTACCATGAGCCCCATGACTGCCTCTCTAATTAATCCTGCCTTTGCTTGACCTGCCAGTGGAGGTGAACATCTCTGTCTCTGTTGTCATATTCTTCTTAGTTTTGACTGATAAATTAAACAGAGTTCTGTGAGATGTGCTGTATATTATATCCATATTTTATCCCTAATATATCTCTGGTGTATTTATTGGTCTTAATGATGATGGGGTTTTTTTTTCCTTTACTATTGTTCTCAAACAAACCTCTAAGGCCTTCGCACAGCAACTGCATGTGTGCTGAGATTAAATGATACCTACCAGGTAACTCCTGAAAGCAACAGGCTGTACTGGGTTTTATTTAGGGGTATCAGAGTAATGGGAGCTGAATACAAACACACACTTTACTTTTCATATTTGTTTGAATTGATTTCCTTCTACTTTGCAAATACACAATGGATAAAATCAATCCCCACGGCATAACGCTACCACCACCATGCTTACTGATCTGTTTTTTTGTAAAACTTTTGTTTTATCATAGGATGGATATTGTATATTTAGGGGAAAAAAATGCTGACGGAGTATGGAAGTGACATAGAGATGTTTCAGACGCACAACGTCCAAGTCTAATGGGAATTACCTCATAATGATTACAAAGTAATGGAAAAACTGTATTAAACTGACTGAACACAAGTATGTTTATGCTGTGTGTAAGTAAGGCTGCCATACATATAACATGCAGATAATGTACTGCAAAGAAGACGCGCAGCGTAAACAGTGACCAGTCTGTGTGCACATTTAGCGGAGATGTATTGGAAAAGGAAGAGATAGCAGACAGCCTATCGCTGCCGTGAATGTGTCAGTTTACATGTCTCGACATCCTCACTCCGACTCTCTCCCACTTTAATCTACTGTGCTCCTGACCTACTGCTGTTCTGTCACCCTGACATGTTTAACAAATACTGTCTGGCCGGAGCAGGATACGCCGCGGCATTACGGAGGTGTTGTTGTCTGTCTGCGCAGAGAGTGATGGATTACGTAGGATTCGGCCATCCTCAGACTCCTTCAAACTTCAAACACCCCCGCGCATTTCTTCCCTCTAAGTAAACTTCATTTGTACACACACAGATCAGCTCGGGATAAACAATGTTATTTTTAAAGACAAGAACTGATTTATTTATTTATTTTTTTTTGTCTTTACCTTTATTTTTTTTTCCCCCCAGTGACTTCCTTCCCTCAGCAACAAGCCCCAGAGAGACTGTCTACACAGCACCCTTCAATCATTCAACACAAAAGCAACAAAACACGCCTCTGTAAATATTTCAGTGGCCTCAGCACCCCGTCCAGGGTCCTGCTGCTCGCTGTCTGCTGGTCCTTGGAGGGAGCCATTGTGCGCCCCGCTGCAGCCCGTTGTGCGCTGGGCTGCTGGACATTGCTGATCTGTTGTGGAGAAGCAGCAGTGCCTGCATGCATGCAGCAGCAGAGGACAGGATTAGGGGCTGACGTTTCTCTGTGTCTAACTGGCTGCCAGGCATGCTCTACTGCACTGGCACGCCTCACACGTTTTACATCATCTGATTCCGATTACAGCTGGCTGAAGAAAATATACTCAAGATTGTACAATACAGCAGAGAATTACAAAAAAAAATATACACGTTTTGGTATTTATTCTGTCCAAAAGTAATTCCTGTTTACACGCTATGATCCTTGCTGCCGTAAAGGAGAATCCTGTTTTGGAATGGCTTTGCCCTTGGTATGGACATTCCCTCTGCGCTTCACAGTGCAAGTCTTCAGGGAGCACTTTTCAATAAGAGTAATGTTCCCCCTGTGTATGGCCACCATTCAGCAATTTATGGGCATATTACAGATTCTAATAAAATTTTTGCAACCTTAATTAAAGAATCTCCCCCCTTCTTACTTTACGATAGTTAGGGTAGCCCCTTTCCCTACCACCACCGCTGTCCAATCTAATTATTCTGATGTACATAATTAGCATGAGCTGGCCATTGTTCACCTCATTTGCATATTATATTGGATAATTGAATGAGAGTGGCCGATGATTAAATTAGGGTGAATGACAGATGATTCTGCTCGCAGTGTGGAAAAGTTAACAGAATGAGCAGACTGGGAATACGGCATGTACCTCCTGAATATTTATACGTCCCACGGAGCCTGCCCCTCCCCAACACTCTGCTAATTTAAAAAATGTGCAGCAGCTAAATTCTGGTGAATCCCGGTCAGGAGATGATGCTTCTTTATCTTCAGCTGCATACGCACCTGCTTGCTGCACTTTAAAAGGAAATATTCTAAGCCCATAAGAGACATTTTCTGTCAGATGTTGTCTTCCATAAGTGAAGCAGCACATTTATATGCTGATAAGACAAATGAGAGTAGTGTGGGGAAATTCAGTTCCAGGCACTTCCAATGTAAACACAGACTCCTGGTGCCTGCCCGCTAGCCTGCCTGCCTCGTTGGGGACAGGCAGGACTTTGCTGATGAACGAGTTCTCGTGTGAAATATGTTTCAAACCGATTTGAAAACGGAAGAAAAAAACTCAAAAGTTTCAGCTAATGGTGGCTACAGGTTCCCGTTGAGAAACTCATTCATTCTTCTGTTATCTGGTTTGTTATGGCAAAAGACTTACTTGCATCCTGGATTCATGCCGGTTTCTTGATATTTACTTTTTTTTTCTCTTTTTTTTTTTTCATTCAGCGTTAAGGCAGAATAAATGTTTAGAGGGAATATTTGGAACAGCTTTTGCCTTTCACATGCTAACGTAAGCACTGGGCGGCACAAGAAAGCTGGCCTGACCCGGGAGGCCAAGCGGTGACACAGTCTGCTGATTCAGTGCCGGCAGCCTCGGCTTTGTTTATGTGTGCACACGGGAAATAATGCACGTCATAAAAAGAGAAGTTTGAAAGGGAACCACTATCCACTGGATGATAAATGCCACCCCAGCTCCTCTGATGTAAAAAGCTTCAAAGCAGCAAAAAAAAAAAAGCCATCTCAGAAGTGACTTATACACATTATTCTTACAATAACATTGGGCCGAGTTTTCACCCCTGGTGTTTCTCACATATTGACTCATCCGCTGTAAATTTGTCAGTACTTTTAACACAACAGGATCAATATTTACCATAATTTTTAAATGTATTTATTTTCTAACTAAATATAACAGATAGCCATCATTGCAACATCATGCAATTCATGCAAGTGAATTGCATGATGTTGGAATTTTGCAATTTATAAATAGAAAGGTGTAGAGCGTTCTTCACTTTCTGTGTCCAAGCACGATTTGAAGCGCATGTGACCTGGGTTTGTCTTCGTCTCCGTCGAGCCTTGTAAAATCTCCTCTGTTCTCTGTGCCGTAGTGCACATCAGTACACAAAGTGTCGTCTCATTGTCTGGTCGGAGTCATTTCAGAGGACAGAGGAATTTACACAGTCTCAGGCCCTGTCAGTAGGTGGTATAGGAAACTGTAAAGACAAGCCTCCACTGCAGCCCTAAGTCAGCTTCCTTTTCACGAGAGCTGTCGGCATCTCTCAGATCTCACAGATAGAGCGGTGCCCTCCCTCTTATCAGCAACCTGACCATGCCCATTTCCAGCTGCTAGTAGGCCGATGCATATCTCCAATCTCAGCAGAGACGACGTTCGGGGTGTCAACGGACGAATCTGGAGTTATATCGTTACCTCATACGATATGTTGCTTTATTATTATGCTTTAAAGACTTTCAGGTCAGCTATATCTTGGTGGAAAAACATATTTTGAGATTTACCTTTAGGAGGCACAACCATTTAATGTTTAAAAAGAACATTAACTAAAGCCTTGTGATCAGCTAGAAAGTGTTTTTATGCATTGCTGTTGACACATTCACGTGTGCAGATTGTTATTGGTATTGTTTTCCAAAATGTATTTAGCACAGTTTCAGATGTACTTAAAACTGGACCCCCCACACTGTTTATTTTGAGGCAGTAGGACAAATTTTATGACAGCTTATCCAATGAAGAAAGTTCAACCTAATGCTGCCCTGGCGTAATTAGATTTTTGTACACCTACCTTGATGTGATGCTAGATAAAATGTCAAGGGGTCAGCTTTAATTTAATTTATCCGCAGGGGCCCATGGCGCTCTGTAGCAAATTTCATGGCAGTCTAGTTTACTATTTTGCTAAAGAAGTTGATTCCAGACATTTAGCTGTAGACTGCAAATATATAAATCCACATAAAAGGAGCCATTCTGAGAGCTCTACTTACTTTATGCATGCCTCCATTCATATATGCCTACTTTAAAGAGTTTTTCTACTGATGTTTACTAATTTTTTTTCTCCAATTAACAGTGTAAAATATATGAGAAGTTCCTATCCGATGATATAGTAAGCCTAAACAAGATGGCACGTTCATTCAAATTTTTACCCTTAGCGTTGCCAAACCCTCTGATGCACAATGGATAATAAGTACATTGTTTGATCTCAAACACACTGATCAAGTTAGCCAAGAATGCCACTTACCGCTCCTTCACATCCTCAGATAACAATAAATCCACAAACGGCCAGTCTTTTATTTGTTTTGGCAAAAAGGAAAAACATTCTTCAAGAAGTGACTCATGGAACCTTGAAAAAGTATCTATAACCCTTGAACTTTTCCACATCATGACACATTACAAGCACAAACTTAAATGTGCTTTATTAAGATTTTATGTAATAGACCAACACAGTGAATAATTGTGAAGTGAAAGTAAATGAATGGTTTACTTATGTTATATACATGAATATAAATCTAAATTGTGGGATGCATTTAACATCGGCCCCATTCAGTCAGTATTTTATAGAATCACCTTTAGACATAATTCCACCGTTTGAACATCTAGAGGCCTCATATTTTTGCTCATTCTTTTTTTGCGAACATGCTCAGTCAGGATGGAGGGAGAATCAGCAATTTGACTGTCTTTTCTACAGATTCTGAATTGGATTTAGGTCAGAACTTTGACTGTGCCATTCTGACCTTTACTTTAATCTAAACTATTAAATTGTAGCTGTGACCACACATTTAGGGTCATTTTCCTGCTGGAAGGAGGAGAACTTCTGTCACAGTTTCAGTTCTTTTGCAGCCTGTACCAGGTTTTCCTCCAGGATTCCCCTGGAGGAAGAAAGCCCTCCATCTTCTAATCAATTCTGACCAGCTTCCCTGTACCTGTTGAAGAAAAAGGACCCCACAGCATGACGGTGCCACCACCATGCTTCTCAGTAGGAATTGTGTGATCAGAGAGTAAAATTTTGTGTTCCATGCTTGTAACTTGAAATTGGTCTTCTCCTTTTCAACAATAATTTTATTCTTGCTACTCCCAATTAATTGTACTGGATTCATTTAGGGATAACAAAAGAACTATATATCTTGCAAAATTACAATTACAATTTAAAAATTGAATGGTTTTGTATCTTTGTGTTATCACATGAACTCGAGTGAAGTACATAGAGATTTGTAATTGTGACGTGTTAAAATATAATGAAATTAAGGAAGTATGATACTTTTAAAAGGAGCTGTATCTTTTTTCCACCACATCCCAACATTCACATTCAAAAACAACACATCTGTCTACTCTGGCTCTTTGATTTGAAGACTTGATTTAAAAACGAGTACAAAACTAAAAAAAAAAAAAAAAACATTGTCTAATCAAGTGGCTTTTCAGTCCATGTTCTATCCCTGGAATCTCTTTCACAGACGGTTGTGGGGAGTGTGTTAATGCAGGCTTAGAGCAGCGAGGTCTGCCACCTCTCCAGGTCCAGCTCCTCAGCCCTCCCCTGTTATCTCCCTTTTGCTTTATGTCTTCTACTGCTGCAAGCACTCGATGAAGGACAATTTGTTTGGATGCTTAATGCCATGGCACTGGCTGGTGGAGGATTAGATGCTATGGCCTAGTGATTTGTGGCGGCTGGCAGTGACTCGGAGAGCGTGTGTGTGTGTGTGTGTGTGTGTGTGTGTGTGTGTGTGTGTGTGTGTGTGTGTGTGTGTGTGTGTGTGTGTGTGTGTGTGTGTGAGAGAGAGCGCGCAGATGAGGGTGTGGGCGTTACAGTGAACATGCAAGTGAGTGTTTGAGTGTGTGTGTGTGTGCGTGTGTGTTGTATTTGTTCCAGGCCCTCGCTCTAACACAGACATCAGTTGTCTCCCAGCCTGCTCACTCTGAGGTCCTACATTTATGACAAAAGCACTTTAGTTACCGGAGGAAGATGTTTTCACACAATAGCATTCTTTTTTCCTGATGAGAGATTACTATTATTTGAATTTGGTTGCTTCAAAATTTATGAAAGCCTTGCTGTGTCCTCTTTATGGGTCTTGGCAGCCCAGAGACTCATTGACTTATCCTGTGAAGCTTTGCAGACTGAAAACTGCAGCCAAATGCTACTGTGAGCCTTCCCAGATCGCACTCACTTTCTGAAACACACACAAATTATTGTTCAAAGAAAAAGACATATTAATTTGAATAACCCAAGCCAAGAAAATTACTATTTTTTATTTTTTTTAACCTTTTGAATAGGTTGAAATATCTTACTAGAGATCTTTAATCTACACACATCCTGTTTACACTAGCATTTTATTTTGAGATCTTCTCATGCTGGATACCCAGGAGCCTTGTTGTTTTATGCCTCGAGGCGAGCCAACTCTTCCACCAAATCTGGTGTTTATTCACGTCGGTATCAGTCTCGCTTTTAAAAAGATCGCTGTTCTTGAGAAGATGAGCCTTGGTGCGCTTTAATCCCTAAGAAAGCACAAAGCTCAACGGCTACGTCTCAGTTGTTGTCCAAAACATATCACGACAGCCGTCCATGTCATCCACCTGAGGCCCCTTTGAACGCTGCTGTAGAACCCGGTCCTGAAGGGCTTCACCCTCAGATGATAAAAAAGTGAATTATTGGTTTGTTTATCGTGCTCTTAAAACCCAAAGTGCATTATTAAACAGAGAGCACATTAAAGGGGAGTATTGTTAAAAGTGTTTTAAAAAACTTGTAAATCCCAGTAATTTATGCCGCTGTGGTCGCAGAGGCTTGGCCTGGCCTTCTGGCTTTAATTTGCTTCAGGCTCCGGGGTCTGTACCTGTGATGCTGCCTTGTTTCCCAGAGCCAATCTGTCTGATGCATCTCCCTCCGCGAGGGCAGCAGTAGCCTGACGTTTAAACAAAAGACAGATTAGTTACTTGCTGGCTGGAAACCAATTTAGGTTTATTTGGATCAAAAAGGCTGATAATTTATGGTAACCCACAGAGCAGCAATCAATGAAAATGCAACTTTAAATGCTGTGGTTATTAAAATCATTGTTATTGTTCTCGCTTTATTTGGTTTCACAGTAGTGCGAAACAAAAATACGGGGGCATTTACTTTTGTTTTGTTGCTGCCGTTTTATTGGACAAATGACTGTAAAACCAATGCAAAAGAAATTTAAAATAATTATATCACTCTTTTTTTTTTTTTTTTTTTTTTGGAAGTACAATTTCCAAAAGCTATTTGACCCAATCAGTGGTCAACATTTAGGTCTGCAGCATTGATAAAAAAAAAATCTGATAAATCAATAAATATTTATTTACTTTTAAAAAGCAAGCAGTTGAAGCACGGCTTAATTGTTGCTGCATTCTCACTGATTTCAAAGTGGCCATCTGTCTCATGCCACATTTATTAGATTGTACATGAAATCAAAAGCCCTTAGCAAATATGTTAGAAAATTAAACTGTAAGAATTTTAGTAAGTGAATTAACAGGAAAAAGCATTTGAAAAAAATGTGACAAGTTCATTCCAAGAACCTCGACCTCCCAAATTATGAACAAATAAAACATTTTTTAAATTTGCTTCAAATCTGCTAGGTAAACATTTACATGGTTGCCATATTTACTGGGTGAGTTATAACTGACAGCTTGGCTTGAGGGAAAATTTAGTCTAAAAAGTTGCTCAATTGCATTCTGGGAATATGTCCTTGTAGTTCCTCCCTGCTCAGAGATCAGTCAAACGGAAGTTTTAAATAAAAGAGAGAAGTCGTAGCATGGAGAATTTAGGAGTCGTCCCACTGTAGCTCGTGAGCAGACCTCGTCTGAGACAGGAACCCGACTCCGGCCTCAGGGGACTCCCCAGCAGAGGCAACAATGGGTGGGAGCCCTTTCTTGTGCACTTGCCCTCCTTAATCAAACTAGCCAGAGGAGTGATTGGATTTTAATACGGCTGGGCCCACCGTAATGGTGTGATGGACGGGGGAACTGGTGAATTGGAGCAAGATGTCAGCCCTCTGAGGCCTCCATTAATGATATTGCTTCATTTCTTAAAGTGGCAGGATCGCCTTGGGACAGGGGGATCGCCACAGAGCCTTAACCAATGCTTCTATTTTTTTTTTTTTTTTTTATCTACAGTCCCCATCCTCTTTCTGTCTGACTTTCTGTGTTTCTCAGCATCACAAATGTTTGGGGTCATTTCTTAAACTGATTGTAGCAGGTCAACTGCTTTCCAGCCCAAACACTATCTTGGGTTATTTTCGGTGTATCAATCTGCGTATTACCTGTTTCTATTATTGACTCATCCAGGCTTGAAACCATGTCAAGCTGAACTTCACTCCCCCCCCACACACACACACACCTTGTGAATAGATACACTGTGTTTCCATCTGACAGGCGCAATATTTCATGACATTTACAGTTTCGTTTTGGCTCTGTTTGCTATAATTAGGGGCTTAGCTATGTTTCGTCCTTCCTCGTGAGTCAGAGGGTTAATTGAACTTCAGTACTAAATCTGAAATGTAAAGACTTCCTAAAAACATTCTTGAACTCCTGAACTGACACTGAAATGACCCTGGTGAACGCCAGAGAGTCTCCCTGAAACCTTTTGATGCCGCTCCTCATTTAGAGTGACTCACATTCACTACCTCATTGTTTGCATCCGTTGACACGTGTTTGTCTTCCTTGTTGGGCTAATAACAACACGGTGTACAGGTGAACTCTCGTATTTTATAGCGAGTAAAGTGTGTGTGTGTGTGTTGGGGGGGGGCGGGTGGGGGCGGCTCTGACCCTCCCCTCTCCTCCTAATGGGCGTTGGTGGGTTGTTTTTGCAGCAGATTTATGTGTGGATGGGGCGCTGTGATTTACGCAGCTCTGACACTCTCTCAGCTGCGGGACGTGGAAGCAGATTGTTGCTCTCTGTGTGTTCCAGGTGAGCCTGAGGTCTGATCATCAAAGCCGCACATGCGTACACACACAGACACACGCAAACACACGGAAGATGAGAGATTCAGTGTATTTTCCGCAGTAGACAAGCTGCTGCATATGCAGATTATGCCCTGAAGGTTCAGCTAAGGATATGGTTTGCCCTTTTGATCTCAGAAGCGTTCACACTCGTCTTAAAAGCTAGGGGTTTTTAAGACTTTTCAGCGTTTGATTTGACATTTATCCTGTTCATTCTAATTCAAAAACCAACAATCGCATAGCGGAAAAATATAACTGAATAAGAAAAGGTGCCACAACTTGATTTTGTGTGTATGCACACCTTTTTTTGTTGTTGTTGTTGTTGTTTGGAAACACTTGTTAAATTTTGCCAATTTCACACCTGCCTTCTAATTTAGTAAATTTGAATAGCCAGATATAAAGATTAAGCTATCTTAGAAGGACTTCCCTAGCATTTGCTCATTTGTATCCTTCACTTCAAACAGCTTCCATTCAAAGCATCAAAATGGTCACATTATGCAGTGCTGTCAGTAAGGGGAAAAAGAAACAAAAAATAGTGAAAGCTTCATATTTTTCCTATGATAAATTAAAGACAAACATCAACAATTGGAGATGCTAAACATAACAAACAGAAAGTGGTAGTATTGAAAAACTAAATCATGGTTTATTATCTGCTATCCGGGTGTCACACAAAGAGTTGGAGTCAAAACTGGCTGCTATTTGAAATAAATTAATAATTTCTTCCATTCTGGAAAAATTCCAAGAACCATGTGAAGAGAAGCATGATCCTGCCTTTACCGTGTGGAGGTGATGTGGAGGTGAGATGCTTGGTGTTAATTCTTGTTCCTTCAGACCATAACACTTTCTCTTCCAAATGGTATTTAAAGATTTCTTCCCACGTCTGATATTTTTTCTTTGTAAGGAAAGGCACACGTTTTGTACATTTTTGCTTTACTCCTTATATGTTGAAAGACATCAGTTGCTACTTGGCAGAAATTGTTTCAGCTCCTTCAGCCTTGCTGTCAACCTTCTTGAGTTTCCGTTGGGTTAAAGAATATCAACAGAATAATGACTTTTCTTGAAGAGAAGTAACAGAGCTATATGGCATGCTAATAGATTCTGTCCTAAGATAAGAGATTGAAATTTAAAGTTTTTTCCAGAAAGTAGTCGTTTAAATGTGTGCACATTTTATCAACCAGGTTATTAGAGATATTTTTGATTTTTCAATTATTTCCTCTAAACAGATTTATTTGTATTCCTAAATTTTAGAAGTTATTTAAACTGGTATACATAAAAAAAATTTAAAAAAGTAGATATTTTGGCTCCATTGTGTAATAATTTTGTTGTCAGCTCATTAAATTCACAAAAATAATAATAAAAAACATAATGGTCAAGATATGCCATCCCATACACAAACACACAAAATGGATTTTATTTCACCTTACACTTCTAAGAAGCTTTTTCCCTAGTGCTTTTAAAAGTTTAAAGGATAATATCTGGATATTTACTCATCACATCAGCTTCCCATAAAAGCAGCATTCATTCCTAAGGATCAATAGTGACCAAGTGGCAAGATAGTACACACACACACACACACACACACAAATGTTGACTGTGCCGTTTTATTATCAGTGCAGCCTAAAGATGAGGAAATTCTTGTCACTTATATGTTTAATTGACTGTTACTTGTCTGAGATAAATTGACCCCTAAATTTCCCACTTTAAACGCCTGATAATGGCCAAAACCTTTAGGTACATCACACTGGAAAAAGCACTGGCGATGTAAAACTGGGAGAATATAGATCAGAGATAATAAATAGTGTCTTATTTCCCTGAATTTTCGCATATGAAAGTGTTTATTAAGAAATCAGTGAGCAGAAACATGAAAAAAACTCAAACACAGCTTGCTTTTTCAGACCGACTTATTTGTGCTTTGATTTCAGCCAGGATTCAGGGGGTGTCAGTTCACTCATTGTTTTGTCACTCTCTCTTCACACAAGCTCATTTCACTTGTTTCTCACCCACTATTCCAGAAAAGAAAAGTCTCCCAACTCAGCTTCTGCATTAAGTCAAGCTGTCAGAACTTTTCCCCTGAGAGGTTTGGACTGCAACTTTGTCCCAGTTGTTCCTGGCCGGTGGCCTCCAATGTGGAGAGGCAAGGTCACGGCAGGAATGGATGTGGAGACAGTCGCACAGTCTGGGTTTTCTGGTTTGCTTTGTTCTTTTTTTTATGTAATATGACATTATTATTATTATTATTATTATTATTATATTTTTTTCTTAAGTTTTAATTAGTACATAGCAGAATTGCATAAAATAAAATGTGTATTCATAAACTGATGTTTTCAGACATTTTCTTCAGTTTTCCCATAAATCAAAAATGTATTTCTAAATTGCGTTGCTTATTATTATTATTATTATTATTATTGCTTATTATTAATAATAATAATAATAATAATAATAACGATGAAGAAGGAAATATCCTAATCTTGTGTTTTATCACCTCCACACTGCTGCAGAAATGTTATCAATAGATCTATTAAACGTGTGATCAGTACCTGTTTTTATAAGCAGAAAAGATTACTGACGTAGCATTTTAAATTGGGTGTGGGGCCAAAAAATAATGTATATTATTTAAACACATTAGCTTCACCTAAAAGTAAACTAAAAAGAAAACGAGTTAAGTGAAAGCACATGAAATAACTGTGCGTTATTTTGGATTGCATCAATTTAAGCCAACCAGCTGGCGATGTCTTAACATGTATTCGTTCATTATAAACTGCAAAAAATATATTTGCTGAAAGAAGGTGAGGAAACAATGAAACAAATTAAGTAAAACACGATATCAATAGTTTTGCTGTTAAGGTTGTGCGCCAGTCTGCTCCTGCTGGAGGCGGTCGTTGATCTAATTACACCTTCCGCCAATTAGAATCAGAGAATTGCATCACACCTCTAAATGTACTCGTGCTCTAAATCATTGTCGATCCTCGCCATGCTAACACGACACCTGCACCGAGCACGAACACACCTCCAGACTAACCAGAGAGGGAAGGAGTGGGGCAATTGTTTTGTTTCGGCTCAGATTCATTTAACATTTGCCATTTCCATCTGTGCGGCGACGCCAAATACTTTCCCTTTAAGAAAGATCAGTGAAGGATCGTCAACCTGGAGGAGCGATCCAGAAGAAACGTATTTGCGTGCACGCGCTTTGAGCTGTTTATTTTTAAGTTTATTTATCGCACTGAGGGAAACGCCCATTTAAAGGCTTGATAACGGGTCATACTTCTGATATGATCCGAACCCTGATCTGAGCGAAAGTGCGAGGAAGAAGCAAGGCGGACAACGACAAATGAAAGGGAAAAAAACCCCATAAATAATCTATTTTACTACGTGCGTGTTTTTCAAATTATTCCACCATTCTTAAACAAGAATTATTTTTCCATGCCTTTGTGCAACCTAAATTATTTATTTCCGAAATACTTTATTGTTGTTTTCTCACTGCTCTCAATTTTTTTTTCATGTGGGGAAGTTTTGAAAATTCACGTTAAAAAATAAATTCAACACTAATTTTTCAATTTTTAAAAAGATGAAATGCTCATTTGAATAACCGTGTTCCAGTCGGCGCACGCTGAAAAGGAGCCGCCCTGGAATCATATTTGGCCTCTTGTAATGATTTTTCTGCAGAGAATTGTTACTATTGGCCTCGCATTCATTTTCTCAGAGCCTATTGTTATTCCCCCCGCTTATCTCCCTTATCTTAATCTGCACGCATTGTTTGCTTGTATTTGAAATAGCTCAGTTACAAATCTATAATCTGCCTTTTGTCATTCAAGCATACAATTTAGACCCTGTAAACAACAACAGTGGAGGGGAGGGGGGAGGCTTTTCTGAAATATTTGGTGCGCTTTTTTTTTTTTTTTTCTTCCTTCTTCGGGAGTCAGAGATGGGAAAAGTTGTGTAATGCAGCTGAATCTGTTGTCTTTGTATTATTCCTCTTTTTCTGCCCAGAATTATAAATGCAACCTCGCACTTTGGTCGTTTCAGAACAATAGCAAACAACGCCTATACGGTTTTGTGTTATAAAGATTTAATCCGTAAACTGCGTTTGAATTCTTGGTGGTCTTCTGTCGAAGGAGGTCAGTCCATTTAGCCAACGATCTCACCCCGTCTGACCCGTGCGTAAAAACCCAGTTTCATGGAAGCAAAAATAAACGCAAAGGACAAGCGACGCTCTCTGCGCCCCACGTTTACGAAGGGGGCGGGGTGGGGGCTTCTCTGATCGGGGGTCTGTGTGTTCAAGGTGGCGGTGATGTGGTGGGGGGTGTTTGGTTTTGTTGTGGCTTTAGTCAGTGTATCGCTTTGCAGGTGATGCCAGGACCAGATAAGAGGTCGCCGATCCCTGCGCGCTGTCTAGACCGGCTTGTGACTCAACCAGAAGAACCAGACTGAGCAAAGCTGATTTACAGCACACTTTTTTTTTTCTTTTCTTTCTTTTTTTTTTGCTTTTCTTGCCCCCGAGATAGTAAATGACCACTGTCTAATTCCTGCCACACAACCTAAGAGATGGAGAGGGGAGATAACAAGAAGTAGATCGCCTTCAGGCAGCGGCCCAGTTCATAAGGTGGAACGGGAAAAACCACATGGTTAACGCGAAAGAAATTCCTACTTCGGACTCTAGACGGCTTACACCTTCAATTTTTAAAAGCTATGTAGTCTGATTTAAAAAAAAAAAAAAAAAAGGATATTTTATTCAGTCACAGCAAAAAAAAAAAAAGATGAATGCTTGTTAGGAATTGTCGCCTGCACAAAGATCATGAAGACATCTCTTGTATTCATCTTTTTTTATTCTTCTTATCAGTTAATACTCCCTTTAGCGAATCGCTTTCCTAACAATAAATAATATAACAATAATTTACTTTTTTGTTCTTTGAGCTCAAACAACCGGCCCTTCAAGATAAAGTATTTTACACCACGAATACTTTTGCAGAATATCATGCTCTGACCTTAAGACAAAGAGTCAAGTGGACTCGACAAGTAAGGTATCAAAAAATTCTCATGTTGAAGAAACAAGACATAATATGATCACACTGAAAATGCAGAAAGTCTCTCTGCTGTAACATGGAAATGATCCAGTAGCTTGTGAATTTTTTTTTGTTTTGTTTTGTTTTTCTGAGGGAAGGTTTGTTGTATATATCCATCGAGAAGTCTTCTGTACATCTTTGTTCTCCATATGAAGAGTCATGCATCAACTGTTCTTAGTTTTCTTTTTTTCTTTTGTCAATGAGGTCTCATAAAAACAAAATGAGTCAGTCGGTGCTCTCTTTGTTCCACCTCCTCCACGGTATAGAAAAAACAAGATAAAAGAAAAGAGTCTCCTCTCGACGACAGGTGATGTGATGAGCTGGTCACATGCAGGGGTGGAAGTGGGTGTGGAGGTGGGGAAGCTGGAGAGTGAGAGGGGGGGGCAGGATCATGCTGCAAATTGTCCTTGCAGGAGGAGAAGGAGGTGGCAGCAGTATGGTCACAGACCACCGTTGGGTCTCACGTCTCCACCGGACTGGGTACCATACTGTTCGGGGTGTCCGGTAGCTGAGAGGACAACGATGTCACGTCGCTGCCCGAAGAGTTTCCAAGAGAGCCCGATTCAGAGAAAGACACCTGAAGAGGAGGAAACGGTGTCAGATTTACAGGATTGTATGTCGAAGACTGCGTTATTAATTATTATTATTATTTGCTATTAATTATTATTATTTCTGCATGTATAGACTCTAAGCTACAGAACAGATTACATTCCCCACAGCATGACACTAGCACCACCATGTTTCACCTTGTGGAAATACGTTCAGATTTGTGCTCTTAAAGTGATAAATAGACTGCTGTGTCACGCACCAGTTGCTGAAAAGCTGGCTGGTCCAGGTCACTCTGCAGAGCGAATTCACTCAGAGCTTTCCACGGAGGCTGGTAGGTCTGAACCTCCACCGGGTTCCCCTGCACAGTGCTTTCATGCCGGATAGGACTTCCAGCAACGAGGGGCGTTCCTGTGAGGCCTTGCAAGTTCTGAGGAGAAATCTTGAATTAAATTTCATCGTTTTTTTGTTTTTTTGTTTTGTTTTTCTTGATTCTCCCACAACAGCCATGCTGATATGTATGTATGTTCTGGAGGAACCGCCAAAGGGCTAAAAATGTGCAGTCTGTGTCTGAGCTATAGGGTCACAGGGACCGTAATGCTGGAGCTTGTAAATTTTGAATTAAGATTGGGCATGCACTAAAGCTTCTTCACTACACAAATTTGCCAGACCAGATTAGTAAACTAGAGAAACGGAGCTGTGATTAGGTTCAATGAGCAGTGTGGCAGAAATAACAAAAAAAAAGGGCATTGCTGTCTAGATCAGAAGGATTGAGAGGATGCATATTGTTCAATACATGACAAATGTAATGTATGTATATATATATATATATATAAACAAAGTATAAATAAATGTTCAAAACTTAAATTGCATGTAGTATTTTTCAAGCAAAACCATTTTGACATACAGTTGACTTCATAAACTTGTTATGGACTCACTAGTTAAATGTGCAAGTGGTATTTAGTTCAGCTTAGTAAAAACAATCAAACATGAGCAATGCAAATAAGTTGTTGCCACAATAGCGTTAAGCGGGTCCCTTTATTCTGCTAAGGGCCCCGTAAAAACCTGGACCGGCCCTGTCTAAAAATAAATAAACAAAATTGAGGAAAAAAGCAGATATGTTTTTAACTTCACATTTCTTTTGTGATCATTAATTTATGACAAAATGTTGTCATCCCAGCCTATGTATGTGTCAAAAATTAATTTTTCAAAGTAAAGCAGCAGCTTTATATATATATATATATATATATATATATATATATATATATATATATATATATATAAAAGAAGTCCCACCAAATAAAAGGCACAATAAGACACAAACATTCACAAAACAACTTGTGAGCTAAAAGCCAAAAAAAAAAGTGCTTTAAAGAGGAATCGAGCGGCCAAACTTACGAAGATGCTTACAGTCTTATCACTGTGTTGCTGCTGCTGGAGCTGCTTCATGAGGATCGACTTCTTCTTGTCCTTGCACCGCTTGTTCTGGAACCAGACCCGGATCACTCTGGGGCTGAGGCCGGTCATCTCCACCAGCTGCTCCTTCATCAGCGCGTCCGGCCTCGGGTTGGCGTTGTAGCAAGTCCTCAGCGTGTGCAGCTGCTTCTCGTTCAACACCGTCCGCACCCGCGTCGTTTTCTCCGACTGTTTGTGGACGTGGTTCCGATGTGGAGCCTGCCGAACCGCCACGGGATCTGCTGAGGACGGAACAAAAAAAACAAACAAAAACAAAACAAACAAACAAAAAAAAAAAAAAACAGGGGTTCACAGACTGCTTCAAATGTTCGTTCACAAACACGGAGCTCACATTAACCCCAGCAGAGTTTTTGCCCTGAATCGGAATGTCCCACGGAGGGACATTTCTTATTTGGAAAGTAAAGAAAATATAAATGTAGAGTTTCTCGAAATAGTGAGAAATTCTACCTAAATGTCAATCAAGAGAGACAAATTATTCCAGATTTGAAAATAATAATATTAATAAAATGAATAATAATAAAAAAGCATTTGTAAAAGCAAAGTAGTGTCTGTACACGACTTCAAACGTAACTTGATTCGCTGAATAAAAGGAATTTTTTTGTCACGAAAAACAGACGTTCCCCTTTAAATATGAATAAAAAACGCAATCTAGTTTAAGGTTCCCTCTGAGGCCTGTCTCTGAATACCAACAGAAAGAAGGTCACCTTTATTTACATATGTCTTTTATTTTTGGTGGAGTGATTTTCCTCACACACGCACGCGCGCAAACACACAGAAAGACGCACAGACATGGCCGCGACTCAAGTCCCAGATTATTTAGATACTGGCAACAGAGCAGGTTACTGCTAATGAGATCAATTATAAAGTTGGCCTACGGAAAGGTCGCACAGCACACCAATTTACTTACACATACATAAACACACATTTTAATTTTATTTGATTGAACCAAAAAAGAAAAATCTTTTTCTTGAACCCAAGAAAAATATGTACAAATTTTATTTTAGCTGTTTTTAAAAGTCTACAGATTTTTTTTTAAAATAGGCTACTCCATATAATAATAATAATAATAATAATAAATAAATAAATAAAATTCGCACCTGCCAGGTGCAGCGGTCTGTTGGAGTGGATGTGTCCGGGACTGATGGGGCTTCCCGCGGAGCTCCTCTCTATCAGCAGGCTGTGGTCCGCCCGGCATAGCAGCTCCTCTTCCCGCAGGGAGAACTCGTCCCCCGGCAGCAGTTGCCTGCTGCACACCGAGCACCGAAAGCACTCGATGTGGTACACGTTATCCCGGGCTCTCATCACCAAGTCGCTGCTGCTGAACCCCAGGTTGCATTTGGCGCATTTTATCCCAAACAGCCTGCGAAATTTGCAACTGTTTAGACAGTTTTGTAAAGTGTTGTGTAAAAATAAAAGAAATACTTATATTTAATTTATTTGAAATAAAATGTTTGAAATCTTTTTATCTGAAACTAACTAGCCGTTGTATATGATTTTTTTTTCCTCTAGTTGTTTCTACTCTGATTATTATTATTATTATTATTATTATTATTATTGTGGGTTTTTTTTTAGGAGATCCTTCCTGATATTTAATTTATACACCACATGTATGACAGCGTGTGAGTAATCCTGAGGGGAACTTTAAAAAAAAAAAAAAAAGAAAAAGAAAAAGGAAACTCCTACCTTACATAATCTCTTTTGCAATAAGTTTTCCCGTCCCGGACGAAACAAGTGCAGGTCTCATCCAGGTACTGGCTGCACTCCGCGCACTTCAGGCAGGCAGCATGCCACTCCAGGTCGGGGGAAACTCTCAGTATGTACTGGTCATGGATCTGGCTTCCACATCCTACACACATCGCGAATCCTGACTTCTCTGCGAAGAGGCCACAGCTTTGTCAACGCAACGTTGTATGCACAGTCGAATTAACACCCAAAAATTCTGTAGCGTTGTTTTATTTTTATTTTTCTTTTGGCAGATTTTTTTCTTTTTTTCTTTTTTTTCTAATGAAGATGAACCTCAATGTTATGTAATAACTGATAGATTTGGGCATTTTCCATGCAATGAAAAATAAAAAAAAATAAACTGACATGTGTTGCTTATTAAAATCTCCACCGAAGCCATATAATAAAAATAATCCAGGGCAGCAGTGCAACGTGAGGATAATTGCTCTCTTAATTGACTCGTTGCTGAATATTGGCTTTTCCAACCCGTTTGTTCACCGATCTAATGCTGCAGCTGTTGCTGCATCGGGACTCTAAATCTTCCTGCTTGAAAATCGCACGGAGCAATTCGGCGTACTTACTTTTGGAATGATCCCCCATATCACCCAAGAAAGAAGAGCTGAAAATAATATCCACCATACAGGACGGATGAAGGGGAGTGAGCTCGACGCAGAAAAGATGGGGAAAGATCGCCGGCCCTTCGGCAGCCTCCCAGATAACTTGTGTCTCTCCGGACTGGAGAGGGAGGCCGAAGAGGCTACAAGGTCCCCACACGCTACTCGTGTGACGTCACCACGTCAGCGCTGCGCTCTCCAATCGCTCTTTCGCACCTCTACAGCAAGCAGGCGGCTTTGGGGAGAAGCATTAAAATAATAATAATAATAATCGTGACATGAATGGAAGCCCAAGATTGCAGATGTTGATATGTTATCTTTGTTGTAGATACGGTTCAGTGGTTTAATACCCAGCACTGTTAATAATCATGTTTGTTTAGTGACATAAGTTCCATTAGAAGATCTTTTGTTTTGAAGAAAAATAATCAAATTCTGTTATTAATATAAGTTTTCAATCTGTGGTATTTAAATAAATAAAAAACAAGTTATTTATTTAGATTAAGTTAGTTTATTTTTTATGTGTTGATAAGCCTCACAGACATGCACAGTAAAAATAAATCACAATTTTCCATGATAGGGATGTTCACCAATTTGTCTAGTGAAATATAAACAACATTTCTAGCGGTATTTAAAAATAAATAATATATATAAAACAAGTCATATTTCATTATGAGTTCCGGAAGCCTTGTATGACACAGGACAAAGAGACACTTCAGCTTTGGTCTTCTCATTAACATATCTACTTAAGCTATAGCAGGCCATACTTATAGCCTCTGTTTAGACATAAGTCCAACAGATCAGAGGACATACATCACATACATCAGTGATCCTCCTTGTAATCCCGAGTCGTCATCCATTCGAGAACGAGGCCATCTACTGGGGTGAAGTGAGAACTACAACCCGTTGACTGAAGGGTGGGCAGGCTGCTGAGTTTTGAGGAACACGGTGAAAAAGACGAAGCGTAGAGTCACCAGCCAAACAGAAGAAAAAAACAGAGACATATTATTATTTTTAACGTAAACGCTTTGTTTCTGACATAATTTTACCTTATTAAAATAGTTTGTTACAACAACGTTTCACGTCCTTACAGTTATAGTATCATAAGTTGCACAGACTTGAAAACTTTATTAATAAAACATTTCCATTACCATTTTAAAGTTGATGGCTGACTTTTGGTGTGTGCCAAACAAGTTGGGTAAGAGAAAATAAAATGACAGTAGAATACTCGCCACCATAGGAAAAAAAAGGACAAAAAACAAAACTTTGATCAATACATTTTGTTTGCCAGAAAAAAATCACATAAAATCAAATAAATTATTAAAATGATAATTTACAAATTTATCTAGCTGTTAGGGTTTCTATTACTTTAAAAATAACTTTTGGATTTTCCTGCCTTAGTTGGTTTATTATACACTTTATGTTCTTTTTGTTTATTTTCAATTAAGAAATTCAGTTAGTTTATTTTCTCAAGATGGCAAACCACATTATAAATTTTTTGTGTATTAATAATAGTAAATAATAACATTGTTTTTTCTCAAATTAAACTTCTGTTCTATGTAGTCGTCAGCAAATGGAGAACATCTGTGAACATTAACTGAAAGTCTTGCTCAGATTCCTAATTTGACTTGGGTTTGAGCAGTGATTCGGTTATTTGATCTAAAACCATCCTGTTCTACGTTGGCTGTGTGTTTGCAGGATTGTTGTGTGTGGAGGTGAATCTTTTCCCTGAAGTCTAAAGTCTCTTGCAGCCTCTTAGCGGGTAATATTTCGGGATTGTGTCGCATTTACCGTAGCTCTGTTCATCTTTTCGTCAGCTCTGACGGGCTGTTCTGTTCCTGCTGAAAACAAGCATGCAGACACTCCCATGTCTTACCATGACATGGGATGGTGTGCCTAGTGACCTGCAGAGTTTGTTTTCTGCCACTCATGGGATATGTCACATAACCTACGAAGTTCAATTTTGGTCTCATCTTTGACCAAAGTTGAGCATTCATCTGAGCATGAATGCTATCTAACTCACCCCTCACAGTTTCAGGTGAGGGATGAGTTAAATAGTATCAGGTCTTTGAGATGTTGATATCTTGTGGTTTTGTTACCTCACCCTGCTTTAAATCTCTCTGTAGCATTGTCCACAACATCTCTGATGTGTTTCTTGGCCTTTGTGAGGTTTTTTAGAGGAGAATAAACCCTAATTATGTGACTCCTGAACTGACAGGTTGTACCAAATTATATGTAGAATAAAATGGGCTAAGTATCATTTTTAAAAAGTGTTTCTTCCACTTCACAATTATGCATCACTTTGTGATTGTCTATAGTTTCTGACTGTAAACTGATCAAGTGTTAAAAATGCGTATACTTTTGCAGTGTACTTTGTAGCTTCAACAAAAATCTGGAGATGATAATCAGATTTAGATTTTATATTAATGCATTTTTGATTGTTATTTAAAGGTGAACTTTTTATCTTTAATATTTTAGGATTTTTGAGTATACAAGACAAGTATAAAACTGAAGATCTAAATATGTATTTTAATGTATTTTCCACATTGAAATAAGACTTTAAATTCTTTGACATTTTCACAGATATGTCTGTGTTTTTATCCTTTTAAGAGTAATGTGATTAATCTGATGAGATCAAATAAAAAAAACATGACACATTTTGAACCGCAACATAAGGTTTGTTCCAGAAATAGTGAGGTCCTATAATAATTAATGTTTTAAACACTGGTTCCAATTTAACAAAAACGCATATATATTATATTTAAACTAAATGTTGATATATTGCTGTAAAGTTTTGCTTTCACCAACCTTTTTCGAAATGTCTTGAGGAACTTCATCAAGAGTGAAGTCCTCACCTTTGTTTTTCTCACTGGCAATGAAACCGAATTTGTATATTGGGCCAAATTCTGTCTGTACATGTGGCAGTGATCCTCTTGTTGGGATGAACAGAGCGAGTGAAGTAAGCAGACAGAAACGCCTTGTACATCAATCATTCAATGAATCTCTGGGCCAGGCCATAATATTTCTGTTTATATATGCATGATGTATTATAAATTAATATTGCCATCAGTGTGCACCCAAAGGGAAAAAACAAAACTTGATAAAGGCTGAATTGCTGTGTGAGTTCAGTGTTTCGTTTCTTTTGCTGGTCAGTGGTTCATTTTTGAAGAATCTTGTCTACGTTCTTTGACGGGACATTATTGGTTCTTGTTTGTGTTTATGGTGTTTAGATGTGACCCAGTGACCCCGGTGTGCAGCCCTGGCATCAGAGACTCCCAGAAGAATCTGTAATCACAGTTTGATTGGGCCCATTAACCTCATGAAATATATATGTGTGACTGAACTCATCCACTTAAACTTTGGCAGGAGCCAAATATGCCTGTTTGGAATTCAACGGGGCATTCAAGGGCAAAATTCGTTTTCTCGGTGACTTGTTGTCTCGCAATTGTTTCGGTTGTGCTTTCCTTCTATTGTCAGAAATAATTCACTATGGTCATCCTTTCTGAGTCCCAAAGGTTGATTCAGTTGAAGTTGTGCCAGTGTGTGATGTTTATTTAAGTAAACATTTCATATTGTCTATTTTAGAGAACCTATACAGTTTTTTAAGTCTTTCCTTTATTAAAAGATGCTAATGAAATGTGAAAATCATCAAATTGTTGGTGTTTGTTGCTTTCAGTTATAATGATAATCAAATACTATTTTTAAGAAGCTCTTTTCTAAGCAGATTTAATTCAGATATGATGTAGAATGAGAACTTCAAATGGAGATTTTGTTTAATTCATGGCTTGGAGGTAAGGCTGCTCATCTTCAAGCCATGCTGCACTGATTCATGTAAAATGAGATGTGAGCAACTATTGGGTGATGTACTGTACAGAACTTATTCAGCTTTTACATATTTTGGCGTTTATAATAAGTTTTTATTGATGTTCTTTAATATTTAATTTTATATAAAACTACATTTTGGATTTTCAGTCAGTAAATCATAAATTAAATAAATACATATGAAAAATTTTAAGGCTCCAAAACCCCAACAACTCAGAATATGAGATTAATGTAGAATACAAAATTTCCATTATGTCAACTTGATTTAATAAGGCCATCCTTACATTTTTTTTATGCTTACATAAGTCATTTCTGGCTTTTCTGCTGACTTCAAGACATTTACACTGCATTCCTGAAAGGTAGTTAATGAGTTGTTTAAAGATGCTGAATAATTTACCAGAACCAACATTAACTTGTCTTTAAGTGCATTGCATCCAATCTTCATGTCCAGACTCAGCAAAAAACTAACAAAGATTTAAAAAAAAAAAAAAAAGGTAGTCATTTTCTGAAATAATTTCTGCATTCAAAGATAAAATATTTAGTTTTTAACATAATTTTGATACATTTCACAAGTTGTCTTCAATGTCAAAGTTATGTCAGGTTTTCCCCTCACACTTATTTATTTTGTGACTAGTCTCCTGGAAACAAGAAATCACATCCACATGCGAGCAAGTCCGCACTGAAAGGGGAACCATGTTGCAAATTTATAATTCATAATTCTTCAGAGTTAATGCACTATTCACATGATAATTAGGATTAATTTTTGATTGGTGCCTCAGGGCGGCGTTGAATTGTTAGGCTGAATAATCTGCGCCGTTATTACCTTCTTAGTGTAACTGTCAGCTGCCTGTTTTACTTTACAAATATGCATCTTGTATTTTACTGTTAGATGCTCTCATCAACACCTTGTTGCTTTTCAGCACCATTAACAGACGGCTGCGTCACTTAAATGATGGGAAAGGACCTCTGTTTAGATTAGTCAAAACACTTACCTTCATTATTTTTGACATCTAGACTCTGCTACGCAACTTGCTGTTTGTAAAAGAAATCTGAGATATTTATTTAATAACAGGTAGTTTGTTCAATTCTCTTAGTAGATTGGACTTTAACATGCAGTTTCAGTTTGTTTCCAGGTATGTGTAGCTGCAGGCAGGGTCAGTATTATTCTTTCCCCTGGTAGATTAGATGTAAGATTGTTTTCAGTAAGCCAAAAAGGTTTTTTTTTTGTTGTTTGTTTGTTTGTTTTTCTTGTAGAAAATAAGACAGGCATCTAAGATAAGAAAACAATGTCAATGTTTTATGGCATGGTAAAATTAGAATGTTGCAAAACAATATTTATACCCTAAAAATGTTTATTTGCATTAGAACCATTAAAATGCAGATTAGGGTTTTGTATTTTACCACTGGTATTTTGATGTTATATCAAATATATGATGTTGGAAAAACTCCCCTTGCATGTACCGTAATCCTTCGCTCAATTTGCAGCGTAAAATATCCAATTCAGGAATCTGGTTTGGTCTCTCCAGTATGTTAGTATTATTTCCAAGCAAAAGAAACAAATTAAAAAAATTAACGAGGAATTAGATGAAATATTTTCTGAACTGGATGGGCACATGAAATGTGAATGTCCTGTAACATCTCTCGTAAAACAGACACAGAATTCCAGAAATTGAGCATCACACAGAAAGTCACACATGTTGGTGGTTGTCTGGTAGTTCGACAGAGTTTCTTCAGTCAGGGGCTTCTTCAAATTCACTGTAATACAGACCGCTACAAGAGATCTTTCCTGCCAACATCCGTCGCCGTCCACAAGAAGACTTTGAATTAATGTGTTACGACATTTAATTTCCCTTAAAGTACTTTTGATTTTGAGCAAAACATTTCTGATTTTGATCCTCTAAAATCTGGGCTCCATGACAGTTTGGGAACCTTTTTAACAAAATAACACAAGCGGTTTGTCCTAATGGCAGTCAGTTGTGGGGATTAATTTAGGATGCTCTCTGCTGTTTTACTGCCCAGCTGATGAACCTGATTTGTCTCGTGACCTGCTTGTTTTGTGAGGCACTCATGTTCTCACACCTGGAAGAGGTTTCAGCATCACTTTGGGGCATTTTATCAACAGGACAGCAGGTGCACAACTCCCTGACCTGCTCGCCAGCTGTGTGCTGGTTGGTGCATGTTGAGACCAAATGGCAGTCAGCCAGAGCTGCAGGGAACAGACCTGGTCTGAAAAGTCAACTGCAGACGGCGGCAAAGCAGCATTTGCCTGCTGCTGCTGCTTCGGTCTGCTTCATCTTTCCAGAGGAAACGTTAAAAAGCTGTTTGTGAGCAGCCTGATGCTGAAGGTAAGAGGGCTTTCTTTTTCCCCCTTGAGTGATTTTATATATTTTTTTCCACTCTAGATTGACAGCGCCTTTCATACTGTATTATTCGGCCTGGCTTTTAACTCCAGGAGAACTGTGTTCACAAATTGATGCTCTGCTCCTTTGGGGCTGTAGCCGAAACATTAAATTGTACTGAAATATTCATATGTGAGTGCATTTAGCTGAGAGCAATTGATGTGTGACTCCCCAGAGACCAGATGGAAATGTTCCAGGGCCCCAGCACGCGCCAGCAGACACCCTGAGCTCTGGCCAGGACAGTGATTGTGATTTAGCCGAGGCTGAAGCTGAAGACTACCAGATCAAGAAGGCCAAATCAACCCCTGTGAAGACAGCGACTGCTAAATACCTGGCGTGTAACACATAAAATTATTTGGCAAGTGAAAAACTACAAGACATCGATTGCAGTATTTGCAATCTTCTTTTTTTATGAAATATTTTACATATATTTTACTTTTGATTAGTTTTGTTTGTGCATAGAGGCTAGCTTGATAGCACTGCAGCACACTTAGCTGATGCAGGAAGTTAAAAAGGAAGTAATAAAACATTCATGGGGTTATTTTTCAGGTCTTTATTTTATGAACAATATGGTTTACTGCCCAGATGACATACTATAAGGTACCGCATGATCGTTCAAAAAGTGGCAAAAGGAATATTTAATTTTTTCCATATCACTTTTATCTTGTTTTCTCCTGCTGTGAGCCCATTGTGAGAGGGCAACACGTAGTTTTGATCAGACGAAAAATGCAAGCACTTTAAGAAGGCTTAAGTTGGTTTCTTTTTGCTCTGACTAAAGAATTTCACTTTTTTATTAAATCTTTTAGTAATCTATAGCTTAAAATATGGCTAACATAGACTAGTCAGAGCTGAATTTGATTATTCTGCACTGAAAAGAGCAAAAAAATGGCAAACATAAAAATAAAACAGATCGAACCTTGACTGAATTATTCAGCACAGATAACTGATGTTTCTTTTTTTTTTATCACAAATAAGATTTAATTTAGTTTTCTTGCACATGTCAGATAGAAACAACAGATGAATGCAAATCTCAAAATTAAAATTGAACCAAAACATGTCCATTTAGATTTAAATACCATCTGAACTCTGATTCCTAATTTGTGATAAAGTATACTCCCAACACAGATATACTTGCCACTTTATTCTACTTATTTCTTTTCAGGCCAGTCATGGATTTCTACATTTTTTTTAGATGATTGCTAAATGAATGTTGATCTTCACTGTGCTGTTTTAATGGCGCATATAGTGTTCCTTTTCCTATGGGAATAAGTCAGTTGTGTTATCATGTTTGTCACATGACTAACTAGCTTCGTCTCCTTCTTGTCCGATTCTGCAGAAGCCATTAAAGATGTAAATTAGTTGTTGTTTGCCTTTTATACTGGGGAAAACGCGGGCAGTCAAATCAGATTCACGCACTTGTTTCAGACCTTATTTTTTGTGAAGTTTAGAGAACAAACTGACTAAATAATTAATAATGTCCTCCCAGAGGATTGAAGTGATTTAGTTTGGTCACTCTGTGTTTCTAGTTCTCTTTTATTTCATTTTTTTTTAAGCTGACCCACTTCTACTCATGAAGAGAAGACAGGTCTGAGGGGACACAGATGAAAAACAGTTTTAAAGAAATGCAAAAAAAAAAAGTCCTCTGTAGCTATGACAACAGTCTCTAGAGCGACTTTTTTCCACTTAAGAAGAATGTTTCAAAAAGCGAACCTGAGAAGCTTTTTAAAACGTCATGTATAATTCATCTGTATTTTTCTCCTGCGTCGGAGCCCGTTGGAGGAGTGTCTTGCGTGAGATGTGTTCTGAATCTGTCAGAATGAAGCAGAGATGCAGTCGTACACCCCACATCTGTTTGTTCTCAAATAGACTTTCCTTATATACGGCACACCCTGCTGTTTGGTGCCAATACGCTGTGCTTAAAATCTCTACTGACATTTAAGATTACACATATGAACAAGACCAGTGGCATCCCTGACATGAATCAGAAACTCTTATATCGTTCTGCCAAAACATTTATTTCTAACGGTTTTCTAACATCTGTATTTGTGAAATTTAGAATGAAAACTGTTTATCTTTACATGTGTGGATCTCATAACCATCGAACCAAAAACAAGACACACAGTGTTCTGATCAGAACAAAAGCTTCTGCAATCTAAAAGTATTAATACATTTGTGATTTAAGAAGGTAACTCACCACTTAAGAACAAAATTATTTTGTATGTACTGACTTCTCTTTTCAGATTTTGGGAACTCATTTATTAAGACCCTGTAACAATAAGCTTTTAATTATTTGTGCTTGGGCTTGGACTCAAGTTAGTGAATAAAAACCTAATCTTGCAGGTCATTGGTGTCCCTCAACTAATCAAAATTAAAACAGTGATCATGTAATGTTAATGCCATCAAAGTGACTCCCTCTGAGCCATTATTAAAACATTTGAATTATTAAGAATCTAATGGTCAATCTTAATTCACTTTCTTCCAGTGAGAGTGACAGGCACTGCACCTCTAATTTTACTGGAGAGGTCCCAAAAGCAATTTACTCCTCGGAGTTTCTCCTAAAGGTTTGTGTGGGTGTCCTTTTCTGTCAAAACCGAACACTTGGATCCAACTGCCAGATAATCTACTGTCAATATAAATCAAATGGGTAAACTGGCAGTAAAGGCATTTACTAAAGTTGTGTGTATATATATATGTTTGTTTTGTTTTTTTACTGTGGAAGCAGTGCAGCATTAGCACCCTTTGTAATGTTTAAGGCAAATAACGTCCTGTCTGTGTGGCTCAGGGCGTAACCATCTGATTTATCGCCTTTCTTAGACGGCCGGATGATTTAGTTCAGAGACGGCCCACTTTCACTTCAGGCATTAATGCAATGGCAGCTGCGAGAGGCAGAGCGCGAACCAGAGTTTGGCACCCATGTTCAACAGGATTCCTTTGTGTGGATCAAAAGCCAAGCAGATCATTATTTATTTACTGATGCCATGACAGCCGATGTGGCTTTTTGTCTCTGTAAGCCAAATTGATGCACGATCTTATCAAATGGTTTGCACAAACCCTGGACAAAGTTTTATGTCAGTTGTTATAAAATATAAACAAACAAAAACCAAAATTCAACCCTTATTTTTTTTGACATACCAATCCAGAATTTTAACCAAATTTACAATATAATGGCAGCTTTCTATACTTCCTTATATCAGTAATGTAAGGCCACCGACGTTAAAAGCTTAAAACCAATTGAAAAACATTTTTATTCTAAAACATAACATGCTTTGGATGTTTATGCAATCATGGGGGAAGACTGCTGATGTGACAGGTGTTTAGCAGGCAGTCTGGCTGGTAACAGAGTCCTGTGTGTCAGAGTGTTAATGGAAAATTGAGTGGAAGGAAAAACTCAGTCTACTTCAAAAACAAGCGAGGACACGAGCTACATCATATTCCTTTTGTTTAAGCCACTCCTGAAACATCTGTCCACTGGAATTAATGAAGCTATCTCAGTCTTTATTTCTGCATTTAAAAGAATTTTTATTGGACCATTTTTATGAGAAATTGAGTTTGGGGTTTTCATTAGCTGTAAGTCATAATCCTGGAAATGAACAGTAAAGAAAATTTCGAACGTTTATTAAAATATATCTGTAGATATTAAGAATTTAAAAAAAAAAATCTCTGGATACTTGTAAACATGTGACAAGAAGCAAAACGGTACAGCAGTTTATCTTCTGAATTAATGATATGAGACGATAATTAAGGAGAAGATGATTCTTGTCACGGCTCTGTCCCATTGGCTTCACCAATTAGGCGCTGTTGTGACAGGTCTAATGTTAATAACGCTAAATAATTTAGCAATTTTAGAACCGCATGCTATAAAGAAGATGATGCTGAGAGGTTGTGTGTGTGTCTGTGTGTGTGTGTGTGGGGTGCGTGCAGTGTTGAGTGTCTGTGGATTTCCAGGAGTCAGACAGATCTAAGAGCAGATAAGGAAATAAGAACTTTTATTTTTGTTGCTGTTTTCCTTCAAAGAACAACACCTGCAATTGGCAACAACTTTGTTTGTATCAAGGTTACAAAAGTGTCAGTAAACGTTAAAGTGCAAAGAATTTGATCGCCATTTCTGGCACGTCTCGTTTAAAGGTTCATGCTACAAGCACTCTGGTCTAGTTTCGCGTGAAGAGACCATTCAGGTGACTTTTAGTTTCGTCCCCCCCCCCCTTCGCTAAGATTTCTGCGAAGACAAAAAATGCCAACGAGACAGCTTTCATTCCTGGTCCATGGGTTCAAAAATCAAACAAATGGAAAGGAAAAAGTCAAAGGCAAAAACAATTGGCTGTTTGAAAATCCATCCTGTCTTGCAAACCCTGTAACTGTTTGAACAGACAACAGCTTGAGCAACATTTACAATTAATAGTACAAACAAAAGAAGGCAAAAAAAGTAAAAGAAAAATAGAAAACATTTCTTCAACTGCTTGAAATGTTTGTTTTGTTTTTTGTTTTTTTTTTGTTCGTTCAGTATAGGCTTGAGTGACCCTTTGCTGGTTTTAATTCTTGTGAAGTTCAGTGCATTTCTGACCTCTGCAAAGTGAGAATTCCTGATAACGAATGTGTCCAAGAACACATTAGATTCCCTGTGACCAGGATATTTTAGGCTCTGTTGTGCTATACCTGGGTACATTTTTTTTTTTAATTCAAAAATCTTTAAAAGGAAACTGATGAGACTGAGTAGACTTATAAAGGGCCTTGATGGAAAACTCTCATTTTGTTTTTTGTTTTTTTTATTTTGAAGGAACATCAGAGTTAGCTGGAAGCCGCAACTCAAGCTTAGTTTGAATAGGCTTGGCTTTAACAAGCAAAAGATAAAACCCATTTTTTGACTCTTATGCGGCTCCTCAAGAGGATCGACCTGTCAGAAAAGGTTAGATGTGTGCCAAACAGGATGGCAGTAAAAAGTAAACGAAAAGCTTCTGTTTTCTGTGTAAATGTAGCTTAAGTGTCCGGCATGTGCCCCAGAGGTGAGTCAGCCGGGCCCAGCAGTCTGTACTTCTCCTCCAGGGACGGCTCAGTGGTGCTGCCCTGCAGGTGGATCAGTGGCTTGGTCTGCAGCAGGACGCACCCTCTGCCCCGGCCTCGCCTCTCCTCCTGGTTCCTGCGGTTGAACAGGTTTACTCTGTTGTCCAGCTCGGGGCTGCCGTTTTCGGAGCCGGTGGGGCTGGGAAGCTTAAGGTTGATGGGGTCCACCGCCAGGCCCTTCTGAGCGAGGCAAGAGTCTTCTGAGAGGGAGGAGAGCAGCTCCTGCACCACGGCGCTGGGGTCCCTGCAGGGGTCCTGGCCTGAGAAGGAAGCGGGGCAGCATCGATGCGAGCTCAGGCCGGCGTCCGGCACCGCGCTGCTGCTGCAGTCTGTCAGCGACGAACCCGGGGTGTGGCTGCTCAGGCTGGGAGGCCGGACCGTCAGGCTGCCGCTGGACTGTGATATGCTGGTGGAAGCGTCGCTCACAGCGCTGCCGACCCGCTGCATGGCGAGCTTCGGATTGGACTGGGTGGAGTTGGTGCTGTTAGGAAGGTGGACGTCAATGGCTGCCGTGGTGATGACCCGGGCCCCTGCGCCGGACGCTCCAGCATCTTTATAAGGATTTAGAGAAAAAAAAAAAAAAGATGAAGAAATTATTATATTTAAAAATAATTTAACCAGTTCATTTTAAAACTTTATAAAGTGCATCACAATCTGCTGGATTTCCTTAGATGGAAACTTTTTAACCTATTTTGAATAACTAATTGAGCACACTGTACTAACCTGATAAATTGGACCAATTGGAATGTATATGTGATTGAATTGAAAAGATTTTTTTGTAAAGTGCCTTGAGACGACATTGTTGTGAATTAGTGCTGTATAAATAAACTGAACTGAATTGAAACCCTGAACTTTGCTTCTCTCTTTTTTTGTGTCTTTCATCTGCAAAGCAGTAAAACATATTTTATTTAGCAAACTTCATTAATGTAGCACCTTTCACAGATCTAAATCCACACAGTGCTTTACAATGTCTGAGAGAGATGCAGAACTGTTCAAACACATAAAACGCAAACTGAGATTTTCATTAAACATTTTGAAGAGAAGACAGGGTGCTGCATGAGAACTAATATGTCTTCTGTAATAGTCACTTACCGCTGCTGGCCTCGCTGTAGTATTGGCTAATGTAGTTGTTCATGTCATCGCGCACCACTGCATCTGAGTTAAAGAAATGGACATTGAGAAACAAATGACTTTATTACGATCTTATAGTGGCATTGATTCGTTCTTCCCTCCTTCACAGCTTCCTACTGGACCAGAACAACACAACCACTCAATGGGAGTAAAATATGACTTAAAGATATTTTCACTCACACATTCCCAGCACTTACCAGATGTAGTTTTATGCACGGTAGTTCTAAAAACTGTGAACTGTAATCTTGGTGTAACATTTCAAACTTATGCAAAGCATTAAACATTTACGTTTTTGATCATTTTCACAGTTTTCCGTCAACGCGTCGGGTCTATGTCAGTAATCACAGCACAAACAAGTGCAAGTGGCGTTTATATCTTATGTTTACAACACAATATTGACAGGCAGGATTGTGCCCCAGGCCACAGATGCTTTATAGACAGGCGGTCAGGATCATGCACATGCTGCTGCTAGGTACATTAGCTGCACCTTAGTGCGCCATGAATAAACTGGGACACGTCGGGGTGGGGTAGGGGCTGGGAGACCAGAAGCTCTTTGTTCAAGCGCTGATCCCTCCAGCCTAGCTGGCCTCTGCATGCATGGCAAACGGCTGCCATCCGCTGTGCTCTTCTGCTCACTTGATTGGTCTTGAGCTCACTGTCCGCTGGCTGAGTGCGAAGCCAGAGTACCCTGAGTGCTAGCCGCTGTCCCCCGGGACATGCAGCAGACTCTGATGGATAGTTTCATTTATTTTTCTGTCTAAAATATTAATCCCTGAGCCACCCCTGGAGAGGAAGCATTGCAGTCACTAAAACAAGACTGAGACAATCACTCTACAATTAATAAAGCATGAGAGAGAGAGAGAGAGAGAGAGAGAGAAAAAGAATGAGCTATCCGACATACATAAAAAGGTTTTCCTCTTCTGTCTGTGACACTCAGCTTACCAGGCTGTCATACGATGGTGGCACCAGAGAACTGGCAGTGCCAGGTCTGCTGAGTTTAAGTCTAAACTGTGAATTGTTCTGTAAAGGTAAAGAAAAGGGACAGATGCTGCAGCCAGAAAAGGGATACCTTTTATTAGTCCATAGAAGTTTATATGTAAGCTTGTTTAAAACACCAATAGTTGTATTATTGTGTATTTTGTAGGGCTTTGTCATACAGATCCAAGCACATCCCTCTAAAAAAAAGAATATCATTAAGAGCTCCGCTTATTTCAGAAATCAAATTCCAAAAGTGTAACTCGTGAAGATTAAGTGCACACAGAGTGATTGTTTTCTGTGGTTTTTTTCTGCAAACCCCAAAGTAAATTAATTTCTAAGCACTTCTTTTCTGTTCAATTTCATTTTTATCAGTCGTCGTCTGCAGTTCGCACCTGGTGAATCTTCCTCAAACTCCTTTGGCGTGCTTGTTTTTGGAGAAAATAATTGATTCAATTCAGCTTCTGTATAACTCTCTTTATTTAAACAGCTACAACTACTGAGGCAAAAATGACAAAGCAAACCAGATCTAGTTGAAATACATAAGTGCATAGTAAATCCAATCTGACAGAGTCAAAGTTATCAGAGATAAAGTCTTGAAATATGTGTGCAGAGTAGACTATATCAGTTTAATCTTTGTAAATTTCCCATTGATGATATTCTGATTAATTGAGGTGTTTTTGTGTGCAGTTGTCTCCCTTTGCTAAGAAGTGCACCTGTGGGAAACTACAAAATAAATTCACTTAATTAGTTCACATATCCTAATTTAACGAGCCACTGACTGTTGTTATTTCATGTCTCAAGGGCATTTCTTATTCCAGTGAGATGTTAAACAATGCGGTCATGATGTAACAATGACCGTTACCACAAAAGGAAATTTGTTACTAAACTGTGTCTAAATCAACATGGTTTTCCCCTGTGGGAGCCGCTGATTTGGTGAGATTCCCTGGTATTTTGGTGCCGCCCTGCAGGTCCAACAGGCTGAGCTGTTGAGGAATACAAATGAATTTAACTGGATTTGAGTTCATCTGACTTGACTTTAGCTTCCGTGACCTCAGTGTTTGTCCCAGTGACCATGTTTCTGCAAAAAGCCTCGCTTGTTTCTCTCAGCCAGATTTCCCACTATGCCCTCGGGGTAAAATTGTGGTCACCGTGGAGCCTCCTTCAGCGCCTGTCGTGGTTTGCAGGTGGGGGGTGCTGCTGCTGACGGGAGCCCACTTGCTAAAAAAAACAAGGCCCAATGCGCAGAGCACTCTGTACCTGAACTGGCCCGAGCGATGTGTCCCGGCTTGGCTTGGCTTGGCTCGACCGGTCATAATGGGTCAGTGAGACAGATGGTTAGGGCGTGACTAAGCCCCGGCAGTGTGACAACAATGTTGGAGAGCATGCTTGTTTTTTTCCACAAGTATTCTCTGGATCCTAAAAGCTTTTTTGCCCTCACAATAATCCCAGAGTGCCTGCAGTCTGATGGCGGTTGTGTGTAAGCATGAAGGGGCTAAGAGTTTGGCCTCCAAGCTGCTCCAGGGCTACTGCTCCAGATTAACTGTACACAACTCAGGCACCCCGTTCACCCGATGTTACCTCATTACAGCCTTTTTGTTTCACATATTTATGTACGTACTTTATGCTGCAGCTGTCTGATGGGTCTGTCTTTATTTTCTCATAAGCAAAAACTGTACCTAGTTTGGTATGTGTTGAAATTGGTGTAAGATCTTCCCAGTCTGGTTTCAATGATGCATAAAACTTTTATAAAAAAATATGTTGTTTTTACATATTTGTTAAAACTGTCACCATATCACGACAATGTAAAATGAGACAAATAATCTGTGAAAAAAAAATCTAACTCCCACCGCCTTCTCCCAGCTGCTATTGCTGTCTGAAAACATGCACCACTTTTGGCCAAAAACAACCAATCATAGCCAGGAGGAGGGTCTTAGTGCTGCTAACAAAGCTTGTTAACGTGCTGCTAAATGTGCTAATGGCTGGGAAACAACTTACCAGTAAAGAAAAAAAATGTTTATCTGCTGTCACCAGTGACCATGCTAACTAGCTTGAGCATTCATGGGGTTGTGAAGCAGATGTAGCGCAGCAGAGGCTCTGAGTGTGATTAGCATCACTGAGACCCTCCTCTTCGTTCTGATTAGTTGTTTTTTAGTGGGAATTGTGCATTTTTGTAGTCTGAAATAGCAGCACTGGGAGGAGGAAGAGGAGCTTTGTTTTTTTTTCACAGATTATCTGTTTCATACCATACTGTTACAACAAAGAGACAGTTTTAATAATTATGGGGAAAAAACACATATTTTTGTAAAAGGTACATTCACCTTTGACTCAGACCTTACATGCGTAGCTTCCAGAGTCGAACCTGTATTAGTGTGTGGCTCCCTGGGGTTTCTCTGCCCGCCCTCGTCATCGGAAGGGGTCAAGCCTTCCACGACCTGGAAGCTCCTGCCCTGTTTGCCCCACGCGTGGTGGATCTGCATAGCTGCTTCGCGCTCTGCTGTGAGGTCCAGGTCCTGCTGAGCCAGATGTGCCCGCAGCTGTCGAATCTCAAACTGGAATTGATACAAGATGTGCAAAGATGACTATAAAGTGAGAAAGAGGAAGGTTTAAAATAAGATTTGGGGCATTTTTGAACAAACGGAGAATCATGAGGGAGCTGACAGGAATAGAAAACATTAAGAAAAAGAAAATAAAGAGATAAAAAGTAAGGGAGGAAAGAGAGACGACGAGGAAAAAAGCTTACTGAGAATGAAAATACTTAACCATACAGACAGATTTAGATCGCTAGAAATGACATCAGCAATATGACATCAGCCTTTTGTTAAAGTCCGATCAAAAACCCAAATATGTGCAAAATTACATTGCTTTTTGGAATGCACACAAGCTTTTAAATGACATTTGTGATTGTCTTTATTTACCAGCACAGCTTATCTGTTTGGTTTGGTTTTAGAGATGAAATCTACCGGCAGCCTCAACTTATTTGTGAGTTACTGCTGCCCTCTGGTGGTGGGCAAAATATTGCAGAAAGTAAAGCAGAATCAACCTCAAAGACAGTTTCTGAGATCATATGTACATGCAGACCTCTCCATTTGTGCACAAGTGTCAAAATAACTGCCTCTGAGAGTTTTGTTTTCTGGACATGGACTTACAGCCTGCTCCTGACAGATCTGAGTGAGACGCTCCAGCTGCTCTTCCCTCACAGCCTTCGTCTTCTCACACTGCTGGATCTCCAGTTCCATCTCAACTTTGACTTGCAGGACATACGCTAAAAATGGAGGAGGAGGACAGGGAAACCGTAAATATGAAAAGAATTTAAATAGCCTAACATGCGGGGACTGGTTTTTGATGCATAGCATTTAGAGACATCAGTTACTTTTCCATAAAAAGTCCCGTATCTTATAAGGACTAATTAAAGGTCAGAGGTCAGTGTGGCTGGACAATTAGCCCTTCACTCCCATGATGTCCATCATCACATAGACTACCACCAGGGTTTAATAGTAACATTATAACCTCACTGAATGAATAAACCAAGGTGCTAAAAAAGAAAAGAGCTTCTCATTTGCCCTGCCATAAAGTTTATTTTAAGCTTAGATACATTTTAAGTACACTCTTATAAAGAAAGTATTATAAGTGACAAGAGTCACAAAAATCCATATGGACATATGTTTGCCAACAGTTTCATGTTTGATGCAAATTTTTGTTTGAACTGATTCGTATTTCTGGAATGGTTTGATGTGTAAAAAGAAATCTGCAAAATAAAAATAAAAGGTGTGGATTTTGTCAGTCAAATGTGGGCTCATTCTAAGCCATATCAGTCCATTTTAAGCTTTATGTTTGTGTCTGATTCTAGTCAAAATTTAATTATAACCACTAGTTTCAATTTATTTAATTGAAATTTTATGCAACACTTAAACAATGTATGAAAAAGGAGGAAAATAATCAATGTTTTTTGTTTTTTTGACAAATAAAGTTTGTAAACTTTGAAGTGTAGCAGGCATATTTTAAAAAGCTCTCTTTAGTCTAACACCACTGAGAAAAATCAGATGTGACCAAATACCTTCTGAAATCATCCAGTTGGTGAACAGAGTTCATCTGTGTGTGAAGTTGTTGTTGACAAAATGTGAAAAAGATCAAGGAGTAGCGATAGCTATGAAAGGCAAAAAGTATAAACTCATACCTTAATTTTACCATATCTGTTTATTTATGGGGTGATTCTGAATGGTAATCTGCTAAAACAAATGTGAGGAGAATAAATGTGGATACCTGTTGGCGTCCCAGTTGCCAGACAAACTATTCCACACCTTCCTGTTTTCACAGTTGTAACTTAGCCGCACGACATCAGACATGGCAACGTTATACGTTAAACCCAGCAACTTACAATTGAACTCAGGTCTTTTTAATCTGCTGGTTCCTGCTTTTCAAGTATGCTGGCATGAAAATGAGCCGTTGCTTTTCTTTTTCAAAGTAAAGCAAAGCAAAGCAAAGCTTCACAGCCAACACCACCTGCTTCTTCATGCCTATTTATAGTCAAGTTGGCACGCTCGCATAACAAAAGGAGGAGACGTCACAAGGGGTCAGTTCAGACAGACTTCAAACAGGCACAGAATCTCAAGCAGAAGCTTGCTGTCTGGCCACAAAACGTGACACATATTTCTGCAGACGCATTCGTCAGAGTCAGCCGCGTGTTTATGCTGCGTTTCTGTTTGTGTGAGCGACTGTGCGCGTGTGTGCGAATCTCGGCAGCGATGGCAGCTTTTTGTGCAGCAGACACTTGCGAGTGTAATTCACACCACAGAGGATTCTCGTAAAAGTCAAAGAGGCCAACACATTGTCCTGCTCCGCTCTGTTAACTCGCCTCATTGGGTGTTTGACTGGATGCACAAGCCGCTGAAAAATACGCCAAAATCACAGACACCTGTCTGAAAACGTAAAGCAAAGACCTATTCACATTTGGTAGCATAGAGCTTGTTTATAAAAAAGACCCAGTACATGTTAAATATAATAATATTGCCTTTGTCAACATTATTTTAATGATGTGATTTTACTTTTACGGTCAGACGTGTAAATAGGAGAGACAGTCTAGGCTGCAACCCTCAACCGTTAAGATATGTAACCTCTCCAAGAGAAGGAGATTCTGGATACAAGCAGCTGAACTGAGATGCTAAATGCCCTGAAGTCAGGATGAGGAACTCATCCAAGGGAGTCTTTTGGATGAGCTGAGAAGTTAGCTACAAAGTCAGCTGAGTTTTTCCACTTTTCAGTAAAAACACTACTTTGTTCTGGGCGTTTTTAGACACGCATCCTCTTCTATTTTAAGCGGGTGATATTTCCCATCTGACACAGCTAATAAATCCCAGTTTTCCAGCCGCACAGAAGTGAGTAACAGCTCGTCCCTCTGCATTTCCATTATCATCAGCCTGCTGTCGCCTAATATGTCAAGCTACTCACTCTGATAGGACAGACAGACCACCTGATGTACATTTAGTAGCTTGAGCGTTTTTGTGGATTTCTGATGTGTTTTACCACTGAGCAAACAAAAAAAAATTACTCAGCTTGAAGTGAGCAGCAGGAAAATAGGTTTATTCCAGCTGCAGCTGTATGTTTAAAAGCATAGAATATGCTGCTGGCTCTGTTTCCCATTCGTAAATCTGCTTAAATTATGCATTCAAATAGTGACACCTAGATAATGACTTTATCTTCATTAAAACTTTAATACCTGGATTAAAGCCATTGAAGTATTGACAGGCACGTTATTTACTTTATAGATATAAGAGAAACACTCAAAAAATGACAAAAAACAAACAAACAGATGAAATAAGAACTACAAATGTGACATGATCATGTTACCTGTTAGCCATCCTTGATAAACATGAACATTCAGGTGTGTTTTGTGCCCAGCTGTTCCTGTATGCAGTCAGAGACCCGCTGTAAGGGTGACCTCTGAACATGGATCGAACCAAGGCGCATTAGCATAGCTGGGACAACAATTACATTCAATACATTTTCTTTGAATCTACTTAACCATACCCTTCAAATCAATCTGAGTCAGAGCAGAGAGGCAGCAATTTACTCTGAATGATGATCAATAGTTGTACGGCCCTGAACTGCAAATAATTTGTATGTCGATGGGAAGAACGGGGTTATTAGGAAAAACCAGCTAATTTTCTCTTGTGACCATTGTGACTTCAGAAATGATTTTTGTTTCTTTACAAGAGAAATCATTTTATGATTCGGTTTTATTTCTGCCTCACCGTCGATGATCCTCTTGACCCTCCAAATGCGCAGGGTGATGATGAGGCTGATGGCGTCCCAGGGGCTGCTGGGCCCATTGGCCACTGTGGAGGCCACCATCGGGGCCAGAGAAAGCACAATGACAGCACCATCAAACACCTGGGGATGTAAACACAGACATATTTACAATTATGAAAAATAAATAAGACAAAAGTTACTTCAGCGTTAAGCTGCATGAATAATTACAAGTCGAATGTGACGGCAATATGTGGTGTGTGTGTGTGTAAGGTAGCAGGGTGTCAGGAAAAGTGACACCCTGCTACCCTGATTTAGATCCTTATCTAAATCAATAGAATGATTTAGATAAGGATCCATTCAAAGTCCAGATATAAATCCCACTGAGAATATGTGCATTGTGACGGTGCTTGGGTTATTTTGGAAGGTACAATGGGTGTTACAGAGTATCTGATCTCTGTAGCCAGAGGACAAGCAGAGGAGTTTACAGAGAATTGGAGACCTCTGGTGAACTCTATCCAACATCAAGGAGCACAGTCCTTGTTTGTGTTTGTATAGCTTTTGGGGGGTTTTTGTTAGTTTTTGATGAAAAAAAAAAACTGGGTTGGTAAAATAAAAGAAAACTGTTTTATAAAAAGGAAACACACCATGGTAATATATGGCAAAGTTTTTGCTGGTGAACCAGTACTGACCTCCACTTTGTTTTCGATGTAATCCCAGATCCCAAGCACTACAATTCTGAAGACAGTCTGACGGAGACAAAAAGACAAAGAGAAACTTTAAAATAGATAAGCCACAGGCAATGCTGGCATGTCTCAAAAGTCCTTTTCGTCTTCTCAGTCTTTTTGAGTTGGCATCACACCAAGCAACTTTTATCAGATTTTGCCTGCATTAATATCTAAATTTATATTACCAAATGATATG